>NC_053164.1:50631417-51248917 GCF_016835505.1 Polypterus senegalus
CCTGGTGATGGATATCTCTGCCCAAAAGCATTCATCCTCATACTTATCTGTGCAAACTCTTTGTGTCTTGGTTTGTTTTATCATTAAGTAAAAAGTTGTCCATTTTAAACTAAAAGCAACATAAATCACTCGGATAACAAGACGGATGCATTAAAGGTATAAATTGGTAAATCAGACAAAAAAAGAAAGAATGTGAATATATTTGATCACAAGAAAGAAAGGATGCAGGTTGTCCTTTATAGGTCATTGCAGTTCATTTGAGCAAAATTTAAAATGTTATTGAGCAGCTGATGTCCCTCCAAGACACTCCTATCTTATTCTTTTTATTTGTGCAACACATTTGGGAGGTGTCATGTGACTGAATTTCATCACACTGACGATACGGTTGTAACATTTATACGTGTCAGCCTCAGTATGCATTATCTTGTGGTGGAGTCGCATCAAAGAAAACAATATTTCAAGTAGGCCCCAGTTCTAGGTTTGTGCTCCTGGTTATTATTTTTCTTTGTCCCAACGTCAGATTCTTCTCTTGCCCCTTGGTTGCCATTTCCAGTGTCTGATCTGATCTCACAGCTTTGACACCTTGCTTTATTTAACCATGTCCATGTTTTAGACCATCTCATGGTCTCCGATTTTAATCTCACAATATTCTTAGAACTCATGTTGATTTCCAAAGGCATAAAAGGAAGGTTGCGCTTAAAAAAATGTGAAGGACAGTGAAGTGTTGAGAACAGTTTCACAATACTGCCATACACTGTGGAGAAATTGAATTGCTAGAGTAAATCATGCCCAGGCAATGGGTTCAGGATTTTGAATTTGTCCACCTCTAGTATGGAACAAAAACATTGTAGTGTGGTCCAACTTCTGATCTCAAGTTTGACTGATTTACATTTTAGTCATCCCCTAAAACGAGGTGATGTCTAGTTGTGTTTGTGATTATGGTTTGTATAACTCGGGAAAGGATCACAACAGCATTTGGTACTCTCATTGCACTCCCGAAATGCTGCAATCCTGTTGTTTTCAAATAAATTCTGTTTATAGGAGCACTTATTGAACACAATTTCCTTTTAGCTTAAAAAGTTCAATAAGTAAATTTAAAATTAGGTGAAAAATTAGAAGGTATACAGATAATGCTTGAACTGTTATTGGATTTGTTTTGCTATCTGTGGCACTAAACAACCTAATTTTTAGAATGTTTAATAAAATTATTATTTTTCAGAAACAGTTTCTGAAATTCTTGGTCATTTTTGAGCAGTGGAAGACATAGTCAAAGTTCCATTAATGTGTTTGCTTGACAATACCCCATCCATTTCTTCAAGGAGCACAATTGTTGGTTCTTTTCTTTAAAATGTAGACAATGATAGCAGTAACAATGATCTGTGGGACTACAAGTCATATTTTTGTAAAGATTAGTAATGAGCAAAACAGTCAAGTCTCAATTCACATACACTCTCACACTCAATTTCACAACTGCTTAAATGCAAAGCTCACTAAAAAGAGTTGGAGGTTTTATAGATCCTTTGGAGTGGAAAACAAATATTTTTGCAAACAGTTCCATGTTTCCGTGTGTTATTTCTACAGAAGTATAATCCATGTAATCTGCCATCAGCAGTACAATCAGTTATATTTATGGAGGAGTGTAGTGCATTTTTAAAATGGTGGGATACTGCATGCAGTACTTTTCAAAAGTATGCATATTGAAGTGCACCACCATGAACAGGGGTGTCCACCTCGCCACAGGAAAATATCACTACACAGGATGGCATCCTCCAAAACCCCATTCTATTACTAAGAAAACACCATTTTCTCTTTCTCTATTTCATGAAGAAGAGATTAAACATATGCTCTTTTCATGCACCCATGGAGCTTTGAGATTCTTTTCGGTCTCCGACATATCTTTTAGGCTTGAGATTTCCAACACTGTCATCACAATTGGCAAGGTGGGGATCGTAAAACTGGAACACACGTATCTACATTATTCTTTGTTTTTGATTGTGTTTATTTTGGCAAGCTCCCTACAATATGTTCCTTGTATTTTTTGGGTGTTCCTCCCAAGAGCCTGGGTCACCTTCCAGTCACTGCCAGAAACTACTCTCCCCCTATAAATCTGGAGGGTCTTCCCTGGTTGCTGACGGTTCGTTTCGAACATGTCTGGAACTGTTGAGTTTTCTTGTGTTTATTGTGAATTCCGTTAATTGTTGGATCTCTGACATTTCAACTTTGTTTTTTGACTTTGCTTTTGGAAACTGTACTAGTATTGATTAAAATACTTTTTGCAAAGAATAAAATCTTTTATTTTATAAAGATTCTGTTTTTACTAGCTGAGGCATTATTATATTATATTACATTATATATTACTAGTGGGCATTATTGGAAGTGCTTGGGATTCCTAGTTCATGACAGCAATATTTACAGTACTGAATAACAAAGATTCTCCTCTTATCTAACAGTCTAAGTGAAATGGATTGCATTCACAGCCAGTCTCTGCCGGCATTATTTTCATGATCAGATGGATTTTCACCCAAATCTTAAAGATGTGCACATTAGGGTACTTCACTTCTTGTTCATAGCATGGCATGGGATTGGCTTATGTTCCATAAAGGAGACCTGCCTTACAACCAGTGCTACTGGGATGGACTTCTGGTCCATGTGTCCCTCAAATGAAAAAACTGGTTGAAAGAATGAATGGATTTATGGATTAATACATCTAATATTTTATATATATATATATATATATATATATATATATATATATATATATATATATATATATATATATACATACATACATACACGCATACTATGGAAAGTATTCAGACCCCCTTCAATTTTTCACTCTTTGTTATATTGCAGCCATTTGCTAAAATCATTTAAATTAATTTTTTTCCTAATTAATGTACACACAGCACCCCATATTCACAGACAAAAAAGAGAATTTTTGAAATTATTGCAGATTTATTAAAAAAGAAAAACTGAAATATCACATGGTCCTAAGTATTCAGACCCTTTTCTCAGTATTTAGTAGAAGCACCCTTTTGAGCTAATACAGCCATGAGTCTTCTTGGGAAAGATGCAACAAGTTTTTCACACCAGAATTTGGGGATCCTCTGCCATTCCTCCTTGCAGATCCTCTCCAGTTCTGTCAGGTTGGATGGTAAATGTTGGTGGACAGCCATTTTTAGGTCTCTCCAGAGATGCTCAATTGGGTTTAAGTCAGGGCTCTGGCTGGGCCATTCAAGAACAATCACAGAGTTGTTGTGAAGCCACTCCTTCATTATTTTAGCTGTGTGCTTAGGGTCAGTGTCTTGTTGGAATTTCTGACCATCTCAGAGTCCTTCAGGTGTCTTTTAGCAAACTCCATGCGGGTTGTCATGTGTCTTGCACCGAGGAGAGGCTTCTGACAGGCCACTCTTCCATAAAGCCCTGACTGATGGAGGGCTGCAGTGATGGTTAACTTTCTACAACTTTCTCCCATCTCCTGACTGCATCTCTGGAGCTCAGCCAAAGTGATCTTTGGGTTCTTCTTTACCTCTCTCACCAAGGCTGTTCTCCCCTGGTAGCTCAGCTTGGCTGGATGGCCAGCTCTAGGAAGGGTTCTGGTCGTCCGAAACGTCTTCCATTTAAGGATTATGGAGGCCATTGTGCTCTTGGGAACCTTAAGTGCAGCAGAAATTTTTTTGTAACCTTGGCCAGATCTGTGCCTTGCCACAATTCTGTCTCTGAGTTGACCTCATGATTCTCATTTTCTCTGACATGCATTGTGAGCTGTAAGGTCTTATATAGACAGGTGTGTGGCTTTCCTAATCAAGTCTAATCAGCATAATCAAACACAGCTGGACTTAAATGAAGGTGATCTCAAGGATGATCAGAAGAAATGGAAAGCACCTGAGTTAAATATATGAGTGTCACAGCAAAGGGTCTGAATACTTAGGACCATGTGATATTTCAGTTTTTCTTTTTTAATAAATCTGCAACAATTTAAAAATTCTTTTTTGTCTGTCAATATGGGGTGCTGTGTGTACATTAATGAGGATTAATTAATTTAAATGATTTTAGCAAATGGCTGCAATATAACAAAGAGTGAAAAACTGAAGGGGGTCTGAATACTTTCTGTACCCACTGTGTATATATATATATATATATATATATATATATATATATATATATATATATATATATATATATATATATATATATATATATATATATATATATATATATATATATATATATATATATATATTATTTATATATATATATATATATTATTTATATATATATTATATCCATCCACCCATCCAAAAATGTCATTAATCAATTATAGTCCAACTCACAATATCCCTTTACATTATTAAAACAAATTTGTTATCTGATTCTCAGCTTGTGGGTGCTAAAAGGGGATATTTCAAATTAATTCAGGAACATCTTGGCAAGTAAGAAAGTCAACCGTTTTTCGCATGAATAAAATCCAAATTCAGTTGCTCCAGTTCTTTCCATTTTATTTTAAGTCTGTTACAGACAAAGTGAATACATTAACAGTTTTTGAAAGGACTAAAAATGTTCTTTTTTGAGCCTTGAATTTACATTCTTTCAGTGCCATGGCAGCACAGTGCTAGTACTGCTGCTTCACAACAAGAAGACCAGGGTTCACAGCCCAGGTCCTCCCTACATGGAGTCTGCATGTTCTACCTGTGTCTGTGTGGGTTTCCTCCTGGTGCTCCGGCATCCTCCCACAGTCCAAAGCCATCCATCATCTCATTAGGAGCATGTCCAGATGTTGTCAGGCATGCCTACAAGCATGTGGGGGCCATAAAAACTACTGAGTACAATTTTGAGTTGCTGCAATGAAATTTCGCAAAAAATGGACTAGCCTGCCGCATCATTTTTTCACCTTGATTTTCAGGTTGTCTTTGAATTCAGCCATCTGTAGGTTGATAATTTTCATTTTCCATCAAATGGTGTGGCATCCTTTTATTCCTAACACATTACCCAGTCCATATCAGTAGAGATATCCAGCATGGTTCCCAAATTGAGATCTGATGTGTTTTCAAAAGTGATCCTTTAATTTTCTTTGAGCGGTGCCAACTGGAGCCCTCCACCTATGTTCTTGACCCAAAACCAAGAAGCATTTTCAAAGAAGTGTCTGATATGCTTGATGTAGTAAATTCATTACTAGATATAGGGGTCTTCCCAGACTGTTCTTAAGACTGCTCTGCTCAAGAAAAATAATCTCAACTGTTCTGTTTTTGACAATTTGAGACCTATTTCTAACCTGCCTTTCTTAAGTAAAATTTGAGAAAAACGCAGCCATTATGCAGCTAAATGATCACTTGAATAAACATGCTATTCTTGACAAGTTTCAGTCAGGTTTTAGAACAAATCACAGTACAGAAACAGCACAGTTAAAAGCAGTAAATGACTTGCGGGTAAATGCAGACAGAGGCCGTTTATCTGTTTTCATCCTCTTAGATCTGAGCGCCGCATTTGATACCATTGATCGCAATATTCTTATAAATCACTTTAGTCAGTGGGTGGGCCTCTCCGGCAGTGTCTTAAATTGGTTTGAGTCTTCCTTAAAAGGTAGAAAATTCTTTGTTTGTTGTGGTAATTATACTTCGAAGATATATGATATTATATATGGTGTTCCACAATGACCTATCCTGGGTCCGCTGCTCTTTCAATCTTCATGCTTCCGTTAGGTCAGATTATCTCAAGGCATAAAGTGAGCTACCACAGCTATGCGGATGACGCACAACCGTATTTATCAATGGCACCTGATGACCCCGACTCTCTTGGTTCACTGACCCAATGTCTTACTTGTTTGGGAGGGTATGAGTAGTGATTTTCTCACACTAAGTAGGAGAAAATAGAAATCTTAGTTGTAGGCAAAAATGGATATAATGGGAGTATTAGAAATAAACTTGATCAATTAGGCTTAAAAGTCAAGACCAAGGTAAAGAATTTAGGGATAATAGACTCTGACCTAAATTTTAAATTGCATATTAATCAGATTACCAGAACTGCATCTTTTCCAGTTAAGGAATATAACAAAAGTTAGATCCCTTCTAACTTTACAAGATGCTGAAAAATTAGTTCACACTTTTGTTTTTAGTCAACTAGATTACTGCAATGCAGGTAGTCTCAGGAGTACCCAATAAAGACATCAATTGGTTGCAACTGGTGCAGAATGCAGCTGCCAGAATCTTAACTAGGAAAAGAAAATCCGAACGCATATCTCCAGTTTTGATGTTGTTATATTACTTGCTGTGACATTCAGAATTGACTTTAAAAATCTGCTTATGGTTTACAAAGCCTTAAATAATCATACCAATCCTTACTTTTCTCTGCTGTTCTTTTTCTGGTCTTTCAGTGGTTGCGATCTGCACCATCTCCACCACCACCTGATCAAGGCACCATACAGTCCCTACATTGATGGATTGAAGGCAGTACCCCATATGTCCACATGATCTTAATCATATTATTTCACGTGAAGCCTGAAAATCATGAGGACTGATTTAGATCATTTATGTTAGGTAGAATGCCCAGAGGAGGCAGGGTGGTCTCGTGGCCTTCGGACCCCTGCAGATTGTTTTTTTCCTCTCCAGCCCATCCGGAGTTTGTTTTTTCTGTCCTTTCTGGCAATGGATCTTATTTTATTCTTTGTGATTTAGTATTGCCTAATTTTATTTTTGTTTTGTATAAACCTTTCTTTCTTCATCTTGAAAAGCATTTTGACCTACATCATTTGTATGAAAATGTGCTATATAAATAGATGTTACACTGTTGTTAGCCCTGTGATGGACTGGCACCCTCTCCAAGGTTTGTTCCAGCCTTGCGCTTTATGTACGCTTTGATAGGCTCCACCACCCAACATGAGCCTGTTCAGGACTAAGTCTGTTATAAATGATGACCAACTTTCAGTGGCACAGGCTGTACTGCTCTGATCAACACCATAAGGCCAGTGCAAGGTGCTCTGTCTGGATTTGTTTGTTGACTTTTCAAATACATTTTGTCTCTGACTTCCCTATAGAAACCTGACTCTGCCTGTGCAACCATTGGGCTGTGCAAGTCTGAAAATCCGGGGATAGAAAACTCAGAGCTCCTCACCAATGACATATTCGATTCAGCCGTTCCAACTGCAACAGGCTCAACAAAAGTAAGTTTTTCAGAAGGGATACCAAAGTTTTTATTCTAATGTCCACTGTAAACTACACTTCTTTAATGAATTAGAAATTCTTTTAATAGTATCGCCCAGAGAAATGTGTCCTATAGGTAACCGAGCATTATAATTTTTTTTTAACATGAACTGGACTCTGAGCTCTTTGTTAGTCAAAACTCATCCTTACTAAATTACATTTAAAACCACAGCTTTTTATGAAGTCTATATGCCCCCGCTAGTCATTGTAGGGTAAACCTGACCACATAATGTGTCTCATAGTATCAAATTTGATGTTTTCCCGTATGTCACTCCTCCAATTCTCCTCACTTTATTCTAACCTTCTTATCATTTTATCTCCAGCTACAGCCACTGTGCACATTATGCATCTTCCTTCTCAATAGGTTGGAAAGCCTGATCCCAAAGAAAAGGGCAGAGGTGAGGAGCTGTAAAAGTTCATTGAATTTGTGTTCTTATATTTAGAGTGCCTGCTCTGGGTAAGTGAACTTGATGCACGTTTTTTGGGAAATTGTCATTCCATATGGGAATATCACATTGTGTGGTAACAATTGCAAGACACGGTACTTTGAGACATTGACTGATAAATATCCATGCAGTTTCTGAATCTGTTTATGGAATAGAAAGGCATGAAGAGCAGGGGCATCTCAAAATGATTTATGGGCTGGAGTGGTTTGTAATATGCTTATTAAAACACGATTTTATCCCTCCAACAAAAGAAAGCTTTTTTTTTTTATTTTTTCTTGCTTGTTCAATCATTTTTCTCTAGCGGCTTTGCTGTCTTTATGGTTTCCACAGCAGATCACAAAGGGATAGGTGTTCAGGTTGTGGGACTGGTGGTAGTTACGTAATGCCTAGTCTTGTGGGTCCAGACATGACTCTCAAAACGATTACATTTCTGTGGACAACCCATTAAAAAGCAGGTAGTGAATAGCAGTAACATCTTGTACTATAATGGCTACACCCACAGGGCTTCTTCCTAAAACACCCAACCCCAGTTTCTTTAGTCCCTGCAATTTAAAATGGTGCTGGGGTTTTAAGGGAGAGAGCAGCAAGATACTAAACAAAAGACTTGAAGCTCAGAAAATAAAAAGCTAAAGTTGCTGTTATCCATTCAGGAGTTCAGTAGCAGAAGGTAACTGAAGCTTAATTTACACGTTGTAATGAGTGCTGCAGCAGTGGAGACAGACAGACTTAGACAACCTCAAATACTGAGGCTCCATACATTTGAGGTGTGCTTCTGTCTGCTTTCTGTCATTTTAACCGTTTCTATACGAGATAACAGAAAACAGTTTAGATAAGCATTGTGGTCTATGGCTGCAGTGGGCTGGCACCCTGCCTGGGGTTTGTTTTGCTGCTTTGCGCCCTGTGTTGGTTGGGATTGGCTCTGGCGGACCCCCATGACTCTGTAGTTGGGATGTAGTGGGTTGGATGATGGATGGATGGATTGTGGTCTATGGCTATACAATGTATTAAAATGCTGCAGTTATTCTGTCATGGCGTGTTTGCATTCCCAATTAGACAGTAATGTTAAATTTCGTTAGTTACTCATTTAGACATCCAGTCAAAAGGTGGATGTTGTGTAGTCTCATCTGTGTATCTACCAGTGTTGGTAGGAAGATTTACTGATTCAGGTGTTTTCAATACGGTAAACCCTCGTTTATCGCGGTTAATCCGTTCCATACTCTACCGCGATAAATGAATTTCCGCGAAGTAGGATTCTTTATTTATAGATCTAATATTTTCGCAGTTGGAGCATAGAAAACCTGTTCACGACCTTCTAAATACATTTTATAACATTATTAGAGCCCTCTAGACATGAAATAACACCCTTTAGTCAAAAGTTAAAACTGTGCTCCATGACAAGACAGAGATGACAGTTCTTTCTCACAATTAAAAGAATGCAAACATATCTTCCTCTTCAAAGAAGTGCGGGTCAGAAGCAGAGAATGTCAGAGAGAGAGAGAGAAAAGCAAACAATCAAAAATCAATATGTGCTGTTGGGCTTTGAAATATGCGAAGCACCACGATAAAGCGGACGCAAGGAAGGGAGCAATGTGAAGGTAGTCTTTCAGCATTTTTTAGAGAAGCGTCCGTATCCTCTGTGGAAACAGCCCCTCTGCTCACACCCCCTCCGTCAGGAGCAGAGAATGTCAGAGAGAGTGAGAGAGGCAGAGAAAAGCAAACAATCAAAAATCAATAGGTGCTGCTAGAGCTTTTAAGTATGCAAAGCACCATGCGGGAAGCATATTGTATATAATTGAGGAGTTTTATTTAATACGTAATACGTGCTCTGATTGGGTAGCTTCTCAGCCATCCTCCAATAGCGTCCCTTGTATGAAATCAACTGGGCAAACCAACTGAGGAAACATGTACCATAAATTAAAAGACCCATTGTCCGCAGAAATCCGCAAACCAGCGAAAAATCCGTGATATATATTTAGATATGCTAACATTTAAAATCCGCGATAGAGTGAAGCCGTGAAAGTCGAAGCGCGATATAGCAAGGGATCACTGTACTGAAATGTGCATCTCCTGTAGCTTTGTCTTTATCAGCTCTCTTAACAGAAGTCATTTTGATGGACTGTGGCACACCTTTTACTTCAAATTTTCATGAATGTACCTGTCAGTTTTTTCAAGGTTACATCGACTCCTACACTACTGTCATAACGTTGAACAACAGAGCACCTGTGACATATTTTTCATGTTTACCTTTCGTCCATTATTGCTGTTGAATGCCAACGTATAATCTAAAACTACAGAGAAGTTTTTCCCTTGCATTAGGTTATGTTTATTTTTAAGACATGCAATGTGTTCTCTGCATATGTGACACACATTTTAAAAATCTAATCAGGTTTGTTTAGAAGACCTTTTCTCTGTAGATGCTTTGCGAAAATTGGAAGCTTACTGTCTGTTGTACCAGGTTAAAGAGAACACCTCTGATCTTTGCAGTTCAAAATCACCACTTCTACTTTGTGTGCCACCGTCACGATGCGTTGAATGGGTTCAGAAATGGGACACCCATTGAGTCGTCTAACAGTTACCTCCAGGTTTTAACCACAGTTAACTCACGGTGGTCTCCAGTCATATATAATTAAGAGATTAATTAGCATAGTCCACGTCTGGTTGTTTTAGGGTGGCACCAGATGGAGTTCTAGGAGTGTTCAGTTACTCACACTTGCATGATGATTGTGAGGTAAATTACATAAAAATGTGTTTTTTTAGCCTGAAACATAATTTCACGCTCAAATCCATGCAAAGTTTTATAAATGAGACCCCTGGATTACAGTGTTCTGTTTTGGTTGCCATATTACAAAAAAAACAGCATTGCCAGAGAAAGTGCAGAGGAGAGCGACTAGACTGATTCCAGGACTAAGAGGTTTGTGTTATGAGGAGGGATTAAAGGAGCTGAACCTTCTCAGCTGAAGCAAACATGTATTAAGGTGTGACATGGCTGAAGTGTTTAAAATTATGAAGGGAATCAGTATAGCAGATCCCAGATGTCACTTTAAAATAAATTCCTCAACAAGAACATAGAGAAAACAGTTGGAACCTTATTAAGAGCAGATTTTATAAAAATGTCTGGAAGTTGCTTTTTATGCAAAGACCCACAGACTCATGGAATAAATTACCAAATAGTGGGGTGAAATTAGAGGCCTTGAAATCTCACCTTGATGTTATTTTGGAGGATCAAAGTGAATAGGATGGACAAGGTTGTTAGTCTGAATAGCCTGTTCTCATTTGAATTGTTTAAAAAGTTTCTGTTCATGGTTAAACCTTTCTGTTTTCTATTGTAATTACAGGATACAATTATTAAATTTTTGAACAAGGTGTGCTCCAGCATGCCACGTTACACTGCACAGTGCAAGATATTCGTGACAACATATGGCAAAGTTGCAGTCGACTTCTTGTTGTCCTCAATGGCTCCACAGACTATCTGCACTTTGCTCCGCCTCTGCTTTATACAACAGACTGGCCTGCTTCAAGGTGAGTTATACACGGATGACCACAATAATTCCACAAGCGGTGCACCCAACCATGTTCAAGCACCCGTCACTATGAAAGAAGGTTAGAGTTTGGATGTCATTTTAAAAATGTTTCATTATTTCAAGAGAGGCTTAAGTTATGTGTTACACTAAAATGTTTAAGCTGTTAATTTTAGTTACCATCTAAATGAGGAGTTTAAGAAAAATTATGAATGCTAAGTATACAAAATTTAAAACACACTTTATGCATGAGTTTTGTTTGGTTGCATCAAATGATTTCCTGTGTCTTACTCACTCAGTTTTGACAGAAATTGTGGTAGACACTGACAGCACTGGTTTTACAGAGTAGTGTAACCAACATTTCAATGCACATTTTTCATTTCAGTTAACTCAGAATCCGATTGTGCCTTGTGCCACAGCCTGGTGCCATCCCTGCAGGTGTCCCTGAGTGACAATGCTACTGCCCTAGAGACAGAGGCCACTCTCAGCTCAGCGTGCTACTCTCACCAGCTTCCTCTTCCTACGGTCAGCCTGTTTTATTTACATCAGTGGGTTTGTAAAACTGTTCAGACACGCATGAATAATAAAAAGGCGATTTTGTTTCTTTCAGTGCAAGAACTTTGTGCAAACATACAGCCCGAAACTGGTGAAGGTTACGGGCAAGAAATGGGACTTTCAGACCGTTTGCAAGGTAACAATTTGGTATAATATCCTCACTGTGTTCTGTCTGTCTGTAGCATATGCAGAATTGTTTTTACATTTAAAAAATGAAGAAATAATGAAGTATGTGGTGCAATGAAATGGCCTTCAGAGAACTGACCCAGGCCAGCGGTTTCCAAAATTAAACACACCACAACAACAACAAGAATGATGCTTTAGATTCACAAGCTGTTTCTGTTTAAATAGGAAATAGAGGCCTGCAGCGAGGCAGACATCACACCCCACCTGGAGAACAGTGAATGCACCTGGGGGCCGACATATTGGTGCTTGGACTTGCAAACTGCCAAGCAGTGTAACGTATGTATGGGCAACATGTCTCTCAGATACTTACAGTTTGGAAATGATCAACTTAGTAAGCACTGGCTTTTTAGCAGAGTTGGCTTCCTACAGTCAAACTGTAAAAAGTCTCAGTTTGTGGAAGCCATCCTAATTCAGGGTGTTTATAAGAAATGTAATGATTTACTTTATGAGGAAGAAGTACATAATACACCAGAATACTTGCATCAGATATGTGAAATACTAAAATGTGTGCTTAATTTCAATGTTGTAATGTCTAAATTATTCTTGATTGTAGAATAGAAATGCATCATTTTTCACCCTGTGTCAGATGTATATAGAGGTCTAGATCGCTAGTGAAGGATCGTAAAGAAAAACAACATCGTGTTCATAGTCACTGACCTTGAAATAGTCGAAAATGATACCAAGCAGGATTAGGGTTAAAATTTGTCATTTTTGGCTCTGAGAGGGCTAGGACCACCGATAAAGAGTCAGATATCAAAAATATGATATTTGCGATCAGCAAACTAAAAATAGCCTAAATGACACTTCACATGCCTACCTTATCGATCCCCATTTTCTTGAAGCTTTGAGAAAACTTTGAAAAAAACGTATCACGTTGAGTTGATGTGGCATACAGTATACACAACCTCAAGTCCTACTGATCATTTCTGGTGAAGACACCTTTTGGGTTACTCTATCATAAGGCTGTGATTCCCTGCATGGTCCAAGAATTTCATAAAAATGCAGGTTTTTTAAGTGTGGAGGACCAAAAATAGGGAAGGGAACCACAAAAAGTTCAATGTTGTGCATAACTAAACAGCAAGACGAGCCAAACAGTATATCATGTTGGATTTACTCATACAGGCAAGTTAAGAGGTGCCAAACAAAAGGCATTTCAGAGACTTCAAAAGTAATTCTTAGGAACACAATTATTTTCCAATTAGTAAATATACTGTGAGAACAGAGTATATTCCGATGTCCAGGCTAAATTGTCGTTAATTGCCTAGTCATTCTGGCCCCTTAATCATCTCGTCTCTAATTAGCTCTCTCTCATTACTTCACCACCTAACAGCTTGGTGTGGTGAGCACACTGTCACAAAATGACTGCCGTCACACCATCCATGTGAATGCTAAACATTTACCACCACTAAATTGGCTCCCCACTCACTAAAGCGCTTGGAGTAGTGAGAAAATAAAGAATTATTCATATTATTAAGGGCAGTACATCAGGTTGGCGGATTTATGGTTCCTATTAATTAAAATATAACAAGTAATCCACCTGAAGCGAAGCACATTTGGGCCCAGCCAGTACTTGGATGTGAGACCATCTAGGAAAAGCTTGAGGTGTTGCTGGAAGAGGTGGTAGTGAGGCAATCAGGGGACGATTAACCTGTGGTCTGTGTGAGTAACCCAATGCCCCAGTGCAGTGTTGTGAACACTGTGCAGTAAAAATTGGGCCATCCTTCAGATGAGACATAAAACCGAGGTTCTGACCCTCTGTAGTCATGGAGGATTCCTGGGCACCCTTTGAAAATAGTATGGTTTACTTCAATGTCCTGGCTAAATTTCCCAATTGCCTAGTCATTCTGGTCCCCTAATCACCCCTACCTCTAATTTAGTTAATATCGGTCTCATCCCTTCACTACCTAATAGCTAGTGTGTGGCGAGTGCACTGGTGCCATCATATCATCCAGGTGGATGCTGCACATTGGTGGGTGTGGTGGTTCCATGCAGTTTATGTAAAGCATTTAGAGTGTTTAGAAAAATGCTATAAAAATGAACTTCTGTTATTTTAATACATTCTTCTTACCGTGTTGCATGTTGGTTACATATGCTAGTAAGACTTTCACCGTCTTCTGTACGCATGCCAAAACTACTACTACTGAGAGTTAGAGGTGCAAATTGAACCAGCAGGACGAAGCATTCATCACTGTATCAACATGCTATCCAAAATCCACGTTCCCAAATTACTGAACCGCCTAATTCCATTTACACCAGAACCTCTTTGAGCAGAATCAGGATCAGGGCAGGAATTGGCTCTATGTGGCCCAGCAAAGAGCTCACTCATACTTACTTTCGTATTCACTTAATTTTGGGGTGTTTTATGCAGCAGTCAAGTGTTTTTGGGAGAAACATGAGGGTGCTGTTAATTTGGTATTTGGTCTCTGCATAAAGCAATTTGAGATAAACTCTGGAAACAAAACAAATATAATTAGACCACAAAAATGTTCAATTCTGGCTCACCTTGTTTTTATAGGAGGCAAGATGTTGTCCTGGCTAGTTCAGGTAACTGTTTTCTACAAACTGTCCCACTAGGAGGAGACACCTTTCCTGTGAAATGTCCCATTTGACTGTCCCAAAGCATGGGCGTGCAGCATTATAAGATTTTCAAATTTATCGAATGTCGACATCTTTGGGAAGTAGACAGAAGGACGAGTTGTGATTCAGCAGGTCTGCTCGTCGTGCACCATTGATTTCTTTAGATTTTTCTCAAAAAGGTTACTGACAGATGTTTGGTTTTCTCCTCAAACACTACATGTGAGTTCTGCTGTGTAACTCGTGTCTCGCCTCTAACCCAGTCAGTGCAATTCTAGGCCCTGAATGCTCAATGCCAGTAACAAATGAGCTCATGCAGGTCTGCCTGAGTTTACTCTTTAAGAAGAGGTAATGAAGTTTGTTTCCTCATAGCATTAATGCTCTTTACATGCTAAACATGACAATTAAAATATACATATAAAGCTCATCATGGTCTGCTTAATGTTAAGTGACAGTATAATCCACTTTATTCCCAATATTTGATTTCATATGTTGCATGATTTCATTTTTGAACTGTGGGTATCTAATTCAAATGCTTTGCTTTCCTCCATAGGCTGTGGAGCACTGCCAGTCTCATGTCTGGAAATGAGCAGCACAGAGGCCTGACAAAGTGAACGCAGCGTCAGCTCCACCAAGAAGCTCACTGCAAGTCTCTGTGATCCTTGCAACATAATCCTGCACTAAATCCTACTAATATACAATAATATGCTCAGCACTCTTAATGATTTTTCAATACATTTTCTGCTGTAAATTAACATGTGCAATGTCCAGTTAAAAAAAAGAAAACAACGTAATGTCTTTTACTTAATGTAGACTATGAACATCTTAAAGAGAAATATCATTTCACAGTTTGCTCCACTAAATCCAAGACTTGCCTTAAATGCATATGTACTAATCTAGGATAAGAAATCCACACAACTCTTAGCTGACATTTTACTTGTGTCACTGAAAAATCCTAAATGTGCACTATGAAAGATTTCAGTTTCTTATATTACTTAAAGGTTTGCTGCACTTAGAAAATAGAAAATATACTGCATTCTAGTTTCCCCCTGCCAGATTGTAGTTAAGGTCATATCCACCTTAAAAGAATAAGTGTCTACGTGTACAGAATGTGTGTCTGCCCAGTTCCTATGTCTGTCATTCCAACAAATAGCAGAAGGCAAACATTTGTAGTAATAAAATCCACCGCATTTGTCATTCCATTAGATGGTGCATTACAAACATTAACATTGTTTTTACAAATCCCATACCAAATGGCATATAGCGTAGACATATGCATTGCATTTGTCATTCCAACAGATGGTGACAGATGCAGTACAATTACTACATGCATTACAAAATACATTCCAATAGGGGACACTGATAAATGTTAAAGCCGAGTTCTATGTTGACCACTTAGATTTTAACCCACCTCAAGTGTATATATATATATATAACATGAATATAATCTGCCATTGTACAGAGGCTAGTCCAATATATCAGAAAGAAGCAACCTACTATAATGATTGATAGAATTTGCCTTAAAGTGATAGCGAGTTACTAAAATTTAAAGACTACTGTATATGAACATTTGCACAGTCAATTTTGAGATCCTCACTTGCATGCTAATTATGTGCTTATTTCTAATGAATACTTGGCTACTTTTTTTCGTTAAGCATAAAGGGGCTAAAATATTTGTGATCGGTGCAGGCTGCACAGTGTTTTCAGAAGGTTTTTACTATTCATGAACATATCAACAGTTTAAGAGCTCTGCTATACAGATTCAGCTACTTGCTTACTAATATCTACCAATATAACCTGCATGTTTTTGAAGTCACCAATATATTAGCTTACAAAAAATGTACTTAAGTGGATATTTTTTTATAAAATCCTGTCTTTTGCTCAAATTTAATGAGGCTACATTTTAAAGTAATGTAATTTGTGGATTGTATATACAGGACAGTATATTTAAATACAATTTTAAAAGCTTGTATTGTTCCCTTTGACGTTTCTCAATAGACATGCCTTCTGGTTTTAAAAACAATATTCTTATAAGAACTCTTTGGCTAATGTACTGTACTTTTGTCCTGTCATTTAATAAATGATAAAAATATAAAATCAGAAGACAACATCCACTTTCTATTTCTTTTATCCCAGCCAGTTCCCCTAACCAACGTCACACCAGACATACAGCCTCACAGAAAGATTTTACGATGGCAAAACGCTCTAGCACGATTAGTCAGTAATGCATAACATATCAAAACCTGTCTGATAAAAGCAATAAAAATGACATAGCGCAGAGTCATGACTGAGGGGAGCACTGGGCTATAATCACAGAATAGTGTTTGTGTATTACAGCAAAAGTAGAAGTTGTCATTCTCAAGGATTTCACTTTCAGCATACAAACTTGGTTCATAAAGCCAAACTCAAAAATGCAGGATGTTGACGATGTGGTGGGATTTGTAGTAATGCTCAGAATATTTCAAACTAAGGTTTTTCTATAGTCTGACAGCATTCTACACTATAAAGTCAGACTTTCAGCTTTTTGGGATTTATAGTTTTATAGAAGCAGCTTTGAATGATGCAGCATCCCAATCCTTACAGAGCATCTAGTGATGAGTTCACCCCAAATAAAGCAGTCTGGCTTTGGATGAGCACAAGAGAACAAACCACCTTCAGAACCCTGTTACAAGCTGCCAGGTGTGAACGTCGCCATGATAAGAGTAGAATGCAGTGTTATACTAGTACTGAATGGCATGAAATTATACAAAACACAGATTGTCATTTACAAGCAAGATCACATTTTTGATGCTCTTATCATCATCAACAAATTGATATTCTGATTGTCACTTAAAACTAACACAGTTAGGGCAGTAAATGTATTAACAAATTGACATTCTGTTCCTCCTCAGCCATCTTTACTTATAAACTTTGCCTTTTCACGTGTATGGAGTGTGGTGTAGTGGGTCCACAGCTCACGTAAAGAGCCGCTTTTTAAATGAATAATCACTGTGCTCGCGGCTTAGCGAGGGGGTGTGGTGGTGTGTGGCCAAAGCAGTTCCCAGGTGTATTCGTGCCAGGGACGTTTCTCACCTAAGTGCCAAAGGTGAGAGACGGTCCACTATGAAATTGTTCCCGGGAACTGTTGATTGCCACAGCTGCCACGTCCATTATAAAGAGATGGTTAACGAGAGAAAAAGAAAGAAATAAAAGGAAAGAAGGAAACTGAGGTTGCAGGCTCGCAGGTAGGCAGCTGGAAGGAGAGCCCCAGGAAGGGTGTTTGGCCAACACTCGGTGAGGGCAGAAGGAAGCGGTCGCTCCGGTTGAGCGAGCAAGGAGCTGGAGTGACCAGGTGAAGGACGACAGACGGCGTAAGGCTATGAAGGCAGCGGGAGTCGGGAGGCTTTGGTGGTGGATTCCCCATTGTGTGTGCGTCCTGGCCGTTGGGTGAAAGCCAAGCCTCGGTCTGGGATGAGTGCGCGACCGAAGCCAGGGATCGGGAGGCCTCCAGACCAGTAGTCGAACGGAGAAAAGGTCAGCTGCTGAGAGGGCGACTGGGTGGAGCAGGAGAGACACCAGGAAAGATGTCACCGGGCTTGTTTTTAAAAAGATTGCTTCCTGTCCTATTTTAACCTTGTTGTTTTAAGATGAATTTTTTCTATTGATTTTTACCTCCACGTTTTGATTTTATGCATTATTTATTTAATGACTTTGGACACTGCACTCTTTAATTTGAACACTTTGTTTTGTTGACTGTTTTAATAAAAGCACTTGACACTTTTGCACCATCCCCTTGCTTTGTTGTTGCCTCACTGCTAAGATCATCGGTGACATTACCAACGGTGACAGGTTGAAGGGCTCCCAGAAGCTGAAAGGGAGCATGGAGCTGAACCTGCATCGTCACATGGAGGTGCTAGACCACATTACCCTTTTTTTCCCTCATTGTTGCATTCCGGTTGATACATTAGGTTTTTTTTTTTTGGCCAATGCTTCATCTGATCTTCCATGTGTTCTGAGATTTTGACTGGACATAAAACTAATTGATTTAAATCTGCCCTCCTTCCCCTCAGCTGTCTTTGTCAAAAGGCCACATATCCTCCATCCATGCATCTGAATAGCTGCCTTGGTCTTAAATATTTTCTTATTGAGATATCCATGGTGTCCAAATGATAGTCAAGGATTCCTTTAACTCCTAATCCTCCCTTTCTTTGTACTTCTGTTCTCACTTAAAAAAGTATTTAAAGGCATTTTGTTTTCCATTGTACTTTTGTCTCTGCCATGTTACCCCAACCTTTCGCCAACACATCCTGTCCCCCCACAAGTTTTTGGTCCAAGGTTCAGACGCTCCTTTCACGCAGCCTTTAGAACTGTAAATGGCCCTCCATCACACATACCAGCTTGATGCACAATAGGTAATGGGCAGGTACATCTCTATGGGATATGGAGTTCTACCACTGTGCATTTACCCTTTGGCCTCTAGTCAATATTCTGGACAAGAATTTAATTACTCCTTGCTTTTCACATACTCTGCCTTTCTCCACTCTAAAAAAATTCTGTAAGTGTGACCCTATCATTTCTTATGCCCTGAGCGTGTAGCACCTCATCAGGAAATGTTTAGGTTATTCAATTCCACTCCAAAGCTGCCATTTTTTATAATAATGCCTTCAGAGCATGTTTTTTATTTAACATTCCTGCTAGTTCTTAAAGTATTTTTACTTCTAAAGACATTTTGGGAGGTTTGAGGGTTCAATATTGTATGTTTGTGGTTCATCATTTTGACTTATAATTTTAATTTGCCTCCAATTTAATGTAAGCTTGTGGAGTGGGTTTCTTCCACATAAGGCAGGACCCTCACCCCTAACTATAATGAGTGGTAGTTTTTCATTTTGTTCTTAGTGTACAATTGCATCCCATTTTCCAAAAACAACCATTTTTTTCCCCTGTATAAGTTTTTAGTTTTACATTAGTAACTTACAAAGTCTTTCCAGGAAACACTTCCTTAAATAACTGATCAGGCATAATTGACACAGCAGCTCCAGTGTCTATTTCCATATCTATAACCTTACATAATCATAAAGGTTGCTTTGAACAGTTGTTTCTCTTGATCTGTTTGTACTCTGAACATGGGGCCCTCACTCTGTTCCATTTCCACATATTTTGACGCTGCCTCTTCTCCATATGACCCAGAAACTGCGCACCAACTTTATGCACTGTACTCAAAGAGGTGTCCTGTCACCTTAGCCGCTGTGTGTCTCTATCTGCTGTCTCCATGCTGAGTGCAATCTCAAACGCTCTCGCAAACGTCATTTCTGATAACGGCTGACGCTGGCAAGCCTCACTCCGAATCCCACTCACAAATCGGTCTCTCAGTGCCTCGTCCAAATTCACCCCATACTTGCACTTTACAGCACGTTGCTTCAGCTCTGCCACATACTGAGTTACTGTCTCACTGGCCTTTTGACTGCAGTGATTAAAACGGAATCTCTCCGCAATTATCAGCAGTTTGGGCTCAAAATGATCCTTTAGTATTTCCACAATTTGCACAAAAGTTTTGTCCTTGGGCTTCAAAGGCTGCACCAAATTCCTCAGTAGTCCATAAGTGCTAGCGCCCATTATACTTAAGAGAGTAGCGACCTGTTTATCTTCTGCTATTCTGTTAGTGACAAAAAACTGCTCCATGCGCTCTACATATGCCAACCATGATTCGGTGCCAGGCTTAAACTCGTCAGTTCTACCAAGATGAGCCATTTTACTCACTCTGTGATATCTTCGTTATGACTCTTTAAATCCTCGTCGCCAATTTTTGTGATGTGTCATTTCAGTATCACAAACATAGTCAGACACGCTGCTGCTTGAAATTTAAGTTCTGTACTTACTTCTTTATTTAACCACGCTCCCAAAACTTCCAACTAGGCAACGCCAAAATACCAGAAACCACAAACATACAATCTTAATACACCACAAATACATCCAAAAATGGCCTGCAGCTGTCACCACAAAAATAGCAAAAAAAAAACAAAGTTCCCCGCCCCCACCATTACTTACAGCATGCAGTTAGTATAAATATTAATTTATCTCTTGATTCATGAAAAAGACTTAAAAAACATTTTCAGAGCATTGCAATATATGTATATACAGTGAAACCTCGGTTTGCGAGTAACTTGGTTTACGAGTGTTTTGCAAGACGAGCTAAAATTTGTAATAAATTTTGACTTGATAAACGAGTAGTATGGATACGCTTTGTCTGCTGAGTGTCATGTGATCGCGAGCTTGTGTCTCTATCTCTCTCGCTTTGGCGTGTGTGTCACTCTCTCGCGCACGCGCGTGTGTCTGTGTGTGTCTCTCGTTCGTGCGTGCATGCGTGCGTGCGTGTGTGTGTGTGTCTGTCTCTCTCTCTCACTCTCGTGGGCAATCGTCTCCTATTCTCTGTTTGAGTCGGCATGCCTCACTCATATAGTCAACCTCTGTACGAGCGTATACCATTTACTACAGCATTGTGACTGTGTGTGTGTGTGTGTCTCTCATGCGTGCGTGCGTGTGTGTGTGTGTGTCTGTCTGTCTCTCTCTCTCACTCTCGTGGGCAATCGTTTCCTATTCTCTGTCTGAGTCGGCATGCCTCACTCATATAGTCAACATCTTTACGAGCGTATACCGTTTACTACAGCATTGTGACTGTGTGTGTGTGCTGTGAGGTGCGAGTCCCCGTGTTGCGCCCCAAAACATGAAGCTGAGTCTCAGTACTATAACAACACCAGCTTTATTCAGCTTGAAACAGCAACAGCGCCGTTATTTATTGTAGCGGGATCTGCCACTCTCCTATACACAGACACTGCAGTCAGGCAGGGTCGTTACCAAGTAGTACTGTGCCCTGCGCATTTATAATGTTCCTTGTATCACCCATTGATGGCAGGCGCTTAAAGCATGTCCACAATCTTTTCAGATTCACTTTTACGGCAAACTGCTATAGCGCTGGCAGACTGTGATTGCTTTGGGACGCTCTTCCGCGTGTTGCCCCGTTGGGTGGAATCCCACAAGAGTTTAGAAACTCACTCACACCAGCCATGATTCTTTTCAAAGGTAAAGTGTAGGTTAATTTTTTTAATGTATTTTTACTTTATATTTTGAATTAATCATTTTTATATGAATAGTTTTGGGTTGTGGAACGAATTATCTGAGTTTCGATTATTTCTTATGGGGAAATTTACTTTGATATACGAGTACTTAGGACAGTGAGCACGTTTCCGGAACGAATTATGCTCGCAAACCGAGGTTCCACTGTCTACTGTATAGAGAGAGAGAGAGAGAAACTTGCGAGCCACTGTCTTGCACCCCAAAACATGAGGCTGGGTCTCAATACTTTTATTCAACTTTAAACCGGAACAGCAGAGTTATTTATTGCAGTGAGAGCAGCCACTCTCCTATACACAGACACAGCAAACAGGCATACTCAGGGCTAGGTCAGTGGCCAGGTTATACTGTTCCCTGCATCACCAACTAGCCGATCTCACTCTCAATCAGGTCGTTGTTGTTTTCACTATGCTGTGAACCAGCAACTGCCTCAGCAACGGACAAGCAGTCCTCTACAGACGCAGCATGTTGTCTCGTTAACGGGGTAGTCCTAAAAGAGTTCAGAAACCTCACAATATATTCATCCTGGTTCAGATGGTCAAGGTGGATTGGTTGTAGTTAATAAACACTGAAAAAGCTTGAGATAAAATCCTGGAAACTGATACACAAATAAGCTACATCACTACATACAGGCCTGAGCCCACTGAATTCTCTTTAAAACGTCTGAATTTGAAGTTACATAGGAAGTGAACAAAAAACAGACTAGAAGGGGACGCCATAAACAAAGGAGGCACAAAGGATGGGACCTGGCATTTGCTTACAAAGGATGGGACCTGGCATTTGCTTACATTCTATTTTTCTTAAGAGAGTTCTCCTCTCAATATGTGGCATGTACCATTAGTCTTTAAGCACAATTTCCAACATCCCATTCCACCTAACAAAGCTCATTACCTCTATCGATTCTATTCACTTAATTCCTCCAAAATAACATCAAGCTGAGTTTTGAAGGTCCCTAAAGTTCTACTGTCTAGCACACTGCTTTGAAACGTATTCTTTATGTCTGCGGTGATCTTTGTAAAGAAAAACTTCCAAATGCTTGTTTCGGCATTTACTAAGTTTCCAACTGTGTCTCTGAATTCTTATTAAAATTAGTTCAACATTTGTAACAGTCTCAATCCACTGACCTAATTCCTGTCATAATTTTAAGCACTTTAATCATGCCTCCAAAAAAAAAAAACAAAGGCTCAGCTCTTTTAAATCTTTCCTCATAATCCATCCCCTTCAGTCCTGGAATCAGCCTAATCGCTCCTCTCTGCACTTTTTCTAGTGCTGCTAAGTATTTTTTGTAGCCAGGAGACCAAAACTCTACTCTCAGTACTCTAGACATTACACCAACATCATGGTCTTCTTGAAAAGTGTAACCTCAAGTAGTGAGAATATCATCACAATCGCTGGACAAGTGATCTCAACCACAGGAGACATCCAGTGATGACCATTATTTACAAGCAGAAAAATGAAATGTGATGTGTTAGTAATAACAAAAAACTATAACCAGCATAAGGACAAATCTTAATAAAACAAGAAATTTAATTTTACTCCACAAAGCTAAAAGGACTACCTTTTTACCTTTTGTTTTATCCTTCTTTCATTTATGTTAGGTTTCCTCTGTGTATGCCACTCTAAATGTATTCGGTTTACATCCACAGCCAACTTCCAAGTATACAGCAGGCTGCCCCAAACCCTTTTTGTTTTTCAATGCTTATTTACTTACCACAGTACATACAGTATGAGTGACTGTGGCCTATGCATGAAAAGGCCATGTGCTGGACTCACATTCAGTTGTGGTCAGTCAAGGCTTTGCACCCATTGTTGCTTGGCATGGTTTTGGCTCAAGCATGTCTTGCTAGTGAACAAACAGATTCAGAAAGCCATGGAGAACAAAATGTGAATGGAAGGCTTATTTCCTAGCACTTAGACTGAACAATGAGAAATGGTTTATATCAACTTGTTCTGATCATCTGTATTAGGCTTAATTCTTGTAATCTCTAACAATAGACTTCCTATTTGACAGACGATGGAAAATTGGTTTACAAAGAAAATACAAGTTAGCCTGAATGCATACCACACACACACACACACACACACACACACATGCACACACACACACATACAAATCCACTTATCCAGTTTAAAATCGGGTACAACGAACTGGAGACTATTTCGACAGCACCAGTCAACTTCAAGGCAATTCAATTGATTAGTTTTAGTAAATTGGCCAACCTAAGCTTCCAGGGTCAAACTCTGGCTCTCCGCAATCCAAAAACAAAGATTTAATACAGTTAAATAAAAAATACCAGCAATACAAACATACAAGGCAATCAGAAGTCAAGAAATCAGAAATGACAGCAGTGTGATGGGAAATCCACCTCTAACTAGATTTGAAAACTGTACAATGGAGCTTTAACATCTAGTTGAATTTATAAGTAAAGTACTAAAGTTATTGTTGTCTACTTAAGAAAATACTGTAACACTAAAATTACTATGGTAACACCAGGAAAATGAAGTTAGCTTAGTTCATCAACGTTTATTCGATTATCATTTAAAAAATATCAAATTGAGTCTTATGTTTCCCTAATGGGTCAGTCATCAGTAGAGAGCTAAGATAGAGATAGAGATAGATAGTTATAAATAAATTTAAAAACACACACACACACCACTTTCAAGTGTTTGCATAAAATATGCTCTATTTTACTGATTTTTTTGCCTTTACTTCCCTTTCCTACAATAAATATTAAAAATGTTTTTGAAGTAACAGCTTACATCAGCATTTAAACTTCATACAGTAAGTCTCCACTTTATTTACTTCAACTGGATGCTCTCCCATGTCCTGTACTTCACTTCATACGCTCCCAGTGCAGACGATGTAGATTAACATGAACACTGGGCACATTAAACACATCTTTGAATTTTTGCTTCACACAGGAGCTGCTTTCCTGTGTTTACTGGATGTACTGATGATTGAGATATAGAGACTTCACACACTTCATGCTCAGGCATAGTGTTACAGAAGCCCACATGTATAATATTGATAATATCAGTCAGATGTACTACAGCAATGAACACACTCAGATTTACATATGAAAACACAATACCTACATGTGTCCCTCCATTGAGTCAGTGCCATAATGTGTCAGAGTGGTTTGCATGATTCAATGACACCCTGAGGGATGCCACCAGGAGTTGTGTTCTCCTGGTAGGCCACCCAGGTCCTGACTAAGACTGACTCAACCACCCACACCCCATAACACCAAGGGTCCATCCAAAGTGGTGAAACTTCCTGTCGTACCTTGTCGTCTTGCACCTGGCCTGCCACATGTGCGTTCCCAACAGGAAGTGAAGTGGTGCAATTGAGGACTGTGCACCCTCATTAGAGCATATGCTGCATTCAACAGTGAAAAAAAAGAACACCTTCTATGTATGTCCAGACTGTTCCTGCTTCAGACAAGATCACATACCTGAAGACATTTGGAATAATATGATCAGGAAACATAAACGCTAACGGGCTCCGTCTCTTATCTTTCTGTGTGGAGCACCAACTGTCCATTACCAACACAATGTTTCAGCTCCCCAACCAGCAAGATGACATGGATGCATCCTTGAGCAAAGAACTGGCACCTCCTCTTCTAGGATTGTCCATTGACGATCTCCAGAATGTCTTGATCACATGTGCGATGTGAGGAGCAGAATGCTGAAAAGACCATAGATATGTCCTGTCCATCCTCTGTGTTGTACTTAGACCACTATAACAGAAAACAAAACCCAAATCTCGCCTCAATGTTGCATCCCTTGCAACCATTGACACCAGAAATGCATTGACAAGTGATCTTCACAAGCAGCTTGAACACATCCAGATCTCAACCACTGATAGTGACTACCAATACTGATGTTGATGAACTGTGGACCTTGCTGCTCACAGCCCTGCAGTCCTCTTCCAAGAATTCCTCTTGCAGAATCCAAGGTCGAGTCCAGACTGGTTTGAGAAGACCACACACAAGATTCTCCCCTGCCAGGAGGCCAACAACACAGCATTTCAAGCTCATCTTGCAAATTCATCATCCATTTCCCTCCTGTACAAGTGGAGAAAATATCTAAATCAATTACACAGTGCAGAATCTGTGAAATCTAGAACTGGCGAGTTAACAAGGCCACTGAAATCCAATGCTGTGCAGATGAAAACAAGATCTATGGGTTCTACAATGCCATTAAAGGAATGTATGATCCTTCTTGACAAACTGTAGCTCCAATCAAGACTGCAGATGGTGCGACACTCCTCACAGACAAGCAACAGATTTTGGATCATTGGGCAGAGCACTTTTCAAAGTTGATGAACCAAAAAACCGGGCAAATCTTTCAGTCCTCGAGAAGTTCCCTGAACTAGATGCGTGTCCAGCTCTCCATGCCATGCAAGCCCTTAAAAACCAAGAAAGCTGATTGTGAAGACACTATACCTGCTGAAATATATAAATATGGGGTACTTCATCTTCTTGTCAAATTGACTCATTTCTTCACTCTATGCTGGAAGCTTGGCAAAATTCCACGACTCATGGAAACATGCCACCATCGTCACCATCTATAAGAAGAAGGGAGACCAATCAGACTGTGGCAACAACCGTGGTCTTTACCTTGTTGCCATCACTCTTCTCTACAGAAATGTGTTGAATGCCACTGATGGATTGCAGATCTGGTTCTGAGTGGATTGCAATTTGTTGAATGTCTGAAGATTGGCAGCCCACTCAAAAAACTCCTCAACAATCATTTATGAGCTTCAGTATGTAGAAAATGATGCTGACAGCATAGCTCTTCACCCAGAAAGCCTTCAGAGGACCATTGAGTCCTTACACTCAGCCTATTCTTGGATGGGCCAGGAAATCAGCACCTCCAAGACATTGACCCAACAGACTGCCTTCAAGCACACAGCTGATCCAGTGGACCTCAAGATTGGCAACAAGACACTTGGGAACACACAATTCTTCCTCTACTTTGGGAGCATAATATCTAATAATGCCTCTGTGACTGAAGAAATTGCGAACTGCCTCAGACTAGCCTCGTCTGCATTCGGCCGCCTATGCAAGCATGTCTTCTGTAACCAGAATCTCTGCATGGAAACCAAGGTTGTGGTATATCATGTGGTACATATATCAACACTCCTTTATGGATGAGAGTCCTGGACTCCCTACCACAAGCAAATCCGCAGACTAAAAGAATTCCACATCCACTGCCTCCAGAAGATCCTGGGCATCACTTGAGAGGACAGAGTTCCACACACTAAAATTCTGGAAAGCTGCTCATTAACTACCATTGGGACCATGAGTCTCATCGTCCCTGGATGATCCTGTATTGTGAGCTTGAATGATCCAGACCTCAAGACGGACCAAAACACCCTGGAAAGACTACTTAATGTGTTCTCTCAATGCCTGCTCCATTTCCCCATATGCAATTTGAGGCTCTTGCCAAGTACCTTGCACAACAAGTGAAGGAGTCCATCAGTTTGAACAATGGACACATCAACAAGAGGAGAGGATAATGGCAAGACATCGCCATCAAAACCAACCCAATGTGCATGGGGGCATTCTCTTGCCCATCATGTCCCCCGGTTTGCCTTTCCTGATAGACAAATGGATGGACAGCATCAAAGTGCTACAAAGCCCACCTCGGCAGAATTGGATTAACTAAATATCCATTTCAGAGGATGTGTACATTTAGGTTTAAACCACAAACAATGTCCAATAACTACAGTATGTCTAATATTCTGCTACCAGTGAACCAAAAATCACAAAAGGGATGCCTTTAAGTTTATTTGCCACATGGACAGCTCACTCCTATTCAAGGTCACCATTTACTTTTTCATTCTGGCCACTTACATGCTGCCACATACTGACTGAATTCATTCTTTGGTTTTGCTCTTTCCACAAGGGCTCTAGGCTGCAAGTTAATTCCTTACATTTAGAGTCTGTCATAAATTCAGCTGCATTATAAATTAGTGTCGGTATATATAAAGTCAAAACTTTTTTCTGAATATATAAAGTCAAAACTTGAATATATAAAGTCAGCACTGGAATATATAAATTCAAAACTTGAATATATAAAGTCATTCCCAAATACATAAAGTGAAAACTTGAATATATAAAGTCATTCCCGAATATATAAAGTCAAAACTTGAATATATAATGTCAGCGTTTAACATTCTGCCATTCTACTTGGTAAAATATTTAATGTGTCTAAAGCTCTCATGCTAGGAAAAGCTTCCTAATATTGGTGCAAATTAACAGGATTTGCAATTTCACAGCCTGTATATTTTAATTCACTCATAGTGTTCCTGATACACTTGATTGTACTTTTACTAATAAAATACTGAAAATGTCATCTTCCACACTTTGTGCAATTTTTCTCTTGATCTTGCTTTTAGCTTTCCTGGTATCTCTTTAAACCAAGAGTTCCCAAAGTGATTGATATCGATCCCCTGGGGTCAATTTGAACTTTCTAGGGGTCAATAGTTTCAATAAAAAAATTTGGGGGTCAACGACACCAAAAATAGACCCCCTTACTACTATTATTTGTTTGTTACTTCAAAATATCTATGATTCCAATAGGTACCTCATTAAAAAGTAAAATAATTCAAAAAAACACTTTTTTGATAAAAACACATTACATACCAAACTTGCGAATGAAAAGGTAAAATGTGTCATTAAAAGAGTCACACGTAAGAATGCATGAAAATACATGTAGCACAAACATGTCTGAACATCGTCTTATCAAGCCTATAAAAGCAAATGCGGACATGAAAAACCGTTGCATGTCCGCACTTGCTCGTGGTGGGACGAGACGACGGATATTCGATATTAGCAGAATCTATCACTCTTGTACTGTCATGCTTTCATAAAACACTATAAATTGGTTTGTTTGATGTGACATGTACTTATTTGTGATTTCAACTTTGAATATAATTATTATTATAGCAGTACTACGAACAAGAAAATCAGAGGACACAATTTATTTATTCGAGTTTGAACAAAAATCTGTTTCAAGTAAGAGCATACTTTATTGGTTTTTTTTATCACAGGGGCTGTCGAAATTGTTTGTTAATAAAAGTTTTTATTTCTTCAGATAATAATATGACTGAACCAAAAAAGAAATGCAGACAGTACAGCTTGGACTATTTGTACTTATTTTGAATTCACATATGTATTTCATAAATGTCAAAAATGTAAAAAAAACTCTGCTCGTATTTTTTTGCTTTAAGTTTCGTTAGTGCAGGTTTCAATATTAAATGTTGCACAAGATAATGCCATATTCCGTAGTCCCTTTATCTTTTTCAATCATTAATTACAATTGATTAAAATGAAAAGTTTGATATCTAGTGAAATATTTAATATTGAGTACTGTACAAATGTATTAACTTGAGTAAGTAAAGTAAATGACTAGGGGGTCAACGATTTTAAAAGTTTTTGGTAAAGGGGTTTGCGGCCGAAAAAAGTTTGGGAACTCTTGCTTTAAACTGTTCCCCTCTAGTGCTAATAAGCCCTACTGTTAAAGGTGGAGTTGTTGTCTACATTTTCATTTCTTTACAATGGTATCTGAAACTCCTTATTTATCTATTTCAATGTTCTCTTTCTTTTCTTACTGCCTCTAAAATTTGGGATTAACTTCTTGTGATGGTGCAGGTCGGCTGTATACTCCCTGTAACATCTGAGAGCCTCTTGATCCTGAACCATTGGTATATAACCAAGAGGAGCCACGCAGATGAGGACACACTCACACGCACCAAGGGGTAGGTGCAAAAAAGTGATAGCACTTTTTTTAAAGCCATCAAAAATAAAAATAAAGTGTTCATTAGTGCAGTGCAAACATATTCTTATTATCTAAATAATCCATATATATCTCAGTGATAGCTAATAATCAATTCATCAAATAAATATTCAAAAAAACAAAGTTAAAATACCACAGGAAGCAGTCCTTTAAAATTCTCGAGCCCTGGTGCATTCCTTTAAAACCAACGTCGTGCTGTATTACCTTATTCAGGTTTTGCAGCCCGGAAAGACATGAGTGACACTTGCATAGGCACATGGTGTGCCTATCAGCCAGGATCCCCAACCATGTCTGGAGTAAAGTGCACTCACGCACAGCCGCACTCTATCCAGGACACGATTATCTATCTATATATATAACTAGCAAAATACCCGCGCTTCGCAGTGGAGAAGTAATGTGTTAAAGAAGCAATGAAAAAGAAAAGGAAACATTTTGAAAATAACGTAACATGATTGTCAATGTAATTGTTATGTCACTGTTGTGAGTGATGAGTGTTGCTGTCATATATATATAATATATATATTTACACACACACATAAACATATATATATATATATACATATCTATACAGATACACATATATATACACACACACATATATACATACACACATACATACATACACACACATATATACACACAAATACATATATATATATACATACACACATATATAAACATATATATACATATACATACATATCTACATATATACACACACAGCTATTTCGTATCAGTGCAATACGCTGCTTGTTAAAACGGATAACTCCCGCTCTTACGTGCAAGTCTGCGTGGATATTATGAACTATCGTATTTGTTCAAGTTCTATTTAAATTTTAAATAGAAGGAATTTTTATTTAGTCGACAGAAATATCTTTGGTAGGAATGGTAAAAACAGACAGGAATATTATTCGTGAATAAATCAACTCAAACCTTAAACAACTTATAATATTTTGCTCTCCATAAAAATATATCCTGTCTAAATTATACAAGTTAGAAATAAAGTAAACATTAAAAGAACAAACATTCAAATTTCTTTACTCTTATGTAATTTTATATAAAAAATAAACTTAGATTTTAAATATCCCAAAAGATTTTGCTCTCCATAAAAATATATCCTGTCAAAATTATACAAATTCAAATATGAACATGCTGCATAACAAAACCTAGAAATATAAATAAAATGTGTTCCTTTCAGCAATAACAAATCAAATCATTCAGTTGTCTTTGCTCATATGTCATTTTAGAGCTGGACGCCTGGCATCTTTTTTTGGCAACAGGTTCGTTTCTGTTTGCTGTGAGGTTCTGTGTTGTGGAGATTCTCAGGATGGATTGCAGGTGCTCATCAGTGAGGCGACTCCTGTGTGCTGTTTTGTTAGTCTTTATCACTGAGAAGAGCTTCTCACACAGATATGTGCTACCAAACATGCACAAGGTTCGAGCCGCATGTAGACGGACTTTTTTTGTTCTTCAAAGTCACCAAAGCGCCGTGCAAACTCAGTGCGCTCAGTTTATCAGCAAAGTGTGTATTTGGGAACACCGTAGTGACGACTTGGTTTAACATTACTTGGCAACAGGGAAAGTGGGGCAAATTGCACTGGTGCATTTGTGTCTCCCATAAAAGCAGCCTCAATTGAAATCACTTTGTGATTTTGCACGGGTAAAAACGTCCGCTGAAGTGTCAGATTCTTATTTAATTCTTCTGCTTTCTGTATCTTCTGCATTGCATTCAGGTCTTTCAGGTTACCCTGATGTTTTGTCTCATAGTGCCGTCTTAGATTAAATTCTGTAATTACAGCCACATTAGCTCCACAAATGAGACACACGGGTTCAGTAAACATATACTCAGCCTCCCATCGGTTTTAAAGGCTCTATTTTCAGAATCAACTTTTCTCTTCAGCATCGTGTGAGCTAGCTTCGCAATAACTTGCAGCATCATAAGGTAGACTTGATTAACGCGTAAGTGTTCGGCAAGGCAGCTGAAGCGCTGCATTATGGGATCTGTAGTTTATTGTGTTACCAGCGCTTCATATACCCGGCCATTAATAACAATAATACAGTATATAAAATGATCTCGCGGGCGGATATAATTACGCGGGCGGATGTGGCCCGCCCTTGAGTTTGACACATATGGACTAAATAGAACTTGAAAAGATATATTTTTCAAATGTGATCGCAATTCAGATAGAGTTGACGCGCTACAGCCTGCATGCCTCAATAAGTCATCCTCCCTCGCTCTTACTTTTTACCGTTCATCTAATGAATACACTGAGTATGGCTTTACCAAAACAATCATTGATGGCGAATAAAGTATCCATTATTCGAGTATGTAGATCGGGATATATATATACATATATATATACCCGCGTGATCGCGGAGAAGTAGTGTGTTAAAAAGCTAGAAAAGAAAAGGGAACATTTTAAAAATAACGTAACATGACTGTCAATATACAGTATTTGTTTTGTGAGTGTTACTGAGTGTTGCTGTCATCAAGGATTTGATTATCATTATTTCTTTCAATCAGGTTGTATTTGTAGGATGTGTTGTGTTCAAGTTACATTCCGTGTTTGTCAATCGTTGTAAAGATGACAGGTTTCATTCATCGATTCGTTTCTTACTGCATCAATAAACAGCTTGTCTTCTTCTTTATCTGAGACCTGACACACTGCATGCACGGGTTTTTTTTACACTGTCTTCCTTTAGCGGGACATTGACTTTTTCCACGTGTGCTTTGTTTCCGCAGTAGCTGGATTTATGAATATGCTTATATGTATCAGACGCTTCATATTTTTGCTGCCTTTTCAATTGTGTAATTCGGTTTTGTTCAGCGCTTTTGGAACTGTTGCTTTTATCTGTGCACTGCGTCAGTTCACGTGAGCCTTCGGTGTACATGCATCGAAGGTTCCCAGCTGTGCTGGTGCCATCTCGTGCTATGTCCATGGCTGTATTTAATGTTACCTTAGTCCTGGCACTTAAAACTTTCTCTCGCAGTTTCGCTGAGTTTGTGCCAAACACCACCCTGACCATCTCATCTTCCTCTGCATAAGCACAGTCCTTCACCCGTGAATATTTAGTGGCAGTTTGCTATTGGATTGCCGCTGACGGACGGCCTTATATGGGCAGGCACTAAATTACAAGCGCCAGCGCAGCCTGTCTATGAACTTAATTTAAAGTGTAGGTTTACATCGTGCTTTGTTTCAGTAGCAGAACTCATGAATATGGTTGTATATGTCACTTTCGCTTCGCTTCTTATTGTTTAGCTGCCTTTTCAATTATATAATGTATGTTTTCTTCAGCGCTTTTGGAGGTCTTCCTGGTTTTCTATGTACTGCGTGATTACGTGGGAGGCGTGATGATGTCACACGAAACTCCGCCCCACGGCGTTCAAACTCATCTCCATTACAGTAAATGGAGAAAAACAGCTTCCAGTTATGACCATTACACGTAGAATTTCGAAATGAAACCTGCCCAACTTTTGTAAGGAAGCTGTAAGGAATGAACCTGCCAAATTTCAGCCTTCCACCCACACGGGAAGTTGGAGAATTAGTGATGAGTCAGTGAGTGAGTGAGTGAGTGAGGGCTTTGCCTTTTATTAGTATAGATTCATTAAGGACACACAAGACACTGAGGGCATGCAAGACACTGAGCGCAAGCAAGACAGAGCCCTGCCCTCCAACTCTAAGACCATGGGATACGCACGACAGAGCCACGCACACCAACTGTAACCGTCCTCCCGAGTCCAGCGTCACTCTCGAGGAGCGCAACAACTCACCAAACACAGCCTCAGTCGCTTTCATCTGTGCAAAAGTCCACATGCAGCTCTGAGCCACGTTGACTTTACACCACACGCAAGACAGAGAGCCACGATCGCCAACTCACAGAGCCCCACCTGCCAACTCTAACTAAGGGCAAGCAAGACAGAGAGCGCACGCAAGACAGAGAGCCACGCTCGCCAACTCTAACTAAGGACAAGCAAGAAAGAGAGCCCCACCCACTAACTCTAAGACCATGGGATACGCATGCATTTAGTGTATAAATGGATATAAATAATTGCATGTAAACGATTCGTCAAAATCTGTTGTATGTAAACGATACTGTTTAAAACCCAGTTTCCACGTCTACCTATATTAGTTTAAATGGCACTTTTACCACTCGCAATAGGGCGGACGCGCTGACTTATCGTGTCGACTGGGCAACACAGTGAATGCGGCGTCTATCTATATATGTCTATGTTTTCCATAGCCTGCTACAGGAAGGTACTCTCTCGACCATTGGCATTGGTTTCGCTCGTTGCTATTTTCGTTCTACTGCGACGGTGGTTTCCTAAGCCTTTGTTATACTGAATTCCTTTCTCATCGTTTTCCGTTCCTATTCTTACACCGCCGTATGCTACGGTGGGCTTCGGCTAGTTTATTTTAAAAGTGCCACTTGTCTATACATTGTAAGTAAAATACTTTTAAACCTGCCCCAAAATGCTCGTCGACTTAAACGTTTACCCAGATTACATCAGTATACTTTTGCAACACTTGATTAAAAGTTGCTTTACTAAACTAGACTTAACAGTTTCAGTTTTGTAACAGGCGCTATACCAATCTAAATTGTAACGGCGGCACCGGAACTTGTGGGAGCTGTAGGAACACTCATAGCGGTTTTCGGGCGACCGTTATGTAACTACAGAAGGCATCAAAAAAGGAAGAAAAAGCCCACGCAGAGGCACTCAATTAAAGCGGAGCAACTCTACAGCCGTCTGTCTTGAGTCTATTACTGACTGCTGGGTGAGCGAGTCCTTGTCAGGATCAGCTAATCAACAAAACAGCCATGAAAACGTGAGCCAAGCGTGCGTCTGCCGCGCTTTGCTGCAGTATTATATTATGATCACTAAAACATAATGGCTGGATCTAACTCTGAATTCTATGTTGGTTATCACAGAAAATAAATCTAGACGGGCTTCTGTTCTCAGGAGTGCTTTGTGTTAAAAAGCAGTCACTGATGTCTAGGACCATGAACATCTGTAAATTTATTCCTACTAATATTGGGTAATTACTACAATATTCTCCTCTAAACTTACTTTATAATATTATTAAAACAATGATTAGTGACACTATTTTCTGCATTATTTAAATTGACAGTCCTTTTTAGCCGTTACATTTAGAAGATTGGTACTAAATACTTATCAATTTCTCCGCATCTTTACCATCACTGTTTCACCAAAATTGGAACAAGCGGGTAAAGAAAATTAACCAAAAATGAAATTAATGTTCAAATTATTGAAAAATTATTCAAGACCCTACTCTTACCTTCTTTACCTCTATAAATAAAAGTCTTCTTCATCTTTACGTTTCACAACAGTCAACAGGTAAATTGACAGAGGTGAGCTTCTATTGGTAAGTTAATATTCAAATACCACCCATACGCCGTATATTGAGACATGATAGGTTACTCTACCAGTCGGTCATGTATTCTTGGCGGCTCCCTCCTTGCCCACCTTCCTTCGCTGCCTATAAAAGTGTTCTCACCTGCTCAAATTGCAGGCTTGGGTATAAAAGATGTTGCTCTTGTATTCCTTCGCTTTCCGTTGTGCGTCTCTGGGTAAGCAAAGCACGTTGGATGTTGTATTGTTTGATAGCTTCGAGACCAAAGGCAGGCGATGAACCGATTTTGTGTCATTAAAGAGGAGGAATCTGACATTGAGAGCCGCTGTTGGAGCACTCTTACTTCGCATCGGTCTGGATTCAACCAAAAGCAATCACGTGGTTATTTGAGATCTTTTTTATATAGCGTAGTATTGTTTGTATAAGGTTATTAAGTGGAAAGTTAATGCAGATGAAAGATGTGCATCGTCATGCCAATGTTTATAATGTTAGCAAGAAAGCCACAAAATGTGCACACGGTGTGAAATGGATGCTGGAAACTGTCAAAATCTGACTGGACTCTGTTGACAGGACCCCTTTTGCACAGTTTTAACTCCTACGTATAGCTTTCCATTTCATTTTTATGATGGTTTTCTGCCGTGGTTAATCGATATTCTTCACATAAATAATGAATGTAAACTTTGATGGAATGGTTTGACAAAAATAAGCCTTAAAGCCTTGCCATGTGATTGGAAGGCAGTCCATCAGTGTCATGGTACATTTAGCTTAAGAGATGCTGATGTGGTCAGGGGTGTACCATTGTGACCCTGACGTATAAGTAATTCGGCAGCATGTGTACAGCATATTTGAATTCTAAAATTTCATGTAAAGTGATTATAGTTGGTTGGGTATAGTTTTATTGTGCAATTTTAACTCCTAAGTGTATCGTTTATATATGACCTTCTACAGTCGCCTCACTCTTTGATGTTTGCTTTTCTATTCACATGTATAAAACTTCCATTCTGCACATTCAGGCTTTCATCCTAAAACTGCCCTGGTATCAAGGTATTGTGCCTCTGTAAATGGATGTTTCTCCATTTGTGGCTTGTACTCCAACAGTTGGCACATACAACCAACACAATAACTTAAAGAAATAGAAAACAATGAATTAAAATGCTGATATAGATAGTACTACTCCCTTTGGAGTCCATTGACTGTCATACAGCAAGTGAAGTAACTAATGGTTTGACCATGGGGGTCTCAAGCTCAGGTCCTTGGAGGTTGCTGTGCCCACTTTATAACTGATCATTGAATTTGTTTTCTATTTACACAATTTATTCCTGTTCTCATTTTTGCACATTAATGATGTAGGATCACCAGAATGTTTAATGAACTTGAGTGAGATTCATTCTCTTGTATTAATTTTCAAGTGCTTATCCTTTTTCTGTTTAAAATTTCCTTTACTGGGTTATTGTTTCAGTTTTTCTATTGCCTGATTTATGAGGCATTTCCCCCAGGATTCCCAACAGCTGTGTTAATAGTTTTCAGGTGCAGTCTTTTGGAATGAAAAATGTGAAGCACTTTATTACTAGGTGCGCTACAAACTCATTTCAATAATGGCACATCGCAAACAGTGACGTTAAATATGACAAGTTGAGTCTAGCTACTAGATGGACAAAAATTATATGATAATAAATATTCAGTCATCCACCTTAATAAAGGGACAAGTGTTTTTGTATCTGTGAGTCCGTCCGTTTACTAGAATTAGGAAGAAAATTTTAAAAATAGACAAAACGTGAAAGGTAAAAAAAATAATAGTACCAAGTAAGTGGCAAAATATAAGAAAAGTGGTCTGATCGGCCTATTCTGTTGACCGATATTATACGTTGGCTAAACAGCGTAGTAGCGACTGTCTTGCACCAACTCGGACACATGAAGGAAGTTTAGAGCTGTAATGCTAATGACTGATAACTTTTCATGGTGGGCAAAGAATGAGTGAAAATAACCACAAATCAAAGTGCGTGATAGGAAACCAAAGCCTCTACACGACTAGAGTCATTAAAGCAGGCCAATGTGGTAGCAACCATTGCAACATTTTCCAGAGCAAATACTTCGACTATATGAGTGGTCAGTTTGACTAGTGAAGCAATAAAAATGGCTGGCTCTATCCAGATAGGAGCGGGCCACTGGGAGGGAAAGGAATCGGGTGAGTATTGTGTCCGACCAAATGGACAACCCATGTATCAAATAAGAAAACATGAGGTCTACATTAATTACTCAGATTTCAACTCATCTTGGACAAATAGCACAGATAGTATAACAATAAAATTATACCAACATAAAACAAGTGAATAACCTTAATAAAAGGAATTAAATTGTCCTAAAAACATCACTCACTGAGGTAGGCAAGTTATAAAGGTTCTCATGAGTCCTGGTGTTTGAAAGATTTACATTTTAAAAATAATAATTATTGTTCAAATTAAATCTCAATTATTTTTTACTTACTTAGTCAAATCACATCACATTATTAAGCCCCAAACTACTAAGTGGTAATAATCATCATTACCAGTAGACACAGCTGTTATGACAAGCATAGCTAAATATCTGATATCTCTGCTTTACTCACGCAGCTCCGGCCGGCAGAATCCCAGTCCAGCCCGAGTGCTCTCTTGGCCCAAAGTTCTGGTGTGAGGATTTCAGGAAAGCAGTGCAGTGTGGCGCAGTCCAGCACTGTATGTCCACCGTCTGGAGTGACCACAAGGAGGTGAGTGCAGGATGTTGTGATTTGTGCCCCCATGTTGATGGAGCTGCTGCATTTAGTAGTAGTGCTACAGAGTGCAGTGAAATTCTCACCTAAAATGTGTTTTGCGTATTGTTGTTATTATTATTATTATTATTATTATTATTAATTAGGGTTTTTTAGAACTTTAGAACACTCTAGACGAGAACAGACCATTCAGCCCAACAAAGCTCGCCAGTCCTATCCACTTATTTCTTCCAAAAATTCATCAAGTCGAGTTTTGAAAGTCCCTAACGTCTTACTGTCTACCACACTACTTGGTAGCTTATTCTAAGTGTCTATCGTTCTTTGTGTAAAGAAAAACTTCCTAATGTTTGTGCAAAATTTACCCTTAACAAGTTTAAACTGTGTCCCCGTGTCCTTGATGAACTCATTTTAAAGTCACATTCTCTATCCACTGTACTAATTCCCTTCATAATTTTAAACACTTCAATCATGTCACCTCTTAATCTTCTTTTGCCTAAACTGTAAAGGCTCAGCTCTTTTAATCTTTCCTCATCATTCAACCCCTGTAGCCCTGGAATCAGCCTAGTCGCTCTTCTCTGGACCATTTCTAGTGCTGTTATGTCCTTTTTGTAGCCTGGAGACTAAAACTGCACACAGTACTCCAGATGAGGCCTCACGAGTGCATTATAAAGGTTGAGCATAACCTCCTGTGACTTGTACTCCACAGATTGTGCTATATAACCTAACATTCTGTTAGCCTTCTTAATGGCTTCTGAACACTGTTGGGAAGTTGATAGCTTTGAGTCCACTATGACTCCTAAATTCTTCTCATAAGGTGTACTCTCGATTTTCTGACTGTCCATTGTGTGTTCAAACCTAACATTTTTACTTCCTATGTGTAATACTTTACATTTACTGACATTAAATTTTATCTGCCACAAATCTTCTCAAGCGTTTATGCTATCCAAGTCCTTCTGTAATGGGTTCTGGTGATTGGATGTAATATGTAAGTTCTGAGTCTTCTGTTAGATTCATTACATTAATTAGTTAACAGCATGCTGGCACACAGATGGCTTACAGTTCTACAATTGTGAGTTTGAATGCATTCTACAAAAGTCATCCCAATCTCAAGCAACCACTGATAGTGACTAAGTAAAAACAAGCAGCCAAGATCAAAATAAATGACTAATGTGTCTAGTTTTATACTGAAGATGTATTTAAGTCAACCAGAATTGCTCTGTTCCATGAAGCACAATAATGGCTCAATAAAGACATAAAGCTTCTGGAAAAGGAGGAACTGTCCACTCGTTCATTAAGACCCAGAGCATACCATGGCATCATCAGCAAAAGGCAATGACCAGCATTGGATGGAGTACCAGACCATCAAAGGGTGCACTCTCATGCTCACTTATACTGGGCACATTTGGTTCATAGTAGTAATCTGGGGGAAGACTGAAGTACCCCTGCAAAATCCACTGTGAAAGAGTGCCAACTCTAGGCCACACTACATAGAAAAGGGGGGGTCGAAACAAGTCAGCTTCTCACAGACCGTGAGCAGGCCAAGATTTAGACTCAGTCTGCAGAAATGGTGAGGAGATAGTGTTAACTGCTGCACCACCACTGTAGCCATGATTGAACACAAAGATAAAAATGCCATTGAGGTGAAAGTAAATATAGAATGAGAAGATGCAGATACTTTGATTCTCATGTGAATATCTGGGATCCAGCATTTTAGAATTTTGGTGATTAGCTAATAGTGAGAACTGGGAGTGGCTGGCAGTGGAAGTGTGTTCTTACTGTACTGAAGCAGCTGTTTTATTATTAGAACCAGTAAAGGCACACAGCACGATAACATGCAGTGAATACACTTGACTTGAGCATTCCTAGTTTTCATCATTCGTTCTCTGTATGTTTAGCATTCGTTTGCTCAGAGGTTGATGCGCTTGCTGCTTCCTGAGCAGCTCTGCTTTTCTCCACCCTAGCGGCCTGCTTCTTATCTTCTTTCATCAGCGTCTTTTCGCATTAAAACTGATTAAGTCAGTGTTTATGTTGTAATTATTTGGTACCTTTTTCCTTAATTTTTCACTTAAGCTGGCACTTAACTCTTGAATCTGCCTCAATAATGATTTAAGATATGAAGAAGTAGGAGAAGTGACGGCGAAGGTGGTAGGGATGAGAACGGCGCCTGTATGCATGCGCCGCCCTGGCTGCCCATTGCCGAGAGTTGATTCTACAATAAAATAAAATAAAAATAATAACAGGAATAACCTTGGACGTCAATAATCATCCCAAAAGCGGATAGCAGATGTCATGTAGTATATGTGTACCAAATTTCAGGTCAATAGATCAAATGGTTTGAGAGTTACAGGAGATTTGAAATCCTGGACAGACAAACGGACAGCCAAGGTAGCGTATTATATAAGAAGATATGTTTATCTTGTGCCTTCTGTGGAATATGGCTGACCAGTCATCATGGCTAATACCCCCATGTCGCCAGGCGGAGCCTTCCCTGCAGCATGGAGGTGCCCCGAATGCCAGCAGAGAATTATGGACAATGGAGTTTTTATCCACAGCCCTGCTGGATACCACGGGGGCCACTAGAAGGCGCTGCAGGGAGGAGTAGTGACTATTTGCTCTATGCCCTGGAAGTACGTCCGAGTCTCATGGACAAGAGGAATGATGTGCTTCCGGGTTGAAGAAAAGGAGTTTTTATCTGACCCGGAAGTGTTACCAGTCACATGGACGGAGACAGAAGAAACACTTCTAGGTCAAGGACTATAAAAGGACTGTGGGATATCCCAAATGTTGAGCTGAGCTGGGTGGAAGGGTGGCAACGTGTCTGGGGGTAGTGGATTGTTATTGTGACTGATTATTGATTATTTAATGAGTATTGTGGAGTGGAGGGTACTTTGTGCACTGTTGTTTATTAATAAAGTCAACTATTGGACTTTTACCTGGTGTCTGACGTATTGTCCAAGGGTTAAAGAGGAAGATAGCGCCCTCTATCTGTCACACTTTCTTTTTTCAGAATTGTTAATTAATGCCTACTTAGGGTTAAGTTTAATGTATTAATGTCATTTGAGTGAAATGGCTGGCCTTGCTCCTTCATGGCTTGGAGAGACAGCGTTTAAATCTTGGCTCTGTCATTGACTGTGTGGACTTTACAAATCACTCTGAGGGTTTTCCAGATGTGTCAATTATTCCCCCACATCCCAGGGACATGCTTGTCAGGTGAAATCGAACTCCACTCAGAACTGAATTAAGTGGGTTAAAGAATGGATTTTCTTAATTTACCCCAAAATTACATATAAAGAGGACTGAAATTTTGTATTTCAAAATCAATTTATCCATCCACCCATAAATTTATTAACCTGTATTTTTTTTATTTCTGGACTGCTGGGTAGAGTGTGGAGCATGTCTGCGCATACTTACTCTCCAATCATCTCAAACCATCGAGTTCAGGGCAGGAATTTGCCCTAGATGGGACACCAGTCCAACACCGGGCACACTCGCTCATATACATTCATAAACTTGGTTAATGATAGCAGTCAGCTCTCAGTCTGACTTCAGACCATTTCATGATGGTCTTTGAATTATATGTGACAGTTGAACATGCATCCATCAACGCATTTATATTGTGCAAATTAGGAACCAAAAAATTGTTTGGATTTACAATTACATTAGTACCTCAGTTAACAAAGCATTCCTCGGCTATTACCTCATTTTAAGAAACTTCACCATTGGAGGCAGATGTACTATAGGACATATTACAACAGTACGGGTGGGTTTAGGGGCATTTTTTTTCTACTGCCTAAACTGCAGTCCTTCCTTGACTGCCTTTCAATGCCATTGCTGCCTCCCATATCTTCTACAGCTCCTTCCTATTCCCCTGACTCATCTTGTCCAGTGCCTGCGCATTCACACTGTCTGCTGTACCTCACATCACACTTTGGGTCAGATGTAACAAGTGCAGTGAGCTGCACTCACTTTCCCCAACTCGATGGGTAGCCATGCACCAACATCAATGGACTTTACCAGAGGAGATGTGAGATGCACCTCCTGCTTGCCCCTGTCCCTCTTCAGCGCTTTGCATCAGTTCCAAATTCAGTGACTCTGCTATATGGCATTTCTTTTCTCCAATTTCTGCACTTTATTTTCTAAAGATAATGTTTTATGTGACATAAAGAGCAAATATATTTTAGTTTCAAAAATATTAAAATCCTTTCGGTATGTATGAATTACCAAAGCCCTCGCATGGATCGTGGGCTATCTTACAGACAGACCTCAGTATGTGGCGTCTCGGCAACTGCAGGTCTGACATTGTGGTCAGCAACACAGGAGCGCCACAGGGGACTGTACTTTCTCCGGTCCTGTTCAGCCCATATACATCGGACTTCCAATACAACTCGGAGTCCTACCACGTGCAAAAGTTCGCTGACGACACTGCTATCGTGGGCTGCATGAGGAGTGGGCAGGAGGAGGAATATAGGAAACTAATCAAGGACTTTGTTAAATGGTGTGACTCAAACCACCTACAACTGAACACCAGAAAAACCAAAGAGCTGGTGGTGGATTTTAGGAGACCCAGGCCCCTCACGGACCTCGTGATCATCAGAGGTGACTGTGTGCAGAGGGTGCAGACCTATAAATACCTGGGAGTGCAGCTGGATGATAAATTGGACTGGATTGCCAATACTGATGCTCTGTGTAAGAAAGGACAGAGCCGACTATACTTCCTTAGAAGACTGGCGTCCTTCAACATCTGCAATAAGATGCTGCAGATGTTCTATCAGATGGTTGTGGCGCCCTCTTCTACACGGTGCTGTGCTGGGGAGGCAGCATAAAGAAGAGGGACGCCTCACGCCTGGACAAACTGGTGAGAAAGACAGGCTCTATTGTAGGCATGGAGCTGGACAGTTTGACATACGTAACAGAGCGACGGGCGCTGAGCAGGCTCCAGTCAATCATGGAGAATCCACTGCATCCACTGAACAGGATCATCTCCAGACAAAGGAGCAGCTTCATTGACAGACTTTTGTCACTGTCCTCCTCCACTGACAGACTGAGGAGATCGTTCCTCCCCCACACTACGCGACTCTTCAATTTCACCTGGGGGGGTAAACGTTAATATTATACAAAGTTATTGTCTGTCTGTTATACCTTCATTGTTATCACTCTTTAATTTAATATTGTTCTTTATCAGTATGCTGCTGCTGGAGTATGTGAATTTCCACTTGGGATTAATAAAGTATCTATCTATCTATCCATAATAACTTGACCCTGTGTTTACCTCACAGAGCCTTTTATGCCAACTTCGTTCTTGGACGATTTATTAACTGAGGTATTACTGTATAGGACTAGGTGATCTAGGAAAATACCATGGATATCAACTGAGTGGTAGACTTTCTGAGTTTCTGGCTCACCAAAGGTGAGTCACTGGTAACACTTGTTCCCAAACATTTCTTTTTTGGTTCTGTAGTTTGTATTCATCCAGTCACAATAGGTTTATTCTCATAGGTTAGATTTCCCTGATTTCCTAAAACAGCAGGCTGTTTTGAACAAACTCTCTCTTTGTTTTGTGCCACTTGCGCCCCACAAATATAAATATTGTAATTATACCTAACTTTCCCAAACTCGTTTAATCCAATTCATCCTCATGGGAGGCCAAACCCCATCCAGGTAGCAATGGGTGAATGGCAGAAAGTAGTCCTTCACAGGGCTACAGAGTGCAGGAGGCCCCACACTCACATGAGCCGCCATTAAATCTGACCTGTATGTCTTTGGAGACAAGGCCAGATATATATATAGTATATAAAAACATTACTCCTTTAAGGCAAACATTGTAGGTTCCAATTTAGGCCTGAACCTTCTCACAGTCCTTTTACAGGTTAAGTTCACGATGATGTCCAGTTAACTTCTTTTCTCCTTCTTTGAGAATATCTGCACAGAATGCTACTGTCTGATGTCCTGGAAAGCAAGGAGGCTGTGGTTAGTATTCATAATCTTTGTGAATTTTCAAGTGCTGAGGTTGATTGACTGCTGTTTGAAAGAATTTTGATGCTCACTTTCCAATGAGAAATAAAGAGATTTGATGAGAAGAGGCCATTAGGCCAAATAATTCTTGCCAATCCTATCTAACTAATTCCTCCAGAACTTCATCAAGTTGAGTTTTAAATATTCATAAACTCCTTCTGTCCACCACACTACAGTACTTGGTAACTTATTCCATGTATTTAGTTTTTCTTCAGGCAGAGATCTATAATCCATCCATCCATCCATCCATTATCCAACACGCTATATCCTAACTACAGGATCATGGGGGACGGCTGGAGCCAATCCCAGCCAAAACAGGACGCAAGACAGGAAACAAACCCCAGGCAGGGCACCAGCCCACCACAGGGCACACACACACACACAATACTATGGACAATTTAGAATCACCATTGCAACTAACCTGCATGTCTTTGGACTGTGGGAGGAAACCCACGCAGACACGGGGAGAACATGCAAACTCCATGCAGGGAGGACCCGGGAAGTAAACCCGTGTCTCCTAACTGCGAGGCAGCAGCGCTACCCACTGCACCACTGTGCCGCCCGAGACCTATAATGTTTGTGCAAAATTTACCCTTAACAAGTTTCTGACTTTGCCCCCATACTGTAGTATTTTTAAAGTAACAGTCTTGATCCACTATACTAATTCCTTTCATAGTTTTAAACACTTCACGTCATGTCAGGTTCAACTCTTTCAGTCTTTCCTCCCAATTCCTACCTTGCAGTCCTGGAATTAGCCTAATTTCTCTTGTTGGCACTTATAAGAATATTAGAAAAGAAAAAAGTACTTCCATCTTAATGTTTTGGCTTACATGCATCCAGTCTGAAACAAATAAAATATAACAAATGCATTATTACGATGACGATATAGTATAAAACACATCCAGGGGGGCTACACAAATTAAAACCACACTGCTAAACAAGGATCATTAAAATACCGTAAAGTGCACTCACATTCTGAACCTTCCCTTTCATCTGGCTTCTCGTTGTGGTTAACAGTCTGGTAATAGGAACCATCTACTTCCTCCATTTCATGCAAACATTCTATCACTTTGTTAACAAATTTTTTAACTCATTTTGCTAACAAATTTGTTTTTTTTTCACATTTCTGTGGCTCTTTTCATTCTAAACTTGCTATATGCTATTCATTTTTATAAATGTGGGTACAGCCAGCAAAACCACAGTTTGAAATAACACAACAGCTTTCACTCATCTTGTCTTCATCTACCTCAACTCTTATTCTTGAAAAATGTAACATTTCTCATATATACATTTAAAAACAATATTTGTATTGGCGGCACGGTGGTAGCGCTGCTGCCTCGCAGTTAGGAGACCCGGGTTCGCTTCCCGGGACCTCCCTGCGTGGAGTTTGCATGTTCTCCCGTGTCTGCGTGGGTTTCCTCCGGGCGCTCCGGTTTCCTCCCACAATCCAAAGACATGCAGGTTAGGTGGATTGGCGATTCTAAATTGGCCCTAGTGTGTGCTTGGTGTGTGGGTGTGTTTGTGTGTGTCCTGCGGTGGGTTGGCACCCTGCCCAGGATTGGTTCCTGCCTTGCGCCCTGTGTTGGCTGGGATTGGCTCCAGCAGACCCCCGTGACCCTGTATTCGGATTCAGCGGGTTAGAAACTGGATGGATGGAGGGATATTTGTATTTATTGAATCTAAGCAAACAATTATTAAATTAAAACAATCAATTTAAATATTGATTGTTGAAGTAACGCTTTGTAGAGTTCACTCCCAGAGTCAAATAATAATATAAAGGCAGGAATGAGCAAAGGGAGACCACAAAGTATCAAATGCAGTATAATAAAGTCTCTCCTTAACTGTCTTAGTGGGGTGGCTTCCCCACTTTCCCAACTTTACAGCATTCAAAGAAGTCACCTCATACTAGCAGGCTGTACCGGACATCCTCACTCTGTACGCAGTTTACTACTGGCAATGTTAAGAACTTTTTTCAAACTGAGTTCCTCTTTTCTGGAGTGTCCAACACAGTAATCAAAAAAACTTTCACGAAAACCAATATGTTATTCGGAATTCAGGATAAAAGTCAAACAAAGGTGGTAACTAAATTGACCTCATTATTTTCTTTAGTCTTTTTCTTACGTTGCTCTTACACTATTGTGTGTTGTTAATTTGTTGATTCACATTTTATATGCCAGTCTTTGAGTTCCATTGTCTGTTTAAGTTGACCTGCAGATGTCACACTTTGCACCAGCACTGGCTCTCATGAATAGTAATGTTAGCAACATGACAGAGCCAATAGAAAATAACTGTAAAAAGTAAGACATGAAAGTCTATATGCCATTTTGGTATGAGATCGTAAAATAGGTGTTAATATCTGTGATGCACCATCTATTGGAATAACAAATGCAATGGATTTTATTATTACAAATGTTTGTGATTACTCATCCATTGTAATGACAGAAACATAGTGAGATGGACACAAAGATACACAGACATTTGGATTCTGAAAATAACAAAATAATAATAATAAATAATAATACGACAAAACATCACATCTGTTGGTCACGATGATTAGTGAATATAATAGCCTTGCCTCCAAACTGCTGTTTTCCTTATGCTGATTTCACATGATGTGACTTCTAGTTGTACAGTTTGTCTGATTTACTGACCGGAGTTTCTGATCTTGTCACAGAATTTCAGTCAATTTAAACAACTAAAAATCAACGGGCATGTCAAATTTAGCAGATGCCGACCTCCTAGCATAGTCGTACTCACCCCTTTTTCTGACAGGCAATAGTGTGCTGCCTGATGGAGCCAGTGCTGTATGAAGGGTTAACAGCTACAGAGAGTTTAACTGCAACTCATTCTGTCACGGTATGTAAAACACGAATCACTAAACAGACAAGCTTCTCTTTACTGAGGTAGAAAACGCATGTCTGTCCCTTACTCCTTCTTGCTACATTATATGCATTGAACATCTGGTTGAACATTTATTGGTTGCCAGCGCTCAAACACACAGAGCCCACTTCTACGACTAAAGACAAAATCAAACCTGTCTGTTTTTTTCAGAACAAATCTTGAATAAGTTGGACTGAGCTGTTACGGAAGTTACATTACGTGACTGCCTCCTGCTTGCTAAGATTATGTTAATGAAGGCTACAACAGAAAATCACTGGAAAAGTAGTGCAATGTAACATGGCCTTTACCGAGAAAATCTTGGAACACAGCTTAAAACGCTGGCTAATTCAATGAGACGTGGAGCGTAGGGGGCCGCCTTTTAAACTCTCTTTTATGACAGAATCAAGACCATTCCCAGAATCCCTTGCAGGGCAGGACTCTCACATTAAAACTGCAGGTCCACTAGTGCACAGTGGTCAGGACTGGCCCCAGGAGGAACTACATCTGTGAGCACTTTTCAGTTTTAAAGTTTGCCTTAATTTGGCTACACTGTGTGACTAAAAGGAAGACGCAGAACCTCAGGTTGTACTCTTAATGTTAAGGCTTGACCTAAGAATGATTTTTTTTCAGTGTTTAAGTTAGTGACTTCTAAAACATTAAGTTAAATTGCTTAAATTACATTGGATTCTAACAACTAGGCGCAGTCATGGTCTTTCAAGCAGAAATGTGGTATATGGTGTATTTCTTTTAGGAATATTGCAAAAAGATATTTTTAACAAAACACAATCAGAAATTCCAACAAATTGGATTGCACTTCTTTTAGCATAACACAGCAAAAAAAAAAAACAGACGTTAGGTGGCAGAAAGCCATGACCTGCCAAATCGGTAATGAGACCAGAATATGATGAAGAACAAATAGCTACAGCAGATTCTGGGCTCGCTGTCCTCCTTTAATGTTAACAAGACCGTGTCAACCTGCTAGAGGATCCTGGGATGTTGCTGTCTTCCTCCCTGTCCACATGAGCTCTGTGTTACGTTTCCTCCTCACGCTAATATACCACCCTGTGTTGTAACTCGTCTTTTACCAGTCCAGATGCTAACTAAAATTGATTTCAGTGTTGCACTACATGGATTTTTAACAGGTCTTTCTTCGTTACAGTGACAAATTGATTAATTATCTATCTATCTAATTGTAAAAAAAGCAATATAATCAATTACAACACATTTTATTGTTTTTTGTAAGTTCGCATTTGTGCCATGTGAATTTGTGAATCATGTGATCTTCCTTGAAGGAAGTAAAAATGTTAGGTTTGAATATACAATGGGTGGTCAGAAAATCGAGAGTACACTTTATGAGAAGGATTTAGGAGTCATAGTGGACTCTAAGCTATCGACTTCCCGACAGTGTTGAGTAGCCATTAAGAAGGCTAACATAATGTCATGTTATATAGCACGATGTGTGGAGTACAAGTCCAAGGAGGCTCTGCTCCGTCTTTATAATGCACTGGTGAGGCCTCATCTTGAGTACTGTGTGCAGTTTTGGTCTCCAGGCTACAAAAAGGACATAGCAGCGCTAGAAAAGGTCCAGAGAAGAGCAACTAGGCTGATTCCAGGTCTACAGGGGTTGAATTATGAGGAAAGATTAAAAGAGCTGAGCCTTTACAGTTTCAGCAAAAGGAAATTAAGAGGACTGCGGTGGGCTGGCGCCCTGCCCGGGGTTTGTTTCCTGCCTTGCGCTCTATGTTGGCTGGGAATGGCTCCAGCACACCCCCGTGACCCTGTAGTTAGGATATAGTGTGTTGGATAATGGATAGATGGATGGAGATTAAGAAGAGACATGATTGAAGTGTTTAAAATTATGAAGGTAATTAGTACAGTGGATAGAGACTGTCATTTTAAAATGAGTTCATCAAGAACACGGGGACACAGTTGGAAACTTGTAAAGGGTAAATTTCGCACAAACATTAGGAAGTTTTTCTTTACACAAAGAATGAGCGACACTTGGAATAAGCTACCAAGTAGTATGGTAGACAGTAAGACTTTAGGGACTTTCAAAACTCGACTTGATGTTTTCTTGGAAGAAATAAGTGGATAGGACTGGCGAGCTTTGTTGGGCTGAATGGCCTGTTCTCGTCTAGAGTGTTCTAATGTTCTAACACACATGTCAAATATGGGATAACCTTCCTGCATCCCAGGTCCATGATTTGATCATGTGTAGAAATACTGCTAAAATTTCTGTTGGCAAATGAAGAAAACCAACAAAAGAAAATGTACTTCTCTTGCAATGATATGGTAGTAAATGGGGGGAAAAAAAGTGGAGCAACCTAGGAAATAATCGGTAACTAGTAAAGACATCCACAGAGAAAAGGATCTGAAATAGTGATTAATAGTGATACATACAAGGATCTGGTCAAGAATCTTCCAGAAATTGTCAGCAACATGCTGGCCCTGTGCTGATCGTTTTTGTTGCATTTACTATCTACAGGTATTTTATGTGAAGAACAACTTAACATGGAGCTGTGTCAGGTTTTGTCACCTTGCATGACTTTTCCTGCTATATTCAGCCATAGCCTTCATTTACAAAACCTTAGCAAGTCTGAGGCAGTCTGCTCTGTCAAAATCAAAGCGGCTAGATTTTGTCTTAATCTGTACGGGTGGGCTGTGTGTGCATTAGAACTGACAAGCAATTCTCTTCCAGAAGGACAATTTGTATAATGTAGCAAGGAGGAATAAAGAACACGTGTGTTTTGGACTGCACAAAAAGAACAGAAGCTCATCTGTCTGATATCTCGTGTTTTACATACCACAACAGAATGGATAAAAGAAAAAAAAGGGCAGAGAATGTGGTTGAAAAGACCACAGCTATTAACCTTTTGTAAAGTAGTGGCTCCATCAGGCCACACACTATTGGTTGTCAAAAAGGCAACGAGCACAACTCTGCTATAAGACCAGCACTCAGTCAATTGATGTGACATGGACAGTGATTTTCAGTCATGTAAATTGACAAGGCCCGGCAAGAAGTCGCATAATGGGGTTCACTTTTGAAGATGGGGCTCTATTCTTATATAGTTCTCAGAGTCAAGAAAGGGCTCCCTTGCTTGATATCAGCAACAACATGGTCCTCACAATGCGAGAGGTCGTCCAAATAGCCCCTAAAATAAGGCCACTGCCATAATAAGAAATATAGTAAACAATTAATTAAAAAAAACAACAATTAACACTCCAAATTTGCAACAAAGTTATTTCAGGCAAGCCTTAATACAAATTCATGACTGCAGGCAGGGGTCCAGGCATGGAGAAGTAAGAAAGAACCAAAAGTAGTAGTCAGGAAACAAACCAGTAAGTCCTAAATTCAGTAAGTCCTAAATTCCTAGTGGAGTACTACCTGGTAAGCCTTTCCCTTTCTTGAAGATTCCGAAGATTGGACAAACTAGTGGTCGTGATTTATGGAAGTGTGAGAACATCATGATGGTCTCAAATCCGACTATTAGCAATACAGTGCAATACATGCAACCAATTTCCAAAATGGCAGCACCTATAGAAAGATAGCAACCAAAATAGGGATGTGACAGGGATGCAAAAAAAATGAACAAAATAAATTAGTAATATCAATAACACATAAAAGATAGTTTTGTGAAGAAACCACATTAACTTTTGACAGACGCAATCAAGGTGAAACTTTAATGAGTGGTGGCTGAAAAACACCCTTCCAGACCATCTTGAACCATCATGTGAGGAATGTCCCCTGGCGACTCTGGCAGAGCAGTCCTCCAGTTGGTTAGACTGAGGTTCTCTCTGTCCAGCTACTGCTTGTTGGGTCATTTCCTTGTCCTCTGGCATTTCTAAACTCTTCATGACTTCAAAGAAATGAAATATGAGTTCAGGACGTTATTATGTATGACTCCAGTATAACAAATCCATTTGCACTAGTAATTTTGTTTTACTTCTGGGGTTAACACCTATGGTCCTGCTGGAGGTCATTTTGTAAGGCTCTGGCAGTGCTAATCTTGTTCCTTCTTGTCCAAAGGAACAGATACCAGTCCTGCTGATGGGTTAAGGACCTTCTATGGCCCTGTCCAGCTCTCCTAGAGTAACTGCCTGTCTCCTGGAATCTCCTCCATGCCCTTGAGACTGTGTCGGAGACACAGCAAACCTTCTGGCAAAGGCACGTATTGATGTGCCATCCTAGAGAAGCTGGACTACCAGTGCTACCTCAGTTGGGTGCAAGTATCGTCTCATGCTACCAGTAGTGACACTGACCATAGCCAAATGCAAAACTAGTGAAAAACAGTCAGAAAAGATGAGGAGGGTTGTTAATTTCATTAACACCAAAGCAGCCAAAACTGATTAACAACCCTCCTGCTACTTAACTGACCAGATCAATAGCCCAGAAGTTTCATTGACTTGATGCTGTACTCCAGGGTGCCCACACTTTTTCAGCTTGCGAGCTACTTTTAATTGACCAGGTCAAAATGGTTTACCTACATTAAAAATGTTATATTATATATATATATATATATATATATATATATAGTGACAGATTGGGTCCCCTATCGCTCCCTTGAACCCTTGTCCAAGATGTCAGACACAATATAAAACTCCAATAGTTAACTTTATTTAAACAGCATAGTGCACAAAGCACCCTCCTCTCCACAATACTCATATAATTACACAATACTCAATACAATAACAATCCTCCATTCCCAGATGCGTTGCCACCCTTCCACCCAGGTCAGCTCGTCATTCTATCACTTTGTTAACAAATTTTTTAACTCATTTTGCTAACAAATTTGTTTTTTTTTCACATTTCTGTGGCTCTTTTCATTCTAAACTTGCTATATGCTATTCATTTTTATAAATGTGGGTACAGCCAGCAAAACCACAGTTTGAAATAACACAACAGCTTTCACTCATCTTGTCTTCATCTACCTCAACTCTTATTCTTGAAAAATGTAACATTTCTCATATATACATTTAAAAACAATATTTGTATTGGCGGCACGGTGGTAGCGCTGCTGCCTCGCAGTTAGGAGACCCGGGTTCGCTTCCCGGGACCTCCCTGCGTGGAGTTTGCATGTTCTCCCGTGTCTGCGTGGGTTTCCTCCGGCGCTCGGTTTCCTCCCACAATCCAAAGACATGCAGGTTAGGTGGATTGGCGATTCTAAATTGGCCCTAGTGTGTGCTTGGTGTGTGGGTGTTTTTGTGTGTGTCCTTCGGTGGGTTGGCACCCTGCCCAGGATTGGTTCCTGCCTTGCGCCTGTGTTGGCTGGGATTGGCTCCAGCAGACCCCGTGACCCTGTATTCGATTCAGCGGTTAGAAACTGGATGGATGGGGGATATTTGTATTTATTGAATCTAAGCAAACAATTATTAAATTAAAACAATCAATTTAAATATTGATTGTTGAAGTAACGCTTTGTAGAGTTCACTCCCAGAGTCAAATAATAATATAAAGGCAGGAATGAGCAAAGGGAGACCACAAAGTATCAAATGCAGTATAATAAAGTCTCTCCTTAACTGTCTTAGTGGGGTGGCTTCCCCACTTTCCCAACTTTACAGCATTCAAAGAAGTCACCTCATACTAGCAGGCTGTACCGGACATCCTCACTCTGTACGCAGTTTACTACTGGCAATGTTAAGAACTTTTTTCAAACTGAGTTCCTCTTTTCTGGAGTGTCCAACACAGTAATCAAAAAAACTTTCACGAAAACCAATATGTTATTCGGAATTCAGGATAAAAGTCAAACAAAGGTGGTAACTAAATTGACCTCATTATTTTCTTTAGTCTTCTTCTTACGTTGCTCTTACACTATTGTGTGTTGTTAATTTGTTGATTCACATTTTATATGCCAGTCTTTGAGTTCCATTGTCTGTTTAAGTTGACCTGCAGATGTCACACTTTGCACCAGCACTGGCTCTCATGAATAGTAATGTTAGCAACATGACAGAGCCAATAGAAAATAACTGTAAAAAGTAAGACATGAAAGTCTATATGCCATTTTGGTATGAGATTCGTAAAATAGGTGTTAATATCTGTGATGCACCATCTATTGGAATAACAAATGCAATGGATTTTATTATTACAAATGTTTGTGATTACTCATCCATTGTAATGACAGAAACATAGTGAGATGGACACAAAGATACACAGACATTTGGATTCTGAAAATAACAAAATAATAATAATAAATAATAATACGACAAAACATCACATCTGTTGGTCACGATGATTAGTGAATATAATAGCCTTGCCTCCAAACTGCTGTTTTCCTTATGCTGATTTCACATGATGTGACTTCTAGTTGTACAGTTTGTCTGATTTACTGACCGGAGTTTCTGATCTTGTCACAGAATTTCAGTCAATTTAAACAACTAAAAATCAACGGGCATGTCAAATTTAGCAGATGCCGACCTCCTAGCATTGTCATACTCACCCCTTTTTCTGACAGGCAATAGTGTGCTGCCTGATGGAGCCAGTGCTGTATGAAGGGTTAACAGCTACAGAGAGTTTAACTGCAACTCATTCTGTCACGGTATGTAAAACACGAATCACTAAACAGACAAGCTTCTCTTTACTGAGGTAGAAAACGCATGTCTGTCCCTTACTCCTTCTTGCTACATTATATGCATTGAACATCTGGTTGAACATTTATTGGTTGCCAGCTCAAACACACAGAGCCCACTTCTACGACTAAAGACAAAATCAAACCTGTCTGTTTTTTTCAGAACAAATCTTGAATAAGTTGGACTGAGCTGTTACGGAAGTTACATTACGTGACTGCCTCCTGCTTGCTAAGATTATGTTAATGAAGGCTACAACAGAAAATCACTGGAAAAGTAGTGCAATGTAACATGGCCTTTACCGAGAAAATCTTGGAACACAGCTTAAAACGCTGGCTAATTCAATGAGACGTGGAGCGTAGGGGGCCGCCTTTTAAACTCTCTTTTATGACAGAATCAAGACCATTCCCAGAATCCCTTGCAGGGCAGGACTCTCACATTAAAACTGCAGGTCCACTAGTGCACAGTGGTCAGGACTGGCCCCAGGAGGAACTACATCTGTGAGCACTTTTCAGTTTTAAAGTTTGCCTTAATTTGGCTACACTGTGTGACTAAAAGGAAGACGCAGAACCTCAGGTTGTACTCTTAATGTTAAGGCTTGACCTAAGAATGATTTTTTTTCAGTGTTTAAGTTAGTGACTTCTAAAACATTAAGTTAAATTGCTTAAATTACATTGGATTCTAACAACTAGGCGCAGTCATGGTCTTTCAAGCAGAAATGTGGTATATGGTGTATTTCTTTTAGGAATATTGCAAAAAGATATTTTTAACAAAACACAATCAGAAATTCCAACAAATTGGATTGCACTTCTTTTAGCATAACACAGCAAAAAAAAAAAAAACAGACGTTAGGTGGCAGAAAGCCATGACCTGCCAAATCGGTAATGAGACCAGAATATGATGAAGAACAAATAGCTACAGCAGATTCTGGGCTCGCTGTCCTCCTTTAATGTTAACAAGACCGTGTCAACCTGCTAGAGGATCCTGGGATGTTGCTGTCTTCCTCCCTGTCCACATGAGCTCTGTGTTACGTTTCCTCCTCACGCTAATATACCACCCTGTGTTGTAACTCGTCTTTTACCAGTCCAGATGCTAACTAAAATTGATTTCAGTGTTGCACTACATGGATTTTTAACAGGTCTTTCTTCGTTACAGTGACAAATTGATTAATTATCTATCTATCTAATTGTAAAAAAAGCAATATAATCAATTACAACACATTTTATTGTTTTTTGTAAGTTCGCATTTGTGCCATGTGAATTTGTGAATCATGTGATCTTCCTTGAAGGAAGTAAAAATGTTAGGTTTGAATATACAATGGGTGGTCAGAAAATCGAGAGTACACTTTATGAGAAGGATTTAGGAGTCATAGTGGACTCTAAGCTATCGACTTCCCGACAGTGTTGAGTAGCCATTAAGAAGGCTAACATAATGTCATGTTATATAGCACGATGTGTGGAGTACAAGTCCAAGGAGGCTCTGCTCCGTCTTTATAATGCACTGGTGAGGCCTCATCTTGAGTACTGTGTGCAGTTTTGGTCTCCAGGCTACAAAAAGGACATAGCAGCACTAGAAAAGGTCCAGAGAAGAGCGACTAGGCTGATTCCAGGTCTACAGGGGTTGAATTATGAGGAAAGATTAAAAGAGCTGAGCCTTTACAGTTTCAGCAAAAGGAAATTAAGAGGACTGCGGTGGGCTGGCGCCCTGCCCGGGGTTTGTTTCCTGCCTTGCGCTCTATGTTGGCTGGGAATGGCTCCAGCACACCCCCGTGACCCTGTAGTTAGGATATAGTGTGTTGGATAATGGATAGATGGATGGAGATTAAGAAGAGACATGATTGAAGTGTTTAAAATTATGAAGGTAATTAGTACAGTGGATAGAGACTGTCATTTTAAAATGAGTTCATCAAGAACACGGGGACACAGTTGGAAACTTGTAAAGGGTAAATTTCGCACAAACATTAGGAAGTTTTTCTTTACACAAAGAATGAGCGACACTTGGAATAAGCTACCAAGTAGTATGGTAGACAGTAAGACTTTAGGGACTTTCAAAACTCGACTTGATGTTTTCTTGGAAGAAATAAGTGGATAGGACTGGCGAGCTTTGTTGGGCTGAATGGCCTGTTCTCGTCTAGAGTGTTCTAATGTTCTAACACACATGTCAAATATGGGATAACCTTCCTGCATCCCAGGTCCATGATTTGATCATGTGTAGAAATACTGCTAAAATTTCTGTTGGCAAATGAAGAAAACCAACAAAAGAAAATGTACTTCTCTTGCAATGATATGGTAGTAAATGGGGGGAAAAAAAGTGGAGCAACCTAGGAAATAATCGGTAACTAGTAAAGACATCCACAGAGAAAAGGATCTGAAATAGTGATTAATAGTGATACATATAAGGATCTGGTCAAGAATCTTCCAGAAATTGTCAGCAACATGCTGGCCCTGTGCTGATCGTTTTGTTGCATTTACTATCTACAGGTATTTTATGTGAAGAACAACTTAACATGGAGCTGTGTCAGGTTTTGTCACCTTGCATGACTTTTCCTGCTATATTCAGCCATAGCCTTCATTTACAAAACCTTAGCAAGTCTGAGGCAGTCTGCTCTGTCAAAATCAAAGCGGCTAGATTTTGTCTTAATCTGTACGGGTGGGCTGTGTGTGCATTAGAACTGACAAGCAATTCTCTTCCAGAAGGACAATTTGTATAATGTAGCAAGGAGGAATAAAGAACACGTGTGTTTTGGACTGCACAAAAAGAACAGAAGCTCATCTGTCTGATATCTCGTGTTTTACATACCACAACAGAATGGATAAAAGAAAAAAAAGGGCAGAGAATGTGGTTGAAAAGACCACAGCTATTAACCTTTTGTAAAGTAGTGGCTCCATCAGGCCACACACTATTGGTTGTCAAAAAGGCAACGAGCACAACTCTGCTATAAGACCAGCACTCAGTCAATTGATGTGACATGGACAGTGATTTTCAGTCATGTAAATTGACAAGGCCCGGCAAGAAGTCGCATAATGGGGTTCACTTTTGAAGATGGGGCTCTATTCTTATATAGTTCTCAGAGTCAAGAAAGGGCTCCCTTGCTTGATATCAGCAACAACATGGTCCTCACAATGCGAGAGGTCGTCCAAATAGCCCCTAAAATAAGGCCACTGCCATAATAAGAAATATAGTAAACAATTAATTAAAAAAAACAACAATTAACACTCCAAATTTGCAACAAAGTTATTTCAGGCAAGCCTTAATACAAATTCATGACTGCAGGCAGGGTCCAGGCATGGAGAAGTAAGAAAGAACCAAAAGTAGTAGTCAGGAAACAAACCAGTAAGTCCTAAATTCAGTAAGTCCTAAATTCCTAGTGGAGTACTACCTGGTAAGCCTTTCCCTTTCTTGAAGATTCGAAGATTGGACAAACTAGTGGTCGTGATTTATGGAAGTGTGAGAACATCATGATGGTCTCAAATCCGACTATTAGCAATACAGTGCAATACATGCAACCAATTTCCAAAATGGCAGCACCTATAGAAAGATAGCAACCAAAATAGGGATGTGACAGGGATGCAAAAAAAATGAACAAAATAAATTAGTAATATCAATAACACATAAAAGATAGTTTTGTGAAGAAACCACATTAACTTTTGACAGACGCAATCAAGGTGAAACTTTAATGAGTGGTGGCTGAAAAACACCCTTCCAGACCATCTTGAACCATCATGTGAGGAATGTCCCCTGGCGACTCTGGCAGAGCAGTCCTCCAGTTGGTTAGACTGAGGTTCTCTCTGTCCAGCTACTGCTTGTTGGGTCATTTCCTTGTCCTCTGGCATTTCTAAACTCTTCATGACTTCAAAGAAATGAAATATGAGTTCAGGACGTTATTATGTATGACTCCAGTATAACAAATCCATTTGCACTAGTAATTTTGTTTTACTTCTGGGGTTAACACCTATGGTCCTGCTGGAGGTCATTTTGTAAGGCTCTGGCAGTGCTAATCTTGTTCCTTCTTGTCCAAAGGAACAGATACCAGTCCTGCTGATGGGTTAAGGACCTTCTATGGCCCTGTCCAGCTCTCCTAGAGTAACTGCCTGTCTCCTGGAATCTCCTCCATGCCCTTGAGACTGTGTCGGGAGACACAGCAAACCTTCTGGCAAAGGCACGTATTGATGTGCCATCCTAGAGAAGCTGGACTACCAGTGCTACCTCAGTTGGGTGCAAGTATCGTCTCATGCTACCAGTAGTGACACTGACCATAGCCAAATGCAAAACTAGTGAAAAAACAGTCAGAAAAGATGAGGAGGGTTGTTAATTTCATTAACACCAAAGCAGCCAAAACTGATTAACAACCCCTCCTGCTACTTAACTGACCAGATCAATAGCCCAGAAGTTTCATTGACTTGATGCTGTACTCCAGGGGTGCCCACACTTTTTCAGCTTGCGAGCTACTTTTTAAATGACCAGGTCAAAATGATCTACCTACATTAAAAATGTTATATTATATATATATATATATATATATATATATATAGTGACAGATTGGGTCCCCTATCGCTCCCTTGAACCCTTGTCCAAGATGTCAGACACAATATAAAACTCCAATAGTTAACTTTATTTAAACAGCATAGTGCACAAAGCACCCTCCTCTCCACAATACTCATATAATTACACAATACTCAATACAATAACAATCCTCCATTCCCAGATGCGTTGCCACCCTTCCACCCAGGTCAGCTCGTCATCTGGGAGTTCCCAGAGTCCTTTTATATTCCCTGACCCCAGTCCATGTGATCTCCTATCACTTCCGGGTCAGATCAAAAGTCCTTATATTCACCCTGGAAGCACATCATTCCCCTTATCCATGTGACTCAGACGTACTTCTGGGGCATAAGGCAAATTGTCGTTGTTCCTCCCTGCAGTGTCTCCTAGTGGCCCCCATGGTATCCAGCAGGGCTGTGAATAAAGACGTCAATGTCCATTATGCCCTTTTGGCCTCCGGGGCACTTCCCTGCTGCAGGGAGGGCTCCACCTGGCGGCGTGGGGGTATTGGCCGGGATGAACGACCGGCCATATATCACTATATATATATATATATATATATATATATTTTTGTCACACATGCACATGGGACGCAGCTAAAGGGCTTGAGTAAGAGCGGTTCCAAAACATGCCAGGATGTGTCAGAGTGCACTGACTCTTTTTCTTCCTTTCCTGTAGACCATTCACGGGAGATCCCACCTGAGTGTATTGCAGGTCCTGTCACCTTCTCATCTGGGACTTCTCCATCCTGCTGACTACGCCACTGTCACAAAACTCACACAGAGTCATAGAAAGGTTTGGGGCAGCCACCCGTATAATTTGGTTTCCTGGCTGCAAAAGTCATTTAAATGAATACTGCACTAATGTGCACACAACCGAGTCCAAGACAGAACTGAGGGACTAGGAAAAAGGTGTAGTATTCATTTATAGACAGGAATGAGCCGTCTCAGGCTGCCTCCATGCCATGTAATCAGCCGGCAGAGAGAGACGAAGCGGCTTCCCTGAGTGGGAAAATGGATTGATTTCCCATTTTTGCCCACCAATCTATACTGAATAACCTATAATGATAAAGTAAAAAATGTTTTTGGAAAGGTTTTCCAAATGTTTCAAAAATGAAAAACTTTCTTTAAGTATTCTGTGGCACTCTTAATCCTGTTTGCTTTAATTCTCCTTGAGATGCATCTAGAGCTTGATTGACGACCAATTGTGGCAAAACTGAACTGATTGGACATTGTTTAGAATGAGATACACCTGTGTATATAAAGGTCCCACAATTCACACTTCATGTCAGAACAAAAACTAAGCCATGAAGGCCAAGGAGCTGTGTGTGGACTGCCATGATCAAATTGGGATGGTCAGGTAGGTGATCAAGGACTCAAGTGGTCTCTGGAAAAGAGCTTCAGAAGTCCTCTGCTGAGATGTGAGAACCTTTCCCACACTCGGTCACAGTGGGACAACGTACCTAACAAGTGCATCTCAGGGAGGTAGAAGGAAACTAGAGAACCAAGAAAAGTCATTCAGCAGGCATCAGGAAACACCAATGCTAGAAGCACTGAGCAAAAAGCAGGAATATTTTGTACTAGTTACAGGGCACAATCATGGGGTAATTTACTTAATGCTGACATCTTTGGGGTGTGGGAGGAAACACAAAATGCACCCAACAAAAGATTCATTCAGACATGGGGTGATTTTCAAACTCCATACATTACATGCTGTACTGCCCAGACATGTAAAGTGGGCTTCTCAGCAAAAGCCACATTGAGGATGTATGCAGCTGCCTAGAAAGTAACGCTCAGCTTCAAACAGGTCTGTTTAAAGGTGTAATTTTGTGCAAGTCTGCCAGATAAATGCTGCTGCAGCTGCCAGATGTGAAGTTTTTTGACCAAGGTTTCAGGTAATGGCAGCATTAATACCAAGTATGGGGGGTACATCGGGTAGGTGGATTTATGTTTTCTATTCATTAAAATAGCACAGGTAACCCACCTGACGCAAAGCATATTTGGGCCCAGCCAGTACTTGGATGTGAGACCATCTAGGAAAAAGATTGGGTTGTTGCTGGAAGAGGTGGTAGTGAGGCAATCAGGGGATGATTAACCTGTGGCCTGTGTGTGTAACCCAATGCCCCAGTGCAGCGTTGTGAACACTGTGGTGTAAAAATTGGGCCATCCTTCAGATGAGACATAAAACCGAGGTTCTAACCCTCTGTAGTCATAGAGGATCCCTGGGAACCCTGTGAAAATAGTAATGTCTTTGCCAAACTGCCCATTCTGGCCTAATCACCCCTACCTCTAATTATTTATTATCCATCTTATCCCTTTACTACCTAATAGCTAGTCTGTGGCGAGTGTACTTGTACCAGAATAACTGCCATCACATCATCTATTTGGATGCTGCACATTGGTGGTTGAGGTGGTTCTACGCAGTTTATGTAAAGCATTTTCAGTGTTTAGAAAAGTGCTATATAAATGTAACTATTCATCCCTAAAATGAAATTTTGTATTTTAATACATCCTTAATATTGTGCTACATGTTGGTTGGACATGTCAGTACGAATTTCACGGTCATCTATACGCATACCAAAATTACTACTACTGAGAGTTATAGAGGTGCAAATTGAACAGCAGGACAAGCATTCATCACTGTATGCTATTCAACATCCATGTTCCCAAATTACTGATTCGGCAGGTCTGCTCATCGTGCACCATTGATTTCTTTAGATTTTTCTCAAAGGTTACTGACAGATGTTTGGTTTTCTCCTCAAACACTACATGTGAGTTCTGCTGTGTAACTCGTGTCTTGCCTCTAACCCAGTCAGTGCAATTCTAGGCCCTGAATGCTCAATGCCAGTAACAAATGAGCTCATGCAGGTCTTCCTGAGCTTATTCTTTGAGAAGAGGTAATGAACTTTGTTTCCTCATAGCATTAATGCTCTTTACATGCTAAACATGACAATTAAAATATACATAAAAAGCTCATCATGGTCTGCTTAATGTTAAGTGACAGTATAATCCGCTTAATTCACAATATTTCATTGCATATGTTGGAAAATTTTTGAAATGTGGGTATCTAATTCAAATGCTTTGCTTTCCTCCATAGGCTGTGGAGCACTGCCATTCTCATGTCTGGAAATGAGCAGCACAGAGGCCTGACAAAGTGAACGCAGCGTCAGCTCCACCAAGAAGATCACTGCAAGTCTCTGTCTGATCTCTTGCAAAGAAATCCTGCACTAAATCCTACTAATATACAATAATACACTCAGCACTCTCAATGATTTTTCAATACATTTTCTGCTGTAAATTAACACATGCAATATCCAGTTAAAAAAGAAAACAACATACAGTAATTTCTTTTACTTAATCTAGACTAGAAAGTCCTAAAGAGTAATATCATTTCACAGTTTGCTCCATTAAATCTAAGACCTGCCTTAAATGCATATGTACTAATCTAGGATAATAAATCCACACAACTCTTAGCTGACATTTTGCATATTACTTGTGCCACTGAAAAATCCTAAATGTGCACTATGAAGGATTTCAGCTTTTTATATTACTAAAAGGTTTTCTACCTACACTCAGAAAATATAAAATATACTGCATACTAGTTTTCACCTGCCAGATTGTAGGTCATATTCACCTTAAAAGAATAAGTGTCTATGTGTACAGTATGTGTGTCTGTCCACTTTCTATGTCTCTGTCATTTCAACAAATAGCAGAAGTCAAACATTTGTAGTAATAAAATGCATTGCTTTTGTCATTCCAACAATAAAATGCACTGCATTTGTCATTCCAACAAATGGCGATAGAAGCAATGCATTTAGTTACTACATTACAAAAAATAAAAATCTACAAGTTGTTACAGCACCCCCTGGCAGTACCCACGCCACAGTAGCTCCTTTCACGCTGCCTTTAGAACTCTAAAATGCCCTCCATTACACATATCACTTTGATGCACAATAGGACACAGGCAGGTATGTCACTATGGAATATGGAGTTTTACCACTGTGTACTTACCCTTTGGCCTAGAGTAAACATTCTGGATAAGAATTTAAGTTCTTCTTGTCTCCATCTACTCTGCCTTTCTCTTTCCTAAAAATTCCATAAATTTGACCCTACAATTTCTTATGCTCTGATTAAATTTGAAGAAAAACTGGAAAAATCATGTTGTATCAAGGAGTAAAGTACATATTTTTACAGTCTTTGGGCATTTTCTTTTTATTCACTCCAGTATTTAGTAAATTTGAAAAGTAAAAAAAATATATATGTGTGTCCAGAATGGCGAGGCAAATCATGCTCCCTGTTGATTGGTCTCATCATCTTCTCGTCTTTTCCAGATCTAAAAAGAAGAATGCAAAATTACTTCAGTTGCTATACATTTTTTTCATAAAAAAATGCACAGTGGCTCTTTTGTTAGACTAGTTTCTAGCTGCAGATATACTGTATTTAGATCCACTTACATAAGAGATTTCACATTCAAAGTAAATTCAGGGAAATATAAATAATTTGACACTTTTTCATTATCAAGAAGTGAAGATATAATAAATGTCAAAAGGTAGGGCTTCTGAATTTGAAGTTACACAGGAGGTGAACAAAAAAGAATAGAAGGGGACACCTTAAGGCAAAGGAAGACATCAAAGGAGGTGCAAAGGATGGGACCAGGCATTTGCTTGTGTGCTCTATTTTTCTGAAGACAGTTTTACACTGAATACACTGCATGCACTGTTAGTCTTCAAACCCAGTTTCCAGCAGTTCATGAAGTACACTCAGATGCTTTATTTGCTAGTAGAAAATGTAGGTAGGTTAGCTAACTCATCTGCCCGTGTCTCAAATTTAAGCCCAATGTGATTTTGTTTTTTTAGAAATATAACTTCAAAAATTTACTAAAACAATATTTCAAGTCAAGTCAATTCTATTTATAAAGCACATTTATAACAACAGAAGTTGACCAAAGTGCTGTACAGCTTCCATAAATACAAAAATCCATAAATAAATAAATTCCATAAAGAGGGAGAGAGAAAGCAACACATTAAAATACAAGTTTATAAAGCTAAGGCAAAAAGATAGGTTTTCAGGTGCAATTTAAAAGTGACCAAACTTGGTGCTGACCCAATATAAAAAGGTAGACTATTCCAAAGCTTAGGCGCAGCTACAGCAAAAGCATGGTCCCCTCTAAGCTTACGTCTAGAACTTGGCACGACCAAAACCTTCTGGTCAGAGCACTTCAGTGACCATGAAGGAGAATAAGGGTGTAAGAGGTCAGTAAGATAAAAGGGGGCTAAACCACTCAAGGACTTAAAGACAAACAGTAAAATGTCAAACTCAATCCTGTAGCAAACAGGAAGCCAGTGAAGAGAAGCTAAGACTGGAGTGATGTGATTTGGTTTTCATGCACCTGTTAGAAGCCTGGCAGCAGCGTCCTGGACTAGCTGAAGACAAACAAGGGATTGATTAACTCCAATGTATAGTGAGTTGCAATAGTTAGTCCGAGAAAAGACAAATGTATGAATTAATGTTTCAAAATCATGTACTGAAAAATAGGGCTTGATCTAAGCTGACAGAAACAGGCATTAAAAACAGAGTTAATTTGTTTATCAAATTTGAGGGCACTATCACAAAGACAAAGATTTTTTGCAAAGGGTTTACAGTAGGTTGTCAAAGGGTCAAGATTAATTTCTGTAGCACAAGAAAGATCAGAAAGTCCAAAACATACAATCTATGTTTTGTTTTGTTTTTTTAAACTAAGAAAATTTAACATTTAAAAATATTTTAATATCTTCCCGAAATTTCAGTAAAGGTTTATGAGAATCTGTTTTGATCCGTTTAAGTGGAAAATATATGTGTGTGTCATCTGCTAAGCAATGAAAAGAAATATTGTACTTTTTTTTTTTTTTTAAAGTGGATACTAAGGACAACATATACAGTGAAAAAAGAACAGACCCCAGAATAGATCCTTGAGGGACCCCGCAAGTGATAGGAGTCGAGGATGAGAAGAGATTGCCCAGGCTGACTGAAAAGCTTCTGCCTGTGAGGTATGACTTGAACCATTTCAAAGCAGTTCCTTGTATACCCACATACTGCTTAGACAGGCAATGAGGATGCCACTGTTAACTGTATCAAATGGCCAGTTAGATCTAACAGCAACAAGAAAGCAGTATCCCCAGACTCACTTATTAATAAAAGATCATTTAGAACACAGGTGTCAAACACCAGTCCTGGAGGGCCGCAGTGGCTGCAGGTTTTCATTCTGACCACCTTCTTAATTAATGACCAATTTTTGCTGCTAATTAACTTATTTTGCCTTAATTTTAATTAACTTGATTCAGGCCCCTTAGTTGTTTCTTTTTTTTTTTTTAAAGAGCAGCCAAACAATAATGAGACACAAAATAAGATGCCACATGACCAGCTCACCGGTGCCCATCACACAATATCTGAAAATAAAGAAAAGTGAAGTTCTCAGTAAGGTTGATCTCTCAGGTTACCAAAACATATTGATGGTGTTCTTAGGAAAAACAGAAAATCAACAGTTTTGGAAATGTCTGCTGTGGGAGAATGAGAGCAGCAATGAGCCATGGAATTACATAACGAGTTTAATTAACAGCAAGAAATGGCTTCTCATTAAGAAACTGGTTGGTGTGAAATTGGCTGGAGTTTGACATTCCAATTTAGCTGGTCATCGGTTGGCTCATTTCACATCTCGGTTCTGTTTGGGTGCCAATTAATGAAGAAACAAATCAATTCAGAACACTGAATCCTTAAAAACAGGGTTATTAAAATGACAGGGAAAAAGAAGTTAATTAGCAGTGAAAACTGCTCGTTGATTAGGAAAAGGGTTAGAATGAAAACCTGCAGCCACTACGGCCCTCCAGGCCTGGAGTTTGACACCCGATTTAGAACACTTAAAAATGCACACTGTGTGTCTTAAAACCAGATTGAAATACTTAAAAAATGCCATTTTCATTTTCAGTGAGAAACTGATGTTGGTTGTCCATTTTGCCCAGTACAATTGTTTACAGTTTTAAACTATGAGTAGTACATTCGCACAATGGTTATCTTAACACTGTCTGCTGCCTCAAGGATTCAGCATCCTGGGTTCAAATCCAACAACTTGGCCACTATCTTTGTTTTCACGTATTTATTCTAGCACTCCAGTTTTCCTCCAACATCCCCAAGAACATGCAGGTTAGATTCGTTATAGACTATACTGAACTTGTGTGTGATTGTGGATATGTATATGATTGGGCTATGCAATGGATTGTTGTCCCCATCCAGTTCTGGTTCCTGTCTTGTACCCAGTGCTATAGCAGAAAGTCAAAGGTTACTGGAGCCAGAACCTAAGTCATTTTGAGAATACACCTATCCTTATTTCTAATCCCAGTGTGCTTTATGAAAAAAAAACAAAGTTTCAACATAGACCTGCAATTAGACAAGGAGGCTATTTTATAAAACAAATTTGTCCAACTGAATCACAAGAAAGTGACTTCTGACAGATCTCTGTAAAATGGGTTTTGAAACCCTTTCTCACTTGTCCTTCCCATGATCCAGTAAGTACTCCCCCACTGATGGTTGCCCCTTTAGTAACACAGGCAAGGAAGGAGCAGCAAGGTTATAGTCAACCAGTGAGCAGAGAAAGCGTACCTTAGTGAGACTGAGATGCTGACGTGTGTAGTATGTATGTTCACAACAAGACAAAAGTGTCAGAACTTTCTTGTATTCAGAACACAATATGGTGCATACAAAAGGCAATATTTATTATCATTTACAACAGTTATCGATGTCAGTGAGCACATGCTGCTTTAACTGTTTTAGGCATTGATGGTTTTACTTTTAGTTGTACTACTTATGGTGCTTTAAAAGCACATGGGGCAGTATATTTTTCCAACATTTCATCTTTTGTACAAGAAAATTATTTAAGTTTTTAAAACATATTTAGAACCAAAGGGCTAATTGGCTCTAACAGTTTTTTTTTGTTTTTTTTTTCTTAGTTCCTACTGGAGCAGTGACATGGCTTTTTGTGTTGTTTTAGTACTTCCTTTTCAGAATATGTAAAATCCCCTAATAAAGGAGTGATCAATATTTGTAAGATGGTCAATTGCTATTTGGTATTTTCTGGGGATGTAAGTGCCACGCATGTAACATAAATAAATAGGTCATATCTAGCTGAACAATATTTACCTTGTCCACCATTCAAATTGCTTTTTACTTTATTCCCCTTTTTACATGGTGAATTTAAATGACCAAAAAATTTAGAAGCAGGCTGAATCAAGTTTCTTTATTAGCCACTTTGTGCCTACCCCATGCGGAGCGAACAAACAAATGAGAGAAAGTGGACAAAAAGTGAAAGAAGACATTGCAATACAAAACAGGAGAACAGATGGAGCATATATCTTACACCACAGGTCACAATGTTCATCAACCAAACACCTACATTAGCCTAAAACATGGAATAAATTATGGATACTTTGTCATGCTAGTATGCCTTCTAGAGGCACATCGTGGTCAATGTGATCTTCCAGTACAGTACATAGAAGAATTTGCCAAGAATAAGACAGACAATAAATCTGCCTATTTTGAGTTGCTGTAATTTGACATTAATAACTTCTGATTTTCATGAAAACGGTTATATGCTTTTGAATCTTCACATAAAACTTTTATAAAATATCTTAGATGACACGGCTAACAGATACTATACATGTTATTTCATTTACACAAACATTGTGTATTTCCTAAATTGAATTTTAAGCCACACACTTTCACAAGGATAATGATAATGTCATCCCTGTGTAATTCCAGTCCCAATAATATTTAAAAAATTGCTTTCCTTAATAAGCAGGTAAGTGCAAAAACACATTAATGTCCTAAATGTGCAATCTGTGTAATGAACTCCTATTAAAAGATTCTAGAATCCTTTAGTTTACTATTACGTAGAACATAAAAGAATACACTGTCTCAAATGATGTTCAGAAATTACCATTTAAAGACATCACTATATTAAAACATATCAGGCTAGTACATTCTGATAAAAAATCATTTCTTGGAGGTCTAAAAAATACAGGATGGCAAATCTTTATTCAACACAAAACAGTTGGTCACTCAGTCCCTTTGCTACATATGTACAAACAAGGTTAGAAAATAATCTGCTAAATCCATATGACGCAAAACATGACTACATTTTAATAACTACCTCGTTTTCTTTAGTGATTTTGTCTACATAATTAAAATACCTCAAACTGACCATACCTGAATGTAAGCTTCAGAAAGTGTGATCATCTGAGGAAGAATGTCTGTCACTTGCAAGTCTTGTAGTTCATACCACTTTCCGGTACCCTGTTAACGTAAAAGGAGGGGGGAAGTTTAGGTGGGGCAAATAGATGACTAGAAAGAAAATAAATCAATTCAATTAGGTTTACTGTCACTATATAAATACAGTACAATGAAAAGTATTTAATGATTGGTATTACTGGTGAAGAAACATGCAGCAAAAATTCAGGATATGGTATGGTGACATAGAAGACACAAATTGCTTTATTTAGTAATGTCAATAAAAATGAGAAAAAAAATCAATAAAACTAATTATATTAAATAAAAACAAACATATAACATTGATCAGACAGTAACAATGGGTCAATACAGTAACAGAATTAAGGAGTCTGAATAACACAGATTTGCTTATGCAGAAACATTGGTGGTGCTGGTGCTTACGTAATATAGCCTTGGTCACAGGTCAAGCAGATAGCTGCACGGGAGTTAGCAGTTTAATAGCCCATGCAGAAAACATGTTTGTGAGTGGGCTGTATGGCATCAATAATACAGCATCAATTAGAGTTTTTTTTTCTAGCATATGTGGAGTCTGAGATGATGGAAGGCAATTTCTTCATGCATGTCTTATCATAAATATTCTTGTATGGACAGCAGCTTGTCTCCATTGATGACCCAGGTTATTTAAATCACCTGCTGCAAAGCCCTGTAGTCTTCCACAGAGGAGGTGCCATGCCAAAACGCAATAAACAGTAGCTAGCCAGCATGCTCTCCACTGTGCATCTGTAGAAGGTAATGAAGTTGTGGGAGAAGATTAGAGTTTACCAAGCCTTCTCAAAATAAAATAAAGGTGATGTGAAGTCTCCTTATCAAGTCTGGTAATGTTACTAAAGGACTATGAGAGATCCCAAGCAATGGAGAATCGTATGAACTTAAAAGTTTTCAGTCTTTCTTCAGCATCTGCATTAGTGTCAATGAATGCAACCCTCCTCCATGTCTTTAATGGAATGTTCTTATTTATAACTATCCACTGAATCAGCTTCAATGAGTTTGAATGCTCAAAATTTCCTACTATTGTATTAAATTGACCTTTGTTTTTACACCAACTATAGTGTACCCAACATAATAATATCCTACTGACTACAGCTGGTTATTATGAGCACACAAAAATAAATAAATACAGTGCATCTGGAAAGCATTCAGAGCGCATCACTTTTTCCACATTTTGTTATGTTACAGCCCTATTCCAAAATGGATTAAATTAAATTTTTTTCCTTAGAATTCTACACACAACACCCTACAATGACAACGTGAAAAAAGTTTACTTGAGGTTTTTGCAAATTTATTAAAAATAAAAAAACTGATAAATCACATGTACATAAGTATTCACAGCCTTTGCTCAATACTTTGTTGATGCACCTTTGGCAGCAATTACAGCCTCAAAGTCTTTTTGAATATGATGCCACAAGCTTGGCACACCTATCCTTGGCCAGTTTCGCCCATTCCTCTTTGCAGCACCTCTCAAGCTCCATCAGGTTGGATGGGAAGTGTCGGTGCACAGCCATTTTAATATCTCTCCAGAGATGTTCAATCAGATTCAAGTCTGGGCTCTGGCTGGGCCACTCAAGGACATTCAGAGTTGTCCTGAAGCCACTCCTTTGATATCTTGGCTGTGTGCTTAGGGTCATTGTCCTGCTGAAAGATGAACCGTCGCCCCAGTCTGAGGTCAAGAGCGCTCTGGAGCAGGTTTTCATCCAGGATGTCTCTGTACATTGCTGCAGTCATCTTTCCCTTTATCCTGACTAGTCTCCCAGTTCCTGCCGCTGAAAAACATCCCCACAGCATAATGCTGCCACCACCATGCTTCACTGTAGGGATGGTATTGGCCTGGTGATGAGCGGTGCCTGGTTTCCTCCAAATGTGAAGCCTGGCATTCACAGCAAAGAATTCAATCTTTGTCTCATCAGACCAGAGAATTTTGTTTCTCATGGTCTGAGAGTCCTTCAGGTGCCTGTTGGCAAACTCCAGGCAGGCTGCCATGTGCCTTTTACTAAGGAGTGGCTTCTGTCTGGCCATTCTGCCATACAGGCCTGATTGGTGGATTGCTGCAGAGATGGTTGTCCTTCTGGAAGGTTCTCCTCTCTCCACAGAGGACCACTGGAGTTCTGACAGAGTGACCATCGGGTTCTTGGTCACTTAGCTGACTAAGGCCCTTCTCCCCCGATCGCTCAGTTTAGATCGCCGGCCAGCTCTAGGAAGAGTCCTGGGGCCTCATGTATAACGCCGTGCGTAGAACTCGCACTATAACATGGCGTAAAAACAAAAGCCGAAATGTGCTTACGCACAGAAAAATCCAACTCCAACTTCCACGTTCTTCCGCTATATAAATCCTGATCAGCGTGAAAAGTAACACTCGTGCACGCGCTTTATGTAACGCCCCAACTCCTCCCAGAATTACGCCTCTTTGAATATACAAATCAATATAAATCGCCCTTAAGCTCAGCCTTCTGTGAAAAGACAATGGGAAAAGCACGGGGGAAAATATAAGAATTTCAGCGAATACCAAGTGGAGGCAAAGGAAAAACATACTATTTGTTCAAATAAACCGTGGTATAATCAACAAAAGGAAGTTCATCGAGTGACATAGCGTGTTGGAGAAACTTTAAAGGTCACGTTCACAAAATCGCACAGTGCCAGAAATAAAAAAGAAGTCACATATCAAAGTCGCCGTGAAAAGATGAGTTGTAGCCCACTGTCTGAGTGTCATATGAAAGCTTATTAGGGTACAGAGAAAAAAAGGCACACAGTGAGGAAAAAGCACGAAATGTCAACTTCAATCTCGACATTTCCACTTTAATCACGTAGTTTATTTTGTCACTAAAGTCATCTTAAAATCGTTTAATTAACCAGTTTCTCAAATGACATCGTAATTAAAGTAGCATGTTAAATGCTTTGTTTTTTATTTGATCTTCTATGTGCTCTATGTGTGTGAATTACTACTTGCTTCTTAAACCGGCTCTCTTCCTCCAATTGGACACAGAATCCATTACATTTGTGATATTACAGCTCTCTGAATATCTAAAATACTGAGATGTATACGTGATATTTTTATGATGATAGGAGTTAAAGCACGTTATTAAACATGGATTTCACGCCGTAGTGACTGTGTACGACCTTCAATTAAATAATTTATTGCAGCAGTACTCAGGGGCGGCTCTAGGCTTGTGGTGGCACTGGGCAGAGGAAGAATCGGTGGCTCCTTCGCCCGCCAATGTAAGTAATGTACTTCATGCACGGTGGATGGACACGTCCGTTGCGGACACTGCATAGCCACCTCGGGCTCATGACACAAGCATTTAACTTTTGCCGAAATTTGTCGCTGCGTTTTTAGCTGTGTTATTTTCTCTTTCTGTTTTATATTCAATATATATTGGCGTAGCCGCCACTGCAGTCCTTGCTTTTCTTTCCCCAAATACCCAATCAGAATTGGGGAGCGCCGATTCTTCAAAACGTTTAAGGAACATTGAAATATCTTCATAGTACATGTTTAATTATTCTATCCTTCACGACACTCCCAGTGAAGAAAATAGATTATTTAAATGAAGTTAAAGTTTTATCTGTATAATATAATAAACATATTTTGCTGCATTTCACATTAAAAATGATATCGTCATCATATGTAAATACGCGCTTTATAAAGTGGCTCAGGTTGTGCGATATTATAACTGTAGTGCAGGTTTACAGTGGGGTGATTGTACTTATAAGTACAAACAGTTCTACAAGGAGCAATTGATTGAGTGCGTTTATAGTTCTTGGGATGAAACTGTTTCTGAACAGCGAGGTCTGTACAAGAAAGGCTTTGAAACGTTTTGCCGTGGCTGAGACAGTGTGTACTTGAAGCTGTATATCGATAATTCTCTTTCCAATCAGCTGCTGCTGTGATTCACACTCAGATACAGTAATATAAATACTCCAAGTGGTGCAGTGAGAGTAATATAGAAAAAGATGATCCGCTGTGGCAACTCCTAACGGGAGCAGCTGAAAGAAGAAAGTACAGTTAGAGTAACAACGGTAAAGCGGTTATGGTATTTGGAATACTATGGCTATTCCCTGGACCATTATATTGTTACAAGTTAATTACAATCAGATGCGTTACACTGAAACAATATAGTTTCAGTGTATTTATAAAGCTGCATCAGGAAAATAAGGTTTAACCACACAGGAACAGTAGCACTGCTTTGACACTGGGTGCCGCCAGTCTGAAAAAACTGAGTGGAGAACTTGCGTATGACAAGGTATGAGGTACTGTGAAAAAATGCATGGCTTTACGCCAAGTGTAGGTTTTATACATCACGATTTGAACGTGGAAAAGTTCTTATGCAACATTTCTGTACGTACGCACCATTTATACACGAGGCCCCTGGTGATTTCGAACTTCTTCGAACTTACGGATGATGGAGGCCACTGTGCTCATTGGGGCCTTCAAAGCAGCAGAAATTTTTCTGTAACCTTCCCCAGATTTGTGCCTCGAGACAATCCTGTCTCGGAGGTCTACAGACAATTCCTTTGACTTCATGCTTGGTTTGTGCTCTGACATGAACTGTCAACTGTGGGACCTCATATATTCTGGTGTGTGCCTTTCCAAATCATCTCCAATCAACTGAATTTACCACAGGTGGACTCCAATTAAGTTGCAGAAACATCTCAAGGATGATCAGGGGAAACAGGATGCACCAGAGCTCAATTTTGAGCTTCTTGGCAAAGGCTGTGAATACTTATCTACATGCGCTTTCTCAATTTTTTTTATTTTTAAAAAATTTGCAAAAATCTCAAGTAAACTTTTTTCAGATTGTCATTATGGAGTATTATGTGTAGAATTCTTAGGAAAAAAATGAATTTAATCCATTTTGGAATAAGGCTGTAACATAACAAAACATGGAAAAAGTGATGCGCTGTGAATACTTTCCGGATGCACTGTAAATAAATAAATCAGTGTCTTACGTGGTGTAGCACATGAATTCTGTAGGAGCCTTCAGTAGGTTTTCCATCATGGACCACATTAGCAATTAGGTCATAAGTTGCGTTTTTCTCTGTAGCCTGGACTTCTTCGGCGAGGTACTCACGCAAATCAACGCTTCTGTAGTGGACAGAAAGAAAATTTCTTGTTAAATTTCTTTTTGTGAATCTCTCTTTAAAATAGCCCATACTGCAATGCAAAATGCATTACAAATAAACTTAAGGTACATCTTTTACAGTTTCTGTAACAGGTTTCCTACGCGTATTTTACTGTATTAGTATTACTGTGTTACTCTCAGTCCAGTTTCTGCCTCTGAAATCTTACACTAGTTATCACAAGCTGAAAACTCAAAATGGCAAAAAGCAAGTGACTGAGGAGCATGAGTGGGCCAAGCAATGAACCATCTGGAGCTAATTCGTTCCAAGATATGTACTGGTGCCATGTAAACCTGTTCTGAATGCAGTAGGTTAAAAGAATGGCTGGATTACATTCAAATGGTAAATGTCATTAATATTGTTGCACATAAAAAATGCAGACAATCTTAGAGCAATAACAGAGACAGTTTTACAATTTCACATTACATTAAAATAAACTGATTTTTAAGGCTCTGCATAAAAATACTATTTACAGTTTTACATAAAAATTTTGGTTTGCATTGAACCATAGTTACAACAGCTGCGTATGCATTTACAGTTTATAAATGATGGCAATACAATGTTAGAAACTAGCGGACTTTGATCTTTCTTGCATGTTGTTGCAAGTGTGTTGTAATATTTCCGTTAGTATGAAACTCATGCAACATTAATAGACGTATATGTGATTTATAATATAACAACAAACATAGTGATACTTACGTAATTGGGAAGTTGACAATAGTAGGGTTTTTTTCAACAAAAAAGTTGTTTTTTGTGAATCTTTTAATGTAGAAAATGAGGTATGGTGGAAGCTTTGTAAGCTGGAAGCGCTTCAGGAAGTTCTCCTTATATGTTTTATATTCCTGTGAAAGTAAATTTTTAATTTATTATATGTTACTTTAAAAATGTACACTGTTCAGTCATCAAAATGACAGGCTGAAAATAATAGTTTAATAGAAATTTTATAATACTGTGCTGACATACATGCTTTTGTACATACTGTGCTGTTACATCTACAATACCTTAACACATCAAAAAAAAAAAAGCATGCTGCTTGAAAAATCAAACTTTCGTCACATATGAAATAAAACTAAAAATCAGTGGTCAAAGGAAATCACACCCAGACTATGTACTACGGTAGAACAAGGCAGTTTAGCTATAAACGGGTTTAGCAGCTAATCAATTACCTTCAACCAGGGTACTCCATTTCATCTAGAGGCACTGTCGCCAGCAGTGTGCAAAAACATTTTACTAGAAAGTCATAAAAGCTGAACACCCTGCAATTGTATCTTAATTACGTATCACTACATATGTGCAGACTGAGAGATGAAAATGGTGATAACTACAGACACAAAATGTTCCAATGACACATACTGCTGACAGCCCTTCCAAGAAGCAAATTCTGACAGGTAGATATTGAGACTCGCAGGCAAAATTTCTGCATGTGATCATAAAGTATAACACACTAGAGCCATTTACTTATGCAACATAGTGAACCAGATCTCAGTAACAATACAAATATAACTTGGAACATATTTTCATTTAACAATAAATCTTTTCTGGGAAATTTAACTTCATATTATTTTCTTTGATATTGTGCATATGTGTCACCTTTTAATTATTTAACAATTATTACCTAATCAAATGATACACAAAATAAGTTATAATCAAAATGTGCACCTCATAAGAACATCGCAACGCTGTCAGAAGCAAGGACCACAGATCTCTGATATACACACATAAAAAACTTCAACCAGACATACGTTTGTTAAACTGGGACACGGTGAAAATAAAATTCAGGGCTACTACTAAAATTGCCAGGAAGCTGGCTAAATCATGGATCTCAAATGAAAATGCTATTAACAGACAACTGGTCATGACCTCAGCATATGGAGGCTTAAAAAGAAGGAAACCTAAATAATAAAAGACTTTATAACCAATACCCTCTGATTCCCCACCTCCTCATTTGCTATCTATTGCCTTTGATTCCATTATGTCTAATTGTTTTCCTCTGATGAGGACACCTGGTAGGTTGTCAAAAGCTTAGTAATAAAAAACTATTTTAAGATACATGATTAATTTTCTCCCTTTTCGGATTACTAGCTACAAATATACAAACTGTATCACAGACCTTCACTTCCATTGCAATTCAGACCTATGAATGTAATACTCCGATGTCCACCCTGTCAAGTAAGTAAACCAGTTGCTGCAGCAGAATGTCAGAGGTTTTGCCTCAGATTATGATTATATATATATATATATATATATATATATATATATATATATATATATATATATATATATATATATATATATATATATATATATATATATATATATATATATATATATATATATATATATATATAGTGCATCCGAAAGTATTCACAGCATCACTTTTCCACATTTTGTTATGTTACAGCCTTATTCCAAAATGGATTAAACTCATTTTTTTCCTAAGAATTCTACACACAACACCCCATAATGACAATGTGAAAAAAGTTTACTTGAGGTTTTTGTAAATTTATTAAAAATAAAAAAATTGAGAAATAATATGTACGTAAGTATTCACAGCCTTTGCCATGATGCTCAAAACTGAGCTCAGGTGCATCCTGTTTCCCCTGATCATCCTTGAGATGTTTCTGCAGCTTAATTGGAGTCCACCTGTGGTAAATTCAGTTGATTGGACATGATTTGGAAAGGCACACACCTGTCTATATAAGGTCTCACAGTTGACAGTTCATGTCAGAGCACAAACCAAGCATGAAGTCAAAGGAATTGTCTGTAGAACTCCGAGACAGGATTGTCTCGAGGCACAAATTTGGGGAAGGTTACAGAAAAATTTCTGCTGCTTTGAAGGTCCCAATGAGCACAGTGGCCTCCATCATCCGTAAGTGGAAGAAGTTCGAAACCACCAGGACTCTTCCTAGAGCTGGCCGGCCATCTAAACTGAGCGATCGGGGGAGAAGGGCCTTAGTCAATTAAGTGACCAAGAACCCGATGGTCACTCTGTCAGTGCTCCAGAGGTCCTCTGTGGAGAGAGGAGAAACTTCCAGAAGGACAACCATCTCTGCAGCAATCCACCAATCAGGCCTGTATGGTAGAGTGGCCAGACGGAAGCCACTCCTTAGTAAAAGGCACATGGCAGCCCGCCTGGAGTTTGCCAAAAGGCACCTGAAGGACTCTCAGACCATGAGAAACAAAATTCTCTGGTCTGATGAGACAAAGATTGAACTCTTTGGTGTGAATGCCAGGCGTCACGTTTGGAGGAAACCAGGCACCGCTCATCACCAGGCAAATACCATCCCTACAGTGAAGCATGGTGGTGGCAGCATCATGTTGTGGGGATGTTTTTCAGCGGCACGAACTGGGAGACTAGTCAGGATAAAGGGAAAGATGACTGCAGCAATGTACAGAGACATCCTGGATGAAAACCTGCTCCAAAGTGCTCTTGACCTCAGACTGGGGTGACGGTTCATCTTTCAGCAGGACAACAACCCTAGGCACACAGCCAAGATATCAAAGGAATGGCTTCAGGACAACTCTGTGAATGTCCTTGAGTGGCCCAGCCAGAGCCCAGACTTGAATCCGATTGAACATCTCTGGAGAGATCATAAAATGGCTGTGCACCGACGCTTCCCACCCAACCTGATGGAGCTTGAGAGGTGTTGCAAAGAGTAATGGGCGAAACTGGCCAAGGATAGGTGTGCCAAGCTTGTGGCATCATATTCAAAAAGACTTGAGGCTGTAATTGCTTCCAAAGGTGCATTGACAAAGTATTGAGCAAAGGCTGTGAATACTTATGTACATGTGATTACTCAGTTTTTTTATTTTTAATAAATTTGCAAAAACCTCAAGTAAACTTTTTTCACGTTGTCATTGTAGGGTGTTGTGAGTAGAATTCTGAGGATAAAAAATGAATTTAATCCATTTTGGAATAAGGCTGTAACATAACAAAATGTGGAAAAAGTGATGCGCAGTGAATACTTTCCAGATGCACTGTGTGTATATATATAAATGCAGATAATAACACCAATTACATTGATATGATCAAAAGTCAATAATGAACTCAAACATAGTGTACTGTGTGTATTTGGTTTGCAAATGCTTAAAATAAATAAGGTGCTTTTGAACAGCAGTATTCCCTTTACATAGTAGCAGTTAAAATATTTCTTGTAAACCTGAACTTAAACATTAATGTAATCAAATCAAATATAAAACCAAAGCTATTTGCCACTGCCAGGGCATTAATGTTTGTTTGTTATAGAAAAACAAGTTACCCTCAGGGTCCAGAGCCACAATCACAACATTATAACAGGCACCTTACGAGCAACAGCAAGTTAACATTTGTATATTTGTTTTCTTTTTTATCTTAACAGGTACCAGCAGAAACACTTTCTTTTATCAGGGAGCAGCATAAACACTCCATGTTCAGTAGCAAGTCTTTGAGGGCTAATATGTTTTCCAAAAAACTCAGTTTTCTGAAAAGCACACAAAGCAATGGTTTCATACATAAATCAACATAAAATGTCTGTTGCTGCCTGTTTTGCCTGCTGTTGGCAACTGTTTGCAGCAACAGCGGCTCGACAGCCAGAAGAAATGCATGGCAGGCTGGCTACCTGGCTTTCTTTGTGAGACAGGAGTGCGCGGGTGGCAGTTGCAGTAAGGCAATATGGTTTGTACCTCCTGTCATCATAAATGTCTGTACTTCCAGGCGAATACTGCCATAGGTGCATCAGCTACACAAATGTGCTCAGCATCATGATCAGCAGGGGACTGATCAACTGATGCCGGTACCTCACTTTCGTTTTCAACCTACATTTCCAGATCACTTGCATCAAAATCGAGTCTGACAAATCAGAGTCCGATTCAGTAATAATACAAAAGTTTTGTTTTGATCACTTTGGTATCTCTCCACATGCCATTTCAGAAGCTGTTTGCTCTTTGCTACTCATGCACGTGCAGGGAATTGAGGTCAAATCAACAAAACTAACTTTTCTTCTAGCAAAAGCGTATCGAAAAGCAATGTAACAAGAAGATCACTGATCTCTATCAATCGCTATCGAGACCGAGGCTTTCAAAATAAATAATAATAACAACACAAACTGCGTTTACGCGCAATAAAATAATTGCCGCCGTTAATTGATGCGTTAACGTGATAATAACGCGTTAACTTGCCCAGGCCTAATACATATAATTTAGTATTTACAATTTGAATCTGACATTGTTTGACTTCCTATTCCTAGGTTACAGATATAGCCCCTAGACAGTGTAAACACTGTTGAATGAATACAAGTTATTAATTACTTCTACATGATTTACCTACTCAAGCTTAACAGTAGAATTACGAGAGCCTACGAAAAAACTCATAGATCCGGCCCTCCTTAAATCCATTCGCACCTCTCTGTCAGTGTTTTTTGTCCTGCAAATGTGCCGATAAACAAGCAGCAAGCAGCCTACTGTTCCATCCCCCAACAGCTGCAGAACGTGCACAAAGTTCTCCAAGCTCATGCCTTGATTGATTATCTGGGAGTGAAGTGCTGGAGTTTTAGAGTGGAAATAATAGATCGTTATTTGGAACACATGCATTTCATGCATGTTCCGCTTGTACAATAATCTGTGTAAACACTTTGTTAAAATAGAAACGTTTTTCATATTTTAGTAGTAAATGACAAAATGTTGGCATAAACTATATAATGTGTGAAGCCTGAAGTCCAAAGATCAAATAAGCACTTTCACAAAAGGTTCAAGGATAAGACAACAGCTTCCGTGGTGTAGCGGTAAGATTTGCTGACTTGTGATCAAGAGTTCCCGGTTCGATTACGACTGCCTCCTATATTTGCCGTTTTCAGTAGTAAGCTGCTCTTATTGTTAACATTATACAGTACACACTAGGCGTATGTGATATACATCGCTTACGATTATATCTTAATTGCTGTTTAACGATGTGCAAGATTAAATTATCAAGTATGTAACTCGCTTTGCAAAAAAAGAAACACAGAGTTCATTCACTAATGCAACAGTATAGACCACTGCGCATGTGCAAAGCGAGTTACGTAGGCATGCACGTCCAGAAAGCTGCAAATTAGCGTCGCTCCCTGCCTTAAAATGAGTGAACAAACAGCGCCAGATAATAAAACAGCCTCGCCATCTACATCGTCAGAGTTAATTGCCAGACGTGGTTCATTCTCACTTGCATGGCAGTGGTTTGGTTTTGAATAGACTGATGTTGCTCAAAAGACAGCAATCTGCAAACTATGTGGTAAATCGGTTGCCGTTAAAGACAGCTCGACAACTAACTTGTTTCACCATTTGCGAACTAACCACTGCACAGAATACAAAGAATACGAAAAGCTTAAGGAGTCAACTGTCCAGCACAAGTCTAAAGTAAACAAGGTACAAGCACAAAAACAACTCAGCAAACTTTAGCGGACTCATTCTGCAAAAATGTGCCTTACGACAAGAAAAGCAACAGATGGCATGACATAACAAACACTGTCACCAATTACATTGCAAAAGATATGGTGCCAATTCAAGTGGTTGAGAGAAATGGTTTTAAACAACTTTTGAATACTTTAGACCCAAGGTACACACTGCCTGGCCAAAAATATTTCAGTCAAACAGCTCTGCCTAAGTTGTATGATTCGTGTCGCCAAACTCTGATGCATAAACTGCCAAAGGTTTCACATTTTGCCACAACAACGGATTTATGGTCAAGCCAAACATCCGAGCCATACCTCTCCCCGATGGTGCATTTCATTGACGAAAACTGGCAACTGCAAAGCTTTTGTGTGCAAACATCCTACTTTCCACAAGATCACACTGGCGACATCATTGTGCAAGGTCTGAAAGATGCGCTGGCATCATGGTCACTGCGAGAAGACCGCATGGTTTGCATGACAACAGACAGTGGGGCTAACGTTGTCAGTGCACTACGGATTAATAACTGGAGGAGGCTACCCTGTTTTGGGCATAGACTTCATATTGCGATTGGCGAGTAATTTGGGGTTCCTCTATAAAATGCAGTTTAGGTTAAATTGATCTTATTTATTATGACATTTAAAAATACAATAAGACCTGATAAGTAAAGCTATAGATGACAAAAATATAATTCAATATAATTTAAAATAATACATTACATTATCTTGTAATTATCGTTATTAGTCCTAAAAAATATCGAAATTTTTTTTTTTTCCAATATCGCACACCCCTAGTACACACATACATTTGGTTTGCATCTGTAACAGACGGTGTACATTTATAGTCCTTGTGAAAGTTAGCATGTTTTATCTACACTTTTATTCTCTCAGTCACAATCACGATACATACTACCTCTTCCCCACCCAGGGATCTGACACTGATACTTTTTATTTGAAACTGGGAAGAACTGTAGATGTGAGTGGTATTTTTAGGCAATGGAACTGGACATTCTCTGATCTGGAGGGATAAAAGCTGACACACAAATGCTGGTGAATCTGCCTTCTTCGTATCACACCGTCAGTTGATTTTTTTTCATTCAGTTTTATTGAGTGTTCCTGCTCACGCTGAATTAGTTTGCACCTTATGGTCTATGATGTCAGACGCACTGACAAAAAAAAAATAAGAGACATAGGTATATATGATATTTGGAATTTTTCATTTTATGACCCGTATAGTACATTTCAGAAAACATTGAGGCACGGATGCAACATTATTCAATTTCATTCGCATAACTTCTTGCGCTTGTAATTAGTGACCACGTGTTTTTTTTTTTTCCCCCCGATCTTGCCAGTGTCCGCTTTTGGGTGCACAGTGCTGTTTCTTTTGTACGCCAGGACATGCAGAGGAAAGAATAGTACAGATAGGTAAGTTCAGCGCTATATGCAATCATGAAATTCAAATGTTAACAGTTCACACACACGCGAGGACCATCCTTCCTACATTTACGACGTGTGTACCTGATGCAATGCGCACACTTCTCTCTGTGCTTTGGTTCCTATTACACTGAAAGGGCACCTGACACTCACTCAGTTTACTATCCTGGGGGAAGCGGCTATCTTGAAACAGAAGCTTGTCGATGTTGCATCCTCCCTTTTCTTTTTCCATCGCCTTTTCTAGTAAGATGCAACGCCGAAGTTCCTCTGCAATGTGTGCCATGAACACCCTTCTTTTCTCAGTGGATCCCATACATGCCTTGCACAGTACATGTGCGTTCATCGCCACCAGGTCAAGCTTATTATAGCACACAGCATCTGGCCACATGTGTGTTCCTGTGCGCACTGAATAAGCTCACACCTTTTGGTGCACAATGTTAATGCAGCACAGAGAAAAACAGAAAGAGACAAATATATGGGACATTGGGTATAAATTTATTGTACTTGTAAAAGTTAGCTTTTTTCAGTTTTACTCCCTCAATCACGATCGCGCTTCCCCGCCCCTCCTGATCGGACTCTAAGTAAAAGCGCCAGCATAAATTCACACCCGATCTGACGCTGTTCGTTTTCAAATAATATTGCATTAGTGTGATGATGTTTTCTGATTGGTACTATTCAGGTCATAACATGACTTCTTCAAAATGTCACATATATTGCCTCTTTCTTTCAGGTGTGTAATAGAAACCACAACAAATTGCAACAGGTACACACGTCGTAAATGTAGGATGGACGGTCCATGCGTGTGTGTGAACTGTTAACATTGAATTTGATGATTGCATATAGCGCTGAACTTACCTCTCTGTACTATTCTTTCCTCTGCATGTCCTGGAGTACAAAAGAAACAGCACTGTGCACCCATAAGCGGACACTGGCAAGATCAGGGGGGGGGGAACACACAGTCACTGATTACAAGCGCAAGATGTTATGCGAATGAATATGAATAAATGTTGCATCTGTGCCACAATGTTTTCCAAAATGTACTATACAGGTCATAAAATGAATAATACCAAATATCATATATACCTATATCTCTGTTTTTTTTTTTTTGTCAGTGCGTCTTTGACATCATAGACCATAAGGTGCATACTAATTCAGCGTGAGCAGGAACACTCAATAAAACTGAATAAAAAAAATCAAGTGACGGTGAAATATGAAGAAGGCAGATTCATCAGTGTTTGTGTGTCAGCTTTAATTCCTCCAGATCAGAGAATGTCCAGTTCCATTGCCTCAAAACACCACTCACATCTACAGTTATTCCCAGTTTCAAATAAAAACTATCAGCGTCAGATCCCTGGGTGAGGGGGTGGTAGTATGTATCGTGATCATGAACGTTTTAACAATGTGTTTACACAGATTATTGTACAAACGGAACACACATGAAATGCATGTGTTCCAAATAACGATCTATTATTTCCATTTTAAAACTCCAGCACTTCACTCCCACATAATCAATCAAGGCATGAGCTGGGAGAACTTTGTGCACATTCTGCAGCTGTTGGGGGATGGAATAGACGGATCTATGAGTTTTTTTGTAGGCTCTGGTAATTCTAGTGTTAAAGAAGGTTGTATGAAATAAAGTCCTAAATGATGTATCAGTATTAAAATAAATCACAACTATTGCACAGAAACATATTAATTATTAAAATTTTTTAAGTCTAAGCTTAAAAAAACTATTGAAATACTATTTTATAATACTTTTAACCATTTCATTGAACTTAACTTTAACTGTGTGTAATGGTGGGTGTCAGAGGCTATAGGAAAAATAATTATTGAAAATTAGTTCACACACCTTTTCAGTAAGTCCATTAAATTTGGCCAAGATATTAAAAAGCGGAACTTGTGGAATGATAAGTTGCTCCTTCTCATCTTTGTACAGGGGTGCTGTAGGAAGGTCAAGAGTTAAATACAAAAAAGAGGACTCTGACATTTTCTCTTGATATTCTTCATTTGCCAACAATGCCTCTTTTTCTTCAGCAGGCTGAAAACAGAGAACGGTTATAAATACTTAGAAACATGAAAATAGAAACATTATTGTGTGTGTGTATCAAAGTTAAATTGTTCTAACATTAAGCACTACCTCATCAATGTTTTCAAACAAACAGTATGCTTAAAGTGCATCTATAATCTGTCAACATAGCAGTAAAATAAACTCCTAAACAGATTCAATTTGCTTGTGCAGCCAAACCATATATCTGACTAAATATTATAATTTTTTAAGAAAGAATCAGTCTTCTTAAAGAATTGTTATTCATTACTTACCAAATCTGGGTGAGGTAGTTTTTTGCAAAATATGCGCATTGACCCCTGGAACACCTTTGTGATAATTGCTATGATGAACAAATAAATAAATAAATGAATAACTAAATAAAAGGGAAATCTCTTTTAAAGTATCCACCAATTAAATTATGATTTATAAAGAAAAACAGGAATATATTAATCGGTTCGCCTCAATTGTTCAACCAGCATTTAGTGCCTCAAAAGCTGTCTGGTTTATTCACAATTTTTTATTATATTACGAAACTGAAAGGACAAAATTAAGCAATTCCTGTTAATAAGAAGATATCAGGTTGAACTCCCATTAGTCATGTACAAAATGCTAGCATGCACTAAGAGCACATTTTGAGCTTTAAATCAGGTTAATTAAGAATGTGTCATCAAACTATCATTTAAAAAAAAAAAATAGTGTCAATGTCCTCCTGCATGCACATCATACATTACAAGCTTAGAATATCAAACGACAATCAGTGTTATACACTTTTTGCGGCATGTTATTTGCATGCATAGGAGAAAAAGCAAAATATGTGAATTAGCCAAGTCATGATCAAACACAATGAGGTACATTTTTTTTTCCTAGAACAAATGCCAAGTCATTTTTTTGTTCAGATTGGTCTGTTCAGATTTTGATGCATCTTGTTTTATTTTAAATGGCAAATGAGAAATTTAGAAAACAATATGTGATGAGAACTTAACCAGATCAATGACTGGAATAACAAGGAATAATAAAAGTACAGTATACTGTACTAGATATCACACTTTCAAACATAAAAATAAATGTGAAAAAAAGAAAAAAAAATACAATAATACAATGTAGGAGAATTAAAAAAGTAAATTATCTGCAGCTAAACTGTAGATGAACAATGCTATTTTAGACAGTATCATAAAAAATTATTCTTTTGTCCCCTCCCCTTACACTTACAAGAAATCAATATGGACTATTTCATACAGTTCTTCCATGTAAATTTCAGTTTATTAATGTAGGAAATCACTCAATTGAAGATTTTACAATATAATACAATAATTGCACTCTACAATAATATATAATCAAGTACACTTATATTCATTATATCCTTATATATAATTTGATACAATCCATATGTGGTGTTCGCATCAACACCTCGACTCAATACAAGTTAGAACCATGTAATGGGACTCTGCCTCTGTATTTAGAGCATAATGTGGCAAACGCAGATGCAGTGTTGCATGATTGGCTAAGAATGTTCGAATGCTCCAGTGACACCGCTATACGGCTGAGAATAGTAAGTCGGTGTTGGTTCGAGCAGATAACAGTAAGTTCGGTTGGTTTTTGGAACATTGGTTTGGTGGGGAGTACTTTCCAGGACTAACATCGTCGACTGACTTAAACAGACTGATCTTTGACAGCTCCGGAACCGTAAGTAATTTAGAGCATATCGCCATTTGTTTGGTTCAAACTGAGTAATGACGGCTGGGTATTAACAACGGTCATTGTTTAAATTTTAGCCAATCTCAGATCTAAAATGGCCGCGCCAACATAATTATTACTCCGACTCTGATTAGAGTCGTAAAATACGATTTGTTTTGAAAATTTGTTTGCCGGGAAAAATCAAATGAGGTGTGCCGAAGAGCTGAGTTCATGTCTCACAGCCCCGTTTAAACAGGAAGCTCTTCATTACATTGGCCGAAAAGGTCTATTTTAAGCACAAATCAGTGTCATCATAACAAAATCATTTCATGGACTTAAACAAATAATTCTTTGCAGAGAAAGTATGGATTTCACACATGTAGAATTTGTAGCCCAATTCGATCGGGCTCCCAGTCGCTAGTACATAAATAAATGCAGAGTAATTGAACAGGAAATTGAATGAAATTATTGATTTATTATTTAGTTTAAAACTAAACACCTGGGGCCTCGTGCATAACGGTGTGAATAGAATTCACACTAAAACATGGCGTACGAACAAAATTGAACACGCCAACTTCCACGTTCTTCCGCTGCATAAATCCTGGTCATCGTGAAAAGTAACGCACGTGCACACACCTGCTGCTTCTTCCTAACTCCTCCCAGAATTAGGCCTCTTTGAATATGCAAATCAATATAAATAGCCCTTAAGCTCAGCGTTCTGTGAAAAGGCAATGGCAAAAGCACCGGGGAAAATAGAATTTCAGTGAATACCAAGTAGAGGCAAGGAAAAACATATTTGTTGGTTTAAACAGTGGTATCAACAACAAAAGGAAGTTGATCGAGTGACAGAGTGTTGGAGAATCTCAAAAGCTCAAGTTTACAAAGTCGCACAGTGCCTGAAATAAAAAAGAAGTTGTCAGATATCAAAGTCGCCATGAAAGTAGCCCACCGTCTGAGTGTCATATGAAAGCTTATTAGGGTACAGAGAAAAGAAATAAAAACTGGGACACAGTGGGTAAAAATGCTCGAAATGTCAACTTTAATCACGTACTTTATTTTGTCATCAAAGTAGAACATCATAAACTTCATCTTAAAATCGTTTCATTTACTAGTCCCTCAAATTCCATTGTAACTAAAGTAGCACGCTAAATGCTTTGTTTTGTATGTGTTCTTCTATGTGCTCTATGTGTGTGAATCACTACATGCTTTTTAAATGGGCTTTCTCTTCTTCTGACAGGACACAGAATCCATTACATTTGTGATATTACAGTTCTCTGAATAATTTAAATACTGAGATGTATACTTGATATCATGTCAGTATTCATATTCTATCATTTGGAGCATGTATTAAACATGAGAACACGGTAACACAGTGATAGTGACGAACTGGTTCCCCATCCAGAAATTGTTCCTGCATCATGCAAGATGCTTGCTGCACCATGCGCAACCTTCAATGAAATAATTTATTGCAGCAGTACTGTCTCTTTCAAACGTACCAACATTAATGTACATTCTGTAAAATGTAATAAACATATTTTGCCCCATTTCATCTTAAAAATGATATCGTCATCATATGTAAATACTCGCTTTGTAAAGTGGCACAGGTTGTGCAATATTACAACTATCGCAAGTTTACAGTGAGGTAATCTATACTAATAAAAGGCAAAGCCCTCACTGACCGACTGACTCACTGACTGACTCATTCACTCACTCACTCACTGACTCATCACTAATTCTCCGAGTTCCCGTGTGGGTAGAAGGCTGAAATTTGGCAGGCTCATTCCTTACAGCTTACTTACAAAAGTTGGGCAGGTTTCATTTCGAAATTCTACGCGTAATGGTCATAACTGGAAGGTATTTTTCTCCATTTACTGTAATGGAGATGAGCTGGATGGCTGTGTGGGGCGGAGTTTCGTGTGACATCATCACGCCTCCCACTTAATCACGTGAACTGACTATCAACGCAGTACGTAGAAAACCAGGAAGAGCTCCAAAAAGCGCTAAAGAAAACATGCATTATATAATTGAGAAGGCAGCGAAACAATAAGCGAGCGACTGACATTTACAACCATATTCATGAGTGCTGCTACTTCGGAAACAAAGCACGGTGTAAACTTAAAGTTTAAATTAAGTTCATGGACAGGCTGCCGCTGGTGTTTGTCATGCCCACGGTAATGCGGGATACAAGTTTAATCAGAGGACGCAGGATATAAACGAGAGTTTTGATCACTTTGTAACTAAGTTAAAATTGCAGGTGAAGGGTTGTGCTTATGCAAATTCCGAGAGACTGTGTTTGTGGGGGATTGACAGTTAAAGGCGGGTGGGGGAGTCACGTCATTAACTCCCCTCCCATTCACTTCATTTCGCTCTGAGCTGAGCTCCACGGCTAACGCCGTCTTCCGAAGCAACTTCGTCACACTGCCACCAAATACTCACATAAAAATCCACAAGTTAATACACACCCTGTCTCTACAGTTTCTCCACACTCAATGTATTCCTCGCTTCCCCTTTATCCCCTCTGATCTCCCATTTCAATTCAGATGCCTCCAATTTCCAGTAAGGCTCTGCTGCGCGATGACAAGTGATAAGTCTCAGGGACAGACCCTACAAAACGATGCCATTGATTTCAGGCAAGATTGCTTTTCTCCTGGACAAATATACTTGCATTCTCAAAAGTGACCTCACGCAGCTTCGTCATATTACAACCGGAGTGCAGCCAGAAACTTTTAAGTGCCGGGTCTTACTTAACATTAAATTAAGCCATGGACATCGCAACATCACGCAAGAGAGCAGCTCACGTGAACTTACTGAACGCAGTACGAGTGATCACTTCCATACATCAAACCTGTTCAAAAAACACATTACACAATTGACAAGGTGATGGCTTTATATGGCGTTCGTTTATAAAGCAGCGGAGAGGCTGTGTGAAGGCAACTACACAAAAAAAACAGCAGAGCGCCACACTCTGAATGTATTCCTGGCATCACCGTTATACCCCCTGATCTTCCATTTTAATTGAAATGCCTCAAATTTCCAGTAAGGCTCTGCTTCGCGATGACAATTAATACGTCTCAGGGACACACCCTACAAAAGGTTGCCATTGATTTGAGGCAACATTGCTTTCCTTCTGGACAAAACTATATGTTGCATTCTCAAAAGTAATAAATATATACACACCCCGATCTACATACTGTCAAATAAACGAACCACACACCCTAAGCGCAACATGAGAGGCTTCGCCTTTAGCGCTGACGTCTGAGGTTCGATTCGCGAGAGTGGGTGCAGTGAGTGCGTACTGCCTGATGTTGGATTTAGTCTTTAAATTTCTATGGTGAAGAAAAATTTATGCAATGATGATTAAAGTTAACTTTCATTCCTACTAAACATATTTCTGTCGACCAAATAAAAATTACTTATATTTAAAATTTAAATAGAACTTGAACAAATACGATCATAATACCCACGCAGCACTAAGTGCACGTAAGATTAGCAGTCATCCGTTTTAACAAGCAGCGTATTGCATTGATATGAAATAGCCTGCCTATTTAATTATTTAGGATTGGATAGATAAATGAAGATTTTGTACAAATAATGTTTTTAATTTTTCTTCCTCAATGGATTCTGGCACCCCCAGCAACAGCTGTTCGCACCCCAAAGGATGGAAATATATATATATATATATATATATATATATATATATATACTAGCAGAATACCCGCGCTTCACAGTGGAGAAGTAGTGTGTTAAAGAAGGAAAGAGAAACAAAAGGAAACATTTTGAAAATAACGTAACATGATTGTCAATGTAATTGTTTTGTCACTGTTATGAGTGTTATGAGTATACTAGTAGAATACCCGCGCTTTGCAGCGATGTCGTGTGTTAAAGAAGTTATGAAAAAGAAAAGGAAACATTTGAAAAATAATGTAACATGATTGTGAAAGTAATTGTTTTGTGTATTTGGCGGCAGCGTCACAAAGTTGTTTTCGATCTAGCTGCATTAGAAAATGTACCATGACGCCTGACCGCCTCCTTTTTACTGTTTTCTCACAGCTTGGATTGTTGCTGTCATATATATATATATATATATATATATATACATATCTATCTACATCATATATACACACACATACTTACATACACACACACATAAAATTATATATATATACACATACATACAAACATACACACAGGTATATATATGTGTATATATATGTATGTGTCTATATGTGTGTGTATAGCTTTGGTCACCGAGTGCAAGGGAAAAATAATAAAATATAGTCTAAGTTATTAAACAGGAAAACATTAACGTTTTAAGAAGTACAGGTACATTGAGCACTACTCGAGTGGTTGCGGGTTAACTACATTTTAAAAGACGGTATAACAGAACAGGTAAGTAGTACTAACAACAGCTAAAATGTTTATATGGATCATCTCTCAGTAGTAGATCCATTTTGAAAGGCGCTACACGACGGCTGTGGTATAGAAATTACATTTTCTATGTGAGCGTTCAAATTTCTGCCTCTGGTAATGTGCCTTACCGGTATTACCAGAAATTAAAAAAAAATTGTTTTGTGTCCTCTGCAGTGTTAAGAGAGAAAGGCTTTGGTTTGGGATAAACGGAAAAAAGGTGTAAAGAAAGGAAAGTTGCCTTTTTCTTTTATATAGTATAGAGACATGTGTTCGGTGACGTTATGATCGCCTTTTGGGGACAGCCGCGGTGGGTCTTGTGTAGACTGGTGAGACGTCCCTGCCATTAATCGGCTGTGATGGCACTGTCAGTCCTCCACTCGTGTGCGTGTCTTCATAATCTGAGCTGAGGAACTGATAATCGTATACGTGCAAAAGAAAGTGTGAATCGCCTTAATATTATTTTGCCGTGGTGTAGAAAAGGGGTCCCGTCTCTGCACTTGTCTGGGCTATAGCTCAGGGGGAGGATGAAAAAAATTAAAAGTGCTCACTTTGACTTAAGGCAGAAGCACAGTCAGCGTCTCAAAGGCCGGTACAGCTATGCGCGCCGGCTGCTCGACTTTGCTGGGTAGGAGACCCCAGTTTTGTACACACGTTCCACAAATGAGACACACGGGTTTACCGGCAATGTCAGTAAACATATACTCAGCCTCACATCGGTTTTTAAAGGCTCTATGTTCAGAATCACCTTTTCTCTTTGGCATCGTGTGGGCTAGCTTGGCAATAACTTGTAGCATCATAAGCTAGACTTGATTAACGTGGTAAGTGTTCGACAAGGCAGCTGAAGCCTTGGATTATGGGATCTGTAGTTTATTGTGTTACCAGCGCTTCATATCCCCAGGCCATTAATAACAATAATACAGTATATAAAATGATCTCGCGGGCAGGATATAATTACACGCCGGGCCGGATGTGGCCCGTGGACCTTGAGTTTGACACATATGGACTAAATAGAACTTGAAAAGAAATATTTTTTGGAATGTGATCGCGCAAGTCAGATCGAGTTGACGCGCACTACAGTACATCGAGCCCGCTTGCTATTGTGGTTTTGCTTGTGTGCCTCAGTAAGTTACCATCCCCTTGCTCTTACTTTTTTACCGTTCATCTAATGAATACACCGAGTATGGCTTTACCAAAACAATCATTGATCGCGAATAAAGTATCCATTATTCATGAAGCTTCAATAGGTGATCTGTCTTTCTGCGTAAACCGCATGTGTTTTCATACGTCTCAAACTAAGAGGATGCGAGGTTAAAATGAATCGAGAAGCGCGCGTACATATATAGTGCATCCCCTCTCGGGCGCTACAGGCGAAGGCTCTACTATTGCGCCACGGCGTGTAGTTTGTCTATTTGAGCGTAGCAGTGTAATTCGGTTTTTGTTCAGCACTCTTTGGAACTGTCGCTTATTGTCTGCGCACTGCGTCAGTTCACGTGAGCCGCTGAATATGGTTTTATATGTCACTTGCTCACTTCTAATTGTTTCGCTGCCTTTAATGTATGTTTTCTTCAGCGCGTTTTGTAGCTCTTCCTGGTTTTCTACGATGTCACACGAAACTCCGCCCCTCACGACTTTCGAGCTGATCTCCATTACAGTAAATGGAGAAAAATAGCTTCTAGTTATGACCATTATGCGTAGAATTTCGAAATAAAACCTGCCCAACTTTTGTAAGTAAGCTGTAAGGAATGAGCCTGCCAAATTTCAGCCTTCTACCCACACGGGTACTCAGAGAATTAGTGATGAGTCAGTCAGTCAGTCAGTCAGTCAGTGAGTAAGTGAGGGCTTTGCCTTTTATTAGTATAGATATATGTATGTATATGTATAGATATATATATAAATATATATAGATAGATATATAGATAGATATACATATATAGATAGATGGATATATACATATATATAGATAGACAGATATACTGTATAGATATAGATATATATAAGTGTATGTAAATGTGTGTCTGTATATATATATATATACATATATATATATATACACATATATATATATACACATATATATATATACACATATATATATATATATATATACACATATATACACATATATATATATATATACATATACATATATATACATATATATATATATATATATATATACATATATACATATATATATACATATATATATACATATATACATATATATATATACATATATACATATATATATATATATATACATATATATATATATATACATATATATATATATATATATATATATATATATATATATTGTCACACGCTTGTAGTAGGAGGTCATGGATTGATTCGACAGCACCTGGGAAACCACTCGCCGCCAGGGAATGGTGGGGTATTAACTTTCTCCCTGTGCTTCCTCATAGGAAAAAGACCGTCCTGCACCATAGGCATGGATGACCGCAGTCGCGATACTTCCGCCCTTCCTCCGCCATCTTGCCCTGGCGTCATCCTTCCCATCCTCCCTCACGGTCCTTCCCGACATTCCTCCACTTCCGGCTCCTCCCCAATAAAATGGCCGCGACGCCAGGAGTCGGCGTCGCGCATTATGAACTGTTTGTTTATAATTTTGACCTGCTTTTTTGTTCTGATTTACAATATACGGGGCCGGAAAACCCCAACCCTTGCTACTGTCTCTCTCGGTCCTTTACATCTGGCGTAGCCGGCAGGATAAAGATCCCGGAATGACGGAGGGACAGGACCTGAACACCGTGCTGCAGGGAATGAACGCCCAGCTCCAGGCCCTGCAGCAAGCGCAAGCCGCTACCAACCGGGAGCTGGAGGCCACGAGGCCAGGTTAGTGGAAGCCCACGGGCGAGACCAGACCCGCCCAGGCAGCCGCCTCCTCCTATGGTACCGATGGGCCCTTCGGAGGACGTCGATGCCTACCTGGGCATGTTTGAGAGGACGGCCACCCGGAACGAGTGGCAGCGGTCCGAGTGGGCGTCCATCTTGGCGCCATACCTAAAGGGACCCGCGCTGCGGGCCTATTATGACCTCCCTGAGGAGGAGGCCGCTAATTACGACCTCCTCAAGCCCGAAATATTGGCCCGCTACGGCATTAGCCCGGCCAGCAGGCGGCGAATGGCGGAACTGGGTCTTTGACCCCGAAAAGCCCGCTTCGCGCCCAGGCGTTGAGTTCTGGGGCAAGATGGGCGCTGGCTACGGCCAGAGAGCCCGGCGGGCGGAAGGTCGTCGAGCGGGTGGCCTGTGAAGGCCTGGTCAATGCAATGCCCAGTTCCCTCGCCCAGCAGGTCCGGGGGCACGCCTATCAAAACATGTCGGGCCTCCTCGACGTCCTGGAGCGTCAGTTGGCGGTCCTCCGACTTGGGGGGTCAGAAAAGCCTGCTCGCGGGAACCGGCAGGGACGGGCGGCCACCCGAGCCCTCGGCGCTGCAGAAGCGCCAGCCAGAGCCAAAGAGAGGCCGGGTCCGCGCTGTTTCAAGTGTGGCGAGACCGCCCCCTGCTGCCAAACTGCCCCCATCACATCGCCCCGGAGCCTATGGACTGCAGCTGGACATCAACGGAGAGGTATTGTACCCCGCCGCATCCCTTGGCGAGTCCGAATACGGGAGTGGTGTTGCTAAATGGGCACGCCGTGGTGGCTTTGTTTGATTCCGGCAGCAACATTACCATTGTTGCTCGCCGTTTGCCTTACCGCAACAGTGGTTAAAGCAACATTTGTTGGTTACCTGTGTACATGGGGGGACTAGGTCATATCGTTCCGCTCACTGCTATCTTACCTGGAAGGGGGAACCAATCCAAATGACGGTCGCTGTGTTACCTGACCCCCTTCCCAGTGATCCTGGGACAAGACTGGTCTAAAAGAATCAGCGGTAAGCCATTCGCGCTCCCGGGCCTCGTTGGATCTTGTCATGAGGGGAAAAGGCAACCCTCCCGCGCCTCCACGCCGTGCACAAGGGCAGGCCCTATGGGCGCTGGTGTCTCGGGGACCTTTCGGCTACGGACCTTGACCCGGAAGATTCCGCCGGAGAAGGGACTAGCCAGGGAACTCTCCCCGGGCCCAGGCCCCAAGACCCTCTCGGCGGCCTGGACCATCAATTTCGGTCCACGCCGGCCTCCTTTAAGAGGGAGCAGTGGAATGATGACTTCCGCACCTCGCCCTCATGGGTAGCCACTCGGTACAGCAGATCATTTTCCAGGACAAAGAAGGGTTCCCGCGGTGTGGATCCGTCCGCTGTCGAGCTGTTAGGCAGAACAATCGCGTTTCCGGGCAAAGCGCAGGGAGTCAGCGCGGACGGCAGGAACTGGGACCAGCTCCTCCCGCTCGTGCTTTTTGCCTACCGGGAGGTACCCCAGGCCTCTACGGGCTTCTCCCCTTTTGAATTACTATACGGGCGACAACCCCGGGGAATCCTCGACATCCTAAAAGAAGGCTGGGAGGCGAGGCTCTTCCCTCCTCTAATATTTTGATGCGTGGCGCAACTGCGCGACCGACTCACAAAGATCAGGCCCCTCCTAAAAGAGCACGTGACTCGTGCGCAAGCAGCGCAGGCCCGGTGTTACAACCGCAACTCCGTCCTCAGGGAGTTCCGCCCGGGGGACCGAGTTATGGTGCTCGTCCCGACCTCCCACTCGAAGCTGCTCGCTCACTGGCAAGGGCCTTACGAGGTTAAGGAGAGAAAGGACTCGTCGACTATTTGGTAAAACAGCCCAACCGTCGACCGAGTGAGAGGATCTATCATGTCAACCTGTTAAAGCCCTGGAAAGATAGAGAGGAGCTTCCCAGCTCCCGTAGGTCACTCTCCCTTTTCGCAAGCACAACTGCCCTTAACCTCGGTGAAGAGCTGACCCCAAGCAGCGGCAGGAGTTAGCCCAAACACTCCGAGCCATCCCGAGGTAGTGGCGAGTCACCCGGCCGGACCGCTGATTGAGCCGCGATATAGTCACGGAGCCCGGGGTAATCGTCCGGGAGAGGCCCTACCGACTCCCGGAGGCAAAACGCGCAGAGGTCGAACTGGAGGTGAAACGTATGTTGGACATGGACATAATTGAAGAGAGCCATAGTCCCTGGTCCAGCCCTATTGTCCTCGTCTCCAAGCCAGGCGGCTCCTGGAGGTTCTGTAATGACTTTAGGCGTCTGAATCAGATCTCCAAGTTCGATGCCTACCCCATGCCCCGCATTGGCGACCTCCTTGAGCGGCTGGAGTGCGGCTCGATATCTGACTACCCTTGACATGACAAAAGGGTATTGGCAAATTCCTTTAACGGCATCCGCAAAGGAGAAAACGGCCTTTAGCACCCCTAGCGGGCACTGGCAGTACAAGGTCCTCCCATTTGGGCTGCACGGGCCCGGCGACCTTCCAACGTCTGGTAGATAGAGTGCTGACCCCACCAGTCCTATAGTGCCGCCTACCTGGATGACGTTGTCATCTATTCCGGCACCTGGGAGGAGCATCTACTGCAGGTCGCAGCTGTCCTCCGAACACTGGCTAAAGCCGGCCTCCGCATAAACCCCGGAAGTGTTTTTGGATTAAAGGAGGCCAAATATTTAGGCTACCTCGTGGGACAAGGACAGGTGCGCCACAGAGCTCCAAAGTGAAAGACATCTTAGAATGGCCCGTCCGAGTACCAAGAAACAGGTGCAGGCTTTCTTGGGGCTTGCGGGTTACTACCGCCGGTTTGTTCCCGTTTCTCGAAGAGCAGCACCCTTGACTGACCTGACAAAAAGGGCTCCCCTATACGTGGTGTGGACCGACAAAGCAGAACAGCGTTCAGTGACCTAAAGAAGGCCCTAACGTCGGCACCTGTGTTACGGACGCCCGATTTTGGGCTCCCGTTTATTCTCCAGACCGGCGCTTCGGACACAGGCCTGGGTGCCGTGCTGAGCCAAAGCGTCGATGGTGTCGAGCACCCTGTGATGTACCTTAGCGGAAACTGATGGACCGGGAGACCGGTGCGCTGCAGTGGAGAGGGAGGCCTTGGCCATTAAGTGGGCAGTGACCCACCTCCGTACTACCTGCTGGGTCGCGAGTTCGCTCTGGTGACTGATCACGCTGCACTTCAGTGGATGTCCCTGCACAAAGAGTCGAATCCGCGGGTCACCAGGTGGTTCCTGGACTTACAGCCGTATAAGTTCACTGTCACTTATCGGCGGGCACCCTTCAGGCCAATGCCGATGCCCTCTCTCGTATTCACGACCTCTCGGTTAGGTCCGCCCGACCTGGCGGTCCTGGGCTAAGGGGGATCGTGTCACGCGCGCGCAGTAGGAGGCAGCGGATTGATTCGACAGCACCTGGGAAACCACTCGCCGCCAGGGAATGGTGGGGTATTAACTTTCTCCCTCTGCTTCCTCATAGGAAAAAGACCGTCCTGCACCATAGGCATGGATGACCGCAGTGCGATACTTCCGCCCTTCCTCCGCCATCTTGCCCTGGCGTCATCCTTCCCATCCTCCCTTGCGGTCCTTCCCGACATTCCTCCACTTCCGGCTCCTCCCCAATAAAATGGCGCGACGCCAGGAGTCGGCGTCGCGCATATGAACTGTTTGTTTATAATTTTGACCTGCTTTTTGTTCTGATTTACAATATCACGGGGCGGAAAACCCCAACCCTTGCTACTGTCTCTCTCGGTCCTTTACAATATACATATATATATATATATACATATACGTATATATATATACATATATATATATATATACATATATATATATACATACATATATATATATATATATATATATATATATATATATATATACACATATATACATATATATATATACACATATATATATACACATATATATATATATATATATATATGCCAGCAACACTCATGACAATGACAAAACAATTACATTGCCAATCATGTTACGTTATTATTAAAATGTTTCCTTTTCTTTTTCATTACTTCTTTAACACCCTACTTCTCCGCTGCAAAGCGCGGGTATTTTGCTATATGTATATGTATATATATATATATGCATATATATGTATATGTATATATATATGTGTGTATGTCTGTGTCTGTGTCTATATATATATGACAGCAACACTCATATCAGTGACAAAACAATTACATTAACAATCATCTTACGTTATTTTTAAAATGTTTCCTTTTCTTTTTCATAACTTCTTTAACACACTACTTCTCCACTGTGAAGCGCGGGTATTTGGCTAGTTGTAATTATAAGTACAAACAGTCATACAAGGAGCACTTGATGGACTGATTGATTGCATTTATAGGTCTTGGGATGAAACGGTTTCTGAATCGCAAGGTCAGTACAGGAAAGGCTCAAGCGTTTGCAGTATGAGAGCAGTTCAATAGAGGCTGAGGCAGCATGTGCTTGATACTGTATACCGATAATTCTCTTTCTGATCAGCTGCTGTAGAGCTGTGATTCTACACTCAGATACAGTGATATAAATACTAAAAAATAAATAAAATAAGTAATATAGAAAAAGATGATCCGCTGTGGCAACCCCTAACGGGAGCAGCTGAAAGAAGAAGGAGGAGGTGCTGTGAGAGTAACAACGCTAAAGCAGCTATGGTATTTGGAATAGTTTGGCCATTCCATGGACCATTATATTGTTACAGGCTAATTACAATCAGATGCCTTAAACTAATAAAAAACATGTGGTTAATTTCAGTGTATATGATAAAGCTGCATCAGGGACGTGGATCTAAAAAAGAAAGGGAAACCACACTGGAACAAAAGCACTACTTGGACGCTGGGTGCCGCCAGTTTGCAAAACCGAGTAGAGAACTTGCGTATACCAGGGTTTAAGCTAGCGTGAAAATGTGTGTGACGTTACGCCATGTTTAGGTTTTATACACTACGATTTGAGCATGGAAAAGGAAGTATGCAACATTTTTGTGCGTATGCACCATTTATACACGAGACCCCTGGCGTTAAATAAAGTAAACAAGGTGCAAAGAGACACAGACTGGAACAGGAGTGGCTTAATGCCTTGTGCATGTATATGCATGTGTCTTTGTATGTGCATACATGTATACTTTAAATAGATCTCAAAAACTGCTATTTGTGCAAACTTTTTACAAATCAATATAACGGTTCTATTACTAAATGAATCAGACTGAAAACATTCTGGTTAAATTAAACAATTTCTATGGTGGTTATTGTTGCAAATAGGTCAAACTGTTTTTGAGGGATATAGAGAAATGTACTGAACCACACTGAAATGAAAAACAATGGGCTTGGAGGCTGTAACAAAACAAATGCAATGCAACTTGCTTGAAAAAGATTAGTCTATTTTTTCACGTGTTAATATTGTACATAGGTTTCTGCAGAAACACACACACACCACACTAAAATCAATTTTTCTCAATGTTTTGAACATCACAGAATCAGACACTCAGCTTAACTAAATAGCATATTTTTTGAGTCAATCACCAAGCTTCCATTTACATGGAAGTAAAAGGTTAGGTTTAGCATTTTACTGATTATTTTGATATCATTTTAAGCTTTATAGCTTAATTTCCTTATCGTTGAATCATGATAACAGAAATGTTATATGGTTAATACATACAGGGTATAATAAAATGATCATTAACACTCAAAATGCAACTTACATGGTTTCTTCCTTGTGCCTCCTAATGCTCCATGTAAAGCATTTAAAAACCAGGAAAGGAAATCCACAGCATCGCCTTGAAGAAACATAAGGTATCAAAAAATGAACAAAAGATAAAGATTTACAAAATATGTCATTCTTATTAATTAGTATTGTATTTTTAATATTCTATTTTCAAAATGGCCAAGGTTGAATAAAATGGTATTAATTTTCAATACCAATAAGGTTAAACGATATAGAAAATAAACTTCTTAACACTAGAATTACCAGAGTCTACGAAAAAACTCGTAGATCTGTCCCACCTTAAATCGCTTCTTAAAACCGTTCTCACCTCTCCGCCAGCCTCCTTTGTCCTGTAAATGTGCTAATAAAAACAAACTGCAAGCAGCCGGCTATTCCATCCCCCCACCGACTTAGAACGTGCACGAACTTCTCTCAGCTTATGCCTCGATTATCTGGGAGTGAAGTGGAGTTTTAGAGTGGAAATAATACATTGTTGTTTGGAACACATGCATTTCATGTGTGTTCCATTTCTACAGTAATCTGTGTAAACACAATGTTAAAACAGAAACTTTTTCATATTTTAGTAATAATTGTTACAAAATGTAGACATCTATACTAATAAAAGGCAAAGCCCTCACTCACTCACTGACTCATCACTAATTCTCCAACTTCTCGTGTAGGTAGAAGGCTGAAATTTGGAAGGCTCATTCCTTACAGCTTACTTACAAAAGTTGGGCAGTTTTCATTTCGAAATTCTACACGTAATGGTCATAACTGGAACCTATTTTTTTCATCCATATACTATAATAGACTTCTGTTCGATGCCCGTGGGAGGCAGAATAACGCCTCCCACTTAATTTAGTGCCTGCCCATATAAGGCTGTCCATCAGCAGCAATCCAATAGAAACACTGCCGCTAAATATTCACGGGTGAAGGACTGTGCTTATGCAGAGGAAGATTAGATGGTCAGGGTGGTGTTTGGCACAAACTCGGTGAAACTGCGAGAGAAACTTTTAAGTGCCGGGTCTTAGCTAACATCGCCGTGGACATCGTACGAGATGGCACCAGCACAGCTGGAAATCTTCGATGCATGTACACCGAGCAGCTCACGTGAAATGACGCAGTGCACAGACAAAAAGCAACAGTTCCAAAGAGTGCTGAACAAAACCGAATTACACAATTGAGAAGGCAGCAAAAAAATATGAAGCGTGTGATACATACAAGCATATTCATAAGTGCAGCTACTGCGGAAACAAAGCACACGGTGGAAAAAGTCAATGTCCCACTAAAGAAACACAGTGTAAAAAAAAACCCGTGCATGCAGTGTGTCACGTTTCAGATAAAGAGGAAGACGAGCTGTTTATTGATGCAGAAAGAAACAAATCAATGAATGAAACCTGTTATCTTTACAACACAGAATGTAACTTGAACACATCCTACAAATATGAATCTGACTGAAAGAAATAATGATAATCAAATCCTTGATGACAGCAACACTCCTAACACTCACAAAACAATGAGTGTATATTGACACTCATGTTACGTTATTTTTAAAATGTTCCCTTTTCTTTTTCATAACTTCTTTAACAACACACTACTTCTCCACTGCGAAGCACGGGGGTATATATATATAACCGACTCTCTTGATTCACTAACACAATGTCTTACTGGTATTTCTGAATGGATGAATAGTAATTTTCTCAAACTAAATAAAGAGAAAACTGAAATTTTAGTAATTGGCAATAATGGATTCAGTGAGGTTATCAGAAATAAACTTGATGCACTAGGTTTACAAGTTAAGACGGAAGTAAAAAATTTAGGGGTAACCGTTGACTGTAATCTGAATTTTAAATCGCATATTCATCAGACCACTAGGACAGCATTTTTTCACTTAAGAAACATAGCTAAAGTTAGACCTCTTATATCATTGAAAGATGCGGAGAAATTAATTCACGCTTTTGTTTTCAGTCGACTAGATTACTGTAACGCACTCCTCTCAGGACTACCCAAAAAAGACATAAATCATTTGCAATGAGTGCAGAATGCAGCTGCTAGAATCCAGCTGCTAGAATCCTAACTGGGAAAAGAAAATCCGAACACATTTCTCCAGTTTTGATGTCACTACACTGGTTACCTGTGTCATTCAGGATTGACTTTAAAATACTGCTTATGGTTTATAAAGCCTTAAATAATCTCGCTCCATCTTATATATCGGAATGCCTGACACGTTATATTCCAAATCGTAACCTTAGATCTTCAAATGAGTGTCTCCTTATAATTCCAAAAGCTAAACTTAAAACAAGTGGTGAGGCGGCCTTCTGCTGTTATGCACCCAAAATCTGGAATAGCCTGCCAAAAGGAATTCGCCAGGCAAATACAGTAGAGCACTTTAAAACACTGCTGAAAACACATTACTTTAACATGGCCTTTTTATAACTTCACTTTAACTTAATACTGATACTCTGTATGTTCAATTCTTCATAATAATTATTCACAGTGGCTCCAAAATCCATACTGACTCCTTCTGTTTCTTTTTCCGGTTTCTTTGTGGTGGTGGCCTGCGCCACCACCACCTACTCAAAGCATCATGATGCACCAACATTGATGGACTGAAAGCCAGAAGTCTACGTGACCATCATCATCAGGTCCTTCCATGAAAATCCTAAATACAAAGAGGACTGTTTGACTTATGTTAGGTAGATTGCCCAGAGGGGACTGGGCGGTCTCTTGGTCTGGAACCCCTACAGATTTTATTATTTTCTCCAGCCTTTGGAGTTTTTTTTTGTTTTTTCTGTCCACCCTGGCCATCGGACCTTACTCTTATTCTATGTTAATTAATGTTGACTTATGTTTATCTTTTATTGTGTCTTCTATTTCTCTATTCATTTTGTAAAGCACTTTGAGCTACATTTTTTTGTATGAATATGTGCTATATAAATAAATGTTGATTGATTGATTGATTGAACCTGAAAGACCTGACTGCAATACAGAAGAGTTAAAGAAGAATCTGACACTTCAGCAGACGTTTTTACCCATGCAAAATCACAAAGTGATTTCAAGTGAAGCTTTTATGGGAGACATAAATGCACCAGTGCAACTTGCCCCACTTTCCCTGTTGCCAAGTAATGTTGAACCAAGTCGGCACAACGGTGTTCCCAAATACGCACTTTGCTGATAAACTGAGCGCACTGCGCACTGAGTTCGCACGCCGCTTTGGTGACGTTGAAGAACAAAAAAAGAATTTTGAGTTGTTTCGCAACCCATTAGCCGTCGATGTGGAAACTGTACCTGTGCAGATTCAGATGGAGGTGATTGAGCTGCAGTGTAATGGCACACTGAAGGCAAAGTACGATACTGCAGGGCCCGCACAGTTTATTCACTCCATTCCCGCATAAATGCTCCAGCTCCGTCTACATGCGGCTCGAACCTTGTGCATGTTTGGTAGCACATATCTGTGTGAGAAGCTCTTCTCAGTGATAAAGACTAACAAAACAGCACACAGGAGTCGCCTCACTGATGAGCACCTGCAGTCCATCCTGAGAATCTCCACAACACAGAACCTCACACTAAAACATAAATGAACTTGTTGCAAAAAAAAAAATGCCAGGCGTCCAGCTCTGATAAAATGACATAAGAGCAAAGACAACTGAATGATTTGATTTGTTATTGCTGAAAAGAACACATATTATTTTTATTTCCAGGTTTTGTTATGCAGCATGTTCATATTTGAATTTGTATAATTTTGACAGGATATATTTTTATGGAGAGCAAAATCTTTGGGATATTTAAAATTTAAGTTTATTTTTTATATAAAATTACATAACAGTAAAGAAATTTGAATGTTTGTTCTTTTAACGTTTACTTTATTTCTAACTTGTATAATTTAGACAGGATATATTTTTATGGAGAGCAAAATATTATAAGTTATTTAAGGTTTGAGTTGATTTATTCCGGAATAATATTCCTGTCTGTTTTTATTCATATTTATCTTCAAAAAAGTTAAGTTTTAAAAGTTTAGTTTTAGTGTGTTCAATAAATGTTTATCCTGTTCGGCCCGTGACCTAAAGTGTGTTTTGGATTTTGGCCCCCTGTGCAATAGAGTTTGACACCCCTGATTTCGTCGACACAAATATCTTTGGTTGGAATGTAAGGTGAATTTACTCTTTACATTTGTATGGTGAAGAAAAATTTATGCAATGATGCCTACAGTTAACTTACATTCCTACCAAAGATATTACTGTCAACTAAATAAAAATTCCTTCTATTTAAAATTTAAATAGAACTTGAACAGATACTGATAGTTCATAATATCCACGCAGACTTGCACGTAAGAGCGGGAGTCATACGTTTTAACAAACAGCGTATTGCACTGATACGAAATAGCCCATTTAATTATTTAGGAATGGATAAATAAATTAAGATTTTGTACAAATAATGTTTTTCATTTTTCTTCCTTGATGGATTCTGCCACTCCCAGCAAATAAACTCTTTCATAAAAGGTTCAAGAATTTTACAACAGCTTCTATGGCGTACTGGTAAGATTTTGTCACATAGAGCGCAGCAGACTTGCTGTACCTCAAGAGATCCGAGTTCGATTCCCCTCTGGGGAGAAAATGTATTTATTTATTTTTAATGTTCACCGTTCTACCTGCCTGAACTCCCTGTCTATCTATATAGTAATAACAGTAATTTTATTATTATATAGGAGCTTCCCTGTTTGCCTATCATATAGTGCCTTTCCTTCCTACCTATCTATATATCTATCCCCTTAGCTGTTTTTTATATATATCTAGTGCCTTCTCTGCCTGTCTGTCTGTCTGTCTGTCTGTCTGTCTGATTGCATATACTGCATGTCCTGGAGTACAAAAGAAACACCACCATACAGCAACATGTGCGAACTGGCAAGATCGGGGAAAAAAACATGCGGTCACTGATTACAAACCGCAAGATGAATGAAAGACTCAATATATGTAAAAACATCATCGCACTAATGCAATATTGTTTGAAAACGAACAGTGTCAGATCGGGTTTGAATATGCGCCTGATCTGACGCTGTTCGTTTTCAAATAATATTGTATGTACTGTGCGTTGAAACTGCTGCACTGAATAAGCTGACGCCTTCTGTAACAGCGTCAGCGTGTATTCAAACCTGATCTGACGTTGTTTGTTTTCAAATAATATTGCATGTACTGTACTATTTCAGAATAAAACATACATTTGATTTCAGTCAGTCTGTAATAGCCAGTGTAAATGCATGATAATTGTAAAGGTTAGCTTTTTTTTTTTAAATTCAGTTCCATTCTCTCAGTTGCGTTAACGATCCCCCCTCCCCATCTGACACTGCTGTCTTCACATAAAGACACGCTATAGCTCAAATGTGATTTATTTGGAGACGCGCTATAGCTCGAATGTTATTTATATAGGGAAGAAAGTAGAGTGTCAGGTGCTCATTCAGTGTAATAGCACTGACAGATGTGTACACTGCAACAAGTACACATGTCGTAAATGTAGGAAGGGTGTGTGGGAATTGTTAATATTTGAATGTGATGATTTTATATAGCATGGATCAGAAATCAGTAGTTCTTATCATTGCAGCACGCAAGCTGTCGTATCAACCGCCTACTGTAACTTGCTTTATTTTTTCTTCACTTATAGTCTAGAATAAAAGTGCACTTGTTTTGTTATACTTGTACACCAACATATGTTCCTGTGTTTGAGCGACACGGGCATGCTCAAAAAAATAGACGTGTAATGCCACCACGCAAGCACTTCATTTCGCAAGCATTGGTACGAGAATGCAGTCACAAGTACGCTGCAGAGCTATAGCGCATCTTTATGTGAAAGCAGTAGTGTCAGATTGGGGGGAGGTAGGGAAGGATCTTGAACACGACTGAGAGAATGAAAAGTAAATAAAAAAAAAAAAACTAACTTTTATAAGTATCATAAATTACACCAGCTGTTACACACTGAAATCAAATGTATGTTTTTATTTTAAAATAGTAAGAATAAGAGCAGTTTACTTCTCAAAATTGAATCGTTTAGGATCGAACTCATGATCTTTTGCTTACTAGTTAGCAGCTGATACCATTACGCTACCGTGGCAGTTGCAGTAAGTGTATGTCAATGTGGCATGCTAAGGCGGCTTTTTTTCTGCAGTTATATTTTTTAATAAAAGTATACTTGTTCTGTTATATTTGTACCTTTTGTGAAAGTGTTTCTTTGATATGTGGACTTCAGGCTTCATACATTATACCTGTATAGTGTATGCCTACATTTTGTCATTTGGTACTACAATACGAAAAACGTTTCTGTTTTAAAAATGTGTTTACACGGATTACTGTAGAAATGGAACACGTGAAATGCATGTATTCCAAATAATGATCTATTATTTCCACTCTAAAACTCCACTTCATTCCCAGATAATCAATCAAGGCATGAGCTGGGAGAAGTTTGTGCACGTTCTAAGTCGGTGTGGGATGGAATAGCCTACTACTTGCAACTTTTTTTTATCAGCACATTTAGATTAGCAAAAGACGCTGGCGGAGAGGTGAGAACGGTTTTAAGAAGCTACTTACGGTGGGACGGATCTACAAGTTTTTTTGTAGGCTCTGGTAATTCTAGTGTTAAGGAGTTAAAATGAAAAAAACATTATTATTGAACAGTGCATGAAAAGTTACTTTTCTATGAGAAAAATAAACTTGCAAAAAACTTGTCCAGCAAGCCTCAGCAGGAATTACCCCAGCAATAAAAATTCAAAAACACTTTAAAAGAAAGTTGCCTTTCACACCTTTTATTGCATTATAATTTGGCAAAAAATATAATATACCTTGCTTGGTGATCTGAAAGTTTTTCTTACTGCACAAAACAACAGCCTGAAGCATTTCGTGAGGCGAGACATGAGCCTTGAAGTTACGTGGGTTCCACAATTTTCTCATTAACTCCCCAAAACGCTGTACTAACAAAAACATTATGTCTCCTGGTGGTCGCTTAATAGACTGGTAATTCTCCTCCTCCAGAAAGTAGTTACGCAGTGGTGGTACATTTGAGAGAGCCTATTCAAAAAACAGCAACCAAGAAACAAAAAAGAAATTAGTACTGTACTGATGTCCTGAATTTATATGTTATTGGCTTCCTGAAGTAGGTAAACTGCAGTATTCTATTTTTCTTAAATAATATCAATCAAGATAAATGGAATTATGACAAAATCTACATTGCACTTCTACTAAATACTACTAGCATCACAGCATGCTATATATACATTGACAGCTATTATCCTGTAAAATGCATACATTTTGAATTGGTGTAACTTAGAGCAGCACCACACATACTAAAATATTGCTTGTTCAAACAATTCCTACTAGCATTTACAATAAAATAAACATAACCACAATGTTGATGCCCATGCTCTCAAGGAATGTTTTATCTTCAGGCATGATAGCACACACCATGGCACTCTCATGCAGAAGCACTTTATCCATCTCAGATAGGCTTTAAACTAAGTAGATTACCAATACATACTGCTGAACTTCTCAAACTTTTCCAAAGCATAAAGACTGGCTTCAAGTGGCAGGTGCACATTGTTTTAATTGACTTTTGTTTTAATTATAAGCTCAACTATAAAAGTACATAATTTCCATATTATTTGAGCAAATTTGTGCTACTTGTTTTTTTACAAAGTTTTTTCCAGGGAGTCTTACAAATGGAAACCTGGAGCAAAACCTTAAATGGACAAAATGGTTTTAAAAATATATCATGTAGCATGATATATCATTATATATATCTCATGTATATCATTACATGACAGTTTGTTTTATGCTATTCAGGGAAAGGACAAACAAGTGTTCCAGCTTGAAGCCACAACTTATAAGCATTAGAAAATCTACGCTACAGATGAAAAATGATTTTGGACATCAGCACAGATTATGATTTACAATAAATAAGTTAAAATGACTGAATTGCTTATTTAAATTGCATAATTAAATAATATCTGTTATATTTATTGTTTAAAGTAAAACAGTAAAAGCTACAAAATAATAAAAAGAAAATGTGCTCACCTGCAGAACCACATTGGCATAGTCATTGGCTTTAATATTATTCAAACCCACAATTCCTGGAAGGTATGTAGTACCATCATAAGCACGATACAGCCTTCCTTGTTTGTCCAAACTGGCAATGTGCTGTTTTGTAAAAGTAGGCTTCAAAACATACTTGAGAAGAAAAAAAAAATACAGATTCACCTACAGTACTTTCATCTTAACACACAACATTCTCTAACCCACTTAATGCAATTCAGCATTGCAAAGGAGAGGAGCTTTATCTTGGCAACACTGGGAGCAAGACGGGAAACAGTACTGGACAAGCTACCAGCCCATCAAACATACCAACACTTACAGGAGGCCGATCTACAATCATCAATTAACCCAATTTACATTCCTTTGGAGGTGCCCAAAGGGCTCCAGGACACTGGATTCATAAACCAATCGCACCACTAAGCAGTACACTACTGTACTGCCCTATCTTTATATACATTAGTATTTACTTTGATAGCAGAACTTGAACCATGCTCCCAAGGATTTTTATATTTAAACACTGCCTACATTTTCATCATACAAGATCTTCCATAAAAAAATATTTATTTTAAGGTAAACAGAATGTAAAACAGCAGGGAATATTTACTTACTGTAATATCTTCCAAGGATGAGTCAATGATTTCATAGTTATCTGGCAAACAGTAGAACTTAAGTGTGTGCAAGTTGAGAAACACGTGATGTGTGAACTGAACACTGTGTGTGTAGGCATGAGACTTCAAACCACGTCCTGAAAAAAAAGGGGATTGAAAAATGTCCAAATAAAAGGAACAAATCAATAGAGATGCAGAAGCTAGTGTCAAACTTCAAACAACTTTAAGATTTTATAATTTAAATGAATAGTCAATCTCCATTCCCTTTTCTAGATTTTTCCCTCCTTTTCTTCTGACTTCAATGTATATAAATATTTATGTTGCTCTTGATGAAAACCAATGTACAAATTGTACCACTTAACAAAAACCTAGGCTCACTAAACCATGGAATGTGTGACCTTAACGAGCCCCAAATTCCAATCCTGGTCTAGCTCAGCTGGATAGTATTATATAGAGATTTTAGTGCCTCTCTTTAAATAATGCTAACATGATGCTGTTGTCCCTTTTGGAGAACAGTAATGAAAAGTACAATAAATATTAATGTAGCAAACAATTATGTGTTCTTTACAGCCAAAGATGTTTTCAATGCAAGAAAGTTTTGACGAATTTTTCTGTTAAATTTCATTCTACTAACATTAGTGAAAAAGTAAAATAATTTATTACCATATTACCAAAATAATTTCAGTTGCATAGAAAATGATTTAGTGCAGCTCATATAAATACATTTTCAATAAATTCAAACAATAAGAACTGTGCAAACCACAATTAGATAAAAATGACGGCAGAAACTAAAGTGATTATTTTTTCTTTCCAGTAACAGTTTTAATTTACTTTTAATGTAGCAGTATCTCCTTTTCTGTAAAGAATGCATGAAGCTGCTACATATTTCACTTTAGAATTCTTCAACATCCGTGACTTGAATATATGAATATTGTACAAAAGGGTGTTTGAAATACAAAAAAATTATTTCTCAGTTCAGAATCTATTCAAACTCTACAGCAAAGGCAAATTTTTCCTGACCTAAACTAACACACTGTAATGGTTTATTAATTCGTTATGAAAAGAAAAATACATCAAATTATCATCCTAAATGAAATCTTTTTAATACCATGAATGTTACAAAATACATACCTTGGAAATATTTCCCACAAATCAGACAAGCATATACATTGATGTGAGAGAGAGACACGGAGCATAATTTTTCAAAGTCAAAATCCAATACACTCCTGTTAGGAAATGGAAAGGTCAAAAACAATTTCCCCTTAGGCATTCTCATCACAGACTACACAGAAAGATTCAATACAGAAAATACTGTACACCACATAGTACAAAGACTTGAAAGGCAATTTAAAAATATCAAATGGAAATAAACATTTGGGGTAACAATAAAACACTGTCTTTAAATATTTCATAATACAAAAAGCATAGTTATACAGAATCATTAACAAAAGACATCAAACAATCCTAGACATTTCAAGTTAATGTTGCTGGGAAATGAGTTACACATGAATTAGCTAGAGGGGAGAAAAAAAACAACAAATTTACTGCAAGTACCTGTTGATGGTATCCAAGTATGGACAGTGTCGACTGCGTCGGTCAGTTTGTTCAGGATGGGATCTCACAAATTTTACTGGGACTTTAGTAAAAAGAAAAGAGAGGAGCCATGTTTGTGTATATCTATTTCTAAATGAAGAAACTGTATTAAACATTAAAGATTCCAAAAAACTAATACTCCTTCATACTTCACAGTATAAAACAGTACAATTGTAAATAATAATTTTGCATTCAATACAATACAATTTATTTTTTGTATAGCCCAAAATCACACAAGAAGTGCCGCAATGGGCTTTAACAGGCCCTGCTTCTTGACAGCCCCCCAGCCTTGACTCTCTAAGAAGACAAGAAAAAACTCCCAAAAAAAAAAAAAAAAATGGAAGAAACTTTGGGAAAGGCAGTTCAAAGAGAGAGACCCCTTTACAGGTAGGTTGGGCATGCAGTGGGTGTCAAAGAACGGGGTCAATACAATACACAGAACAAATCCTCAATACAGTATAAAAATAAAAATGTTAGAAGTACAGAGTAGAATTTAACAGTAGATGATATCACATAATATGATTTGGATTTGTTTAGACTAAAACAAAAATTACTAAAACTAAATTACCTTTAATTCTGTATTCAACATGGGAAAAGCAATGTTATTTATTGAGCAGACAATGAAAAAGTTACGATAATAAACTTACTTTTAAGTCTTTTAGCAATGAATTAACATTTACCTATTTCTTTATCTTGCACAAACATGCAAATACAACCTTCTCTAAACTATAATGTGCTCATCAACAATTAATACAATTAAACAAAGGCTGAAACAATTCTAATATTCTCTCAGTACTCCAAAACAAAGAAATCTGAAATAAACATTAATGAAACTCATTAAACTTCAGTGCATGAAACACAAACAAAATAGTCAAAATTTCAAAAATAAAAAAAGAAATCCAAATTTACAAAATACATTTATAAACAGCAGAACAACATATTAAAAGCCTGCCTGGAAGCCCCTGCAATTTAATCCAGTATGACTATATAAATAATAGAAATCATATCATATGTTAAAAACTGTAAAATATTTTTAAAAAAGTTACATAAGATAGTTAAATAAAGGAAAAACAAAAAAAATCAGTTCTTGTGCCGTACTTCCATTTTAAAAATTATAGACTGTGATACAGGTAACATTCTCCGTTTCAACAACAGGATCCAGCTAATTGAATCTTTCTCTTCCAGCGGAAAGGAGCATGTTAAGTATGCTTTTTGGTTCACAGCAGAGTCTCACAAATATCTTGTTATTTGATATTTAAATATATATAGACACGTGGAGGTAAAACATTTGAATCAATGCTGTATAAAATGTTGCAAGCATTTTGGATGAGAAATGACTTGTTAGTGTGTGGTTCTCTCCTTTATGGAAAATAAAATGGCCATGACTAAACTGATTAAAAGTTACAGTGGGACTAAACTAGATTTCTAAATAAAAAAACAGACCGAAGAGGAGGGTTTAAAAGTAAGTTTCATTTTAGTAAGATGTGCAAGAATGTCATAGGCTTTGCAGTTTCTGCTGCTAAAAATAACAAAAGACAATCTATATATTTGTTTAAGAATTAGCTTGATTGTTGGTATTAACTTCTTGATGAAATAAAATTAAATTATGTGTTATTCTGTACTAAATGAAGTCTCTGATCGGGGCTCACGAGACACTGAGTAAGGAGTCCGAGTGTCTGGGCATGTAAGTGTCCTGGATAAAAACCAAAAGTATTTCTGAGGAGAGAATGTTGACCTCATTGAATGGTTTACTTACATTGGCAGCAACATTCATGTCTTTGTTGACTACTCCTATGAAGTCAGTAGACGAATTGGGAGAGCATGGGGGGTCATGAGATCGCTGGAAAGGAGAGTGTGATGCTCTGATATCTTTGCAAAAGGACGAAGGTCCAAGTCTTTAGAGCCCTTCTACTACCTGTTTTGCTATATGGCCTGAGACAAAGACTAAGTGGCACAATTGCCCAGGGGTGAACTGTCTCACAGAATCGTCATTTTTAAGGACCTGAGTGAAAGGACCAGGCCAAGGGGACACCTGTGTAATATCTGGGGGTGGTGGGACCGGACCTTCACAAATTTCACCTATTTGAATATGCAAAACAATATAAATATCCCTTCCATTCAGTGTTTTGTTAAAATACGATGGCAAAAGCACATGGGAAAATGAAGAATTTCAGTGAATGTGAAATGGAGGTCCTGTTCAGTGAAGTGGAGGCAAGGAAAAGCGTATTATTTGGTGGCTTATATAAACAAAAAAAAGAAAATTGATGGGAGTGGCACAGTGCCCAAAATAAAAAAAAAATTTAAAAAAAAGTGGTCAGATATCAAAGTTAATGTGAAAATGAAAGTCGCAGACTAACATCTGAGTGTCAACACCACTGGAGGAGGTAGCAGAATTCTGGGGCTCGCACCATTTGAGCAGCAATTTGCTACAATTATCGGCGAGGCACATATCATATATCTCACCACAACATTAATGAGATGCATTTTCGTATCAGAGATATTTTTCACATTAATAGACTGGAAATGCTTTCAATTTACATAAGCAAATGAATTCTTTGAAGGTGCATTTATAGCAATGTACAAAAACCGGATGTTGCTGCAAATTGTGTTTTGATGTTTGCCCATTCAACCACAGTGTAAAGAAATCTTAAATATCTGGATGAAAAGCATAGAATACCATCCCATACAGCTGGCATAGTGAGATTCAGTGATTACTGAGAAATATCCGATCTGTCAGCCAGTTCGTGCTGAAATACTCCTGTGGCTAAACACCTGAGGGTGGACAGAATTTGCAAAGGATCAGGTAGAGCACAATTGCTCAAAGTCTGCCTTGGATAGTTCTTGGAAATCGAAATCGACTTTGAGGCCAGTCATCATCATAATTTTTATCTATAAATAAGCGCTCTTCTAATTTTTCCATTTACAATGTCTTCTAACGACACTAAAGCAGCCATAATAAATGGAATATTTTGGCCATTCCATGCACCATTATATATATTACAGTCAAGTGCTTGAAATTTGAAAATGATATGCAATTAATTTTGGTGTATTTGATAAAGCCTGCATCATGGATGTGAATATAAAAAATAAGGCAGACCACACAGACACAGTAACACTGCTTTGACATTGGGTGCAGCCCGTTTACAAAACCAACCAGAAATGCGTGTACACATGACCGGAGGCTGTTGTGAAAATGTGTGTGGCATTACACCAAGTTTAGTTTTTACACATACATCTCAACATGAGCGTGGAAACGGCCATATGCTATATTTTTGCGTATATGCACTGTTTGAACATGAGGCCCAGTATCACTACTACTACAAAAGTTTTGGGCAATATCGTAATAAATGTATGTACTTTCTGCAAGTTTTCTTCTACTGGTATCATCCAAAACCAGTTTAATGAAAAGACCTTTACATCAGTTATGAGTGTATAAGCTCAGATGTCATTACTAAATCTTTGCTTTGGTAACTATACCTTTCTCTTAAAGTTGTAAGCGTACAAATTCCTATTACAAGAGCATTTACTGGTACTCACTTTGCCATAATTATGTACTAATAATAGATTTACTTTGAACAGGACATATAAGCACAATCATTTCTGCATTGCAAACATTATTGGTTGCATATGTAATCTACACAAGAGGGAGTTTCATTTTTTCATGCTCGTGCTATCCTAAGAGAAGATCGACAAACTGTGTTTTGTGTGTGCACATTAAATAGCCAGCGCCACTTCCCACATTTTTACTTCTTAAAACACAGGCTGCTATGATTTTTCTATTTTAGCATTACAGAAATGACTTCGATCTTTTTTTTAGGTTTAGAATTTAAAAAATGTTTTTTCCACATCACTTGCAATTATGTACGTTTTTCATGCTTAATTTGTATTGTGCAGATAAAAAGTATCAAAATTAAATAATAATAATAACAATAATTAACATTGTTTAAAATGTCCATTTACACTGCCATATTCACAGGGATATCATTTAATGCTACAAAAATAAAAACTACACGGGAGTAGGTGCACAAAAGACAAAATGATCAGGAAAAAAACGAAAAAAAATTTATTTAAAGGGGCTCTGCATTTTCGGTGTTAACCCCTGACTGAGCAATTTATTACCGTTGAACAACTCGGATTGAATGCTGATTTCTGTCAGAAAGAACAAGCAGGGTGCAGTACAGTCGTGAACTATTTATTTTATTTATTTTTTAATTAATGTGTCTTAAGGGTTACGACTACTTTTATTATCTGTGGGGGCTGGAAAACAACTGAAAGTTCCGAGGGGTTCAGTAAATGACACTGTTCAATAAACCATATTTTGTATAAAACCACGTACATGTAGATTAGACGCTCTTGGTGTAATGTCCATCTATCTTTTCTTTTTTTTTTAAACTACATACCCATGTTTTTCGTGTCTGTGTCTGTGCAACTGTGTGGCAGGAATGAGTGGCTGGATGTAGATAAAACCAAAATATGTGTAAAGAAATAAAATCTGTTTAAAGTATGCCAGTCTCGTCTGTAAATGTTTACTGTAAAGTACATTTGTAATGATTAAGTCAAATCACTCACCATCTTCTCCATCCTCATAATCTGAAATTCTCTCCCTTTTTATGGACATTATCTTGCTATAATATTTATCTCCTGGTTTCACAAAATGTTCAAAACGAACGAAGCGTGTCTATACCGGTATTTGTAATCACTAAAGGTTTCGAATTCTTTACGTACAGACGTAAATCTACCCCATGCGAGAAAGCCAACTAAATATTAACCCGGAGTTTCCCGTTGGGCTTGCCGTAGCATTACTGGAGTACAGAACGCCGTGAGGAACAAACTAAGTTACGGCTGATAAGAAACTCTTGTCGAAAACATGGGATTTCTTGTGTGTCACCGTGTACGAAGCGACTAATTTAATTACCGGTTAGCAAAAATGGGTTTAAAAGGCGATCGAAACGTACTGGGTATGTTTCATTTAATAATGCTAACAACGTAATATTAATTTAAGCATAACATTAGACTCAATATTGTTGTGCTGGTTTCGATGCCAGAAAATTCTGCCTTCCTGAAAGAAAAGCCTTAGGGAAAAAAAATTATTTACGCCGGAATGATGAAACTTTTTAAGGTACATGATACTCTTGGATATTATTTATATATATAAAAAAAAAAGAATAGAGGTCTCGGGAGCCATTGTTTCGACTGTAAGTGACGCATATTTCGGGGTTGTTACTTACATAGGCTTCCAGAGGCTACGTTTTAAAAACCCGTAATAGCGTCGAGGCTTCCAGAGGCTACGTTTTAAAAATCCGTAATAGGGTCAAAGTGAATCCCTGAAAAACTGTAAATATGTGTTTTCGGTCATGCCAGTGTCTTATTTCAGAACGTTTGGAATATTTCATTTTAGGATAGTGCAGGAAGGATATTGGAATATTAAAGGAAATCTACAGCACGTCAAGCACGACTTGACTGAAATGTGCCTGATTTGTTCGCCAGGTCCCTGTGAAGTGACAGGTATTTACCAAATTAGAATACTGACAGAAGTCTGTGTGCGAGAAGCACGGCTTTTATAAATGCAAGTTACGTTTTTAGCACATTTTGTAAGCGCGAGTTACATTTAGAGCGTGAGTGATGTGCCTGGCAATTGTTTTACGGTCACACTTTTTGGCAGTATCCTTGCGCTGCATCACTGCCAAAGTTATTTGAGAGTGAAAGCAGCAAGATGCAGGTTTATTTGGGCGTGCATGATGTTTTCACTTTACTAGTATTCTTGAATGTGAGAATTAACTCTGAAAGTTCAAACAAAATACGTCTGTTGTTCTCTCTCATACTCTCACCAGCCACTTTATTAGGTACACTAGTTCAACTGCTTGTTAATACCAATATCTAATTAGCCAATCACATGGCAGCAACTCAATGCATTTAAGCATGTAGACATTGTCAAGACCTGATGAAACTCAAATCGAACATGGATGGCATGGTTGCTGGTGCCAGATGAGCTGGTCTGAGGATTTCAGAAACTGCTGATCTACTGGGATATTCTCACACAACCCTCTCTAGGGTTTACTGAGAATGTCCCGAAAAAGGTCAAATACCCAGTGAGCAGTAGTTCTCTGGGCAAAAGTGTCTTGTTGATGTCAGAGGTCAGAAGAGAATGGTCAGACTGGTTGGAGCTGATAGAAAGGCAACAATTACTCAAATAACCACTCATTACAACTAAGGTATGCAGAAGAGCATCTCTGAACGCAAAACACATCGAACATTGAAGCAGAAGGGCTTACAGCAGTGGGAGACCACACCAGGGGCCACTCCTGTCAGCTAAGAACAGGCGACTGGGGCTACAGTTTGCACAGGCTCATTACAATTGGAAAACAGAAGATTGAAAATACGTTGAAAAAATAAATCTCAATTTCTGCTAACAACATTCAGATGGGGTCAGTATTTGATGTCAGCAACATGAAAGCATGGATCCACCCTGCCTTACAATCTTGCCCTGGTGGTGTAATGGTCTGGGGGGTATTTTCTTGGCACACTTTGAGCCCCTTAGTACCAACAGAGCATCATTTAAATGCTACAACCTACATGAGTATTGCTGCTCCATCCCTTTAAGACCACAGTGTACCCATCTTCTGATTTCCACTTCCAGCAGGTTGATGCGCCATGTCACAAAGCTCAAATCATCTCAAACGGGTTTCTTGAACATGACAATGAGTTCACAGTGGTTGACAATGGCCTCCACAGTCAGCAGGTCTCAATCCAATAGAGCACATTTGGGATGTTGTGGAACAGGAAATTGGCATCATGGATGTGCAGCCGAGAAATCTGCAAAAACTGTGTGATGCTATCATGTCAAAATGGACCAAAATCCCTGAGGAATTTTTCAGCACCTTGTTCACATTGTTGAATCTGTGCCATGGAGAATTACAACAGCCAAAGGCAAAGTGGGGTCCAACCTGGTACTAGCAAGGTGTACCTAATAAAGTGGCCGGTTAGTGTTTATCAAAGAGGGATTAAGACTCCAACCTTACTACTTTCACCAGACACACGCATATCAACTCAACAATTATGAACGTCACCCATGCAAATAATAAAAAGCCAGACAGCAGTGCTATACAGTGCGTGCAGTGAACATCAGTTATACATGTAAATAATAGTTTAATGTTTATTGAAATATCACTAACTGAAATGCTTATTGGAAAAAAACATTTAAATCATTATGTTACATGGGTTTATTTTCTAATAGTATTGTTTAATATTAACCACGTTTCACGTATGTGATTAGTTGTATTGATCTCACGACTGATGCTTATCCCCAAAATGCTACAATGGTTGCTGGTCCCGTGTCTCCTTAACTAAAACTCCGGGTAACGCACCGGTCGGACTGCCGTTTTGCGAGAGCCGTAGTCTTTCTGCGTTTCTTGTTGTTGAGACAACGAGGGAGGCGGGGATGCTGTGGGGTGGGGGGTTTATTTAGGCAAGGGAAGATACCATCCGAATAACTCTTTTCGATGTCGGATTAACAGATAGAGATGGATGTGGTACAGGAGACAGGTTCTGCTGCGACGGGGACGGAGCTGAGATTCAAGCCCGGGGGACGACTGGATATGAACCATGGTTTTTTGCACCATATTCGCAGAAATCAAATCGCCAGGTTCGGTTATATTCTTTTCTGTTGGCGACATTTGTAGTGTACCCATTTATTTATAAAGTTTATTTTTCTGCCTGCGATTGTTTGTGAGTCGTACAAGGAATGTACTAAATGAAAGGGTTAAAATTGGCACTTAAGAGGTTGATGGGACCAAGTGTTAACACGCATGTGCATCAAACTCGAGTTTTAAAGGACTAATGCACTATAGCGTTTCCTTATACTGTACTTCTCTCTCACATGACTGTCCGTTAGTGGCACAAATTTGTTCGGTTGAGTTCAACCCTAATAATAGACATGGAAATGTAGGTAAGAGATGTGTTGGTTTTAAATATTGTTCGCATGTAGGCTAAAGAAGTGAGACGTTTATGTCTTCATTCGCCATTCTTCAATACTTTGATCTTCCCATGTACTATCTGAGCCACTTTTTTTGTTGTCTTTTTTCAGTGATATAAATTCTATGATTTTTGCAGCATGAGGATAGATAAGATAACAATCTGATTTTTTGGACATCTCGGTACTATTGTTATGAGTAAAATTAATAATTTTTGTATCTTGAGTGTATCCTGTTATAGTTTATGAAGTTATTCGCAAATACTTTTGACTGATAAAATATATTTTACCCCTACAGCTGTACAATTAGAATAAGTTGACAGAGTAAAGTGATGGATGAGTTTCAGCTGCTCAAGACCCACACCCCGAGTTATTGACATTTACTGAATCAAAAGTATACTTTTTCTATAGTGTTTTTCTTTGTTTAGTTCTCTTGTTATTTTATTGACATTTACTGAATCAAAAGTATACTTTTTCAATAGTGATTTTCTTTGTTTAGTTTTCTTGGTATTTTGCCAAAGAACTGAAAAAAACACTAGTGTGTATCTAGGACATTGTGTTTAAGAAATTGTATACAGTGTTAATCAGTGTATCTGCAAATCGGCGTCAATGAAACATCAAGTACTAAGTAAAACAAAAACTTGAAACCTGGGAGTATGATATATTGGCTTGGATGTTGCATTTTAAACCCTAAAGCTGGCCATTCAGTTCTCACCTCTGTGTCACTGTTGAACAGTGAGCAAGTTGGTAATCTGTTTGTACCCCAACACTAGCAAATGTATCTAAAGTTCTGCTATACTGTGTTCTAATTTTTTTTCTTAAGATGCTTTGAATAAAGGGGGGAGTGACATGTACAATAACTCACTAGATAATGCTTGATTGTTTTTCTCTCATACAGTATCTGTCAGATATTCTCATCATATAAATCCCCCATATCTATTTCATGGAAGAGCAAGCAAGATTTAGGCCACATGATATCTCATCCCGCAGTGACATTTTTGTCTGCATCCCTGGCATTTGTTAAGGGTGTGCCTTATCAGTGCTGCTTCTTTTTTAATTCTTATGGATCAGATATCGGGGCACAGTCAAAATTTGAGAGATTGCTTAGCTTTTGTTTTTTAATCTCCAATGTTAAATGATTTGCTGCCCACTTTGCTTTTGTTGCTAGGGTAAGAAACGGGACCACTAAATCTGAAGTGATGGTTTTCCTTCCAAAAAACCATGGATTCTAACCCTCAGCTGAGAATGGAACAGCTGAATTTTAAATTCCTTGATCTAGTAGGTAGCATGAAAAAGAAAACTGATAACTGGACTAGGGCAACATTGGCAGCACTGAACAATTGAGAAACATCTGACTTTTAATTGAAATAAGTTCATTCAAAGAAAAGCAAAGCCCTCATCAAAAAATAAATATTTTTAACAAAAACACATGTGCCGCAATTATTGGCTTCCCTGCGTTTAATACTTTGTACAACCTCCCTTTACCAATATAACAGCACAGAGTCTTCTCTTGTAACCTTTTATAAGGTTGGGGAATACAGCACATGGCATCTGAGACTATTCTTCATTACATAACCTCTCCAGCTCATCCAGGGTCCTTGGCCTTTTCCTATGTACTCTCCTCTTCATTACACTCCACATGTTTTCTTTCAATAGGGTTCAGGTCAGGGAATTCAGATGGCCATGGCAGAACTTTGATTCTGTAGTTAACCATTGCAGGGATGATCTGGACATGTGTTTTGGGTCATTATCCTGCTGGAAGACCCAATGATGACCCAGTTTAAGTTTCCTAGAAAAGGCAGACAGGTTTTGATTTAAAATCCCCTGATAATTCATGGAATCCATGATGCCTTGTACCCTAACAATGTTTCTAGGGCCTTTGGAGGAAAAACAGCCCCACAACACCACAAAACATCCACCAGATTTTACAGTTGGGACAAGGTTCTTTTCATTATAGCCATCCTTCTTTTTACACCAAACCCACTTTGCGTGTTTACTGCCAAAAAGTTGTTTTTTTTTTAATCAGCCCATAGAACATGGTTCCAGTCAAAGTTGTAGTAATGTTTTACAAATTTCAGGCTCTTACGTTTCTGAATAACTGACAGAAAATGCTTTTTTCTGGCATACCTTCTAAATAATCTGTTGGCATGGAGATGCCATCTGATGGTGGTTCTGGAGACTTGATAACCCCAGGATTTTATTTTTTCTTGCAATTCCCCAACAGCGATCCTTGGAGATGCTATTGCCTCTCTTAACATCCTTCTGACTGTTCGTGGGGGTAAAATAAACTTGGGTCCTCTTGCAGGCAAGTTTGTCGCATTTCCAGTTGATGACCGCTTTTTATTATTGCCTTAACTATAGAAATGGGCATTTTTAGGGAAGTAGTTATTTTTTATAACCATTCCCTGAGTTATGAAGGGCAACACACTTCTCCCTCATTTGGATTGAGTGTTTTCTTTTCTTTGCCGTGATGATGGTTGGCTAAGGAAATTCGGTTCTGTGTCTCCTCACATTTGTATCCCAGTTAATCAGTCATTGATTTCAGCTGGAAAGTTCCTATACACCCCAATCAACTTAACAATGCCTAATTTAAATGGGAAACATGCTTCAGTTACATTTTTTCACGTTAAATTTGAACATACATGTGTTTTTGTTAAAAATATTTATTTCTGGATGAGAGGGCTTTGTTTTTCTTTGTATGAACTTGTTTCAATTAAAAGTCAGATGTTTCTCATTTTTTCAGTGCAAGTTAACAGTTCTTCAGCAAACAGGGATTTTTTTTCCTAACCCTTCTTACTAAATTTTACAAGGGGTGCCAATATAAGGTTTGGTATTTTATGTAAAATACAAACAGAGGTGCAAATTATTTCATACATGCTGTAAGACACAAGGGGCCTCATGTATAAATGGTGCGTACGCACAAAAATGGTGCCTAAGCCCGTTTCCACACTCACATTGCGATGTATAAAACCTAAACTTGGCGTAAGGCCACACACAATTTCATGCCAGCTAAATGCGTGGCGTACGCAAATTCTCTGCTCAGTTTTGCAAACTAGTGGTTTCCCTTTCTTTTTTAGATCCACATCCCTGACGCAGCTTTATCAAATACACTGAAATTAACCGCATATTGTTTATTAACTTAAGGCATCTGATTGTAATTAACCTGTAACAATATAATGGCCAACGGAATAGCCAAATTATTACAAATACCACAGCAGCTTTAGCGTTGTTACTCTCACTGCACCTTCTTCTTTCAGCTGATCTCATTAGGGGTTGCCACAGAGGATCATCTTTTTCCATATTACTCTCACTACAGCACTCAGAGCATTTATATCAATGTATCTGAGTGTGGAAGCACAGCTCTACAGCAGCTGATCAGAAAGAGAATTATCGGTATACAGCATCAAGCACACGCTGCCTCAGCCTCTATTGAACTGCTCTCATACTGCAAATGCTTCAGAGCCTTTCCTGTACGGACCTCGCGGTTCAGAAACAGTTTCATCCCAAGAACTATAAACGCAATCAGTCAGTCCATCAAGTGCTCCTTGTAGAACTGTTTGTACTTATAAGTACAATTACCTCACTGTAAACTTGCGGTACAGTTATAATATTGCACAACCTGCGCCACTTTATAAAGCGCATATTTATATATGATGACAATATAATTTTTAAGATAAAATGCAGCAAAATATGTTTATTACATTATACAGATAAAATATTAACATCATTTAAATAATCTATATTGTTAATAATTAAACATGTGAGGACACGGCATCTCAGCGCTAGCAAGGAGCTGGCAGTTCAGGGATTGTTCCTGCCTTGCACTGTATTCTTGCTGGGGCTGGCGCGACACTGGAAGGATAGATGGACAGAATAATTAAACATGTTCTATGAAGATATTTCAATGTTCCTTAAAAGCTTTGAAGCATCAGAGTTCTAAGCTTACAGATGGTTTAGCGTCTATTACTGAGCTGATTATGTGGCGATTGGGTACTTGGAGAAAGAAAAGGAATGACAGGAATAGGAGGTTAGTACGTTTGAAAGAGACAGTACTGCTGCAATAAATTATTTCATCAAAGCTCGCGCATGGCACAGACAGCATCTTGTGTGAGGCAGGAATAATCACTGCGCCACAGTGTTCCCATGTTTAATACATGCTTTAATTGATATGAATACTGACATGATCTCAAGTATACATCTCAGTGTTTAAATTATTCAGAGAACTGTAATATCACGAATGTAATGGATTCTGTATCCTATCGGAGAAAGAGAAAGCCTGTTTAGGAAGCACGTAGTGATTCACACAAACAAAACATTTAACATGCTACTTTAGTTACGATGGGATTTGAGAAACTAGTAAATTAAACGATTTTAAGAAGAAGTTTATGATCTACTTTAATGACAAAATAAACTACGTTATTAAAGTGGAAATTTTGAGATTAAAGTTCCATGCTTCTTTTCCCACTGTGTCCCTATTTTTTTTCTTTTCTTTGTACCCTAATAAGCTTTTATATGACACTCAGACGGTGGGCTACGAATCACCTTTTCACAGCGATTATCTGACAACTTCTTTTTTATTTCTGGCACTGTGCAACACGCTATGTCACTCGATCAACTTCCTTTTGTTGTATATGCCACTGTTTAAACCAACAAATAGTATGTTTTTTTTTTTTTTGCCTCCACTTGATATTTGCTGAAGTTCTTCTATTTCCCCCATGCTTTTGCCATTGCCTTTTCACAGAGCACTGAGCTTAGGGGCTATTCATATTGATTTGCATATTCAAAGAGGTGTAATTCTGGGAGGAGTTGGGGAGTGGCGATAGGCGTGTGCATGTGTGTTACTTTTCACGCTGACCAGGATTTATGGAGTGGAAGAACATGGATGTTGGCGTACGCACAGATTTATGTATCTGGAATTTTTTGTGCATATGACCATTTCCGCTTTTGTCTGTACACCGTATTTTAGTGTGAATTCTATGCATGGCATTATGCATGAGGCCCTAGATGACCAGAGTTAAGAATGTTAACAGAAGCCAAATCTTTTTAACTGCTTTGAGATCAGTTTTGTGGAAGGTGAAATTTTAAATGGGGTGGCACAGTGAAATTGTGATAATGCTGCTCTCTCTCAGCACCAGTGTTTGGGGTTTGAATCCAGGCCCCATGTGTCTGCTTGAAGGTGTCCCAGAGTACTCCAGTTTTCCTTCCATATAACAAAAATATGTCTTTTACGATAACTGGAAACTCTACATTGGCCATACGTGAATGAGTGGCTTGTTGTGCCCAGTGATACAGAACAAGGTTACAAAATTGATCATCACAAGTGAAGGGCACAGAAACAAAAGAAGCAAGTTACTAATTCCTATATTACAAAACCTAACAGACATATTCACCAAAAAAGAGCCTTCAAACACTTCCTAAATACATTGAGAGAGTCAATAGTTCGGTAGGATGTGAGCAGTTGTTCCATCAGCCAGAAGCTACACATGGAAAAACATCTGGACTTAGATTTGATATCACACAGTGACAGCATCTCCAGACACCATTCAACAAAAGATCTGAGTGTTTGAGAAGGAACATAGAACCTCACAAGTGTCTACATATATATAGGTGCTGACCCATTGACTACTCAGTAGGCAAGAATGTGAACTTAACACCTTCTGCTACAGGAAGCTAGTATTGAGATTTGAATAGAAGAGTGACATAAGCCTGCCTCTGTTGGTTAAACACCAGACGTGACTTGGTGACACATGTGGGTGCTCCTGCCAGCAGAGAGTCACAGGAGTTCAAGTTTTGACAAGACCAAAGCCTAGATCAGGAGTTAATCTACATATTCTAACAGACACAATATGGTCTTAAGTATGCTGTAAAAAGCTAAATCTGCAAAACAGACAAACTGTAGCAACATGATCCCAGAGGGACAGCTGGTCATCAATCAACACCCCAAGGTTGCATACCAACTTGGCGGGTGTTAGCAGTAGAGAGCCAAGCTGAACAGAGATGGAGTACTGAATAAGTGGATGAGTTAGAATAGAAAGAAAGTACATCTTTGCCAAGGTCAGAGAGGGTGGCAAGGGGGATCTGGTGATTGACTGTGTCAAAGGCAGAGGAGTAATCTGGCAGGATTAGCACAAATGTCATGACTCGTTGGTAGCTTTAGTGTGCCGTAATGTGTCAATAGTGAGTAGAGCAGTCTCAGTGGAATGGCCATTCTTGAATCCTGGCTGATTAGGGCCATGTTGTCTGCCTTATAAAAGAAAGGAAGAGTCTTGGTGAGAGATAGCAGATTCCAGTGTTTGGACAGAAAGGCAAGTAGAGAAGCCAGTCTGTAGTTACCTACTTGAGATGGACCAAACATGGGCTTCTTGAGGAGAGTTTTAGTAGGGTCCTGTTTAAACAATACAGGAAAAATTAGTGTGCAGAGTGAGGTGATGACGTATGCAATTGGCAGAAATGGAGAGGGAGAGAGCCTTTAGGAAATGTAAGGGGATGAAATCAGATGGACTGGAGAAGGTTGTGTGGCGTGTTCAGGAGGGAGCAGGCTGGCTGAAGGAGATGATGAGAACTGACTGCTGACGACAGCCACCTTTTTCCTGAAACCCTAAAATGGATCAGTAGGTTATAAAATGGATGATTTTCTAATGGCAGTTGTTGTTTAATTGACACTTTTTGCTTTTATTTTACTTAAAAGTGGTTAGGTCACTTTATTCCATAATATGTTTCAGATCTGTAAGCTCACCAGTAGTAGTAATTCATTACCACTTGATTATTGTGTTTACTAGATTGCTAGCTTGCTCTCAGTTCATTTCTGTGCTAGTTTTTAATTGCCAGTATAGCGGTAGACATCTGACTGTTTTAAATGTATTATAACTTTTCTGTGCCTTTCTTTAGGGATGACTATGACAAAGAGGTGAAAGAAGCAAAAGAGAAACAGAAGAAAAGACACAGCAGTGGTCCTGCCCGGCCTCGAAGGCCAGACATTCAGGTGTATCACCCACGATGCAGAAGTAAATATATACTTTGTTTTTTAAAAGCTCACATACCAGCTAGTGTAAATTGAAATGTATGTGAGGTGTTTACACATGCAAGTCAAGCATTTTTTTTTTTTTAACCGCTTTTACAGATCCAGGCTATCATAGGAATTTAATGGTAAACTACCCAGTGCAAGGGAGAAAAAAAAAACTCTATCCATAATTGCCTATTTCAATATATAGATCATGCCAGGGAATTTTTAAGTTTAGAAATCTCTATAGTGTAATAGCATCTTTGAGCTATTAAGTTCAAAATGTAATCTTCCAGTAACACACCATTTCTTCTTTACACAAATTACATTTTTTTATGCATAGAACACCACCATATTTCAAAGTTGAATGTGTATGTTTCAGTAAACCCACAGATCAATCAAAACCAATAATGGAATTTTTACATACGCAAGGGTGGCTTCTTTCAATTAAATCATAAGTTTCCATATTGTCTGCTGTCTTTCATTAGTAAAATGTGATTTGCATACGTATACACCAAGGCGAGCAGCGCAGCACAGTTGAGTGAACCTGCTTTTATCCAGGATTCCACTACATTAAGCCACATACATTGAAAGGCTCGTTGCCCCTGGATAGCTGAGATACAGAATATTTTAATGATCTACTATATATTTGACTATTATTGGTCATTACATGTCAACAGCTGTGTGTAAAAAGGTATGAAATAAGTTACATGTGTGACCGTTCATCTTTACACGTCGTTATGTTCAAGCTTTTGTCAGAATGCATGGTGATAGTTTGGTTAACCCACTTCTTCAAAAACAAAACAAAAAAAAATACAAATGATTGAGTAAGTTGTAGAAAATTTACAGAATGCTAATAACACAAAATATGACCTTGAGTAAGATGCGTTTACTGACGGACTTAATGATATGCTTGATTTGTAAGTATTGTTCAAAGCTTCATATCTTTAAAGCATAGCCATACTTTACAGTTCAAACATCATGTGTTTAATTACTATTCCCATAGGCTGTCTGTTACACAATCTTCATATATCAGTTTTCTGAGCAGTGCTCTTCCAGTCTCAACTTGGTACTGGCAGTGTGCCATCACAGAATCACACCACGTGATTTTTAATGGGGAACCGCTCTTCGATCAAATGTACTTACATCATGCCACAATGCATACAGTTTCATGAGGTGATGGAGTCCCCTTTCAATCAAATGTCAATGAATCACACTGCACTGCTTGCAGTTTCTCAAGGGGATGGGGACCCCCCTCAATCAAATGTCACTGAATCAAGGCATTTAAAATTTCATAGGGAACAACTCTTTGATCAAATATACTTGTGTCACATAGGGCTGCCGCAACTCGTAGTTTCATGTGGGTATTCCGCATCTTTCGCCAATTGATCAAATGTCACTTCCAGGATGCAGTTTTGAGTATGCCAGTTTTCAACTGATATGCCAAAAATGCACTATTTAGGTGGTGTGGACACTCTTTACTTGGCTCCTGTATGTTTAGGTGTAAGTGTGACTAGCTCTGAGGCCTGGTCCAGAGCTATTTGCTGCCCTGTGCCTTGGGCTGCTTGGAAAGGCATTGCCTCCACCTCATGACCAAGAACTGGAAGAAGGTGGCAAGAAAATGTATGTTTGTACTTAGTTTATTCCAGATGTGACATGCAAGATAAAGGCATCTGCAACAAATAAATTAATAATTAAAAACACACTAAGCCTTTGTGGGAAAACTGCAACAGAAGGCAGGGAAAGATTTATAAATTGCAGCATAAAAACTCCAATATATTGTACAAAACATAGTTTCTCTTGTCAGAAATTGTTTCAGGGTCTACCATGAAAAAGTATTGAAAGTAAAGGTTTCGGATGAGAATATAAGTATACTTATAGTTACAAATATTTCTTGTTTCATGTGATATACACACACACAGAAAATATTTTTTCTCTAAAAAAATAAAAACATAACTGCAATATTTGTTTTGAGAGATTGTTTAGTGAAAGAGACTAAATGTTTCCAAAATCTAATACCAAATGTTGCCAAAAAGAGGGACACTTTGTGCCAAACTGTATATCTGTGCAATTTTTTGGGATATGACATCTAAACTTGGTATAAGGATAGCTAACAGGTGGCGGGAAAAAAGAAAATTGATTCCAATGTTGTGCACCATAAAATTTGTTGGTTATGTACTTACAAATTTTTTATTTTGTAGAGAAATTCCTAAAACTACATTTTTTTGTGCTTTATTTAGTTGATATTGGCATGAAACAAATCTCTTAATAACTAGGGGGCTTTGCCCCCTGCTTGCTTCGCTTGTCAACCCCCCTGCCTGCACTGCACGCCAGCCACTTCACATCTCTACCGCTCATGTATGTGGATTTCACTTATATCTGAGGGTGTCAGTGGGAATGCACTTTATCTTAAAACACACGTCCCAAACTTAAAACCCTTTCTTGAATTGTGTGTAGTTAACTGTGATTCCATTAATAATAACAGGATTTCCTTTTATAGTAGAAAGGTAAGGGGGGTTGTATTTACTTCACATAAGCAGAATAATAGATATTTATTTTTGGGTGTGTAACTTAGGCACTATAATGCCAAAAACCCTTAATGACATAAGTGGTTAGAATAAATTTGCCCATCTTCTAATTTTTTCAACAATCTATCAATGAGATATCACTGGCTAACTGGCCAGTGTAGATGAAGAATCAGACAGTATGCAAATATTTTAAGGAATTTACCACTTAATGATCTTGGGTAATGATGGGGATAAATCTCTGAATTAAACTTGATTAAAATATGCATCAAGTATATACCATGGTTCAACTAGAAATTGTTCACTGATCACACATGTCTTACCTACAGTTGTGTAATGTGCACCTAGGTGTATTATCATGGAAGTTTCTGTGTTCCACTATTTTGCTTTGCCTGCACTACATAGTTATGGCTGACTATTATGTGCATTTGAGTACTACATGTATATTTGCTTCATAGAGCCCCACATGTACAGTTTTCCCTAGACGTGGACAGTTGCCTTAAGCAAACTAAGACTTCTGTGTAGCTATTTTGTAGCACCCCACATGTACTGTACACACCCACATGTGTACATCTGCTTCAATCAAAATGAGACTTTAGTATAGCTGCTTTACAGTGCCCCAGGTGTATGGCATACCCACATGTGGACAGCTACCACAAGCACAGCTTGGCATAAGCAGAACAAACTGTGACGAGTTGAACGTCACTGAACACCTGTGCCACTTACCAAAGCAGGTGTCCATTGCCTGCGTTGATACTGTTGGAGGCATCCCTTCTCAACCCCTAACCTCTGTGGGAATATGGCAAACTCTCACACTAGGTGCTCTTAACACTATACCCTGACCCAACTGAACAATATAACTTGCAATTGCAATAAAGCAAACTTAAAAAAACACAGTAAATCGAATAGTAGCAAGGAATAGGAAATATATTTGAAAAGTCTTATTAAAAGATAATACAGCAGACATACTGATGATGAGTCTGTTAAGGCCTAGGTAAATACATGCTTGAAGTTTTCTTTAGTTTGCAGAGATATTATATCTGAGGGTGTCCGTGGAAATGCAGACATTTTATCTTAAAACACACATCCCAAACTTAAAAACCTCTCTTGAATTATGTGTAGTTAACTGTGATTCCATTAATAATCAATAATCTTAAACCCACTGTCATGTTTGCATTACAAAATTGTGTTCTTTTCCCAGGTTGATAAGGTTGTTTTACATTCCAAAAATATGTCTAGAAATCTCTTTTTAAGACCTCTCTAAAAGAATAATGTAAAAGATACAACATTCAAATCAGTACACGTAAAGATGCAGAGTTTAAATACCTACCAGTTTTCACTGCTATTAGTTCCAAGATGCAAATAGTTCAATATGTATTGATGAAAAAGTAATAGTCTGTGTGTCATAATTGCTGGTTGTTTAATCAGTGTCTTAGTTTGTATGTTCTATTATTTTGAACACTTGCTGTGTAGCATCTTGTAACATACACCAGGGCAAAATCCACATTGTGAGCAAGGTCATGAAGCAGCTGCAGCACTAGCTCATACATTTTGGAAATGTCCCACAAATTTAAACCATTTCAGCAAATATTTTTGTACATCTTTTACATAACCTTGGATTTAAAATCACTTGTAACTCTTCAGCATTGCTATTTGGAGAAATAACAGGTGGGATTAAAGTGTGTTTCAGAAAATTAGTTGTAATATTCTATGTCTCACTACATTTTGCTTAATTGCAAGAATCCCAATCCACCGTCTCTAACTCAGTGGAAAAGTGGAGTTCTATAATATATCGTAAAGATATGTTCAAAACTTCTCAAGAGCTTATTAATGTAATCCTAAAGTAAAGGTGTTGGGCCTGTATTATTTTACTTTCTGTTTTTTACAGACAGGGCTTTCTAAGGGTAAAGAGTTGTCTTCTTTCAGTGGAATGATGAGTTTCTTGAATTAATTTCTTAGTATTTGTTTTGCCTTTTCTATGTATTTATTTGACTTGTGTGTTTTGCTTTCAAAAAAATGAATTTAGATAAAGTGTCTCCAGTCATCTGCATTGTGTCTAGACAGATCTGATGTCAACTCCCCAATCTCCCAACACATTCTGTTCACCTTCCAGTTACGTGGTTGTTGTATGCAGATTCAGAACAACTTTTCACTTAAACTTGTATCAGTATGGTCGCCTTCTACTTCTGTCCACCTCTGAATACAGCGTGAGTGATCTGATTTACACCTGATTTTTAATGTGTTCAAGTGCTATCCAATCATGATTGGATCACTTAACACTGGGGGAAAAGGAGGACATTGTTTTTAAGTAACAGGGTAAATAATATTTCCCTCTTGGCATGGAAATTTTAGCATATTTACAACGTGACATCTTAAAATGAGCTTCTTTACACTGGCTGCCTGTCAGTTTTCGAATTGATTTTAAAATCTTGTTGCTAGTTTTTAAATCTTTACATGGGCTTGCTCCTGCCTATTTATCCGAATTGTGTGTTTTACACCAGCCATCCAGAGTGCTTAGATCTTCTGGTCAGTTGTCTCTTGTTGTCCCTCATAGCAAGTGTAAAACTAAAGGGGACTGCTCCTCGCCTGTGGAACTCTTTACCTCATCACATAAAGGAGTCGTCTACAATTGAACTGTTTAAAACAAGATTCCATCCATCCATCCATTATCCAACCCACTATATCCTAACTACAGGGTCACGGGGGGTCTGCTGGAGCCAGTCCCAGCCAACACAGGGTGCAAGGCAGGAAACAAACCCCGGGCAGGGTGCCAGCCCACCACAGGGCACACACGCACACACTAGGGACAGTGTAGGATTGCCAATGCACTTAACCTGCATGTCTTTGGACTGTGGGAGGAAACCCACACAGACACAGGGAGAACATGCAAACTCCACACAGGGAGAACCCTGCCAGTGAACCCGGGTCTCCTAACTGCAAGGCAGCAGCGCTACCCACTGCGCCACCGTGCCGCCCTCAAAACAAGATTAAAGACTCCTTTCTATTCACTTGCTTGCCGTGACCTTCAGTAATACTGATGGTTTCCTCATTCTGATTATGTAACATTTACTTCTATTTATTTTATTTATGTTCATTCATTTTATTTCTGTTTATGTTTTTTATGTTAATTGTATGTTTTTCCTTCTTTTATTGTAAAGCACTTTGGCCACAGCATTCCTATGTTGTTTTAAATGTGCTATATAAATAAAGTTGACATTGACATTTAGTAAAATAACTTTTTTTTATATATTTAGTGTGGACCATCCAAAGTGGATAAGCTTTTGATAGATACTGTGTATTACAATAGCATAATTTTAATCCTGTTATTTTACCATACAATTACTTACAGGCGGAACAGAAATCTCTCAAGTCATGGAAAATGAAGAATCCAATGAAAGCAGCTCCAGCGCAGATCCAGAACTACATGGGACAGAGCTGTTCTGTCTAGAATATGAAGCAGACAGTGGAGATGTCTCCTCATTTATAATACACAGGGTAGGGGTAAATTTGCTTAGTTTAACTTCACAATTTTAAAAGTATGAGATGAACAGAAGTTGCTGCGACTCCCACAAGAATTCAGCCAAGCAGCACAGCACAGCACATGGCCTGTTGGCATCTATTCTTACATGTTGCAAAATATATAGATTTGGGTTTAAACTGCAGGAATACATCTAGTTAATGGCAAGTACAGTTTTCTTTAAGATACAAACAAGCAGGGGTACCTGCAGCAGACTATTTATTTAAACCTCAGGCTTGTTTGAAGTTGTACAAAATTCAGTTTTTCTTTTTTTGTTTAGTGAAAATTCTAAAATAGATGAATGCTGCTAATTGTGTATATGTCCAGATTGTATACAAAAATGTAATTCTGAAAAGTGTTGTAGATATCTATTTTAAACTCAGATTATGTAATGTGTAATATTTTTAGTTGTGTCATCTCTCAGCCATACGTGACATAAGTGTGGAAGAAGAGACGTGTATGAAACAGAATCTGTGGTTATTCTTTCTAGTTCTTTAACTGCTGCTGTATGACATATTTTGCTTTCAATTTTCTCGTAGGATGATGACCCCCGCAAAGTGGTGGAACTAGTAGCAGCAGAAAACATTTTGGACTCTGGCATGAAAGCAACTCTCTACCAGCGAATTCAGCAGGAGATTGAAAAGCGCAAAGTGAAACGCTGAACTGACCAAGGATGGCAAATCAGATGTTGAGTATTTCTCACTGAAACCTGAGAGCCAGAAGCTGACATGCTGCAGTACGTCAGTCAACAGCACTGTTTAAAATGACATCCATACTCTGGCAGGACTACTGAAATAGTTAAAGCTGCACTTTAAGCATGCCTAGACTACTGCTCTTGTGTGGCAGTTCACCATGACATGAATGCTACAGGGTGCACTTTTAATTTAGTTTTATTCTGATGAAGTGTACTTCTACTCAGAAGCCCAATATACTATACAGTAACTACAAATACAAAATGACAAATGACATGCAGCATAAATGAAAGACAGAGATGCATCATGCAGTACATATAAAAAGATACCTATAAACATGTACATACAGGATGGCTTTATGTGCAAATGCAAACTGTCCTTGGTCAGTAGCATTCTGAAAAGAACCTTTTCATAGCTGAATGATGACAAACGGGTCTATCATATGTGATGACATGTACACTCCGAGCCAAATCAAGTGCAACCATAAACGGCAAGAAGAGGAAGAAATCAGAGAAAACTTAGTAATGGCAATTCAAAAACAATTACTACAGTTGAAAAAGCAAGATAAGGGAGTGCTATAAAGTAACAGCAAGAGTATCCTGTGAGAAAATAATGAGCCTTTAGCCATGAATTAAATTCTAAAACAAATGGCGCTTCTCTGATATTGCTAGGCAGAGATCGGTTGCCCTATAGCTCAAGGCCGTACCCCTACATTAGTTCTATTTATCCTCAGAATATTAAGGAGGGCTGCATCTTAATTTATGCCCTGGAGTACAGGAACTAATATATTTTGTAGGGTGTGGGGAAGCTGAGCCATTTATGACTTTATGTGAGAAGAAGGATTGTAAAATCGGCTCTCAACTGGATGTCAGTAAAGTCATTTGAGAATTGGCATTTCATGCTAACAATTCTTAGTTCCAGCATGTTTTGAATTAACTATAGTGCAGTAACTGATCAGTTTGAACAGCCTTACTGTACTCAGTTCTTCTTGAGATAAATGTGCTGGTTTTTCACGCTGCTAAAGCTTAAGAAACTACCTTAATTTTACAATACATACATTTCTACATTTACTTATTTGGCTGACGTCTTTAACCAAGGCGACTCTCAACACTTATGACACAATTGGTTGCATTTCTTTTGGTTTTCCAGTTGGATGAACAGACAGGTCAAGTGACTTGCTCAGGGTCACACAGTATCCATCCATCCATTATCCAGCCCGCTGTATCCTCACTACAGGGTCACAGCAAATACAAGTCGCAAGGCAGGAAACAAACCCTGGGCAGGACGCCAGCCCACCACAGGGTGCAGACACACACACCAAGCACACACTAGGGACAATTTAGAATCGCCAGTGTACTTAACCTGCATGTCTTTTGACTGTGGGAGGAAACCCACGCAGACACGAGGAGAACATGCAAACTTCATGTGAACCTGGGTCTCCTAACTGCGAGGCAGCAGCAGTACCCACTAGGCCACCATGCCACCCCACACAGTATCAATAGCGGGATTTGAACCCACCACAGCAGGGTTTGAAGTCCAAAGCCTTAACCACTACGCCAGACTGCCTGCAATTTCTAAACTTAAGACAGCAGGTCTAACAAAGAACAGAAATGTGATGGAAGGTTAAATGCTTGTTAAAGATCAACAGATAAATCAGGATTCAGGTAAACTAAAATTTAAGCTTGCTGAGTTAAGAGCATTCACTATTGTATTGCTATTCACATAATTACCCCCCATTAAAAATGGTTAAGTGTTTTTCTGAACTTGAGCAAAAATATAACGTGTATAAAACCAAGTATTAAAAATAAACTTGCGTCATCATCTTATGACTTAATATTGTATTTTCAAATGATATCTCCTAAGGGTGACATATATAGTCCCAGCACCAACACTTGAGAACACAATGTTCAACAGTGATCAGAAAAAAGCAAGTACTGTCTCCAGACTTCACAAATAATGTGAAGTAACAGTAGTGCCTATTAGGCCACTAAATTCTCAATCCTGTGTAAGAATGTCATGATCAGCAGTGTCAAGAGTTTAAAAGCATAATAGTGGTGACATTTCTTGCTTTGTCACAAATTTCATATATTCTTTACAATATCAGTTAAAGAAATTTGTGTGCTGTGATGACAGGAAAAGTATTCTCTAAAGTAAGATCCAGATTGTCTGGATGAAACATCTTGTTCCTAAGAGTAATCCATATGGTCAACCAAGTGTTTGTGAGTTCTAGCAAGTGAAAAAGGGCAGGTGGCAACCTTGAGATGTGAAATGGATGAAGAAAAGTTAGGTGAAACTATTAATAAAAAAGACATTGTTACCAAGTGGCCTCCTTGAGTACGTGCTGTACTCCCGTTTCTGTCGTCTACTTCTTCTTACTCCTCCCCATCCTGTAAAATACAAATAAATTCAAGCCAGACTGAATTATTAAGTGCTCTTATATACATACACTTTTGAGAACAGGGGGATGGAGGTAGCGTTCCGATGGTAAAATACATGCAATATTGCATGAGAAATGAGGTGTCCCCTGGAGGTCAGAGTGCAATGCACCACTACGCTCCAGTTCTACGGTGTATCGGCCAACTTCAAGCCCTGCGTACAACACAGGCCAGGAGCAGCGGCATGCCTTGGTCAGTTTAAATGCTTGCACAGCTCATTAAAGGAGTCCCCCCTAAGGGCAGAACATACAGGAGGTGGACAGCCTACATCAGGGGTGGGCAAAGTCAGTCCTGGAGGGCCGCAGTGGCTGCAGGTTTTTGATCCAATCCAGTTGCTTAATTAGAAAACAATAATAACTTGCCAATAATTTAATTTCATGGCTTAGTAGTGCTTTAAACTGCCGTGTCAGGTCATCCTAGATTTTTGTTCCTTTCTAAGGATAACACCAAATGATTTGAAGTCTAAAAAGGATGAGTTAATACCAGTGCTTCACTTTTTTCTCTTCACTTTTCTTCCAGGTATTTAATTAAACCAAATAGTGCATGATAAATACACACACATGTATAAATGGTAACAAGTTGAATGGAGAACTGCTGCTTTATTTTATTACTAATGAGGGCAATTAAAAACTGAGCATACAGCTGTTTAAGACTAAAATAAGCAATAAGGGTTCAACATCTTAACAAGTGAATTCAACAAAAATGAAGCAGAAGTGTTACTTGAGCAATAAGTGCTTCTTATTAGGCCATTGGGTTGGAACAAAAACCTGCAGACACTGTGGCTCTGCAGGAACGACTTTGCCCACACCTGGGCTACATAGTTCAGAGTATTATTTTCTTTGACCTTATCTATACAGCGCTTAAAACACAAGAGTTCATTCCATGGGAGACATGTAAATGTCAATCCTGTAATAATTTAAAGTACAGCACAATTTATATTGCTTTTCATTTAAACCCTCCAAACTTTTGTGATCTTACAATTACAGATCAAAGTGTTACATTAAAATATTCAAATTAAAGCTACCATAGTTACAGGATGAAATTATATTTATACCCCAAATTCTCATTATTCCCACTAATTACCTGTTTAAATTCAAAATAATTGTTTCCTGTGAAATGTGTTTTCCCATGACCATCAACAAAAGCTAAGGTCAATCATTAGGAAAAGCATACAAATGTTTTACTTCAGTGTAATTGTATGTACCATGTTCAGGAGTAAATAGTGCCACTGAACTTATAATATTAGCCCCTAGCAAAAAGAAATTAGACAGCTGCAAGAAAAAATTGTGAAACATTTGGAATCACCTGGATTTCTGCATTACTTGTGACAATGATTTCCAACTAAGTCACAAGACACACATATAAATTAGGTTAACCCTTGTATTTAGTACCTAGCAGAACCTCATTTAGCCCCAGTAACCTTCGACAAACATTTCCTTCAGCAGCTGATCGGACCTGCACAATGGTTAGGAGGAATTTTAGACTTGACAAAACTGTTTCAATTGTACAATATATTCAAGTCATTAATATTTCTGGGATTCCTCAAGTGAACGGCTCTCTTAAGGTCATGACACAGCACCTCACTTGGTTTGAGGTCTTGACTCCAATTCTGCTACCTCAGAACACATGGTTTCTTCTTTTTAAGCCAATCTGTGATGATCTACTTTGGTATTTGGGGTCAGTGTCCTGTAGCTTCATCACACTCTTATTACACTTCAGGTAAACGATTACTAACCTGACATTTCTCAGAAGAATTTCATGATAAGACTTTTCAAATCATTATTATCTGCTAGATAATAAGCTATCTAGGCAATGCTCATAACACCATGTTTGTAATGGTTGGGAATGAGGTTTTGGTATCCTGTGAATTTCCCCTTGGCATTAATAAAGTTATCTATCTATCTATCTATCTATCTATCTATCTATCTATCTATCTATCTATCTATCTATTTATTTATCATATAGTACCTTTCACATCTATCTATCTATCATATAGTACCTTTCATATCTATCTATCTATCTATCTATCTATCTATCTATCTATCTATCTATCTATCTACAGTCTGCTTTTCCCCTAAACATAGTGTTAAAATGAGTGTCATCTGTTCACAGAACATTGTCCCAGTAGCATTTTGGAACATCTGGATGTCTTTTTGTAAATGTTTCTTTTTGGGAAGCAGTGGTTTCCTCTGTGGTATCCTTCCATGAACAACACCCTTCTTCTTAACAGTGGGCACATGAACAGAGGCTTTACCAAGTTCAGGATATTTCAGTAGGTCCTCTGCTGTTGCCTCCACTATTGCATGCTGTGATTTTCCCATGGTCTTTGTAAGACATTCACTCTTAGGGAGAAAAGCAACAGTACTCAGTTGCCCCCATTGGTAGACAATTTGTCTTACTATGGAATAAATAACACCCCAGGCCTTTACATATGCTGTTGTATCATGTATCCACCTTCATACGTCTCTCTCACATGCTTCACATTGATACCCAGTCCGGCATGCTTTTTCACCATCCCACATCCATTCTCATCTCAATGATCGCAACACCCAACTCTGATTAGCCTTTGGTAAAGCCTAAAGGTCACATACTCTTTCCAGGTTGGACTATGAATGTTTAAATGATGTGTTCAGTATTGAAGAGAAGACGTGTAGTAGTTTTGTGTGTTATGACAAGTAAATAAAGTTGGTTGTGTTTGTTTATTGTTGTGATTTAGCTAAGGATTTCACCAGCTTTTTATGAATATTTAATGCAGAAACCCAGGGAAATCCAAAGTGTAATCCAAGCATACAAGAGCAGAAGTTGCAGTTATGGACTTTTCCTAGACAACTGAAAACACTAGCAGCAAAGGAGAATGCCTAGAGAGAAAATTATATACAGGAATGCCAGCATGAGATACCACTGTACAATGTGCCATCTTACAAAGTGATGGACAATTATCTTACCTGGTTATTATTTGTGCTGATATGATTGCTTTTATTGTACAGTACTAATCTTTTTTTATTTGAAACTTTAAAAAGAAATCTTTTATTCTTTGGATAATTTAGTGAATTCTAATGAATTGCAACTGTTTAAACCAGCTTTAAAAGCCAGTCTAAGTGCTGTTTTTCCTCTTAATGTTCAAACATTTTATCCTGACATGCCTGTTTTCTGGTGTCTTTCTGCGTGTGTGTTTTGGGCTGGCTGTAGTCTCCAAGATTAGGGATCCGTTTTTTAGGGATATATATACTTTATGTAGTATTATTAATATTATTAAGACCTCATGTTATTAATAAACATATGCCAGGCCTTTATCAACAAGAGCAGATGAGTAAGTCCAGACCTGCAAGGGCAAGGAGTACAGGGTGAAACCACAGGTTTCAAGAGAAGACACATTAAATGACAATGGCAAACACAAAAAAAAGTCCCATCTTGATTGGTGACCAAATGAACAAATAATAACTTTCTCAAAGGCCCCTGATGGCTGGAGAGATGCACATCTTTTATCTGAAGTTGTATGATGGCCTCAACCAGCTTTATTCTTATAATGGTTGAAATAGTTAAAAGATTCTGCCATGTGGCTACCTGAACTTTTTTTAAACCTTAAGTAAGAGATTTGATACCATCACACCAGGATTTGGATCAATGAACAATCCTGAATCCTAATACCAAAACATTTTCAGAGGGAACAATTCCATTTTTTTATTTCCTCCAGCAGTTATTGTGAAAGCATGACTGGAGATACTGTTTTAGAGGCTTTATGGGCCGTACAGCAGACTGCAGGGTATGTTGTATCCAATTAGAAATATTATTGATAACACTCGCTGGACAGGATACCATTGATCTATTCAGAAGCTGGTTTAGAATACTCCCTGGACAGAAAGGGAAGTGGTTTGGAATACTTCATGGACCAAATGCTGCCATTTCATCTGGGAATTATGCTTTACCACTGCCTAGATAGAACGTCAAACGGCGTAATGGCTGCCAGAAGTCAGCTGTTAGTCCTCCTGGCCACTCAGGAGCAACAGGAGGTTGTTGCCATGCTACGGCCAAAAGCACAGGCTCTTTGTTCTTTAAGGAGTCAGGGATTAGCAGTAACCACTTGCCAGTCAGCTGAATCTGAAATCCAGAAGTGTTCTAAGGTTCCAAAGCCAGGGAAAATTACAGTTGGTCAGAAACTGTCAAGACGGAAGAGAAGGAAAGCCAAGGTAAAGGAGAGGTAGAAGGAGAAAAGACATTAGAAGATGGCAGGTGGCAGAAAGTGTACAAGACATAAGGTCAGATCCAAGTAGGCAAGAAAGAGCCTGTTGCGTGTCTGGATAAAGTCACGTCCAAGTCTGTTTGAGTAAAGTACATTTAGTTTCCAGTTTATTTCTCAGCTCTTCTTCCATTTCTTTGGGTCCAGGGTCTGCTCCAGAGCACCACATCAGGTAATATCCTATACAGTGAGTCTTGAAACAATACTGGTAGTCAGTCAGTCAGTCATTGTCCAACCTGCTATATCCTAACACAGGGTCACAAGGGTCTGCTGGAGCCAGTCCCAGCCAACACAGGGCACAAGGCAGGAAACAAACCCCAGGCAGGGCTCCAGCCCACACACACACACACACCAACCTGCACCTAACCTGCATGTTTCTGGACTGTGGGAGGAAACCCATGCAAACTCCACGCAGGGAGAACCCGGGAAGCGAAACCAGGTCTCCTTACTGCAAGGCAGCAACGCTACCACTGCACCACCGTGCTGCCATAATACTGGTGGTAGTGATCTAATGAAATATACAAAAACATGTTGTATAGAAATGCCTACCATTCATCAAAAGTAATATATCTATAAAATCTACTAGGGGAGCCCCCTTAGAATATCAGTGTACAATGCTAAAATTGGTGTCTTTCCTTTAGAAATCTGTAGATCTCTGACAATATCTGTAAAGATGGAAGACCACAGTCCTTAATGTAATGGTAGCCAGTGATATAAACTTTCAAGGTAATTATTTTGTTTTGTGTCCAGTGGTGTCTCTGCAATCAGGGCAGGTGGAGTACTGCCCCAAATCTCCAACAGATGGTGCTGTTGCACAAAATTTAAGTAGTAAACTCACCTCAAAAATGTAGCTTATTGGTAACCTTTTTATAGCAAAGTAATGTTATGTTCAAGTCCACATAAATTAACTACCACTACTCATAAGGCAACAATGGAGAAAAGCCAGTACAGAGTACTAGTGCATACCAGCACACTTCAAGCACTGACTTTACCCCAACCCCTGGTGTAAAATTAATCCTGCTTTAGTCAACAAAATCTATTTTTTCTGAATTTCTATGATATGTGCGATGTAATTTCTTATCTAGGAAAATACTTCTTTTTGGTGTAGGTGGACTTTTCTGTGGCCATTGGAACTGTAATGTTCTTGGCAGAAGTGCAATCTGAACTTTCCAGTTCCACCTTGAGGCGTGGAGATACAGCCCCTTTATGTGATCCAACAATTCATGTTTTGTGATCCAATTTAAAAAGTGTGTGAACCTCCACATCTCACTATTATGGAGCAGTTGTCATTATTATTATAGATGTCACGGATTACTTTTATTATAATCAGGTCAGGTTGGGCAGCATGCACTGGTACAGCACTTTGCAGCACCCACCATATGACGAACCCCCTGACAGACATGCGGTCTAGTCCCACTCGCCAGAAATGACCCTCTATCTGCTGCAGCCAGATGTTACGTGGGGCATTCCCTTGGCCTGGTCCAGCCACTCAGGTCCTCAACAATGAGGATCCTGTGAGCTGGATCACCCTCGGGGAAATGCACCATATGGCCATAGTGCCATAGTAACTGATGCTCCCTCACAATGCAGGTAATGTGCCTCATTCTAGACTCCATGAGCAACCACTCATTCAACACAAAGTCAGACCAGCAGTACCCAAGGATTCTCCACAGATAGAGAAAGAGTCTAAGGTCACTGGATAGCGTCCATGTCTGTCAACCATATAGCAAGACAGGACGCACCAGGACTCTAAAGACTTGGACCTTCATCCTTTTGCATAAATATCGGGAGCGCCACACACCCCTTTCCAGCGACCTTATGACCCACATGCTCTCTCAATCCATCTACTGACGTCATAAGAAGTCACCAGAGACATGAATATCACTGCCAGGGTGAGTAAACCTCTCAACAAGTTTGATACTCTCTCCGCAAACAAACACACTGCTGATGGCTGTGCCCAAGAGGAGTTTAAAGGCCTGGATCTTGGTTTTTATCCAGGACACTCGCAAGCCCAGACACTCAGACTTCTCACTCAGCCCCTCGAGCGCACCAATCAGAGCCTCCATTGACTCCGCGAAGATCACAGCATCATCAGCAAAGTCAAGACCCATGAATCTTTCTTCACCAACAGATGCCCCACAGCCGCTGGACCCCACAACCTTGCCCAACACCCAGTCCAACAGAGTAGGAGCAAGAACACACCCCTGACGATCCCCAGAACCAACTGGGAAAAACACAGAGGTCCTGCCTCCACTCTACACAGCACTCACAGTACCAGTGTACAAGCCAGCCATAATATCCAGCAACCTCGAGGGGATCCCGCGAACCCTCAGGATGTCCCACAGGGCAGCTCGATCAACACTTTATGAAAATCGACAAAGGCTGCAAAGAAACTCTGCCGATATTCGTATTTGAGCTCCAAGAGAACCTTCAGTGTGTAAAACAAGAATGCTCTGGTCGCTTGTAGGTGAGCAAGTGATCACAGATCCTATTGAGGATGACTCCAGCAAGAACCTTACCCGGCACCGAGAGCAGTGTTATCTTCCTGTAGTTGCCGCAATTCAGGAGATCACTTTTCCCTTTCCAGATTGGGCCAGCAAGTCTCATTTTCCAGTCAGTTGGGATGATGCCAGTCTCCCAAATGGAAGCAAAGATTGCTTGCAATGCCAGGAGGACAGCCTTATCACCAGCCTGGAGAAATTCACCCTTGATACCACAGATCCTTGCAGCCTTCCCTACCCTCAGCTGTTTCACCTCCTGTGCAATCTCAGATGAAAATACCTCCTTCTGGGAACACCAGTAACACCAACACAACCCTCAGCAACCTTGAGGGTCTTGTCACGGAAGATCTCCCACATCACATTAGGATCAGCAGTCGCACCCAAGTTCATAAGTTCCTTACACAAACTGCGTGCAGACTCATCAGAGACTGATCTTGGTGAATGGCCAGGTCCAGTCTCATTTTCCTAGGAGGTAGTAGCCTACAGGACCTAAGATGGATCTTCACAGTAGCAACAACAAGTCTATGGTCAGATATACTTGAATATCTAATGACAGTCCCATGACTCAAGAAAAAGTTGGGACAGACCTCATGAAAGAGAAAGACATCAGGATCACATTAATGGAGAGACTGTGAAGAACATTCAAAGATGGTGCAGTAGTAGCTGTCTACAGCCACCTTTCAACAGGACAATACTATTTCATAATAAATAAATTTGTAACTTTCCAGTGATTCCCACATTTTCCTTTATTCAGAAGAAAAACACATTAGCCCATGGAAAATGTGTAGACTCCACATAGACAGCACTATAGTTGAGAATGAAGTCTAATTTTCTGAAGAAGGGAGGCAGAAGCTCTAAGTACCCTGGTTAATAGAAGACAACACAAAACAATTATAAACAATTTTCAAAAATATTAACACCTCAAAAATGAGCAAGTCAACTGAAATGGACAATTATATAAAATAAATTAATTTTAAATCATTAACTACTGCTAATCAAGTTTTAAAATACATAGCTCAGATATACAGTATAAGCACAGTTCCCAAACTGAGTGCTTCACAGCGTCAACTGATAGTAAAAAGTCATCATTTTGTGGGAAACGATATTTCCAAAGGCATCAGAAGGTCTAAAGCAGTGGTTCTCAAAGCCCCAATGTAGCTGCTACTTTTCACCCAAACCAACTTCCTCTTTTAATTAAAAGAATTAAGGAAGCTGTTATTTCTGTGCTTTGGCATCGGTTTAGAAATTCCAAAACTGGGTTTGTTAATCTTTTAATGGAATGAAGCAAGCATTTATGTACACTCACTGGGCACTTTATTAGGTATATACCTTTCTAGTGCTGTGTTGGACCCCCTTTTGTCTTCAGAACTATCATAATTCTTCATGGCACAGATTCAACAAGGTGCTGGAAACATTCCTCAGGGATTTTGGTCTATATTTACATGATAGCATTGCACAGTTGCTGCAGATTTCTCAGTTGCACATCTATGATGTGAATCTCATATTTCCCCACTATCAAAGGAGCTCTACAGCATTGAGATCTGGTGTCTGTGGAGGCCATTTTAGTACAGTAAGCTCGTTGTCATGTTCAGAGAACCAGTATGAGTCGACCTGCGCTTTGTAAATGCTGGAAAAAACATGCTGGAAGTAACCATCAGAAGATGGGTACACTGTGGTCATAAAGTGATAGACATGGTCAGCAACAGTACTCAGGGTGTGTCATTTAAATGATGCTCAGTTAGTACAATTGGTACTTATTGGCCAAAGCGTGCCAAGAAAATATCCCCAACACCATTATACCACCACCAGCTTGAACCATTGATACAAGGCAAGATGAATCCATATTCTGACCCTACTATCTGAATGTCACAGGAGAAATCAAGATTCTATCAGACCAGGCAATGTTTTTCCAATCTTCTATTGTCCAATTTTGGTGTGCCCATGCGAATTGTAGCCTCAGTTGTCTGTTCGTAAATGACAGGAGTGGCACCCGGTGTGGTCTCCTGCTGCTGTAGCCCATCTGCTTCAAGATTAAATGTGTCGTGCATTCACAGATCCTCTTCTGCATACCTCAGAGTGGTTATAGAGTTACTGTTGCCTTTCTATCAGCTCAAACCAGTCTGGCCATTCTCCTCTGATCTCTGGCATTGACAAGGCATTTTTGCCCAGAGAACTGCCACTCACTGGATATTTTCCCTTTTTTGTACCATTCTCTGTAAACCGTAGAGATGGTTGAGTGTGAAAAGTAGATCAGCAGCTTCTGAAATATTCAGAGCAGCTCATCAGGCAGCAGAAACCATGCCACGTTAAAAGCCACTTATATCACCTTTGTTCCCTATTCTAATGCTCGGTTTGAACTTTTGTAGGTCACTTTGACAATGTCTACATGCCTAAATGCATTGAGTAGGTGTAATGTGATTGGCTGCTTAGAAATTTGCATTAATGAGCAGTTGAACACATGTACTTAATAATGTGACCAATGAGTGTACGTTGCTACTTTTAAGGTGTTGTGCTTATTTAAGCTAGTAGGTCAGGTACTGAAGCAGCTGCAGCCTTTCAGCATTACATGTAATTTGCCAAGACATTTTCTCTAATATTCATTAATTGTCATTATTAAGATATAATACATGGAGCAAGCACCACAGAAAAAGCTGAATAAATACAAAAATGACAAAAGAGAATTAAAATTAAGCATTTAATGTTATGAGGAAAAAATACAAATATTTCTACTTTTCTTATAAATGTAAATCTTGAACTTCTTCAATCTTATGAGTACAGAATAATAAAATTAATAAAATGAAATAATAATAAATGAAAAAAGACCAGCTTGTTAAACAATGGAATCAATTAGAGTTACATGGCTGACTGACTGTGGAACTGGCTGGAGCAAAACCCTACAGCCACAAGAAGCTGCCAGAACTAAATTTAAGAACAACTGGGCATAAGCTCTATCTCAGTTTTCAAGATTGCAGTATGTGGTGGAGCAGAGCAGGGAGTTTGTTTTATGTGGTTAATCTCCCTCAAATGGCCATGTTTGTAACACACAGTCAGTTCTCATTATGATGTCTTCGAGAAACCTCTCTCCTAGCAGAACACCCAACCTGCTGCCTCACACTGAGCAACAATGTCTGCATGTCACATATGCAAAGGAAAGATTTAGAAGTGTATTTTGACCCACAGGATGAATAAAGGACATGGTCAGGAAGCCAGAATTCAGGTGCCAGAAGATTAATAAAGAAGATGTTTTGCAGACGCTCGGTGAACACAAGGACACACTAAAAACCCGAAAGCAGGCAAAAGGATTTACAAAATTTAGAAAATGCAATATGATGGGAAAGAGAAACAACTGAGAAGAGAAAGGAATGACTAATGACAGGATACCAAAGGCACAATGCATGAACCATTGATTGAGTTATTGATTGAATAGCGCACAACCGCCCAATCACTTGATTTTATTATTATTAGGCAGAAACCATGAAGCACCAGTGATCTATATCCCTACATCTATGGCAGAGCTGAAGATTGTGCAAAACTTTTAAAATGGCCTCTGGGCAATTTTGTTTTTGTCAGTTTAGCATCCCTTATCTATCCCTAACATACAATAATTTCCATGAATTGCACAAAAAATGGAAACACTTAAATAAGACCAGTCCCCCACCCCCAAAAGCAATTCTGGAAGGCCCATAGTTTGAGAGTGACACTGGACTAAAAGTCAGGGTTAAGTCAGGGTAACAGGGCAAGGCAGCAGGCACACATCCATCCATTCCACAACAATAGCAACAAGTCTGTTTATCAATTTCCCCAAAATCACGTGATGCTGTTTTTTTTTTTTTAATAAATAAAAATTAAACTGGCGGCACGGTGGCGCAGTGGTAGCGCTGCTGCCTCGCAGTTAGGAGACCCGGGTTCGCTTCCGGGTCCTCCCTCGTGGAGTTTGCATGTTCTCCCGTGTCTGCGTGGGTTTTCTCCGGGCGCTCCGGTTTCCTCCCACAATCCAAAGACATGCAGGTTAGGTGGATTGGCGATTCTAAATTGGCCCTAGCATGTGCTTGGTGTGTGGGTGTGTTTGTGTGTGTCCTGCGGTGGGTTGGCACCCTGCCCAGGATTGGTTCCTGCCTTGTGCCCTGTGTTGGCTGGGATTGGCTCCAGCAGACCCCCGTGACCCTGTATTAGGATTCAGCGGGTTAGAAAATGGATGGATGGATGGATGGAAAATTAAACTGCACAGAATGACAGAGCATGACATACCCTCTTAATTCAACTGTGGATCAGAGAAGCCAAAGCCTGCACCATGATACCCAAGGAAGGAAGCAACACTCACTTATACATGTGCACACCTTCATGGCGCCCTAATTTAGAATTGCCAAGTAATCTACGACACACATATCTGGGATGTGGAGGAAAACCTGAGTTCCCAGAGAAAAGCCCACATAGGCATGGCAAAAAATGCAAATACTAGTCAGACAACAACACAGTATTAAATATGAACCCAACATGCTAACCACTGTGCCATGACACTGTCCTACTGAAGAAACTTAATTATGTTTAATTTTAGGTGCAAAACTACAAGCAACAAATACTTTTGGAACTGCACAAGCCACCATATAAAGGACAGGAAGGGTATCTTCATGGGCCAGCTAAAGACACACACTACAGTAAAATGTCTCTGTCACTTATTGTATGGGCTAGTACTGCATTCCTAAAAAGAGATAAGTTCCAGAAAAAAAAAAAAAAAAACTAAATGTTTAGTGTTGTATCTAAATGCCCCATTGATTTGCCTCTACATTTTACCTTAGCGTATTATCCTTGTTTTACATGGACACCTCACAATACTCGTCCCTGGAAACCTCAGCAATGGCAGGCTTCTGGGATCACAGCTTACAGTCTCCTCCCAAAGCTGACAGGACTAACAAGGATATCTCAACACTCTTCTACAGAACCTGGGTTAGACGGGAACATTCCTAACCCCTAGATGACTGCTAGTGTCAGGAAACAGTAAGTAGTTTCAGGGAGATAATAACAAACCACTTCATCTAAACCTATGTTTACTTACAGCGAAACCAGACATATCAAACACTAGGAGTTAAAATTGATGAAAACATACAACCTCGATTCAAATTAAGTCAAAGTCAAAAGTCAAAGCGAACTTTATTGTCATCTCAACCATATATAAGTATACAGATAGACAAAATTGTGAAGCTCAGGGTCCACAGTGTAACAACATGAAGTGCAAATAAAAATTAAAACACAAACAAGACAACACATTGTGCAAAGACAAGACAAAGAAGTAGCAGCAATATGATGTGTAGTAAGCAATATGAGCATTGATGCAATGTATGGTATTGTGCAATCTAGATACTGTGGATAGTGACTGGGGTTGCTACCCAGTCAGGACACCCAGGAGGACTGGAGGAGGGCTTGCGCCTTCTCCAGACCACGAGAGGGCGACCGCCCTGGTTGCTTTGGGGACCACAGGTAGAGAGCTTGGAAGCTCAACCCTGTAGGGGCCCGTGGTCACCACCAGGGGGCACCCCAATGCCTGGAGAGCCCTGGACCTCAGCACTTCCACCACACCCGGAAGTGCTGGGGGGAAGAGGATCGAAAACACCCAGAGTGCTTCCGGTTACACAGCCGGTGCTTCCGCCACACAGGGGAGTGCCGGCAGAAGATTACTGGAGGACACCTGGAGCAAATCCAGGTGGATAAAAAAGGGGCCGCCTCCCTCCATTCGATGGCTGGAGTTGGGTGGAAGAGGACAGAGCTCGGAGGAGAGGAGTGGAGGCGGACCAGAGAAGAGTAAAGGCATTGTGAGAAGGCCAGGACTTAAGGGGTGATTGGTGCTGCGGCACTGGGTTTGTGCACTTATAATTGTATATAAGATTGTAAATAAACGTGTGTGGTGCTAAGATATCATGTCTACCTGTCTGTGTCCGGGCTGTACTCGACAATACATAAATATATTCAATAAATATGTAATATAATAAATAAATAATAGATAATACAACACAGTGTGAGGTAGTACAGAAATGGCTGCATGACTCAGTGTATGATAATAGTTGTTCAAGACATGTGTAAACACTGACAGGTCAGAATGTTTCACAGCAGAAGGATGTCAAAGTGCAGTGTGCAAAATACTTAAAAGGTCAGTATGAGATTTTCAGTTCTTTTCTATATGCAAACTAGTTTTTGCCAAAAAGTGTCTTGCATGTATAAAAGTTCTGTTTTTAGAGTCGGTTGAGGCAGTGTAGAAGATCCCACGGGGCAGGAAGGTGTTGAGGAGTCTGACTGCTTGGGGTAAAAACTATCCTGCAGCCTGGCAGATCTGGCTCTGATGCTGCAGTTGCTTATCTTGGATGGCACAAGTGTGAAAAGTCCATGTGAGGGGTGTAAGGGGTCCTGCACAATGCTGCAGGCCTTGCGGACACTGCGTTTGTAAAATATGTCCTGTAGTGAAGGAAGAGGCACCCCAATAATGTTATCTGCTGCCTTTACTATCCTTTGCAGGCGCTTGCGGTCGGATATGCCACAGTTGCCATACCAGACAGTGATGCAGCTGGTCAGAACACTCTCAATGGTGCCTCTATAGAACGTGGTGAGGATGGAAGGGGGAAGACTTGCTCACTTCAGCCGCTTCAGGAAGTGTAGTCTCTGTTGGGCTTTCTTTTGGGTTTGAATAGCCTGTACTTTCAGTACAACATCACACCTCAGCCTTGAGCAGTTAGAGAGTCAGTGAGACACACAGGTACACAAGCCTTTGTATGTGGCAAGTTTCAGAAGGAGAGAGGACCTGAAGAATCCTCAGAAGGATCATGCAGCAAGCTTCGTTTCAGGAGAATCAAAGAGCCAAGAGAGAGAGCCCAAAGAAACTTTGGTGGCTGGTCATGTAAGATTTACGGAAACATAGCAGTAGCTTTTATCATGCAAAAAACCTGAACAACTGATAACTTATCCATGGTAATGCTACTCATATCAAATATTAGTAAGTATCTAATACCATGATAAACTAATTGAAAAGGTCTAATTTACTTATCTTATATCTCATATAAGCTTATACGTACAATTCTGCCTTAAGTTTAAAGCTGAAACAACCAATTAATCATGGCAATATATACATGGATGTTCGAGGATGCTTGTTGTTATTTGCGTATATCCCATCAGCCTATTCATCAGTCTATTTGCATACATCCCATCAGCCCCAAACTAGTCCATTTTCAAACATTCATCAGCATATATCCCATCAGCCATCTTTTTGCCCTGGAAAACACTTTCTCATCCCAGCCATATTAAATTTTTTAGCCATTTCCTATAAGATCTATACTTCTATTTTATTCTATTGTATTCATTTAAAAGCTACAGTTTACCTAAATAGTTCCTAAATTACCACAGATTTCATACCATAAGTCTTATTTTTATATAATGTATATAGCATTATTTAAACCACAATACATCCAACCATGTAAACACGAAATTCCATTGATTTTGTCATGGGTCTGCCCCACCACTATTCATAGCACTTAGGCCAGGCATGGCCGTAGATAACAAATCATTTTTGACATTCACTGAATACACTGACGCCAACTTGCCAACTCACCATCATTTATACGTAAAACTGACATCAGTCTTGTTGGCTCCACAGAAATGTGTCTTCTTAAAAATAAGTAATCAAAGTATTGTAGAATAATGCAGTAAAGTACATAGTGCTGCTTGGTCTGATTTTCCTTAAAAGTTCTCTTATTTTATTACAATGCTAGTCATCTTGTGCTGATTAAGTAGCATGGTAGAAAGGTGGTTTATGTTTCTACAGGGTGGTCCAGATCTACTGTAATTATGCAGATCCAGATTGTCTGGATGACTTTGCTTTATGTGAGGACGATCCCAGTTCAGCGCAAAGACGATTCTTCATGTCATCAGTTCGCACACTTCTCGATGGTCCGGGATTTTTTGGATGATTTTCTATGTAATAAACTTAATAAGTTAAAGCGTAATGAAAATTGTGTAATTAGATTTGGACCACCCTATATATCAATGAAACTGGTTTCAAATCCTATCTCAGTCACACTGTCTCGATGTTCAAGCAGATTTTCCTCCAGATACTCTTGATTTTCTTCCTATATCCTCTCTGTGAATAAAAAAATCTTAGAAATAAAGAGGTCAATGTAATTAGCAACTCTAACACTGGTCTGATGTGGGTAACTGTGTGGGCATATGTAATGATTGAGCCCACTGGCACCCTGTCTGAAGTTCTTTCCCACCTTGTGCCCTAGACCTCCATGCTTCAGCAAACTGGACTTTAAATCATGGCCTCTCATCACTGTCAGTGTAGAGCTGGCATGCTCATATGGATGTTTCTGTAGTTACTCCCATTTATTTCAAAAGCTTCGTTGGCTAAGCCTTTAATTTGGCCTTGAATAGTCTGTACTTTCAGTATAACAGCAGATTATTTACATGTGAGTTCAGTTTCTGCTTTGCCAGTGGAACGATGCAAAAAAGAAGCTTCAACAAAATAGGCTAAAATTCATGTTCTGTAAGAGTTTCCAATTGAACTTTAAATGATTTTGAAATAGTTTTGTGCCTAAACTGGGTGTGTGCATTGTGGGCCCTGCAATAAACTGGTGCCCAATCCAGGTTTAGATCTTGCTTTGTGCTCAATACTGATAGGATAGTCTTCAGCTTTTAGAGATGGATTTAAGAATGAACCAAAGCATAATCTTTTTATATAATACGCTACTGTGGCTGTTCGTTTGTCTGTCCAGGATTTTAAATCACCTGCAGCTCGCAAACCATTTGTACTATTGACATGAAATTTGGTACACATACTGTATACTACATGACATCTATTATTCGCTTTTCCTCCTAGGTTATTCCTTTTCTTATTTTTATTTTATTTTATTGTAGAATCAACTCTCAGCAGCAGCCAGCAGGGAGGCTGTGCAGCACATGTGTACAAGCACCGCTCTCCTCCCTACCACCTTCGCTGTCACTTCCCCTACCTCTTCATATTTTAAATAATTCTTGAGGCAGATTGAAGACTTAAGTGCAAGCATAAGTGAAAAATTAAAGAAAACATACTAAGTAATTGTAACACAAACACTGCCTTAATCAGTTTTAATGTGACAAGATGCTGATGAAAGAAGAGAAGAAGCAGGCCGCTAGGGTGGAGAAAAGAAGAGCTGCTCAAGAAGCAGCAAGTGCATCAACCTCTGAGCAAACGAAAGGTAAACGTACAGAAAAAAAGCATGAAAACTATGAATGCTCAAGTCAAGTGTATTCACTGCACGTTATCATGCAATGTGCCGTTACTGGTATTCTCATAATAGTCACCATTCCAGAAGTCAAGGGTACTGACTATGGCATTAGTCCATTACAGGGCACCCTGCACATACTCAGCCTCACAAGGGGCCAGTTTGGAATCACTACTTAATCAGTTCTGAGAATGTAAGGGCTAAACCAGAGTACCACGAGGAAAACTCCTCCAGGCACATAAACAGTTACTAGAAATGGGAATATAAAGCCAGGACACTAGATCTTTGAAGCAGCAGTGGTAAATAGTAAGCCACCAATAAACATTTGAGATTCCTGTGCATGTATGTAACACTTTTAATTTTGTTTCATTGGATTAAAAATCATAGATTATAGTGTCATTATTGTCAGAGCACATTGAAATTCTTACTTGAAAGTATTAATCAACATGCAACATGTTCCCACTCTTCAGCACCATCATTTCTACCTTATCTGAAAACTTCTGGTTTCCTTGGCTTAAGTAACTACCTTAATCCAAAACTGCTGTCATCCCTCAAACCATTTTCTTACCTCACAACATATTTTTATATAGCTATAATAATTACAATTGCAAATACACACAGTAGAAAAGATCAATGAACAAAAGAGATGTAGAATTTAAAAACAGATACAGTATATTGTGTCTTTCATTATAAGAAGGACTAAAGATTAATCTTCCACTTATCAAATATTCAGCTTTAATGCTGTATACTACAATTGTGAAAACTCTTTTAATATATGTATTGTTATGTTGAAAAGATGTATGGAAAAGTATGACAAATAAACCTGTGTTTCAGCCTGACACTGAATTACTATTGCACATAAAAGTATTTTATATTTTTTTCTTAGTGCTACTAATCTTGACGGAGGCATTCTATCCATCCATTTCCTTTCCCATACCATTTTTTTCTAAAACTGTACTAACATTTCCCTATCTTCCAGTTATTATCCTTATCATTGTTCAGTCCTGAAAAAGACACTAGGGGGCACCCAAACATTTTTTTTCACAGCCACAGCTCTAGTTTACTTGCTAGTGACATAAAATGGTGAAGTACCTCGGGCAAAACAGAAATATGGAGGATGCCACTTCAGCTGTGGAATATGCAACAGGAAGAAAAAGAAATGGAGTTCTAACACACTTAATAGTGCATTGGGGAATAAACAAAATCCTCAGGAACGGTTGCATTAAAAAGGTCCTACATATGATTGACTTCATTTGCTGGCTTCAGGTTTCAGAGATTAGCAGTCAGCTATTCCAAAATTACTTAAGATTCTTCATGTTAGTAATATCTATCAAGACTGCTAGTGTAAGTTACATGTTTTCCCTGTGTCCACTTGTTTTTTCTCCAGAACAGTTTCCTTCCACACAGGTTAAGATGATCGGTAACTTTTAACCTAATTACTATGTTGTTGTGTGCTTGGCTGTGCCCAGTAATAAAATGACATCCCATCCATGCTTGGTTTCTATTTTGTACCCATTGTCCCAAACTGGTGAAAGCAGGTTTAGAAAATGTATGGATCAGTTCATCCACTGTCTCAATTTAAGGGGCTATAGGAACTTGAAGTACTGAACAAAAACTAGAAACAAATCCAGTATGGAAAACAAGTTCATCTTAATCATGGAAAAATTTATAGACATTGATAAATGTGCAAATTCTAGGCAGTCACTTACACAAAAGGCTAAAGATATTGCACCTTTTAATATTGTTAAATAACAGAATGTATAAGTAGGAACACTAAGTTTACCAAAAACTCTGAGAAAATCATTGCTGTTTGATATGAGTTTCTTGCCCACAGAAGTTCTTCAATGAACTGGAGCCTTGTAAACTGCTGTTTCCTTAGGTCCCAAAATCACCATGACAGTGAAGTGGAGCATCAACTAATATTAGATGAGATGGAACCTAGTCACTGTGAAAATATTCTAACGTGTAGGGCTTGTAAGGAAAGTATTTTCTTCTATGAATCCATAACCACCCTTTCCATTATACTGAAAGGATTTCACACTTTCAGATGAGTGAGGTTTCATCAGTTCAGCAGATGAAGAAAGTGACAAAAATAACTCCTGTACTCACACAAATGTGTGCACACTGCCTCCTTGTCCTGCATTCATCTGTCATCAATGGAGGCAAAAGGGAAGTATAACTGAACACAAAAGGAATAAAGAAAATAGGAACACTAAATATTTTTCTCTAATAGAAATGGGAAAGCCATTGAATGTTATGCCTTTTTTGTACTGGAGTTTCAGTCACCCAAGGTTATTGCAAGCACTAGTTCCATTTCTCAAAAGGTATTCATCGTTTCATATTTTTCTTATTTTTGTTTAAAAGGAATTTACCCTTTACTGATCTTAGAAACTGACTGTAAGGGGATTTTTCCATTAATATTTCTGAATAGGAATAAAAATCAGCCATTCATAAAATAGATTTTAGCTCAATATGTGGCAAACACACATCTCATTTAAAATTGTCTAAATGTATTTGTCTGTGAGCATTATTGTCAAGCATATGCAACGCTGGGCCACATGATTTAGGAGTTTCCTACACTTAAACTGTTTTGGCCAAGAGTATTTATATATCTCTCAGAAAGACTTGAATTTAATAATCACTCCTAACACATTAACAGCAGTATTTAGAGTATTAACAGACTGAATAAAAAGCATGCTATAAAAATGAATTATAATAATTCATTCCACACTACTTGCACAAAAATGTATTTTGCTCATTTGGAGGAATCACAATCCATGTTCTATAACTTTGCGGAAAACATTGTTCTATATAGTATATCATCTTAAGCATATCATCTCAACCACTAGAAAAATTCTCTTTACGAAGATCTGTTCAAAGCATTTCATGAATCTAATTCTAAAGTAAACATGTCAGACCCATGCTGAACTTTTTAGTTCTATTTAATGCTTTCCACCCATCCATTATCCAACCCGCTATATCCTAACTACAGGTTCAGGGGGGTCTGCTGGAGCCAATCCCAGCCAACACAGGGCGCAAGGCAGGAAACAAACCCCGGGCAGGGCGCCAGCCCACCGCAGCCCTTAACAAATCCTAACCCAATATTGTCTTTTCAGCATACTAAATATTCAGTGTTAGTTTCCTTTCATAATGGCGTGCTGATACAAGTCCAGGCCCTTTGAGCTGCTGTACCTCCTTCTTTCCAAAAGAGAGCACTGCAGTGCTGGCATCTCTTTGGGGAAGCTACATATCATCTTGCACCGCCTTTACATGGATAAATGAATGCAAGGAATGTTTCCTATGGCCCAGCTGTACATAATACAGTGCCTTGAATTCACTGTATATGATACTCAACTCCAACAATGATCGACAGCAGCATTTGTAACTCAGAGTGTCGGGCTATTTTTATTCTTTGTGCAGTAGCAGAGGTTATTGACCTGACATTTGGTGCAGAAAAAAAATATTTTTATCCTGTGTATCCTTGAACAGGAAGGTGGAGTGTTGAAATGTTTGTTTGCTATTTTAAATCCAGCCCTGCTATTTTATCTTTCTGATATAGTACAACTGTACTAGACTCGTCCCTGCATGCCAGGGCCTTTTCCATTCAGAAATATGTTGCATTTCATCCATCCATCCATTTTCTAACCCGCTTATCATTAGATAAACACTCTGGCACTTTACACTGCATCACAGTCCAAATTCTGAAACACAGCCATCTTAAATATTGATCTGTTTGTGAGACCTTTGGGAAATTGATAATACCAATGAAAAGAAATAAAACAAAACTGTGGCACAGTTGTTAATAATGTTGCTTCACGCTTCCAGGGACGTCGGTTCAATTATTCCTCTGTTTACAGCCTGTGGGTCATTTGCACATCCTCTTTGTGTTCAGGTAAGTTTTATTCTACAGGTAGTCTGGTCTCTCCCAAGTTTTCTGGTGAATCTAAACTGACCTAGTTTAAACAAGTCCAAAACTTAAACAAATTTTGAAAATGCTACAAAAAATAGAAGTTATGATGGCACAGTGATTAATGCTGTTGCCTCATGGGTCCAGCATGCTGAGTTACAATTCTGCTCACTATAAAATGTGTAAAATATGGTATGCTGTACGTGTTCTCCCTACATGTGGTTAACTCCCACAGCCAAAAAAACTTGCAATTCTAAGCTGATTCTGAGTGTGGTTCTGTGCATTTCATGAGTTTTGCAGTGAACTGACCATTTAGTTAGCAATAGTGCCTACTGCCCACAGAATTGGATTAGGTAGGTTTTAAAATGTTGTTATTTTATGTAAAAAACGCATAAAGTGTATGATATTTTGTTGAGTTTCATTAAGTAGTTTGTAAAACATCTAGACAGAAAATGTTGGTGTCAGCCATGGCTTTTCCAATTTAATGTTATTTTAATAAAAGATCATATAATTCTAAAATTGACACATAGGGTTATGGGGTAGGACAAAGTTTACACTGATGCCAGTGGGCACAAAGCAGAAAACAACTCTGGACAGTCCATTGCCGGTCCCACATAATAACCATTTTAAAACCACCAGTTAACCTAACCTGCACATCATTGGGGAAGTAGAAGGAAAACTCAGGAGTGCCCAGAAGAAAGCACAGACAGACAAAGGGAGAACATGCATATGATGTCCAGGCGTAAGACTCAAACCCAGCTATTATTATTATTACTTCTAATAATCCATATCAGCCACAATGTTCACTATATTGTGTTGTTATAATAGTTTACTATTTAGTGCTTGAAATATTATTTATTTCATTCTCTTTATATATGCTTAAAATGGTTGTGCTATGAATATCTTTTTAATGTGTCAGTGTAACCAAACACCAAGTCAAGTTTCATACGTGTATACAATTACTTGGCTAAAAAAGTCATCCCATCGATCCATCCATGTATTATTATGATTTATATTTACAAAATGCCCCAATTGCAATTCTGCAAGACCTATTGCCACATTCTTGGCCTTTAATCTAAACACAGAATGCTGAAAGGTAGACGAGGACCTAAGATGACAAGTTGTACTCAAATTAGGAAGCAACTACAGGTTTGTAGGATTCAGGAACAATGATCTACGGGTGCTGGTCATAAAATTAGAATAACGTGACAAAGTTGATTTATTTCAGTAATTCCATTCAAAAAGTGAAACTTGTATATTAGATTCATTCATTACACACAGACTGATGTATTTCAAATGTGTATTTCTTTTAATTTTGATGATTATAGCTGACAACTAATGAAAGTCCCAAATTCAGTATCTCGGAAAATTAGAATATTGTGAAAAGGTTCAATATTGAAGACACCTGGTGCCACACTCTAATCAGCTAATTAACTCAAAACACCTGCAAAAGCCTTTAAATGGTCTCTCAGTCTAGTTCTGTAGGCTACACAATCATGGGAAGACTGCTGACTTGACAGTTGTCCAAAAGACGACCATTGACACCTTGCACAAGGAGGGCAAGACACAAAAGGTCATTGCTAAAGAGGCTGGCTGTTCACAGAGCTCTGTGTCCAAGCACATTAATAGAGAGGCGAAGGGAAGGACAAGATGTGGTAGAAAAAGTGTACAAGCAATAGGGATAACCGCACCCTGGAGAGGATTGTGAAACAAAACCCATTCAAAACTGTGGGGGAGATTCACAAAGAGTGGACTGCAGCTGGAGTCAGTGCTTCAAGAACCACCACGCACAGACGTATGCAAGACATGGGTTTCAGCTGTCACATTCCTTGTGTCAAGCCACTCTTGAACAAGAGACAGCATCAGAAGCGTCTCGCCTGGGCTAAAGACAAAACTGCTGCTGAGTGGTCCAAAGTTATGTTCTCTGATGAAAGTAAATTTTGCATTTCCTTTGGAAATCAAGGTCCCAGAGTCTGGAGGAAGAGAGGAGAGGCACAGAATCCACGTTGCTTGAGGTCCAGTGTAAAGTTTCCACAGTCAGTGATGGTTTGGGGTGCCATGTCATCTGCTGGTGTTGGTCCATTGTGTTTTCTGAGGTCCAAGGTCAACGCAGCCATCTACCAGGAAGTTTTAGAGCACTTCATGCTTCCTGCTGCTGACGAACTTTATGGAGATGCAGATTTCATTTTCCAACAGGACCTGGCACCTGCACAAAGTGCCAAAACTACCAGTACCTGGTTTAAGGACCATGGTATCCCTGTTCTTGATTGGCCAGCAAACTCGCCTGACCTTAACCCCATAGAAAATCTGGTATTGTGAAGAGGAAGATGCAATACTCCAGACCCAACAATTCAGAAGAGCTGAAGGCCACTATCAGAGCAACATGGGCTCTCATAACACCTGAGCAGTGCCACAGACTGATCGACTCCATGCCACGCCGCATTGCTGCAGTAATCCAGGCCAAAGGAGCCCCAACTAAATATTGAGTGCTGTACATGCTCATACTTTTCATGTTCATACCTTTCAGTTGGCCAACATTTCTAAAAATCCTTTTTTTGCATTGGTCTTAATTGATATTCTAATTTTCCGAGATACTGAATTTGGGACTTTCATTAGTTGTCAGTTATAATCATCAAAATTAAAAGAAATAAACATTTGAAATACATCAGTCTGTGTGTAATGAATGAATCTAATATACAAGTTTCACTTTTTGAATGGAATTACTGAAATAAATTAACTTTGTCATGATATTCTAATTTTATGACCACCACCTGTACATCTAGTTTGTTCAGGACAAGTTTGTAAGTTCAAATCCAGAAGAAAATTGATCTACACAGAACACTGAGCAAATGTGTTGAGGTCTATTACTAGCAATGCAGGTTAGGTAAGAAGTATAGTATAAGTATAGGTGAATGGTTCACTGAGTTACTGGTTACTGAGATGTTCCTGTGGAAGTCTGTTCTTAGAAGCTTCAGATTCTGAACATATGATCCAATCAGAATACATGGCTGGACCTGAGTGAAAGAAAAACTAAGTATGAGAACACAAGGTAGACATAAAGAGATCTTGACCGTAAGGGAGCATTAAGTCCACGCAATGAGAAGGCAAACAAAGTTTACTCATATGCTATCAGAATTGGCTAAAGGCCTGTACAGGTGTGCCTGAAATGTTGAAATTATAGCCTAGCAACATAAGCACTTGTAGTCGAAAAAAAAGTCTGCGTTAAGAATAAAATGTACCAGTGTATAAAAAAATCTGGACCAATGAAAAAAATGTTAAAAAGTGGACTGCACATCTGAGTCAGTAGTCTTTTCATTTACCGGTTTGACAAGAGGTAAGAAGAATTGTTGTTCTTTAAGAAAATCAATTCCAAGTATCACAGAACCCTGTTTGGCTGGTTTATGACTCTTCCCATTATCGAATTACAAGTTACACATAGTGTCTGACTGCTCCCTTTGAGTGCGTTCTGTATGACACGTTTTGAAAATCAAGTGGCAAAAGGTATTGCCCAATATTCGCACAAACACACACACACTAGGCCAATTTACAACCACCAACCAGCCCATCAGGCATGTGTTTGGGATGTGGGAGGCAAATCAGAGAACAAAAGCATGTAGACGCAGAAAGAACATGCAGCATCAATGCAGACACCACATGCATACCTCCAACCCAGTCTACAAGCTAATGGGAATTCTAAAAAACACTCATGATATGCTAAATATCCAGGCAGCGTGTGGCTGCTTTCTTTATCTCAAACAGCAGAGGACGTAAAAGCTAGTGCATAAGCCAGCACTGGTTCTTATTTTATGCCTGATGCTACCTGGACTGATTTTGCTTCTCATTGTCCTGATCTGAACAAAGCAGGTTTTATAAAATAGATGGATTAATCAAAAAAGTTTGAATTTATCTATGTATCTATTAATGAATGTGGCTGGCCATACAGCCAAAGTATCTCAATCTCAATTGTAGGACTGATTTAATATGTAGTGTATAATATGAAGTGAATCTGCCTACTCATCCATTTTCTGAACCACCTTTTTCTCTTATGGGATTGCTGACAAGAAGATTTTACTTCCAGAATTTTGAAGTAGGGTAAAAAAGCTGTGTTAACATAGGAAAAAAAACTCAATGCCACATAGCAGAATCAAATTAGGGTCCAAGCATTGTAAGTACTAACCTTGCCAGTTGGGGCGTAGTGGTGGCCCTGAGGCTAAAGATCTGCACTGGTATCCCAAAGGTTGCTGGTTTGAATCCCCGTCACTGCCAAAAAAGATCCTACTCTGCTGAGCCCATGAGCAAGGCTCTTAACCTGGAATTGCTCCAGGGGTGCTGTACAATGGCTGACCTTGCACTCTGACCCCAAGGGGTATGCGAAAACCAACAAATTCCTGATACAAGAAATTGTATAAGGCGAAATAAAGAACAAAAAAAAGCATTGTAAGTACTAACCTTGCCTGTTGCTCAATTGTGCCACTATGTTTAATAATTTTGCAGGTTAAATTACCTGCTTGATCAACATTTTTAGTTTAATGCTGTAAAAACAGAAACATATTACTTTATTTGTAATAAACAGCTTCAACATGCTGAAAGTGCTACTGTTTGACCATTTCATAAAGGTAACAAAAACAGCAAACCTTATTCTCATCTCTTTACTTCAGTGAGCTATCCGGTCTGATGTGTAAATTAGAACACCACTTTAGATGACAGGGAAGATGTTTAGGTTTAGATAGGGTCAACTGAGGGGGTTTCTAGTGCGGGAGTGGGCATTCACTTGAAATACCTGAATTTTATTTTTTCCAGTAATGATGACTGGAGTTTTTTTCTTTCTCACCTCTAATGTAAACTGTCCATATCTTATTTGTAATTCAGTTTATACTGTCACAATCTGCATATGCTACAGTAGTTGAATTAAAGCTGTTTTCTTTTATTTTGTATTTAATGTGTTCATATTTGTTAATGTTATAAGGTTTAACAATTTATTGACAACCTCTGTGCCAAAATAAAATGAACTAAACTAAAGTTGTATACTCTTAGAAATGCATATGAAAACATTAGCAAATCACCACCCATTCGGCTTAAAATTCAAACTCCTGGAAGTCACAGGACGTCTCCTAAGGGAAATCTCTCCAGGAGAGGGATTTATGCTAGGGGGCCGGAAGCTAAGGCTTTTGTAAGGCTTCCTGTGCTTATTGAGTTTTGCAAATAAATAAGAAAGCACATCATTAACTAAAAATATCAGGGGAGTGCTGGAAATTCAATGTCATATAATCATACAGGCGTTCCATCTCAGGAAACTTCAACTAGAAGCAGGGAGCATCCTAGGTCATGGTTAGCAAGCTCAAGTTCACAACAAGGCATAACAGTGTCCCCTGGGCATGTAGATGCTTAGAAATCGGGGAAAAACAACACAATGTCAGCAATATAAAAAAGGTAGAAAAGACAAGGTGTTTGTTTTTAAAATTGAACATCCTGAGAGTGGATACATGTGTGCAGGAGTGTATTTTGGCATTCAGTGGCATGCTGTACAGAGTTAGTTCCTACACTGCACATAATGCTATTGAGATAGACTTCATCTCCAGTAACCCAAAAATGTATTATATCAGGGGTCGGCAACCTACGGCACGATTTCAATTGCACTCTGACTGAATTGAAATATAATTAAAAAATATGTATTTTAATTACAGCACACGCGTTTGCACCGTCACCTACGTTTTGCATATGCAACTCACATGTAATTGGAAACCATGTGTCCAGTGCAAGCCGTGGTAAGTTAAAACAAACCTCATTATTAAATTTGAATCACAGCACATGGGTTTGCACTCCACGTCCCTACCTACGTTTTGCACATGTGACTCAAGGGAAACCATGTTTTCAGTGCAGGCCGTGGTATGTTACAACAAACCTCTTGTTATTATTAAGTAATATACTGCCCTAAAATGACTCATAAAAGACAAAAACCTGACATTCACTCTTTTCAAAACTCTTGGATGAATAAATATGGATTTGTACAACAAAAGGATCATGCTGTGTGTGCGTTATGCTGTGAACGTGTCATGTATCGTACATCAAGTGTACAAAGACATTATCAAACTAAACATCAGTCCACGTTTCAAAGCTCTGATGAGAAAAGAGTAGCTATAAAAAAGGCTGTTTCCAGCTTTAACAAACAAACTACTTATTTTAGACAAATAATTGGAACCAAAAATAAAGCCACCGAATATAGTTATACAATTGCTTCACATTAATTGATTAATAGAGTAATCATATTAGAATTCTTGATAATATTTTCTTATTCAAGCTATCGGTATGTAGTTTGTATTGAAAAAACTTGTAATTTCTAATTTGTAATACAATTTTTAATAAATATGTTGAAAATTAAAATTTCACAAAACGTTCTTTTCACATATGATCCTATGTATTTTAGAATATTGAATGACCTATTATATAAGATCCAGTTATAATGGGCTTCAAAAGTACAGTATGCCCATTATAACTGGATCAATTTTGATACTATATATAACAAAATTAGTAGAATTATGTCGGCATGTGGAATAACATTGTAACATAGGTTCAGCACAACACCGCTGAAAGGTTGCCGACCCCTGTATTAAATGATTCAGGCAAAAGATAAATGGATTGATAAAGGCAAATAAACAGATATATATGAAGTAGTACCTGAGATGACGAATATAAGAGTTATATGTAGTAGATCGTATTTAGGGGATATGTGGGTAATTAAATATTCTTAGAGGCCATAGCACATAGATAGATAGATAGATAGATAGATAGATAGATAGATAGATAGATAGATAGATAGATAGATAGACAGATAGATAGATCTTAGCACAATCCTACAAAAGAACCAATGCCAAGCCTAATGTAAATCTGTTTAATGAATAAGAAATCGGAATCGTATCTTCACTATAAAAAAGGGAGAGGTTAGTCACTGAGAGTTCATCCATACGCAACTCTCAAGGTGTTCACCCTTAGAAAAACAGGACAAATGGAGGCTCAGACATATTTCCTCGAGGAATTCTGTTGACTGGAGGTTTTGTTTTCCTCTTCTCAGCTGTACATTTATAATGAACTTTATATTGTATTGATTTATTTAGAGTTTAAAAACAGTCATCAACCTAAGAGAAAGGAGACATTTCTGAAAATTAAGTGTTGTACAAATTGCAACCCAGCCACAGGGGATGCACAAACCAGTGTGTTTCTTCATGCCGGTCCCAAGCCCGGATAAATGGGGAGGGTTACGTCAGGAAGGGCATTTGGTGTAAAATTTTGCCAAATCAATATGCAGACAACAATTTTGGATGATCTGCTATGTCAACCCCGAACAGGAGCAGCTGAAAGAAGAAGTGTTGTACAAATGGCAGTGAATCCCCTAAGTGACACCCTTCAGGAAGGCTTAGGAACCATGCAAGACTCACAATCAGCCAGAAAACTACAAATAACCAAAACAAAGACAGTGGGCCAAATGAAAAAGTAACAAGGCCACTCAGAGCTGACTATAAAGTACAGGGAATTTGCAGATCTTGCTTTGTGCTCCAAGCAAAAAGACTTGTATAAGGCTGCCATGAGTACAATGTTGAAGGGGCAGAATTTGAGCAGAAAGACTTAAGTGGGAGTATGGACAGTGGTACAGCCAAAAGGACTGGAAAATACTTTAAGGGACTTGAACTGGATGATGGTTTGGGAAAGATTATCCATGAGGGAGAGGATGTATAGACAAGGTTTGACACAGACGAGGAAATGCCCAAAATCAGACTGTGCCCAGGTGGAGACAATTAGGTACGTGTTTTGGGAATGTAGTTGGACAAAAGAATTGTGGAAGAATGTGGAAGGACCACTGATAATGGTAAAAGATTTGATTGTTTTTTTACAAGGTTTACTTTTGATAGGAGATGTTCTAGTTGGAAATGGCAGAAGTTCAAAGGAAGCCTTTTTTAACATGGCTTATTATTAGCCTGGCAAAGAAGTGCATATAGGATGCAAGGTGTATCCTGATAAAGAGGTTTGTGGCCAGAGATATGAAGTAGGTAAAAAGTTTTTGGAAAAGGAGCTAGAAAGGAAAATTATGAGACATATTGAGGAGTGGGGTTTCGCAGTAACTAAGGTGAGATGGAAAGGTTTGTGGACATTGGGGAATGAGAAAATAGAGATAAAATGGGAACTGAGTTAAAATCCAAAATATATGTGTGTAGTGCCACAAAAAGCAGACACAAGAGTCATAAAAAAGGTTTGGGGAAGCCACCCGTATAATATTTCTCTGGCTGCAAATGGTTAAATTGCTGGCACTGATGTGCTCAGAACAGAGTCCAAAGCAGAACTGACTAGGATAGTCAAATATGGCAGTTTTAAAGGCCAGAAAAGGAAGTGAAGTCATCGAAGGCGAAAGCGGAAGGGTCCTCTTCCATAGGCTCAGACCCGGACGTGACATCATCAAAAGGGCCGGAACAGGAAGTCTCTTCGGTCCTGGGTTCTTCACCGGAAGTGACGTCACTAGGGCCAGGTGGAACATCCCGTGAACGGTCTGCTGAAAAGTAAGAATAAAGGTCAGTGCATTCCTCCACCCCCTGGTCTGGCGTGAAATTACTCTCATTTAGACCCTTTAGCTGCCTCCCATGCGCACCTGTGTGACAGTAGTATGGATGTTTGGTCCCATGGTCCCATGTTTCGGAGGGATTATGTCTTCAATTAAGAAATGAAAATTGGCAAATGACTGTTCTTTAACACGACTGTTCCTTAACAAAACTGTTTTAGTTGTATGAGTTGATGGACTTGTTTGGGATTGCATTTTGTAATGTATACAAAAAAGTTACTTTTACAAAAAAAAATCATTTACAGGTTCAAGGTAATCAGTCGCTGCAGGAAGAGTGAAAAACATTTTAGTATCTGACAGTCCAACCACTTTCACTCACTGAGCCTTCCTCTGAGGCACAATTACATTCATTACAGGAGATGCACTTTATGCAATTCAGGTGTTATCCATAATAAAAAAGAATTGCCAAGATATTTGCCCAAGGAGAGGAAAATAGTTTTAAGTGTGTCACCAAGTGTTTCCTGCCATTACTGATTGATTTAAAATTTAACGTTAAAATGCCAGTGGGATTCTGACAGAGATCAATTATAACCTTTTTTGGGAGGATGGAGGAAAGAGGCCGTAATCATTTCAGAAAATGTTAACCCAAAGATATGCTAAAGGACCTCAGGTCATACTTTGCAAAAAGAACTCAGGCCGGATGCCTCTGCTACTCAGAAGACCGTTTAACATTCAGAATAGCACACAATATTAACGTCAACCTCGCATACCCCATTTTGTTGTTGTTGCCGCATTGTAATAACAAAATGAATCCATCCATTTCACAGAACTGTTAAATCAGTTACAGGATTGCGCAGTGCAAGGCAGAAACCAACCCTCACTATGACACCAGTCTTTCACAAGACACAACGGAGCACACACAAGGTCAGTTCAGAGTGACAAATAAGGCTAAAGTGTAAGTCTTTGGAATGTGGGAGGATAACAGAGCACCTGCAGAATACACAGAAAAACACAGAAAGCATGTGGAAAAGCCTCTGGAGGCAGGAGGCAGCAGCACTAGCCAATCTTAGGGAACGCTTATGTAAAAGAAGAAAAAAAAAACATACACCGTGAGTCAGCAAATCTGAAGGAAGCCAGCCACCCATGCTAAACACAACTAGCTATCGGAATAAAGCACCCATCGGGTGCAATAGAGGGGAAGAAGCCTGGCATGTGCAGACACTGAGAAGGTGTAGAATACTCTGTGTCTCGGTTAGTGATTAACTGGACCAAGTATGTCCTCTCTTAAGGTAGTTTACATAATGTAATCATAGTAAGCACCATCGCAGAATGCTTAAAAAAATAATTAGGATCATAACAACACAACATATGCAATCTACAATATGCTTATTCACTACAAAGAGAATATACTGCACAAAAGGAATAGAGGCAAAAAAATTCATTAACAGTATCCATCATAATACAGCAATTTATGTTTTTAAATCTACAATAAGAGCAAGGTGTTTGATCTTACTATTTGAACCCTGACATTGTTAAATAGCTCCTGAATATGACTGGCACAAAAACATTTGCCCTGATCAGGCACCCTGTTCACGGTTCATGTTTATTGTCATATATATAGTGTAACAAAATTCTTGTTTGCATCCCTCTTCAAATTAGTGACAATGTGATACAATACCAACAAAGAGACACACACTCTGACATAAAAACAGCATGTATAGAGTACAACATACAGTATATACAATCTTGCACAACTATTGTGATGGCTGACTCTTCAATATCTTACATGAAAGAACATGTACACTACTTGTTATTATGACTGACTGTTCAGTAACCTCACAACCTACGGACAGAACCTGTCGAATGGGATGCATCGGTTTGTGACCACAGATTTGTAGTGGGTAAAAAAAGGTTTTGGAAAAGGAGCTTGAAAGGAAGATCAAGAGAGATTGAGAAGTGGAGTTTTGTAGGGCTTGTGGATACTGGGGAATGGGGAATAAGGCTTTGATGGGAATTGATTTTAAACCAAACCATAAGTGAGTAGTATGGATTTTTGGTCCGATTTATTTGAGGGATGAGGGATTTGGTTAAGGGATGGAAAGGAAAATGTTTGTTATATGATGTGGACTGGTTTTTTTGTAATGAGAAAAGTATGAACGGCCCTGTACTGTTTGCCAAAAAAAAAACAGTGTGAGAAAAACAACTGTGAGGGATACCTGATGTAACAGTACAGCTTTTTCTTCTAAGGGTTGTTGTTCTGAACAGAAGGCAGATGTATGTCTTCACCACCCTCTGCAGTGGCTTATGATCTAGAGTCAACCAGGTGCCATTCCAAGATGTTAGGCATCCTGAGATGATGAAGTCAGCTATGCACCTCTATGTGTTAATGACAACAGATTGATAAATCCAAGATTTTTACAGATGCTTGAGGAAGCAACAACATTTAATAGCCAAAATGGGCAAACATCAGCTTATCAGTGGTGGTCACTCCAAGAAATATAAAGTTTCTGAAATTCTTCACAGCATCCCCTCCAATTTAAATGGGAGTGTGGCCTACCTCCTGCTTCCTAAAATCTATGACCAGCTCCTTGATTTTGCTGGTAATAATTGTGAGGTTACTACCCTACTATCACCACTGTGTAAGTAAACCCAACCTCTGTAACCTGCCTGTTGATTTTGGTGCTCTCTCTGTGGAGTTTATTGGTTATCCCTGGGTTCATTTAATAGTCTTAGGAATAATGGATGTAACGGATAATGAATAACTGCAATATTAATATTAAACAATAATCTGAGGTAGCTTCAGGAACTTTGAAAGCCATAAAGCTGGAACAGAGCCTTGTAATCACACCCAGGAAGGGTGGGATATGACAAATTTATGGGTCAAAAAATCCTTCTATATAAAAGCGGTCGGGATTGTCCTTCTGTCCCGTGAGTGCTACGCAGTGAGCGAGTTTCACAAACGCCCCGTCCATTTTGCAATGCACAATGAGATTTGTAGTTTCGTTTTTCCAGGTAAAAGATAATTTTCTACTCCAGACTGTGCGATATCTTATTCTTCTTTCTTACTATATAAAAGCGGTCAGGATTGTCCTTCCGTCCCGTGAGTGGAAAGCGTAGCGGTATTCCGCTTATCACAGACTTACTACTTGCAGCTTGCGGTACGAAGCGACATGATGTGAGCAGAGTTCTGGTGCTCAATGCCTTACCGCGTTGTAAATATAAAGGGGGTTCAAAAGGGCGACCTCAATATAGAAAAAAAGTTTAAATTTCATCACAAAAATAACAGAAACTATGAGTATTAAAGTAATACCACTCAAATGCAATATAACCAAATTAATGAGTTTGTATAAAATATCAAATTGATCTACATATTCAATTGCCTTAAGGAGTGGTCAACTTAAAAGTCGGTCGCCTTAAAAGGCGGGTCAGCCTAGTAGTAAGAATAATGCATGTAGACTTACAGGAACAGTTGTAAAGAGTGTGTAAAGGGTGAACATGTTCACAACAAGCATTAACTCCAAGTTAATACTGGTAAAGCTTCTCCAAACTGGCAGTGTAGAAAATCTCAATCACACGCATTACCTGAGTTAGCCTGCACCGAGATGAGGATATTAAGAAGGCTATTAAAACGAAAGTGATGCCGGGAAAGCAGTCCTTCTTATTACTGATGTCGCCTAAAGTGTCAGTTAAGGAGCTGATTCACGCCAGGCCCCATCCGTTGTGGGAACAGACATATGCTTTGCATATATATTGAAAACTGTGACATGGACATGAACGGGTGTCTGTGTGCGGTTCTGCTTGTTTTAATACCACAAAGCTATGCAGTGGCTGGTGTCATAATACTTTAAACGAACAGCACCAGGGCCGCTGACAAAACGAGTGAGTAAAATTTTCAAATACCCTAGCCTCAGGAAAATTATTATATAATTATCACAAAATTCAGAAACGGGTATATAACCGAAGCAACCAATAGTTGCCATTATGTGTGTTATGCGCTCGTTAATGATGCTTAATTCAGAAAGGTCCTATATAAAAGAAAACACTGCATGTGCAACAATGTATTGTGAAGTAAGGCGCTTACTTCCGTTTATATGTCAGGCCTCTTCTGTGTGCGTTGTCCTGGGTAAGGCTTCTAGAAATAGGAAGGCTCGGGCCCATTTCCTCTAACAGCGGGTCATGTTACAAGAAAGTTGGTGGCGCTGAGCCAGCAAACGGATAAACGTTACATAAGCTGAGCCTTGTCGAGCTTGCTGATTGGTTGAGACGCCTCCACTCCCTATTTCTCCAGGGAACACACCCACCAAAAGCAAGGAATGGGGCGGGCAAAGTAGGATCCGACCAATCAGCGAGTCGCGTATATTCACATACCTCCCATCTTTCCGCATTTCAATGAACCCGTCCAGCCCGCCAAGGGCGTAGGGCCTGCGCAAGAGGTGGTTCTGTGACTTGGTAACCGTTATTTGATTGTTGAAACTGCTGACCCGCAAACATACATAGCTACGTAAAGAGCATTCGAGCAGAACGATTAACACTGACACGCGTACAAGTTCAATCACACTCATAACCGCATAATATGAAAAAGAAAAACACACAATACCCGAAAAAGATTACCACATATAGCTATACAGATCCAAATATACACACACACGTTAACCACATACGAGCATAATGATGAATACAGTTAGGCACAGAAACCTCCTTCAACAGAATTCTACCAAAACAGTCAACCCCTACCAACAGATAATGCAGCAAACCACAAAAGAAGATGTGCCTTTAAACTCTGCAAAGTAAATATATCTGCAAGTTACAACTTTTTGCTGTGTAACAATCTAGGTGTCTTTTTTTCTGAGACGTTGCCCCTATATTGTCAGCAGGAATCATGTACACATAAACCACCATCTCAAAAGACATCCATCCATCTATCATTCAGTAATGTAAAAATGTAAGTGTCCTCATGAAATGTTTTTTTTTTTCTTGTTTAACATATATGGACATATCAAGAGCTGATCTTCATTTAAACAGTATCTTTAGATAAAGACAGTGAAAATGTGACTGCAAAATTGTTTCTCATGAAAAATGAATAGGCATGCCGTTTCTGTCTGTGTTAAAAGCAACTCCACTCTTGGCTCTAATAGCTGGTATTGCCTCCTTTGTTAGAAACAACCTAAAGCAAGTATTTCCTACAAAACTGCCCGCCAGTCTCTGACGTCAACTAGGAAAAATTATTCTCACTCCTCCTTTAAGCTGTGTGATGTTTCAGGAATGTCCTTTGTTCACAGCATGTTTCAAATACCCCCACAGTATCTCGATGGGATTCAAATCTGCGCTTTGACTTAGCCATTCCAGAAACCTCCTTTTCTTTCCTTTCATCTATTCCTTGGTGGATTTATTTGTATCTTTATAGTCATTGCCATGTTCCACGGTCCACTTTCAGTCTTCTCACAGACAGTCTCACATCATCCTGAGGAATTCTCTGATACAAGGAAGAATTCATTGTGGATTCTATGATGGTGAATTACCCAGTCCAGGATGCAACAAACCAGTCCAAGACCATAACATTTCCACCAGTATGCTTTACAGTTGGCATTAGGTCCTTCGGGTCAAATGCCGTCTTCGGTTTTTGACAAACATATTGTTCGGTGCTGTGGTTAGATAAATGTCTTTACATTGTCTTACAAGTCTGGGTCTTTTCTTAGGTGTTCATGGGCAAACTTTAGTCTTGCCCTGATGTTCTTTCTGGACACCAAAGGTTTCCCCTTGGGGCACCTCCCTTGTAAATCTCATTTGTGCAGCTTCTTTCTATTGGCAGACTCATGCACTTTGATGTGAATAGCAGCAAGACCTACCTGTAGGTCCTGTGATGAAATTCTGTGGTTATTAGACTTTCAAAATCTAATGAGGTGATCTGGACTGGACTTGATTGCTTTTGAAATCTTTTCCACTTGTAGACAGTCTTCCAGACAGTAAAATGTTTGATTTCCACTTGTTTGGCGATGTTTTTAAATCCCCTCCAGACTCACTGACATCAATTACTTTCTTTCTGAAGGACTCCGGGAGCTCTTTCGAGCTAACCACGATGATAACAGACACTTCCACGACAAAGAGCAAACCAAACTAAACATCTGAGGTTTAAGCAAGACATATTCCTCCGAGATATCCTCTAGTGATGTTCTAAATATTTGCAACTGATTCTAATTTTAGGTATTTGAGGTAGCAATAAATGTAGGAGTATACTTACTCTTTCCACATTCAAAAATGTTTATTTAAATTATAGACTGGACTACAAAATGTAAATGTGGCATGTTGTTTGTTATATTACATCACCTTTATTCAGAGATTTTCTTTAAATGAAGATCAAATATTGATACGTCCACATATATTTAAAAACAAAAATCATTTAATTGGGTGTGTTTACTTTTCAACATGACTCTAAATCTTATTGTCCAGATACAACATACTTGGCACAAAATAGGAACAAACACTGGGCAGGGGGCAAAAATCTTACTGATCTAGGTTAAAACACATACAGAGACATGCATGAAGTTTGTTGTCAGCACAAATATGATTTACAAAAATTAAGATGCACAGTTTCCTCCAGAAACAAGCTTACACACAATGTCACTCCAAACATGTACAAATACACAATATCCCCTTGGTATACAGTCCAGTTGGAGGTCATACTTACAGTATCACAAGCAAATACATCATCTCTACCACATATTATTATGCTCACTACCATAATGTATCTTCCATGTTCCCGGAAGCATCAGGGAACCAAAACCTAGACAGGACACCAGTTCATTTTAGGTTGATTTGTACATAAAACTATCTCACATCCCACAACAACAACAACAACAACAACATTTATTTATATAGCACATTTTCATACAAACAGTAGCTCAAAGTGCTTTACATATTAAAGAATAGAAAAATGAAAGACACAATTATAAAACAAAATAAATCAACATTAACATCGAATAAGAGTAAGGTTCAATGGCCAGGGGGGACAGAAAAAACAAAAAAAACTCCAGACGGCTGGAGAAAAATAAAATCTGTAGGGATTCCAGACCATGAGACTGCCCAGTCCCCTCTGGGCATTCTACCTAACATAAATGAAACAGTCCTCTTTGGATTTAGGATTCTCACGGAAGGGCTTGATGATGATGATGGTCACGTAGACTTCTGCCTTTTAATCCGTCCATCATTGTTGGAGCATCATGAAGCTTTGAGTAGGTGGTGGTGGCGCAGGCCACCACCACAAAGAGACCGGAAAAAGAAACAGAAAAGAGAGTAGGGGTCAGTATCGATTTTAGAGCCACCATGAATATTTATTTTGAGGAAATTGAACATATAGAGTATCAGGATTAAGTTAAATTACGATTAAAATGAAGTTATAAAAAGGCCATGTTAAAGTAGTGTGTTTTCAGCAGTGTTTTAAAGTGCTCTACTGTATTAGCCTGGTGAATTCCTATTGGCAGGCTATTCCAGATTTTAGGTGCATAACAGCAGAAGGCCGCCTCACCACTTCTTTTAAGTTTTGTTCTTGGAATTCTAAGGAGACACTCATTTGAGGATCTGAGGTTACGATTTGGAATATAACGTGTCAGACATTCCGATATATAAGATGGGGCGAGATTATTTAAGGCTTTTTAAACCATAAGCAGAATTTTAAAGTCAATCCTGAATGACACAGGTAACCAGTGTAGTGACAATAAAACTGGAGAGATGTGTTCGGATTTTCTTTTCCTAGTTAGGATTCTAGCAGCTGCATTCTGCACTCGTTGCAAACGATTTATATCTTTTTTGGGTAGTCCTGAGAGGAGTGCATTACAGTAATCTAGTCGACTGAAAACAAACGCGTGAACTAATTTCTCAGCATCTTTCAGTGACATAAGCGGTCTAACTTTACTTATGTTTCTTAAGTGAAAAAATGCTGTCCTAATGATCTGATTAATATGTGATTTAAAATTCAGATTACAGTCAACAATCACCCCTAAGCTTTTTACCTCCACGGTAATTCAGAATCTGTGGGAGGAAAACAGGGGTACCTGGAGAATAACCCACCCAAACACAAGGAGAGCACACAAATTACACACCAACAGTCACTGGGCAGAGATTCAAGCCCGCTGTTTAGGAGTTATGAAGCAGCAGCTATTACCACTGTGTTAGTGTTTAAAAATAATAAAAGTCTGGCTGTGAGTACTGCTGGGGTCTAATACTTTGTTGAAGTAGGCAGGAAGGGTGGCAGAATATTGGTAAAAATCTTACAGAAGCACATGAAACTCTTAGTATAATATCTACGGATTTTCTGTGAAGTGGTAGAGGGGCGTACGGCCAGTTCTACTCTGCTATTTTCAGTCTGTCTTCCTCTTTAATATTTTTCCACCAAAGACTTTTAGGTCTAAACTTTCAGATCTCAAAACATTGTTCAATACAGTACCGTTCAACTATGTACCATTCTAAAGGCTGTCACACACAGTACATATCAGTTGCTTTTATCTGGTTTGCAGGCAGTTAAATGGCTCCTTTGTGATCACACGACATGGTGTTGTGGGTAAGGTTAAACATGACGCCTTTTTTATGGGGGCTGGTGTTAATTCAAGGATAGGACACCATTGGTTTCTTTGTAAGCACACTTCTCTACTAAACTACACTGACCTTGGCCTCAGGACTTGGGTAAAGGAGATAAGATGAAGAGCACTGCAACAAAAAGTTTGCGTGCCACCCGCTGAGCCAATCAGCCTGCTCTAGAAAGAGCAAGAAACATTTTTGAGCTCCTGCCGTGTGGCCTTTGACCCTTAGCCTTAGCTCCTCCCTCAGGTACATCCCCCAACGCCTTAGCAGAATGTCTGAATGTAACCTTCCGCTCACCAATTGGAAATGTGCAGTTCAACAGAAGAGGTTATTAAAGTGAAGATTTTAGGGCAGGACTAGAACTGTGAGTGGTAAGAGTCCTTAGGTTTTTAAAGGCTCCAGAGACAATTTTTAGTTCTGCCCCACAGCTAAGCCACAAGACACACTGGCACTTTCATAAACCTTATATCCATCACACAGAGTGCTTCAGATGAAAAGTGAACTCAGGTCCAAGGTGCTATGAGACAGCCATATTGACCACTGATTTACCGTGTTAATCCTAGACAAAGGATCCATCCCTCCTTTGTCTGAAGTAACTTTTTCCATTACTGGCTTGTAGAGAATCAAATAAATTAATTTAATATGCCAAGCATTAAACCAATGTTCTTGAAGAAAACCCATATGGGCATGTGAACAGCAATCTAAGCCAGTACTGACACAAATAGCACCAGAGACAAAACTCAGGCCACTCGATGTAACAATCCTTCTACTGCTGTTAAAAGTCATGGGCAGCAGCACTAATTATTGTCCTATTGTGTCACATTTCTTAAAATATCACTATGTTCTGCAAGCCCAGTTTTTCCATTATACAGTTGTAGGAAGTCAGAGACTATTCCAGGCAGACTGGTCAGTAACCAACAATGGGCAGGATGTGAAGCTATTATAATGCACACACCTACACATATACATATGACAGGTCGGTTTAGAGTTACTAAAGAGTATATCTGTGACGAGACAGAGAACTTGGAGACAGACAATGGTTAGAATAAGCAAATTCACAGTGTCTGTGCCAGGAATTGAGCCTTTCTCCTTGGAGCTGTGAGACAGGAGTGGTAACCACAGTGCTACCTCTTCACAAACTAATTAAAAAATATTTTTAAATTTTCCCTTGGGGACAAATAAAGTATATCTAACCTAATCCATCCATCCATCCATTATCCAAACCCACTACATCCTAACTACAGGGTAACGGGGGTCTGTTGGAGCCAATCCCAGCCAACACAGGGCGCAAGGCAGGAAACAAACCCCGGGCAGGGCGCCAGCCCACCACAGGGTACACACACACCAAGAACAATTTACGGTCGCCAATCCACCTAATCTGCATGTCTTTGGACTGTAGAAGGAAACTAGAACGCCCGGAGGAAACCCACACAGACACGGGGAGAACATGCAAACTCCATGTAGGGAGGACCTGGGAAGTGAATCCAGGTCTCCTAACTGCGAGGCAGCAGCACTACCACTGCGCCACTGTGCCGCAATCTAATCTAATATAATATAAATTTACTAAAGAGCAAACAAATTACACTTTAAGGATTTAAACAGAACAAAAATCTATATATGAAAAACACAAGCGAGATCCCAGGTCAAAAATAGAACAGAGAGGCCATGGGCCATGATGCGTATTACAAAACTACATGAGGAGGACACACAGTGCCAAATAGGAAATAGAAATCAGACTCGCACTGTGACATAAAAAGGGGAGGAAATTGATACTGCAAAGCAGGTGGTACAGTAGAACAGCTGACCGAAGCAGGCAAACGTGCAACTGTCCAGCTCAGTCTCAGCATGAGGCCTGCTTGGGATCCCTGGTGTCTTCTTCTTGATTTTGAATGACAGGCAGAGAGAGAGAGAGAGATTCTTACTCAGGAAACCTCACACCCCTGGGAGAAGAGTGCTTGTCAAGGAATCTTCCAGACTATACTCATCTCATTCCTGGTTCCTGCAGACTCCTCTGATAGACTGGGGAGACATTTGGCAAAGTGTTTTGTTCATCAGTGAATACACAAGCCTTGGATAAAACTGGGTATGCCCCAGACAGAGAGTTTTAATCCTTTGGTCTTTATGTTTTTCTCAGAAGGTAAGCAAGGACAGAGCAGAAGACCCTGATTCATGACCTCCCAATAACATAATTGCCAAACTAGGACCACCTTTGCCTCAGGTCTCTGAACACTTATCTCCACAGACAGATAAAGAAAAAATTCAGGCAGCATTTAATGTGTGACACATTCAGAAGTTCAGTGCAACATGTTGATTTCAATGTTTTTACACTCTTGTGTACTCCTCACTAAAGAGGTTTGGAAGGACGTGACTTTAGCATATGCTGAGCCCAGTACAGATTGCTCTTGTCTAAATTAACAAGTCTATTTGGGCTCTAGAGTCTCCAATTTGAAGAGAATGGGTAATGACTGACTCATTGAGCTATTCTGACAGTGTTTTTCACTCAGGTCTGCTCTAAGCTGAATCAGTAACACACACCTGACCTCACAACATTCAAAACTGGGCAGAGCAAAACTTGGGAAGGGGTTTCATTCACTATTGAAATGGGAGTGCACTGATCTCAGACCTTTAATAATAATAATAATTCTTTGCATTTATATAGCTCTTTTCTCACTACTCCAAGCACTCAGCAATTGTAGGTTAAGGGCCTTGCTCAAGGGCCCAACAGAGCCGAGTCCCTTTTTGGCATTTACGGGAGACGAACCGGCAACCTTCCGATTGCCAGTGCAGATACCTAGCCTCAGAGCCTTCAGACAGTAAAAATAGAAAAATCAACTGGGTACACATTGTGAAATGTCATGTATTCATCCATCCATCATTTTTCTGTGCTCCCGAACTTTAGACACTGGATGCATGAAACACGTGAGTGAAAAATAGGAAGGGTCCTAATTCATGGATAAATTCACACAGCTTGACACACATACAGGAAGGAAACACTGCCTGGAACAGAAATAAGGACACATGAGACCTTCCGTCACCTCTTCAGACATTAAAAATAGAAAAATCAACTGGGTACACATTGTGAAATGTCATGTATTCATTCATCCATCATTTTTCTGTGGGCCCGAACTGGTACCACTTAATGTAAAACTGGAACCAACATTGAATGGAAGGTCTATCCATCACAGGCCACATTCGTGCATACACATTCAACAGAAACAACACTAGGCTGGACAGTGATCCATTGCAGGACACACCCATACAGTTACTCAATGGGAACCAGCCCTGGATGGGAAGAAAGGTCATCATAGAACTTAATCACTCAGTCTTAACTAACCCTGGCAGGAACACTTATCTACTGCTGTCCACACATTCATTCTGGACAGGAGGTCAATCCATTACACAGTATGTTCAATCACACACGCTTTCCTTGGACAGAATGTCAGTCCATCACTGGGCATACTCATGCACGCACTTTTACTCTAGACAGAAAGCCGGTCCATGTTTGGCCACACTGATCCACACAAGCCCACTAAGCTGGAATCAAGCCTGAATCATATGCCAATTCATTGCAGGGTGCTTTCACTCACACATGTTTATTTAGGAAAAGCAAACATTGGAAAGGACACCCTGGTGCATCACAGGGCACACACATGCACACCGAATTAACCAGCCTCGGATAGTTAGCCATTTCATCACAAGAGACACTGAAAGTTGATACATACAAATAAAGATCTTTGTATCAGGAACAGTATAAATATACTATGAGTCAGTAGCCTTGCACCTTGTGACCAGAACACTGGGAAAAGCAAAATAACATCATTGTAAGTTCAGTGGCAGCTGTCTGGCATCAGTCGCAGACCTAAGGGAGGATGATTACTGTATGTTAGCCACATGTCCTTCATGTGTTTTAGTGAAGCTTTAAGAATTTCAACTCAGCCAAACAATGCAGGCAACAATGCTTTATAAAGACCCTTGCAAATATGAGTGCAAATTTCAAAGTGCAGTGGGAGTTAAGTCTGAAAAATAAGTAACTTTAATAAATACAGCTTATTCCAGTAATTTAACATTTTAATTATGATTTTCATCATATTTCACAAGAAGAGTACTTTATTTTACTTCTTATTGTATTCTTGTGTGACTTATACAGATCGTATATGTGTGCTTTATGTAGTGCATTACATAAAATAAAGATTATTTCTTTCACACATTTAGATAGACAGATACATGGAAAGATAGATAGACATGTAAGGCACTATATAATAGATAGATAGATAGATAGATAGATAGATAGATAGATAGATAGATAGATAGATAGATAGATAGATAGATAGATAGTTTACTAACCCCAAGGGGAAATTCACATACACCAGGAGCAGCATACTGATAAAAACAATATTAATTAAAGAGTAATGAAACTCTTGTACATGGCAGGACTCCGAGTTGTATTGGAAGTCCGAAGTATATAGGCTGAACAGGACCGGAGAAAGTATAGTCCCCTGAGGCGAACCTGTGCTGCTAACCACAATGTCAGACCTGCAGTTCCCAAGACGCATTTATGGTGTTGTTATAAGTTCTGAACAATAGGGGTTGCCACTGAGCCCCCAAACCCCAGACCCTCATGATCAAACACAAGTCTAGGTGCATATGGAAGGATTTTTAATCCAGACAGCTCAATACAATTACAGTTACAGCTACTATATGCCTTTTAAGTTCTTTCTCCTTCTCTCTTCTCTCTCCTCTCCTTCAAGAACTTAGCCTATTGCCTCCAACTCCGACTCATTCATGTGTTGTAGTGGGCTTATTCTTATGCTGGACCAGGGAGAACTTCTGGTGTTGTGATGTGGCCAGATGGAAGCACTTCCAGGTCATAAGAAAGCCTGGGAGGTCCTCCACCAAGCAGCGCCATCTATCATGGCTGCACCTCTACAGGGCTGCACTTCCAGACTCCAACTCTCATGAAGCCCTGCAGGTGTCCAAACTTGGACTCTGTATTAGGGGCACTGACACCTATTATAGTGGCGGATGAACTGCTCACTGCTGTCCTCTTTTACTGATTCCTGTCGCCTTCGTGCATCCCACTCGGGGTGGGAATCATAAGATGTTCTGGCCGAGTATTGCCCGGACTTATTTCATCTTTCCGTTATGTCATCCGGGCCAGGTAAGGGATCCATCTCAGTCCTGGGCATTACGCCCATCCTTCCCCTGGGGCAGCTGTAAGGTTTATAGGGTCATTATTGTCATGTGTACAGAGTACTGTGAAATTCTTAACTTGTGTTAAACAGAATCCAACATGTCACCACTGATTAGTGGGTTTAACAGTCTTAACTCAAAACTACTGTACTATCTTTCTTATAGACCTGTGCAAAAGAAAAAAAAGGTAGAAATAAGTACCGTTACCAGTTCCTGTGCTCTTCACCTTGTATCTATCCCACCTCATTATTCATCTTTATCTGTCTGCCACCTTCAAGTCGCTGTCTGTACTGTAAACTGGCTCATCTCATCACTTATGAAGTCACTATCAAAAGGGACACTGATACAAGGCATGTATTTAAATTCTGTCTTCTAGACCTGTGGATGCATTTCATTTCCATAATAAGATGCCCCCATTTTTAAAATAATACTTTTAATTGTATTGATTGATTGAACAATTCAATGCAAAATGAGATTTGGTTGAAGATGATATTGTTGCTTTGGTTTAGCAGTGTATCCTTTCAGCTATTGTGGCCTAAGAGAGGACGTTACTCCAGCTCATTCATGGAGTTAGCAAATAAACTGAAAACTCTTTTTGTTCATATTAATAATAAATATATCTAAAATTCCAAAACAAAAAGTGGGGGATTAATAAAGTGTACCAAGTACTGAAAAAAAAATAAACACAGACTGATGGGCGATGTCTCTCTTGGCTTTTTATTCTCAGCCAGGCGCCACTACGAGCTGCCCTCTCCACCTGTTTCTGTTGCTGGCACAAGTTTATTTACCAGACACAGTCTGTTTGATGTGAATGTCTGTCATGTCTTACATAATTTAATTGCAAAGACCAGTCCATACTCGTTTGTGGAAGTCACAAATTAACTTGGGTTTATGCAAGTCATAGCCTGAAAAACATGCTGTATATTGTAAGAGAGCAATACCATTAATCTCATTTTTGGGTAATGTAATCTGATTGTTCACTTATTTTCTGGAAATTATTTTTCCATCACATTATTGTGGAGACCATATGGAGTTATGGAGAAGGCTTATGATAGAGTACCACATCAAAAGGTCTGGAGATGCATGAGAGAGAAAGGAGAACCAGAGAAGTATGCGAGGATTGTCCAGGATATGTATGAGGGAGTGAGGACTTGGGCTAAAAACAGTGTTGGGGTAACAGACAAGACCCCAGTCAGAGTAAGTCTGCACCAGGAATTTTCTGTAAGTCCTTACCTCTTTGATCTGGTTATAAATGTGTTGAGTCATGGGATAAAAGACCAATCCCCCTTATGTATGTTTTTTTTGATGACATTGTGTTGTGTAACACCAGAAAAGAGGAAGTGGAGAGGAAGTTGGAAGAATGGAGAAGTGCTTTGGAAGGTAGAGGATTGAAGATAAATATGAAGAAGACAGAATAGGGTTTAATGATGTTCAGGATTCGGACGTTAGTCTGCAGGGAGGGCCATTGAAAAGAGTGAAAACATTTAAATATCTAGTCCAAGAAGGAAAAATAGATGCAGAGATAGTCCATATACTGCAATATGGATTGAACAATTGGAAGAAGGTTTCAGGAGAATTGTGTGATCAAAGAATCAGGGTGAAGGTTAAGGGTAAGTTTTTTATGACAGTGGTAAGACCAGCAATGATGTATGGGACAGAGACATGGGCAGTAAAGGGAGCACAGGAGAAGTTAGATGGAGCTGAAATAAGAACATTGAGATAAATGTGTGGAGTTACAAAAAAAGGACAGATTCAAAAATGAGACAATCAGAAGTACAACAAAAGTAAGAGAGATATCGAAGAATGTACAGGAAAGTAGGTTGAAGTGATATGGACATTTGATGAGGAGAGACAATGAATATGTGGGCAAAAGAGTGATGGGAATGGAAGTATAGGATGGATAAAGTAAAAGAAGAGGTGAAGAAAAAGGGCTTGACTGGCAAGGAGGTGCCAGACAAAGCTGTTTGGACAAGGTTGATCAAAAACATGAAGAGGAAGAAGAAGAAGAAGAAGAGTTGTGGAGAACCAGCAGCAATGGGCACAAGGTAGGAGGCTATGCCAAGTAGTATGCCAGTCATTTATAAGGCAAACCTATAGGCACCAGGCTAAAACTGACATGATAATGATCTTAAAAGCAGATCATTGAGATAAAGCATGAATGCCTGGAGCAAATCTCCAGAGACACAGGGGAGAATGAGCAAATTAAACACAGATAATGGAGTAGCTGGGAATCAGAACCAGGTGCCTAGACCTATGCATTGCAGCAGTACTAACCACTATACCATTGTGCTATCAAACTATACATCCAACCATCTTCTGTCTGAACTAGATTTTATCATTACATGGTCACAGAAGATGTTTTTTAGTAATGATTCAGAGAGATTTGCCCTCAGTTCTCTTTTTGAATGTCTTGTGTCCAAAACTGCAAGAAAGACTTTGGCTTTCCATGTCCCTGGATGAAAGCATTAGTGGTCCAAAATAAGCCATCAATGAAGTGCTTAGCTTTCCATGTACTCAGACCCTGGTTCAGTTCCAGTTAGTTCCGTTTTCTGTTATTTATCTTAGCATGTCCTTCTGTAGGCTCTGGTCCCCTTCTATAGTCCAGAAGTGTACTTCCAGGTTAATTAAAGTCTCTAAATTTTCCTGGGGTTTATTTGCACTGTATGAGACTGGTCATGGAGGGTTTCCAGCCTTATGCTGCCAGTTTAGGTCCTATCTCCCTATGACCTTAAAATTAAGTGTGTCAGAAAATCAATGGATATTACTGGCATGTTATCTAAAAATAGCCACTGTTTTCACAATACAAATCAGTACTAGGGAGGGTGTAAACACTTCAAAATTTGGAATATCCATAAGAGAGCTTATGTAATACAGTAGTAGGCCACATTGAGATGATACAAATGATTTCTGATGATATTTTTTGACCTGCCTTAACACTGGCCTCTGCATGCTCCTCTGCCCTTTAGTGGGGCAGGTTTGGGTTTCCAAAACTCACACAGTATCGGTTGGTATTCATGTCAATTAACTTGCTATTTGGGATTCAAACTGAGCTGCCCGATGGACACATACATGTGCGTAGATTTTGTAGCTGGCGTAGTTAATATCAGAGGCACAGAATTAAGTGCTGCTGCTGCTGTTTCATAAATCCAGCATCCTGGGTTCAAATGTATAGGGTTAATCTTTGTTCCAATGTGCGTGTGTTTTTTTCTCCAGGTACTCTCCTTTTCACATATCCAGAAGTTGTATGTTTTGTATGTTGGGTTAATTGGTGAACTGAATCTGTGTTGATTTGTGCATCAGGGGGCCCTTCTACAAAGTGTTACCATCTTCATGGCTGGCTCTTACCTTACCTGATGTTGTCAGAATAGTTTAAAGTCACACATGACTCTGGATGGATGGATGGATGGATGGATGGATGGATAGATAGATAGATAGATAGATAGATAGATAGATAGATAGATAGATAGATAGATAGATAGATAGATAGATAGATAGATAGATAGATAGATAGATACTTTATTAATCCCAAGCAACTTTAATCCTACAATGGAGCCTGCCTTCTTAACAAGTTTGTCCAGGCGTGAGGCGTCTTTCATCTTTATGCTGCCACCCCAGCACACCACCGCGTAGAAGAGGGCACTCGCCACAACCGTTTGGTAGAACATCTGCAGCATCTTACTGCAGATGTTGAAGGATGCCAACCTTCTCAGAAAGTATATTCTGCTCTGAGCTTTCTTACATAGAGCATCAGTATTGGCAGTCCAGTCCAATTTGTCATCCAGCTGCACTCCCAGATATTTATAGGTATGCACCCTCTGCACACAGTCACCTCTGATGATCACAGGGTCCATGAGGGGCCTGGGCCTCCTAAAATCCACCACCAGCTCCTTGGTCTTGCTGGTGTTAAGGTGTAAGTGGTTTGAGTCGCACCATTTAACAAAGTCTTTGATTAACTTTCTGTACTCCTCCTCCTGCCCACTCCTGATGCAGCCCACAATAGCAGTGTCATCAGCGAACTTTTGCACGTGGCAGGACTCCGAGTCATACTGGAAGTCTGATGTATATAGACTGAGACTTGATTAAACAGAGAAGGATATGCCACCTTTAATGTGTTGAATGTCTATCAGAGATTATTTCGCTGTTTTTTAAGAAACTTGCTTGGATGTTTCTGTTTTGTTTTTTTGTCGTTTTTTTTGTTGTTGTTTTCGTGGTCTGACAATTGTCACTGTTTCTTTCCATCACAGTGTTAAATCACCTACATGAGGATAAGATGACTTTGTGGTTAGATCTTCTGCATCATGGCTCCAGAGTTCTAGATTTAAATATCTTTGTGGCTTTCCCTGGTCTGTCTGCCATATCCCAATTTTAGGTTCGATGGCACCTCTAAATTAGTCCCAGTGGCAGTGTGCCCTGGAATGGACGCACACCGTGTGCAGGGCTGGTTCCATCCATTCTTCTACAGATCAGGCTGCTTTATCCTGGTCAGTCAGGCTTCTGCAGGGGCCATTCATCCAAGATAGCTCTACTTACCGTTGTCAGCACATTGCGGCTGGCTGGTGCTACCAAGATACTATCTGTCATCCGCCAACCACCAGGTCCTTCTTGCTACCCTCTCTGACCTTGGCATCACTGGGACTGCCCTCAGGTGCTCAGAGTTGTACCTCTTGGACATATCCTACTGTGTGTTTGGGTTTGATGAAGGATGGTGATACAATGATCATATACAGTGCCTTCCATAATGTTTGGGACAAAGACACAGTTTGCCCCTCTGCTCTACAGTTTAAAACTACAAATCAAACAATTCAGACGTAATTAAAGTGCACTTTACAGACTTTAATTTAAGGGTATTTGCATACATTTAGGAAATGACAACTCTTTTTCTATATGGTCCACCCATTTCAGGGCACCATAATGTTGGGGACAATTGGCATGTTTGTGATTACTCAAGTGTGTTTCATTGCTTTATTAGTGCAGGCAAAAGAGGTGCCAGACTTTTGGAGTCTGTAGTAGCCATTGTTCAACATGAGAACAAGAGAAATACCAATGAAAGTCAAAGAAGCCAGTTATGAGGCCGATAAACAAGAATAAAACCATTTGAGACATTGATAACACCTTAGGATTACCTAAATCTACTGTCTGGAGTATCATTAACAAGAAAGAATGGACTGGTAGGTCAAGTAAGATCCACACTGCTGATGACAGAAGAATCCTTAATATGGCAAAGAAAAAGCCCCAATTGCCTGTCCAGCTGATCAGAAACGGTCTTCAGGTGGCAGATGTGGAGATTACTATTATCAGAAGACTTCATGAAGAGAAATACAGAGGCCATACTGCTAGGTGCAAACTACTAGTTAGCCACCAAAAAAGAATGGCCAGATTACAGTTTGCGAAAAAGTACTTAAAAGAGTCTGCAGAATTCTGGGGAAAGGTCTTGTGAACAGATGAGGCAAAGTTGAACCTGCATCAGAATGATGGCATGAGCAAAGTTTGGAGTTGAAAAGGAACTGCCCAAGATCCAAAGCATACCACCTCATCTGTTAAACATGGTGCTGGGAGTGTTATGGCTTGGGCATGTATGGCTGCCACAGGTACTGGCACACTTATCTTCATTGATGAGGTGCATAGAAACATTGTGTGTGCTCAAGTTCAAGTAAATGCCTCCAAACTCATTGGACGGCACTGTATCCTACAACAAGATAATGTATCAACTGTAAAAAATGGAAAATACTTGAATGGCCAAGCCAGTCACTCAATTTAAATTCATTTGAACATGCCTTCCAATTGCTAAAGAGAAAACCTAAGGGGACAAGCCCCCAAAACAAGCAGGAGTGCAGTAGAGGCTTGGCAGGGCATCTGCACAGAAGATCCTCAGAACCTGGAGATGTGTAGGAATCACAGACTTCAAGGAATCATTGCATGCATGGGATATGTTACAAAGATCTAAATACTGTATGACCGTTTTAATATGCTGTACTTGCCATTTCTATGCCCCAACCATAATGATGCCCTGAAATTGAGGGACCACATAGAAAAATTGTTGTCATTTGTACATGGTGAGACTAAAATGCAATGTGCACTTTAATCACGTGTGAATTACTTGATATTTAGTTTTAAACTGTGGAGCAGAGGGGTAAATCAAGGTAAAATGTGCATTTGCCTCAAACATAACGGTGGGCCCTGCATTTGTGTGCTGAAAAGTGAATTTATAGTTTTTGTGTAAGAAATAGTGTCACTGTCACTTGTGTCTGCTTTGTTAGTGAGCAATTTTCAAAAGGTAACTATTTAAAGGTAATTAAGAAAAATAACTGTGAGAAAAAAAAAGATGAACTGTTAAAATAAAAATGAATAAAGAACCTAAAGGGAACTGCGTGCTAACAAGCTATGACAACAGTGTGTTGATCCACTCAGAGCTGATGGGCAACCACAGTGCTGCATTGCAAACTGCATAACAGTGAATGATACTGCAGTGTGTGACTTGAAATAAAGGCTTTAATCGGACCCTGATTAGCACACTGGTGGGATGAAATCCAACAGCCACTTGCTGTAGTACAAACAAGCAACATCCATTTCTGATTCTTGCCATGTAAATAGCTAATTGCCACAAGTTGTGTACAGCTGAATGGACACTTCACTCAAATTTTGCATTGTAAGCCAACTGTGTGGCTTTTATTTTAATATGTTTTGCATTTTCCTACTTACAGACTTAAATTCATCCATCATCCAACCTGCTACATCCTAACAGGGTCACGGGGGTCTGCTGGATCCAATCCCAGCCAACACAGGGCGTAAGGCAGGAAACAAACCCCGGGCAGGGTGCCAGCCCACCGCAGGGCACACACACACACTCACCAAGCACACACTAGGGACAATTTAGAATCGCCGATGCACCTAACCTGCATGTCTTTGGACTGTGGGAGGAAACCCACGCAGACACGGAGAGAACATGCAAACTCCACGCAGGAAGGACCCGGGAAGCAAACCCGGCTTTCCTAACTGTGAGGCAGCAGCTCTACCACTGTGCCACCGTGCCACCCGACTCAAATACACAATTCTTAAATCCTGCACTTGACAACAGTTCTCACTGCTAATTGTATAATAGAAATTAAAAGAGAATCTTAAGCTACAGATGTACAAGTACTGGCAGGGCTTTGTGGTGAAAGCTGTTTAGGCTGAGGCAGCTGCCGTTGCTGAAATTGTGGGAACTCTCTGTGCCATTATTGGCTCACTGGGGCCTTATGTGTGTGTATGTGTGTGTGTGTCAGCTAAGATCACTTTCAGACAAGCTGATCTCTACATAATGTTATCGGCAGGCTGTGAGCAAAAAGTCACATGTAGCTATTGCTAGGGGGTGTGTGCACCTGGGAGCAAGCCGATTGGCTGCAGTTCAGTTTTATCTGTTGTGCCAGGTGCTGATTGCATCCAAGCAGGTAAGCAACCTAAACCCAGGAAAAAAGGGCATGATATGAGGTTCAAAACTTTCTAGGGAAAGTCAAACAAAACGTCTGTTCCAGAGCTTAATCACGCTTGTCAGTCTCATGCAGTCTCCCACGGTTTGTTTTTGTCAGAAAGAAAAACACACAAAAGCAACACACTGATGACGGAGATCAAACAGAAGGAGGTGGGATTGGTTTCCAGATTCTTCCACTGGAAAGTTTGAGTTCCTGATGTGACAAAACAGGAAAGCTTTTATATAATTGCTGAAAACAGCAGAAAAAATTGCATCATCCATCTGACTATTCAGTAATAGTCTCAATGACAAATCCATTTGCCTAGTGCCATGCATATACAAATCTCCTGGGCACAGTGACACCATGTAGAATGAATGCTTTTTAACAGTTTCTACAACAGCTTCGTTTAAGGATGATATATCATGGCTGGGAAGATATAAAATTATATGTTGTGTAAAGGATAGGTAAGGGATGAAGGGGCATAGGACTGGAACAGAACATAGTATGGAGCTAACAGAAACACCTTCTAATAACTGGAGAGTGTGGATGAACAGCCACCAGGTTGTGGTATGCCATACTTGTTTAGGAGATCAGTTGTCTGTGTTACTGAAGTGAGACGCAAGTTACTATTAGGTGTTAGCAGGATTGTCCTGCAGCAGGAATACATTTTGCCACCAAAGAGAGCTCCAGTAGGACCACTTCAGGACTTCCAAATGATGAAATTCGCCCTCTGGTGGGATTTGAAGGCTGCTTTAGAGTCCTTAGAACTCTGGGCTTAGAGTTAGAAGGTTAATTTGGCCAAGGAGACAAGCAGGTACTTGGGAGCTGAAAGCATCCAAGTCATTCAGGCCATGGTGCTTGAGTCAAGGTGGTTTTTGGAAGCAGTCCAGAGGCCTAGCCACCTCACCTTATACACAGCGAAACCTGTATTTTAAGTTGATTTATCTGCTACATGCACAGAGCACAGTAAAATTCTTACTGCCTACGCCATCTTACTTCTCCAGATGATTTGCAATAACTACTACCTTAACTCAAAGCGGCTGTGTTCCTTAACTGCTCTCTTTAGTATATTTTCCTGAATAAAGCACTCATTTTTGTATACTGTACTAGGGGGTTCACCCCCTGCTCACTTTGCTCGCCAACCCCCAGCCTGCGCTACGCGCCAGCCACTTTGCGTCTCTGCCACTCGCGTTGTGAAGAGTGGGGCTGAACGCACCCCAAGGTGATGTGGTCGCTCCTCCGAAACCCCCTCTTAAACGGTGATACAAAGGGAAACAAATACAGCTTTTATTTACCTCCTCTTCGCTCGATCAACTGCTGGCTTGCTGCTGCTGCTGCCGTGCCACGTGATCTGCATCTCACACGGTGCTGTGAACATTTAAAAGCCTGTACAGCAGCTGTCTGACTCTTTGTCTTTTATTCCCAGCCCCGGGCATGATTAAATCTCTTGGCACAAAGTCTCATTTCATGGGATGTGAGTTCTTGACATTTTTTAGTTTATAATTTAAAAACAGAATAAGAATCTGAAAATCTAACAACATCACATTAAAGTTTGGTAAATTCTGAAAAGAATGATATCAAACATATATATGTAGGCTTTAAAATAAGGCCTATTTAAAGCATGACAAAAAAGTGACATAAAAATGTCACATAAAGTCGTTGCACAAAATCGTTGCCCTTTTAGGCTTAGGATTTTATATACATAGAGTAGATTTTGACATTTTTGATCATGGTCATGGCGACACAAAGTGGGACTCTTTTGTTAGAGCTGTTAATTCAACTATGTTCTAATTTATATCACGAGAATCAGCACCTTACTGTTTTTCCAACACTTCAACTTTATCCCCTTTGTTATGTTTTCTTTTGTCACCTCCCTACATTTAAGCTTTCTATACTCTATCATCTTCATCAAAACATTTCTTTTGTTCTAATGTGTTGGTGTTGGACTGTTCCATGTAAAAGGTTATCATTTTCTTCCTTTAGGCTTATTACAAAGCTTGGCAAGAAAAACAAGTGCATGAAGAACAAGTTATTTAATTAGAGTCAGCAGTAGGCAGCTAAAATCATAAAAATGATTTTGGTGAAAAATTGTGTTTGCAGTCTGTTCCTGGCTTACTTCACAGTTTTACAGTATGAAATACACTTCTAGTGTGATTAATTTGGCTTTATTAGCCATGCTGATGATTTTCATTTTCTATAAAGACACACAGAAGCAGTTACTCTCTTCCATGGAATTCTCATACAAAACTTTTGTTTCAAGGTCTTACTCAATGTCTGGGTATGTTCACCTTGGTCTCTTCCAACTTTCATTTCTATTACTTCTTTTCAAATAGGTGAGCGTGTGTACCCCACTATGGACTGGCATCCTCTTCAGGGTTGGTTCTATCGCTAAAATTCTTTGTATTTTTGTGTGTTTTATGTCACATGAGGATTCCAAATCTGTGTTTATTTTTTTCTTGTGTCTTCTTTTCTTTGCTTAGAGGCATTAGGTGACAGGAATTGTTGCACTTCTGAAATCACAGACCCGACAATACACAAACACGTCACATCATGAACTATTTAAATTATTGCTAGAGCCCTTCAGGAATGTAGTTTCTAATTCAAGTTGCCATAGTTCCTTCTCTGGTTTTACTCTGTACTTCTGATTAAAATCTTGCCCCTTTTGTTTTGGTCTGATCCTTTTCTGATTTCCTGTTTTTTTTTGTCCCTTACTTCACCTGATTACATTTCATTTTTAACCAACCATCTCTTCGTCCTTATTTTGCTCTTTCACAATAGTCTTCAGACACATTTGGTTTCTCAGCAGGTTCAGATTTTAATCTTTTGATGTCAGCTCTTCCTATCATTCATTGTAAGGCTGAATTCACTAAGTGTTAGATTGTTTACCCAGTAATAGAGAACATGAGCTGAGGTGAACTGCAGTAAGTCATTTTGGTACAATAGCAGCCTCATCTCTGTCATGATCATTGGGAGTGCTTTAGGAAAAGTCCAGACAGACCAAATTCAAAAATAATGTGACAGAAATAAAGTGAACTTCAAAGCAGAAACAACGTCAAACAGTTGACTTTTGTCACACTTCAACAGTATTTCCTAAAATTTAAACAAAATTACAGTCATAACCATTTTTATTGAAGCGTACTCAAAAGCTGAATTTCCTGAAAAGATTTTCCATTGTTTTTTTTAAAAAGTTCCGAGACTGAAACTGTGCAACCATCATACATAACATGACTGCCATGACATCACACAACAAGTACATTCACATAAATAACACAGGCACAGTCATTTAAATAAAGGTAAAAATATGAACAAATAATAAAACATAAACAGTATTTTTTTTTCAATCCTGAAACTCTGCACAAGAGTTGTATGTGGCTGGTTGACAAGCTATGGTGCTAAATTACGATCTGCAAGATTATATCTGAATGCCTCTATAGCAGGACCCCTCCTAAAAGAGAGAATGGTATGAAAACAGGGGTAAAAAATTCACCAAACAATCAACATATATATATATATGTCACATATGGGCGTCGGAGGACTCATCTAAGGGCTTTGGGAAAGGTACACAATAGCCTGACGAGACAAGAGGGGGCTACCGCTGACCTTGTCCTGTTCTTCTTCCCTCACATCTCTGAGAAGCCGCTTGACAAGGGAATTAAGCCCGCCCCTCCGGAAATGCCGCTATAAAGGAAGCGCCGGCAAAGAGAAAGATGTATTTTGCTTGGAGACGGCAGAGCACGTGACTCTCGAAAGGACTGTTGTTCTGAAAGAGGAACTTTTCGGGACAGCACAGAAGCGCTATTTTCGTTGCTTTTTGTTTATATTTTGCCTGTTCGTCTCACGATAATTAAAAGTAATGACCCAGTTGGTGTCCCAACATTCTGACTGTTTCCAGTCTGTCCTTATATATATATATATATATATATAGTGGCAGATGGCCAGGACACCCACAGTGTGGAGGTACTGGGGGAGAGTGTATTTGTGGGACAGTTTCTCCCCTGGGCCGATAGATGGCAGCCCCATTGGTTTCCAGAGGGGCCATGGGTTATGGGCATGGGAGCGCAACCCTGTTGGAACGTGTGGCCACCACTAGGTGGCATATGGACCTTTCCAGGGCCTTATTTGGTCACTCTTCCGCCACACCCAGAAGTATGGACAGAAGAAGCTCACTCCAGGTGCCCTATAAAAAGGATCCGCCTCACTCCATAAGTTGGCCAGAGTCAGATGGAGTGGACAAAGCCTGAGGAAGAGTGGAGGTGAATGGACTAGAGGCAAGGAAGGGAAGGGAATGTGTATTGGTGTATTGCGGTGTTGGTGATTGGTGCAAAAACTGTAAATACATACAGGTGTTCAGCTGAACCTGTGTCCTGCCTGTCTGTGTCAGGGCTTAGTGTGGCAGTACACCCCGTGGTATATATATATATACAATATAGTATAACTGAAGTACTTTTGAGTGATTCCAGCCTGGACTCTTCTTGGGTATAATGTGTATTATTATATACATTAATTTGGTGATTTTCTGCCATTCTTCTCTGCAGTGCCTTATGAAGACCGTCAGCAGACAGCTATTTTCAGGTCTTTCCAGAGATGTTCAATTGAATTAAAGTCTGGCCTCTGGGTTGGCATCTCAAGGACATTACCACAGTTGTCTCTAAAGCCACACCTGTGTTGTATGTATTTGCTTTGTGCCTAGTGTCATGCTACTGTTAGAAGGTGAAACTTCTGCCCATTCTAAAGTCCAGAGTGCTCCAAGTCAGGTTGTCATTAAGTTTTATCTCTGTACTTTGCTCCATTCATCTTTTCCTCAACCCTGTCTAGTCCCCCAGTCCCTGTCACTGAAAAACAACCCCGGAGCATGATGTTGCCATCATCATATTTCACTGTTGAAATGGTATTGTACAAGGTAATGAGAAGTGCCTTGTCCTCCAGAAATGATGTTAATCTCTATTTTATCAGACCAGACAATTTTGTTTCTCACAGTCTGATGTACCTTTTTTGCAAACTCCAACTGGGCTAGTTTCATGTGGTGTAAAAGTGTTGAGGAAAGGTACTTTAATCTCTAGGATTCTTTTTGCATTGGACATGTTCTTACAAAGCAAGAATATCTCAGCAGTGGCTGAGACTAGCTACCTCAACTTCAATACCTTACCAGGAGTTTGAAGCCATTGGACAGAGGCAGTGGTGCTGTAAGAATTATGTTTCTGGACTTCTCTAGCGCCTTCAACACCATCCAAACTCTGCTCCTCAGGGACAAGCTGACAGAGATGGGAGTAGATTCATACCTGGTGGCATGGATCGTGGACTATCTTAAAGACAGACTTCAGTATGTGCGTCTCGGGAACTGCAGGTCTGACATTGTAGTCAGCAACACAGGAGCGCCACAGGGGACTGTAATTTCTCCGGTCCTGTTCAGCCTATATACATCGGACTTCCAATAAAACTCAAGAGTCCTGCCACGTGCAAAAGTTCACTGATGACTCTGCTATCGTGGGCTGCATCAGGAGTTGGCAGGAGGAGGAGTACAGGAAACTAATCAAAGACTTTGTTAAATGGTGCGACTCAAACCACTTACAACTTAACACCAGCAAAACCAAGGAGCTGGTCGTGGATTTTAGGAGGCCCAGGCCCCTCATGGACCCCGTGATCATCAGAGGTGACTGTGTGCAGAGGGTGCAGACCTATAAATACCTGGAAGTGCAGCTGGATGATAAATTGGACTGGACTGCCAATACTTATGCTCTGTGTAAGAAAGGACAGAGCCAACTATACTTCCTTAGAAGGCTGGCGTCCTTCAACATCTGCAATAAGACGCTGCAGATGTTCTATCAGGCGGTTGTGGCGCCCTATTCTACGCGGTGGTGTGCTGGGGAGGCAGAATAAAGAAGTGGAACGCCTCATGCCTGAACAAACTGGTGAGGAAGGCAGGCCCTATTTTAGGCACTGAGCTGGACAGTTTGACATCCATGGCAGAGTGATGGGTGCTGAGCAGGCTCCTGTCAATCATGGAGCAGCTTCAGCAACAGACTGAGGAGATCGTTCCTCCCCCACACTATGTGACTCTTCCAATTCCACTCGGGTAGGGTAAACGTTAATATTATATAAAGTTATTGTCTGTCTGTTATACCTTCATTGTTATCACTCTTTATTTTAATATTGTTCTTTATCTGTATTGCTGCTGCTGGAGTATTTGAATTTCCCCTTGGGATTAATAAAGTATCTATCTATCCTACTCACGAGGCGTCTCTGCTGGGATTTACTTACGTGTTGGTCCGTCATTAGATTACTCCCCCTGAAAAGTCTACACTTTGAAACACCCCAGCAAAAGCCAGGAATGGCTACTCCTGTCAGGCTTATGTATCCGATGTCAACACAATCCAAAATAAGCCAAGGGCAAATCATTACCCCAACAGTGCAATACCTAAATGGACACAGTTTTATTTTATTAACAATAATTGGTCAGTGCTAAATGTCAGTAAGTATCAGGACAACTTTAGCAAAGCAAAACTCTAAATATTTCAATCAGTAATTATTTATGTTTATTTGAATTAGAAACCAGGTGCAAATGTTAGGTATGAAAACATACAACCTGAACGATTCTGATCAGTCACACAGCAAGCTTTGTACCAGGTGGCTATAGCTTGAGTTGTCAACAGTCTTTGGTTTCTTAAACCATGCATGGTGCTTGGGAGCAAAGAGGCAGGCAGTCTGTGTATGTGACAAAGTCAGACTGAATTGTCTTCTCTTTGGCAGTAGGTTCTCTCTCTCATCTTAGTCTTTTTTTTGTTCTTTATTTTGCCTTATACTATTTCTTGTATTAAGAATTTGTTAGTTTTTGCATACCCCTTGGCAATTATGATGTCTCTCTGGCAGTGCCTTTTTCAAACTCTTTAGGTCTGTCTGCCTGCCCCTTTTTCACAATAAAACACTGTCTTATGCAAGATATTGCATCAGTCAATGTTTTGGACAACCGATAAGTTGCCATGGCCAGGTTGGTACTTTTGGCTAGGCATGAAACATGTCCCAAGCCTCCACTTCACATATTCCTACAAGCATGCATGCACTCGTCACTTTATATAAGCTTAACTATATACATTCTAATAAACAATGACACTCTTTGCACTGGTCACTTTATATAAGCTTAAATATATACATTCTAACAAACAATTACACTCTTTAACAATGTATGCTTATTTTCCCAGAATTCCCATCTATGCCTACTTTGCATACACCCCAGAATTTTTTTCCAAAATCTGATAGCCTTGGGGGGCTACCTCATGAATATTAATGACTTAATGAGTTCATTTGTACCTGCCTGACATTTCAGATACAGAGCATTTCTCACATAAACTCTGACCCCAAAAGTTAAGTTGTTATCCAAATAATTCTAAAATAAAAAAAATTTTAAAACACACAAATTAAATATGAGTTGTATTTAGCATACAAAGCTCAGTTTTCCTATGGTATTTCATCTTCCATGTATCTGAGGGAGTTGCTTTCGTTTCTGGCCCATTTATTGAGTGTTGCAATGATGGTTGTCCTACTAGAAGTTTCTCCAAACTTCACTCAAAGACTTTATGAATCTATATGAGGTAAGCAGATTTATGTTTTCGATTTAATAAAATGAAGTCATATTTTAATGTTTTCTGCACACATAACAATACTTGCACTTCTACCAGTGTTGGTGAATCCATTAAGTATGTGTTGTTCTTAGTGTCCCAGTTTAGTGACTTCACTGTGCTTTTAAAAAATCGCCACCATCCTTTGGTTGAGACGTAAAACGACACTGCACCACAAAAAAAAATCGCCACCATCCTTTGGTTGAGACGTAAAACGACACTGCACCACAAACAGGAATGCTATTGTAAAGGAAATCACAGAATGGGCTCAGGAATATTTCCAGAAACCATCGTCAGTGAACACAATCCACCGTGCCATCCGCCGTTGCCAGCTGAAACTCTACAGTGCAAAGAAGAAGCCATTTCTAAGGAAGATCCACAAGCTCAGGCGTTGTCACTGGGCCAGGGATCATTTAAAATGGAGTGTGGCAAAATGGAAGACTCTTCTGTGGTCAGACGAGCCACGATTCGAAGTTCTTTTTGGAAATCTGGGACGCCATGTCATCCGGACTAAAGAGGACAAGGACAACCCAAGTTGTTATCAACGCTCAGTTCAGAAGCCTGCATCTCTGATCGTATGGGGTTGCATGAGTGCGTGTGGCATGGACAGCTTGCATGTCTGGAAAGGCACCATCAATACAGAAAAATATATTCAGGTTCTAGAACAACATATGCTCCCAACCAGACGTCATCTCTTTCAGGGAAGACCCTGCATTTTTCAACAAGATAATGCCAGACCACATTCTGCATCAATCACAACATCATGGCTGCGTAGGAGAAGGATCCGGGTACTGAAATGGCCAGTCTGCAGTCCAGATCTTTCACCTATAGAGAACATTTGGCGCATCATAAAGAGGAAGGTGCGACAAAGAAGGCCCAAGACGATTGAACAGTTAGAGGCCTGTATTAGACAAGAATGGGAGAGCATTCCTATTTCTAAACTTGAGAAACTGGTCTCCTCGGTCCCCAGACGTCTGTTGAGTGTTGTAAAAACGGGAGATGCCACACAGTGGTGAAAATGGCCTTGTCCCAACTTTTTTGGGATTTGTTGACACTATGAAATTCTGAATCAACATATTTTTCCCTTAAAATGATACATTTTCTCAGTTTAAACTTTTGTTCTGTGATTTATATTCTATTCTGAATAAAATATTAGAAGTTGGCACCTCCACATCATTGCATTCGGTTTTTATTCACGATTTGTATAGTGTCCCAACTTTTTTGGAATCCGGTTTGTACTTGGCAGTCCACCATACATCTTTCGGTATTTCTCTTGGAAGCCTTGCTGTGTTTTTTATAAAGAACAACTAAAGCTCAGTTAAACTGGGCTAGAGGAAAGTCCCATCACTGCTGCCAATGCAACTATGCTATGATCTGAAACACAGGGACGAGCTTGTTGGGCGGGGCACAATCACTAGTCAATCTCAATATAGTGTCACTGGTAGGGCACATCTCTGGACTAGAAAATTAAAGTGGAATAACAATTTATAATCCACAAGCTAATAGAAGGGAGTACATGCAAACAACAAATTTACGGTAACCAGACCAGTACTAATCATCCATACATCAATCTACTGATCGTGCCTAATTCATTACAGGGTTATGCGTATCAGAAACTCATCCTGGCAGCTTCAGACTCAGGAAAGGAACAATCACCAGATAAAAGTTATGCCATGGCCTTTCTATATTAAAGGCCACTGAGGTACTACCCCACCAGATGTTATACAAAATAATTTATTCAAATAACTCTGCTGTTTTTAAACATTACATCATATGCTTAATGTAATTACTTATCTAAAAAAAAAAAAAATGCTGCCTCCTGAGGTACATGAAAGTGTCTTTGTGCCAGGTGCTACAAGCCTGGAGCAGTTGGCCCTACATTGTTCTTTTAACTTCAAGTGTGTGTGCAGGCATCACGCCTGTACTTTCCAATTTAGCCATTGGTGTTTTGAAGGTATTCACCCCTGTAAAAGTTAGAACTTTTGACACTTGTGGTTCAAAGTTCACATACCGAGGCTGTGCAGCACAAGAGGTTCAGTACCATTTGTTTCCATAAAAGTAGCCACAGCAACGAAGAAAAAAAGGCTATTCTGCAAAGCATAAGAGTAAAATGAAGAACTAAGAAATTGTATTAAGAGTAAAAAAAAACAAAACATTTCAACAAAAACAGTCAACTTGTCTAAAAGGAGAAGTCCAATTTGATTTTGTCAAAATCAGCTAGGTTTGTCATTCACAACAGATGGTCGAGACAAAAAAAAAAAAAAGTTCTCTTTTGGGACAATAGAGTTTATGCCATTGTCAAATTTTCATTTAATATTTTGTTAATATAGTGCTCTACATTCTGAATGTAGGAAGAAAAATAAGCCACAAAAAAGGTTTTAAGGAAAAAGTATGTCAAAACCACAAGTGTTATGTCAAAAAGAATACCAGACCCCCTCAAATGGAAAAGGAAGGGTTCCACCATTTAAGGGCTCACCATCTACAAAAAGTAAATACTGTTAACTGGAGTATGTGACATTTTCATGGGGAAATAGTAGGTTCATTCCCATCTGCAGTGAATTCACAATGTTTATAGACTTTAAAAGTCTCCCTCACACTGCTCTCAACTATTACTTTGTAATCTTGTTGAAGATTAAAAGGTAAATCAACACCTGACACCTTATATATACCATTTTAAAAACTAAACTTTGCTCAAGGTAAAAAGATTCAGCATCTTCCATCTTTATTCATATCTTCTCCACAATCCTGGAACACATCTTTTAACACTGACAGACTTTCTTCAATCCTATTAAAATAGCCTTAATTTCTGAACTACACGATTGGGTCTACTTTTCTAGTTCTAGACAGGATCCCGGTTTTGTCCACATTGCTTACATTTGAGGCACTCAACGATTGAATTTCGTTCTAAGCCTCAAAAAAACAGCATCCCAATTTTTCAGGCAAAATTTACCCAAATTGGTACCCTTTTGTAATCAGATACTTAGATCACGCAGGTGACATCAATTAAAAAACACCCACACAACCGCTTGGTGTATTTTAGCCAAAGCGACTTGTAAAAGATAAATATAATTGAGAAATTAATCACTGTGTGCACTGTTTGGGAACAAGCATTATTAAAAGGACAAGGTTACAAAATTAAGCATCACAGATGAGAAGCTTTAAAAAAAATGCAAGCATATGATTGCTAGGTTACAATCCAAACACCTGATATCAGTCAAGACAAACTGAGTCTTCAAACACGAAATGGGCAACAATACACCTCACACAAGAGACGTGTTTGTCAGGTAACTTGTGACTGGAGGTACCTGGACACATTTTAGATGATAAATTCTTATCTTGTGCAGCCACATTTTAGTATAGGCCTATAGGGCAAAATACCTGAGCTATGCAAACGCAGCTTAGACCAGACTAAAACACACAATGCTGCTTTTTAAAAAAAAAAAAAAATCAAACCTCAGACCTGTCCATTAACACATGGGTGTAGTATGAGACTGCACTGTTCTGCAGGATATAGCCAAGACATGCTGCCCAAACTGCCAGCAACATTGTGTAGAGCCATGTAGGACAGTACTAATTTTAATCAATTTCATTTCAACCCCCAGTTTACCTCTAATAAGGAAACACCTTTTGTAATTAAAATGGTCAGAAGCAGCAATCCACATATGTACGTTTCTAAGAAAGATTACAATAACTAGGTTGGAGATTCCAGCTTTTAATATCAGAAATCAAAAACACTCAACTCATACAAGAGACAAATGAACACAAAAACACTTAAAGGATCAAGATTGTTTATTTTTATTTAAAACATTGTTTCGGACTTTCAAGAGACATACGCAATAACCTGTAACTTTAAATTTAAAAGGCACTTCACTCTACGGATGACAGCAGACTGATCCTTTGAAAGGGAGCATGTAAACAGGTTGGTTTCTCTGTAAAACACCAACCAAAATCTGCCTCTGCTATAGAACAGTCTGCCGCAATGCCTGCTTGACCCCTTTTAACACCAGCCAGACCCCCTTGTAGGCTGACCCCAAGGTTTTTCTGTAGGACACCTTGGCCTACCAGGGAATGCTGGGGGAAAAAAAAATACAAACAAAACAATGGAACCGTGGCTTTTGAAAGCAATAAAAATAAATAGGAAAAAATTTGGAGTAAGACAGCTGCCTTCTGCAGTCCAGGCTTCTCTGTATTTACACCAGACTTCAGAACACAATAAATAGCAACACACAACAATTTTCAAGTATAATGGTGTCTGCAAAAATGCCCAATTGCCACATTCCAAGCTGGTTTCTCTGTATTTTACACCAGCTAATAGCAATGCAAGATAGGCTTTTTGAAATAACTGGCTAAACAAAAAAAAAATTTTTTTTTACACAAACACCATATGGGGGTTGACTTGTGTAGTTTGTCAAAGCCAATAAAGTAAAACTTTAAAAAGTACCAGTGTGCAACCTACAGACCTTAGGTGGCAACCTTTTGACTTGGTTAAATTAAGCCAAAAATGCATCCAATAGCCTGCTTTGGAAATTGTCTAATAAAAATAAGAGGTGTGGCTAGTGCTACAACTATGATGCATAGCTGCTTTTCTTTAAAAAGATAAAAATAAACCCAATCAAATACTGTGCCATTACAATCACCCTCCAGCAACAAACAAGAGAAGGGGGTTGTAGAAAGGGATTCATACATTAAGACTGTTGAATGAGCCAACTAAATGATAAGCACTCACTCAAAAGCAATTGGGGCAAAATTTGGAAATGGCCATAGCACACTACATACAGAAATGGTTTCTGCTAAGAATAAGTGACACACTGTTCAACTCTAATGAAGAGTCATGGAAATTGCAGAAAACCTGATCCACCTGCCTCCAAAATTAAAGTATCTGACCTTGAATGGATTACCCAGAGATGAAGAAACTAGCACCAGCAACAGTTAAGGTCCTTAACTGAAGGATAAACATTAGGTTGAAGCAAAATACCACTAAAACTGCAGACAAAATTTAGGTTGAAAAAGTTTCTGGCACCCAGAAAGGCAAGGCTACAGATTTGTTCACTGCCGTAGAGTGTGCCTTAATGAACTTGAAAGCACCAGTAAAAAGGTCATTTATAGTATCATTCCAACACAAAAAAGGCAGAAGAGAAATAGAAAATCTAACAAATCCACCTGCATGTGAAATAATTACTTACATACTTAATTGCCTAGAGATTTCTTTTGGAAGTTTCTTTACCAAAATAGACGCAGATCCATCCACCCTGCTAAGTGTGGCTAACTTTAGAAAAGACAGACCCTCTTGAGGTGGGGGAAAGATGGTCCCATTCATACAAGCTAAGTGTTAAGCAATTTGTATGGAGTGCTTCAGAACTGAATGTAGGGAGTGTGGAAAAGGAAGAAAAGAAGGGTTACTTCAATTCATTCATTTGAAAAGGATTGGGACAGGAACTAGAATGCAGGGAGAAAGGAGCCTTTTCCCCTTGGGCCTGGAAGGCTTCTCTGTAATATACACCAGCAGGCCTGAGGAAAAAAGCTTGACATGTTTAGTATTTCAGCTTTTTGGGTACCTCCCAAGGGAAGGAATCCCTACCAAAATGGCCATAGGCAGCGGTCCTCTGGTAAATTGGTTTCTTCAGGTCCAGCTCCCTGGAATACACAAGTTGTTCATTTAAAAGTGGTCTTGGCTGTTTTGCTACATGATGACATTGGGCCAGCACCTTCAGTCACTTTACTTACCCCTTTCCCCCCTAGCCCAGTCAATCCTTTAGGTGGAAACTGCAAATTATCTTTAAAAATATTAAACAGGGAAGCATATACAGCAGCAAGGTGCAAACTTAATGCAGCCAAATAAATGCTACCATTCACTGCTATAAAATGCTTAACCAATTTGTTCCAGCTTTTTTACATAACTTGTCTGTTACCCAGTCTTCTCCCTTATTGCATACAAGGCATTAATTAAGATAAAGAATTATGCAGTTTATCAAAATAAAGCTGAAATCAACAGGTGACACTAGCCACCACTGCTCTTATTCAGAGTACATAAAAGAAAGATACAATTCAAGCTAGATTTTCCTGCAAAATCTAAACCTGCCCAGGGAATGCATGTCTGAATGCTACTCTATATACAAGAACTTGGATCATGCCTTTTACCTGACAATGACCCCTGGCCGGAGGTCAAAATTTTTCTTGACTATGTCCAATAGTTCCTTCTCACTCTTCTGTGATGTCCCATAATGAAAAATGGAGATAGAAAGAGGATGGGAGACTCCAATGGCATAGGAAACCTATGTTGTAAATATAAATTTACACTTTCCTTTAAACATAGGCCAAAGATACCATCTGAAGTTAACACCAACAAAACATCTATAACCTGTGCTTTGAGACCTAACAACTTAAACACTTGGCTATTAGTTAACTGACCCTCACCTGCACTAGAACTCTCTTGCAGAGACCTGCCTTCACCAAAGATTTGGCAACCCAGCGAGCAGCATATGCAGCAGATCTGTCCACCTTGGTGTAGTCCTTGCCAGAGAAAGCACCACCCCCATGTGCTCCCCACCCTCCATAGGTGTCTACAATTATTTTACGCCCTGTAAGGCCAGCATCTCCCTGGAATAAAGTTTATATAATAAAATTAGATTAAAGAACAACAATTTACAAGTATCTAAACACCCCAACCCAAATATGATCAATACCACAGCAACATACCTGCGGCCCACCAATGACAAAACGGCCACTGGGCTGCAAATGATAAATTGTATCCTCATCCAAGTACACAGATGGAACAACAGCCTTGATAACCTTTTCTTTCAATGCATCTCTCATTTCATCTAGGCACACATCTTCATCATGCTGCACCGAAATCACAATAGTGTGGACACGGATAGGAAGAACAGCACCACGGTCTTGACGATACTGCACAGTAACCTGTACATTTTATATATATAAAAAAAAAAAAACACACCACTTAGGTTATTAAAAGCAGACTGCCATCTGACCAAACATCACAAATTTGTGAAGCCAAGACCCATGAAACATACTTGTGTCTTAGAGTCTGGTCGCAACCAGGGAAGAACTCCATTTCGACGTAGTTCAGCCATTTTTGCATTTAGTTTATGAGCAAGTACTATAGTAAGGGGCATACATTCTTCAGTCTCATCTGTAGCATAACCAAACATCAATCCCTAAAAATAAAAAAATAAAAATTTCAGTAAACATATAAAACAAACAAATTAATACAAATCAATCCAGTTAGTACAGACCTGATCTCCTGCTCCTACATCTTCCTCATTTCTGTCCAAATGCACACCTTGTGCAATATCTGGAGACTGCTGTTCAAGAGCAACAAGCACATTGCATGTTTTGTAGTCAAAACCTGGGGGGAGAGAGGAAGACAAATTTTTTTTATTATATAAAGTATATTGAAATGAACAAAAAATAAATAAAAAAACACCACACACACTAACCTTTAGAGGAATCATCATAACCAATGTGTTTAATGGTTTCACGAACCACCTTCTGATAATCAACATTTGCCCTTGATGTGATTTCACCAGCCAAAAGTATCATACCAGTCTTTGCAACAGTTTCTGAAAAAAGAAAAAGTATATCACACATACAACCCATTGTTCATGTATCATCTACTCAAGTCAGACACACATTCCATGCAAACGAGTGTCACATAAACAAAGATGGTCAATTATGTTACTATACCAAGAAGTTACAGACTCTGCAAAATCTTCATTGAAAACAGATACATAAATTGTTGTACACTACAAACTGAAAATGTGTACATACCACAGGCAACTTTGGCATCCGGATCCTGTTTCAGATGGGCATCCAACACAGCATCACTGATCTGATCACAAATTTTATCTATAGAAACAAGATAGGACGATTAAAACACCAATGCAAGAACTACATAAGCGAGCGGTTCAGGCGAGAAAATAGTAAATTGTATATATACATTTTTTTTTAACATTAGAAATTCTTAAAATCAATTATCAACTATACATCAAAGACACTGAGCAAACCAGTAATATAATCGCTACTGTGCTGCTGACCAAGACACTGCGGTAGGAAGCTCTTCCACTGCATTACGAGCACGTGACTTCAATTGCAACAGAAAACTTGGCCGGGACGTCTTGATTGGCAGCTCCAGGTAATACGTCGGTAACGCCCACGACGCCAGCAATTGGCGGATGCGGATGCTTGCATACAAACCGTCATGGCACGTTATTGGCACGGTGATCTACAAAGCTGGCCACGGTGTAAGCTACAAACAGGCATTCTGGTCCGTCAGACTGACAGGAATTTAAAATCAACCCCGATCACGCCGCCCACCTTTTTTCTGAATGCAAAGCGTTACCTCATCTTAAGCTAGCGCCTGGAAAAGCTAGAACCGGATCCGGTTAGACGACGGGGAAACTCCTCGGAGAGAACCAATTTTATTGCCTGAACAGGGACGTAAATATATATCACAGCAACCCGTTAACGCTAGAATATTAAACGTTAATTACGGGGCAGAATGTGACGAAATAGTAAGTATGATGCCTGTCGCACTGCCGATGGCGGGATTTCTTCTCTTCCCAGACAAAAAGGCGCCCCCGCCCTCATTTTGCCGCAACTCCATCAGGAGGGCAGCCATGATGACAGACCACATCTGTGTCAAGGCGCCGACACAAGACCTATAAACGAAACGATTTTTCGGCAAAATCCGGGCAAGCCGACATATATACCAAGTACCCAAACTGACTTTTCTGTTACTCCCAATACACGAGGAACGTCGGATTCCGGTTTTTTTTTTAACATATAAAACAGTGGGCTTGACTACAAGGAGAAAGTGACATGGACCTTTGCGCGCCTATATTTAGCTCATAAATGCTTGTGAAAGATTGGTGAAAGTAAAATATTAAGTGAAATTTGACTAAGTTGGCCCACAGGGTCTGTATGTTGGCCTGTGGAACGAGTTAGCGCCCGGATACCCACGCAGCACAACAGGCCACCGCGTGCGCGGCTCAAACCCGCCTCGTGACCCTCAGACACAGTGGCGCGGAGCCATCAGTCAAAGGCAGATTCTTTAGAAATTTCAGAACATTCTACCTTAAACATGACAATAAAACGCTATTGGGTGGCACACGATTGCCCAAATAACATTTTCTTAAATGTTGAATTTCTACGAAATGACAATGATTACAGGTCGAAGTATTAACAAATAACGTGAAACGGCTAAGGTACTAAATAGGAAATGAGCTCGTTGCACTTTATCGCGAGTAACACGACCACGTGTAAGTAACCCTTCAATAAAGCTACTACGTATTAAAAGGTTAAGCATGTGTAACAGAGAAAGAAAATACAATTTTGTTTAAATTCCCGTACTAATTATATATTTTTCTTAAATTAAAAAATACCGATCGCTAAAATTTAACCAAAGAAAATCTCACCAGGGTGACCTTCTCCCACAGATTCAGAGGTGAAGAGAAAGGTGTCCTCCTCGATAAGGGAGTTGTGGAAACCATTAATCTGTCCGTTCATCATTTTTGAATTGTATGCTTTATTGGTAGAAAGAATTATTTAAATTTATTAACGATCAGCCTGTGGTGCTCCGCTTTTATATGGTCCTTTTTACTCGCAGGTCCGGCTGCTGAATGACTTATTCGCGTCGGCGCGACAGTATTTATCGGTCAGTTACGTCGTCTGCTGTGACGTCAGCGGTGCTCGTCCGTATTTCCCCGCCCTTGTGAAAATATTCCGATTATAGAGTGACTGGGAGGGGTCTGCGCACATTTTAAGGTCTTGTTGGTTAAGTTTGACAACAAAGCGTAAATGTTCGTTTTAATTTTTAACTAAGTATTTCTGCGTTCATGCCAGCTCAGTTCATAGGTGCAGAAAGCAAAGTCATCCGCAATGCTGGCAGAGTAAACATCACCTGATGCTGGAACTGGGGAGGTTACGGCGGATAACGAATTATTCCTGCCAACATAAATGAAACAAGCAAAATACAGTTAAATAAACAAGAAGCTGTTGAAATATGTTTGTTTGCTGTGAACTCATTTGCATAGTTTGGAGAATATCTATTGATTTATCTATTTAGACTAACTCGCTGAAAACATATGAAACAGTCATCATAGTAACAGCGATAAATTACCAGGGACCGTTTACTCAGTTACTTGTATGTGGTATTGCCGAGTCAGCTTTTTAAATATAGTGCGTTATTGCAATAAACGGTCGAAACAATATCATTTTCAGCCGTGTCTGCTGTATCAGTCTTAATTTATTAAACGCTATCTTAAGGAATGCAGTGTGTCAAAAAAGTACGGAAAGTGATTTTCTAAAAATGATATATCTTGCAAACGTTTCCTACCATTTTGTTAAGCCTTCTGTTTAACTGTATATTGTTAATCAGTTCGTCAGATCTAAAGTTATTAAGTAACTCCAATCTTTTTATCAATTTATTGTATGGAAGAAACCAATTAACTGTTTTTAAAGCCATTAAAAACTATCTGCTTGTGTTGTCAGTATTTCCTTGATGACTGGTGGTAGGTCATTTATCTAGCCAGTTCAGAAGATTCAAAGTTGGAGATAAATGAAAAAATGTGCCACACTAAATTTATATATGATTCTGCAATGGGAACTATCTGTGAAAGTGTAGCATCCTCGGCACATTTAAGAATACCAACCATCCATTTTCTAGTGCAGCACTAAGAAAAATATTATTTAATATAGTTTCTTTAACTGCTTGTTTAAGCCTAATTTCAAACAGAATCAATGCATTTAAATCTATTTAAAAACCAGTTTGTTAGCAACTGTTGGGAATGCAATATTTATTAATAGGAAGAAAGATTTAAATTTTAGCTCTGAGTAATGAAAGGCCAATAGCAAGTAATTTGCATGCCTAGTTTAGATATACTGATATATTTCCTTGTATTTTCCTTCTTAAACAGTTTTGTAAAAACATCGGGTTTGGGTCTGTGGCAAACCCCCTCTTTATGTTTAAACTGGTACATTTCTAAGACTGCATATGGAATTGCCTTTCCACCATAGAATATTTCATTTTGTCAGTGCATTGTCTAGCACACATTATGTCTGTGTTTTAGAATATTATTAATGAATGAAAATAGTTGTATTTATTGCATCACTAACCACAAGCAGAAAGGAAGTGTTAGAGCTTCTTGTGCCCCTCAAATGATTCTCACTTTATTTCTAATTCTTAAATGCATCCTGTGAAATATTAAAAACAGGAGTACATTAAAACAACAAAGATACAGTTGTTTACAATGAAAGATAGCTTTACTAGTGCTTACTGTTTAGTTACCCTATTTTTGGGACAGAGTTCTTCAGGCCTGTCTAATGGATAGTGTGCTATGAAAATAAATTAAATTGAACATTTTATATAAAATTTAAAACTAAATAATAATTAACTATTAGCGTATAATATGAAGGGCATTAATCACATGTCAAATGCATTTAAAGAAACCTGGATTGGAAGAATGTAAAACTATTGTTGAACATGCTGATGATAGTACTACTATAACAGCATAAAGTAAATGAGACTTAGGATGAAGATAAAAAGGAACTGCAAATGCTCACTTATTCAATATACGTACTATCCAAGAAGAAAAAAAATCCAAGTTTATGTTAATACATTGGCCAAAGAAGATAGATAACAAGGAAGTAAAGATGTGGAGAAAAATATAATCACCTTGGCCATGGAGGAACCCAACCCAACTCAGATTCAAGGTAATCTCAGCTATCCAGGTAACATAGGGCACAAGGCTGAAACCAACTGTTGGTTGGCTGCTGTCCACCACAGGGTCCACTTACACAGACACACACACACACAGAAGACCAATTTAATATTGTCAGTTAATCTGACTTGCATGTCTTTGGGTGAGGTATGCAGATCCACACATATACAAACCATGAGCATGTGTAGGATTCAAGTGCATATGTTGTCCATGACACAGCTGTGGTAATCTCAGTGTTGTCCTAGTTGGAGGCTGCAATAACCAAATAAGAATAAGTCTGTGTGGGAAGGAAAAAATGATTAAACAGGATAGTTCAAATAAATCAACAACAACATTTATTTATATAGCACATTTTCATACAAAAAGTAGCTCAAAGTGCTTTACATAATGAAGAAAAGAAAAATAAAAGACAAAATAAGAAATTAAAATAAGGCAACATTAGTTAACATAGAAAAGGAGTAAGGTCCGATGGCCAGGGTGGACAGAAAAAACAAAAAAAAACTCCAGACGGCTGGAGAAAAAAATAAAATCTGCAGGGGGTCCAGGCCACGGGACTGCCCAGTCACCTCTGGGCATTCCACCTAACATAAATGAAATCAAGAGCTACTACACTGACGACATATTAAAACTGTGGTTAAGTAATGCACAGATTTCTGGATGCTGCACATATCTACATGTTTCTCACATATTTTAGACTTTTTCAATTATTAACCAGCTATTTTTACAAGAAATGAAAGCATCCACAGCACAATTTTTAATACATGACCATATTTCTTATCTCTCAGTAAACAAAGATGTGTCCACTGCATATGTAACTAATAGGGCTTAAAGAGAAGTTCACTTACTAGTTGGTCTCTTGATTATCACTATACTTGATTGCCTTCTTTCAGAAATGATTCTGGCAATCCATTGCAAAGGATTGCCTGTTTTTGAATATTAAATACATATATAGGTGACACAGTAGTACTGGGGTAGTCCTGCTGCCTCACAAGTCAAAGGACCTTGGTTTGAATTCCCAGCCTGAGGATTGTCTGTGAGGAGTTTGCATTTTTTTCTTTTGTATTCATGGGCTTTTCCAGTTTCATTAACATACCCAGAAGTTGTCTGTTTAAATGGTGACTATAGGTCAGCACTGTGTGGATATACTTGTGTGTAGTGTGTAATGTAGTGCGATGCTCATTTATACTCCACTAGCCTGCAATTCCATGATGGAAAAGCATTTTCGTATCTGAGGACATTTGGCATTATAGAGTAAAACTGATTATTCAATAATTCCTTAAAGGCATTTGTGTTTGTTAGAGTTTGTAATTAAATATCTTTTTGTCAAATGATCAGTGTTTGATTATTGAGTCTCTCAAACTTACCTTATTATGTTATTATTTTCATGTTTTGATCTTGTCTTTTTGTGTTATTACACCTACTGCTCATTTGCTTAGACTTCTGCTGTTGTTCACATCAGTTATTATTTCCCTCTCTTGTTTCAGCATTGCCTGTGTGTTCTTTTAAAGGTAATCTCACACTTATAAATCCACTGTTAAAGAAATTCAACAGTCACATTTGTCATCTCACACTAGGTCAAATTCACTGCATCTGAAAATGAAGTCCTACCTCATTAAACAGTTAAACCATTTATATACACAAGGGAATAAAAACCTGATGTAGATTAGACCTTGCATGTACTGACTGTATCTCTAATACTTAGACAACCACTGTAATATATCTGCATTCATCTCTGCTAGAATTTCAAATATTTCCTTCCCTTCAAACTTCCACAAATGAGAATGAGTCTTCTTCATGCCACAGGAAGTATGGTATTAAATGTGGATGATAGGATTAAATGAAAGTTAAGAGTACATATTCTTTTGTGTTACTTTCTTTTAACTTAACCAGCGTCATACAGTATAAGCCAAAAGTCACAATGTGATCATTCAATGATCTGTATTTTGTAATACTTGCTTGTTTGTTTTAGAGTTTAGCATCTCAAGCTCTCACAGACAATGTTGGGAACAGCCTCCTTAGAATTTGATTACTGTTAGTCTTGATTAAGCCAGGGTCACCTGTTTTACCAGGATATTTTTGTGGAAACATTTTCTTATTTAAGACACTGCTGTTGTAGAGCATTTCTGTGACAGATTTCTGTTCTCTAGCAAATATTTCAAGATTTGCCTATTGCTTAGGATGGTTACATCTGCCTTTGGTAAGTGGTGCAAATTTATAGGAGCTGCAAGCAATATTCAATCTATCTTTCAGGCCAGCAGACATGCTACATGTCTGAAATTATATGTCATAACTGCTATTTCAAGAAATATTGAGTAATCACAGGTTTGGATCCATCATTTACTATTTTCATTATATGAACCCTACCTTAGTTAGGTATTATATGTGGATGACATTGATTACATTCCTAATATAATGTCTTTTGTGTGACATCTGTAAATTCTTCTTGTATTTGTGTGGGGATATTTCCATCATCTAAAGACATGTTGGGAGGTCACTTCAAAATTGTAGATTGTTTTAGTGTGAGCATGCCTTGAGTATACATTGTAATAGATTGGTATCCCACCCAAGGTTGGTTTTGGCTTTGTGCCCTGTGTATGATTCTTTGGCACACACTGGACCTTTGTTGGAAACTTCAGGATTAATAAAAAAAAAAAAAAAACACACACACACACTTGCAGTAAATAATACAATAAATACCCCAAAACCTCAAAAATGCTTGACAGATTTGATTGAATTTTGGTGACATTATAGAAAAAGAAGATTAGCGGGCATGCTTATTTAATTGTTCAGTTGCTAATATTATGCTTATTTACATACTCTGAGAATGCGCTTTATACAAATGAATGATGGAGGAGAGGTGATTGATGTAACATGCGAAATAGTCCCACAAACCAATAGGGTGAATGAGTGACTGAAGATCGGGTGGTGTCCTAGACAGGAAAATAGAGACATGATTATGTTATGAAATGGAAAGAGAAAGTTGGTTGAAGCTAAATGAAGGTGCAAAGCTTAATGGTTAGCAAGTGCTGTTTTTGTTGTTGACTACCAGAAGTGTTAGATGCATACCAGCTCTCATCTTGGTTATCTGTTAAGCCGTTGACCTCCAGCCTCTTATTTGTATGCATAACCACTTCAAGCACTGCTTTGCAGTTATATTTGTATATGTGGACTTTAAAGGTAGACTACATGCAACTGACAAAAAGCACAAAAAGAACTACTGTACCTGAATGAACATTGTATACATCTAATAATAATAATATACTGTATACTGTGTATACCCGCGTTTAAGTTCTCTTGTGGATAAGATTTGATTTTACCGTATAATTTCCGGCATTTTATAATGTTGATCGTATAAGTCAAATGTGGAAAACTCACGCCATTGGTCCAGGAAATTACAATATGCTAACACCCACCGGAGAGAGTAACCATGGAGTACACTGCCTTTTTTTACATTTTTTTTAAGTATTTTTTTTAAGTGCCTACGTGACCACATGTTGATACCCAAACTATTCCGAACTGACACTGTTTTGTGTTTTTTGTATCTCACACCCTCATATACCTTTATTGTAAGAGCATGCCTTATCTACAATGGAATGTTCGATCAGAAGAAAATATGAAGCTGGATTTAAATTAACAGTCATTGAAGTGTCGGAAGAAATTGGTAACTGTGCTGCTGCAACAAAATTCGATGTGTCTGAGAAACTGGTGAGAGATTGGAAGACGCAAGAAGATGCAAAAAGTGTCGTATTTTTGAACAGGCATTTAAGTCGGGGTCTAATTTTAGGATCGATTTTTCAGGTTTCAAGACCCGACTTATTCGCGAATATATACAGTACTCAAATTTCACATTATTTCTCCTGATTACCCTTTTCAATTCAAAAGAATACACTTCTAAAATTGTGTTTTGCAATGACTATTTACACAAGCCAAGTCACTAGGAAAAGCAGGAATTATCTAATGCAGGAATGTTTTACTCATGGACAATTGTGTATGACATGTTCAAAAAAGCAGCTCCTGCTCCAGTGACCTAAAAATATTGCTTATTATTTGACAGATGCCTTTATCCAAGGCAGCTTTCCACATTCGAGATACAGTTGAATACGTTTAATTTGTTTTTGAGATGTCAAACTAAAGTCACTTTGGTTAAATACAGCTACAGAGTTAAAACATTTTTGACCAGTGGTCATAACAGTCACTAATTTCTAAACTTTGGTCCATGTTATTTTTCTACTGGCTAATATAAAAATATTAATATTAAAATATCAGCTAAATCTTCTAGCATATTGTGTGTACTTTTACAATTGAGTGTATTCATCTGCTGAATTTGGTCTTTTTTTTTACACACCAGTTACAAGTGTATGAAAAATTGTAGTAATAAAAGCCATGGACATCACAAGAACTAGGCTTTAGTGGCCAGCTATGCTCATCTAGAAACTTTCTGAGATTTATTTGATACTCAGTATGTTCAGTTCTTTTTAAGCATTATCATCTAAAGTTTAGAAAAAAATATTCTTTTTATGTGATTTAATGTTTTCTTTTGGATTTCACTTTGAATTTCAGTATACAGCGATTTCTTAACGCAGCATTCTAATGTTCTCAGTTTTTCTTGCAGTGTCTTCATTGTGTTTCCAGAAAGACACTTAAATTTTATTAAGCTGCCAATATTCAGTCTGATGACTTAAGTAACCCCACTCATGAGATTAATTGACCTGAAAATCAGCTACATGCAAGTCAGCTGTTATTATTATTATTAATAATATTATCCTTTTGAATTCTTTACTTATTTATTGTTCTGTTCATGTTAACAATCTCTAGTTAAAACTGGAATTAATCAAGTGTTTTCAGTTAATTTAAGTACAAGTGGCAAATAATTTGTCCTGTATTCTGCTCTTTAAGTGGTGAGGAAAAAGTGACTATTCACAAATACAGTACAATGTTAACTTGATACACGACACACATGTAAATAAACTAAAATAACAACTGAAATAATTTTAAGAAAATATTAAATCTCACAAATATGTGTGTTCCATTGTGTAAGTAAGTGTGGGAGCCCAAAGGCTAGATAATGCCTTAAATCCATTAAAGTCATAATGAGCTGAAGTTCACTGTGACCATGAAATTTAATTAGATGGGTACAGTAATTCAATAGATCTATGGATTAATGCTTCAAACAGTATCTTAATGGTCATTATATTAATACTTCATTATGGATAACATATCCCAGTGTGGCAAGGTATTGTAGTGGTTAGCACTACTACTTTACACCCTGGATTTGAATTCTCAATCCAGTCTTTGTCTGAGTGGAGTTTGCAAGTTGTCTTTGTGTTTGCATAGGTTTCTTTTCCACCCCACTTCTCCCAAGATGTATGCATTAGATTAAGAGGTAAGTGCAAATTTTCCTGTGTTAGTGTGGGTATTGGGCCCTGAGATACAGTAAGTGTATATGAGAATAGTATGCTTCAATGTAATTTAGTAATACTTAATAAGAGTGTGATAAAATCACTGTGCACAAATTTTTCTCCATCTTTTTTTCTGGACCTGCTTTTACCCTTGTATGTACAGATGGAGCAAGGGACTGTCCTGGCAGATCCCAGCGTAAGTCCTGGACAGGATGCCAGTCCATTGATTGTCACATTGACACATGTACCCACACTCATAACTGTACGTACTGTATAAATTAAAACTTGCCAGTTAATTTAAAATACATGTTTTTGAAATGTGGGAGAACAGTGACTAGACCAAGATTCAAAAACGGAACTTGAAGTTTACTTATCTGTTTAATTACTGTGAGAAGAGAAGACAGGAAAATTCATGTTACTTATACATGCTGTCTTCAGGTACAAAAAGCATTGCAATCTGTCACAACAGTCAATGATAGCTGCCTGGTTGAGCAACAACCCTTCTGCACTAAGGCTCCAAAGGTTAAAGCTGAACTTGTCATTCTGTGAGAGAGAGTACACTGCAACTCTTCAATGTCATGTCATCATGACAAAAGACAACAGATGATGTTACCTTCATACCCAAGCACAAATGCAGAAGTCCGTTCTTCTAATTGGATGTTACCCAGATTTTGCCAAACTAGATGAGATATGGTATGTTGTGTCAAAGGTGTCCAAAGGTTGTTCCATTTATTTGTGAAGGGAGATTGCATTAGATCAGGCACTCCTCTACTACTCCCTCTGAGTATTGCTTATCAGAACAAAGGAATGTCATTGGTTGCAAACTTTGACCTGCGACTAGTCATGTGAAATAAAGGTGTAATCTAGTACTAAAAATCAATAGAATTAAATATTTACATACGTATATGACTCCTAGTAGATAGGTCTCTGTACTTGTGAAGCACAACATCATGACCCAGACATTAAAATGTCAAACATTAGTGCTATTCAGGTCATTTGCAGGGGGAGATTATAAGGAAAATAGACACAGAAACACTTCAGTACAGCTCAGAAAAAATATCAAAAAAGATAGGAGTTCATGGTATCTAATTTCTGAGTTGAACTTAATTTTTGGTCACTTTGAAATATAGAACTGAATAAATGTTTCTGTTTGCACTGACTTATTACTTTGTAAAGTGCACCTACTCTACATCATTATGAGTTTTCCTTTTTTTTCTTTGTCCTCTGAACAGCATAAATTCTTCTGAAATTGGATCCAGTAAGGTTACAAAAGTACAGCACTGGGATACTAGTCTATATTCATTCAATTTTGTCCTATAGCTGTTGGTCAATGGTGATCATGAATCTTTACTGCTAATAGTAAATCTATCTCATGCCACAGGTATTTGACTGAACTGAGATTAGGGCATTAAAAAGGCCACCACATTAAACTGATATCATTGTCATATCCCTGGACTATTCCCGGACACTTCCAGCACTTGCTGAAAAGTCCATTGACATATGAGTACATTGCTGCCCTGAACAATTGAACCTGGTCAGCAATGATGATCCAATGAAATGTGCCATTTAAATGTTGCCCTTCTTGTATCAGGTAACCTAATATGTGATTTAAAAAACCCCTACAACCATTATATAGCCACCAATACCACCAGCCTGCATTGTTGACACCCAACAGAGTGAGTGTATGGATTCATGGGTATTTCAACATAGTCTGGTCATCCCATCTGTGTACTTCTGCATAATTGAGATTCTAAGTAATGTTTCTTCCAGTATTATTGTCCCTTTCACAGACAGGAGTGAAACTTTTTTGGCTACTGTGTCTAATCTGTGACAAGCTATGATGACATCTGCCATCTGATTTGTCTTTTCAGGTACCACAATTGAACTTTGCTGTTGGTTGTTTGAACATAACTTGTTTGCAAATTTCATGTCAGCCTTCAACAGCTGTCTGTTTTTGACTACTGGGTCAACATTAGCTGGATGTTTTTAGGTGGTCATCCATACTCAATACTCCTATGACATAAGGTGCCATCTCTATGTATGTTTTAAGAACTGTAGCACTTTCCATTTTGGAGACTTGCTTAGAGTCATGTAGTAAGTCAGTTGTGTGGATTCAACTGGCAGCCCTTTGGTGAACAGACCAATGTTTTAGTCAATAAGCAACAACACCTGCATCACCTATGTAGCTCCAGATGCTTCTTGAAGAAATGTAGGATAACATTTAGGAAATTAACGTTGTACCAGCTATTCTGTCTAATGGAAATGTGGCTTTAAAGGTACAGCATATGCAAAATTGTACTTACCCTGACATTTGTCAATCAAAATATTATGACACATACTCTTATACCTGGAAAAAGTGCACTTGTAAGCCTGTCCGAGGATGACTTTCTGATTATGCAACCTGAGCTTGGCAGAAGCACTCTTTCACCTTCCTTGGTAAATATTATAAATTTGTTTTGCAAAATACCACAAGTGTCTATGGGATGCACAAAAATAATTTAGACTATGTATGCTTAATTTAGCAGCTTGGATCTTGGACTAGCCAATTCGTAGTTACACAGAGCTTAAACAATGGACACTACTCCTTTTAGTAAGACATATCAATGTGTTTCTATATTTTTCAGGCAGCTTTGCATGTGTCTAAAGAATTGGATTTGACAGCACAAATTCTCACATCACACCAATACTTCAGTGTGCAACTGAGCAAAGTTCTAATTTTTTCTGCCATTCAAGTAGGAAATTTGAATTTCTGTATATCATTTCATACACCTCATGAGGGTGGCCCTTTTTGATGAGATATTAAACATAAATTTAAAAATAAGAATAGGATTCAGTAGCAAGATTTCTCATTTGATGTTCATTATCCTTGTTGTGTTTAACATAGAAATTAAACCTAGAACCAAGATGCTATATGTATTTCCGGCCGGCGCATCCGAGTGGCTGCCTTTCCAGCAGCTCTCTCTAAAAAACTAAAGAGACGTCATCTGGACATGCAACACAGACAACACTGTGTTTTCATTATCAGATAGAGCTGGAGGAGTATGCACAACTTTAAACAAGATATTCATTTTAAATCAAATTACTGGGGAGTCTGCTCTTTACTTCTGGCTACAGCTAAAGGAACAAGTACCGGTAATCACATGTCTGATAAGAGAAACGAGGCAGCCTTGAGGCCCCATTGTTCAATTATTCACTCTGCCAACCTCAACTGTGTGCATGTTTTTTAAAGAAACATGGCCATATCTGACAATTTCCCGTAATAATACCTGATTTTTTCGGGCAAAAAATGTTCAGGTTTTGTTAGATTTCAAAGTCCTTCACCCACTTTCCCTGATACCTCACCCAGAAACATAATGAGCCTTGAAACCTGAGCTAGTGCTTTGCATGCTCTATCTGCCTTTTGTCACTGTATTTCTTGGAATCAGCCATTGTGTATAGTATTTGCCTGCTATCTTTATATATGAGGCTTCTGCAGTGCCTTCTTGTATAATGCTGAAATATGTTGCATCGCATACATTTAATTTATTACTGTGATCTAAATTGAATCAGTGAATTGCTGGAAACAGAGACAGCCTTCATTAATGTTTCTGGGTTTCGTTCAGTGCTGTATATAGAGAGTATCATAAGAGAACATAAGGGAATACTGTATATAAAGGGGTATACAGTATGTGAGGCATGGAGGGACAGTGACTTGAACTGCTGTCTTATAGTTGCAGAGTTTATTGGGGCTCCCTATGTCTGCATAGGTTTTCTGTATGTTCTCTGGGATCCTGGCACACCCAGAGATTTTCAAAATAGGGTAACTGGCCACTGTATGAGTGAATGAAGGTGTGTGCAGGAGTGTATTTTTGGTATTCAGTGGCATGCTTTACAGAGTTAGTTCCTACGCTGCACTTAATGCTGTTGAGATAGACTTCATCTCCAGTAACTCGGAAATGTATTAAATCAGGGGTTGGCAACCGACTGCACAATTTCAATGGCACTCTGATTGAGTTGAAATATAGTAAAAAAATATATATTTTAATTACAGTGCACGTGTTTGCGCCGTCACCTACGTTTTGCTGTATGCAACTCACATGTAAATAGTAACCATGTGTTCAGTGCAGGCCATGGTAAGTTAAAACAAACCTCGTTATTATTAAGTAATATACTGCCCTAAAATGACTCACAAAAGGCAAAAACTTGACGTTCGCTCCTTTCAAGACTCTTGGACGAATAAATTTGGATTTGTACAAAAAAAGGATCATGCTGTGTGTGCGTTATGCTGTGAACGTGTCGTGTATCATACATCAAGTGTACAAAGACATTATCAAACTAAACATCAGTCCACGTTTCAAAGCTCTGATGAAAAAAGTGAAGCTATAAAAAGGGCTGTTTCTGCCTTTAAGAAACAATCTGCTTATTTTAGAAAAATAATTGGAACCAAAAATAAAGCCACCAAATATAGTTATACAATTGATCTGCATTAATTGATTAATAGAGTAATCATATTAGAATTCTTGATAATTTTTTCTTATTCAAACTACCGGTATGTATTTTGAATTGAAAACACTTGTAATTTATAATTTGTAATACAATTTTTAAGAAATATGTTGAAAATTAAAATTTGACAAAACGTTGTTTTCATATATGATCCTATGTATTTTAGAATATTGAATGACCTATAATATAAGATCTGGTTGTAATGTGCTTCAGAAGTATAGATAGATAGATAGATTGATTTAAAGTGCTTCCGTAAAAGGCTTCCGTAAAAGGCTTAATTTTTCCCCCTAGGGAAAAATAAAGATCTATCTATCTATCTATCTATCTATCTATCTATCTATCTATCTATCTATCTATCTATCTGTCTGTCTGTCTGTCTGTCTGTCTGTCTGTCTGTCTGTCTGTCTGTCTGTCTGTCTGTCTGTCTGTCTAGTGAATGACAACACAGAAGGACCACTGGGTTGAAAATGGTTGTCTTACTCAGTTGGTATGCCATAATGGATGGACAGTGTAATAGAAAGAAACTACCTGGGCAGGATGGCTAATGATTCCTATCCCAGTCTGGGCAGTTGGAGTGAGGTTAATGGACTGGAACAGTTTGTCCCCCAACAAAGGGGGATGTTTGGCTCTGGTTGGCTCCCAGTTTGGACACCCATATGGTACCATAGAACCTGTAGTATCAAAGAGCAACCCTATCAGGGTCGCTGGGTACCACCAGAGGGCACTGCCAAAAGGAGTTCTTCCAATTTGTCCAGGAGCTTCCACCTGACAAAAAAGTGGTTCCCCTGGGCTACACTGTGACACTGGAAGCACTCCTGGGTTTTGTGTAAAAGGAGTTGCCTCACTTCCATGCCAGTTGGGAGGCAGAGGATGAAGCTCACCTGGAGGAGTGGAAGAAGAGCAAGGAAGATTAAGAAGAAGCAATTGTTTTACACTGTTTCTCCACTGGAAAAAGAGTGAAGTAATTTTCCACAGTATTACTGAATCCACATAACAGCAATACCAAAAGCCTTATTCTCTTGAAAAATCAATTACCGACATAAAAAATATAGAAGAATATGTACAGAAGAAAGGTTGAAAAATTGTCCTCAAGTCCATCACTTGCAATACATGTAATATGTCGACTGTTATTTACGATTCAAGAGTTACTAGTTACTGGTGAGTGTAGGTGAAGATCCCTTGGTTATAGTTCATATTGGAACAAACGATATTGGAAAGACGTGCATATTCTATGCAGAACAAATTTAGGAAACTTGGAGACAAAGTTAAAGACCAAATCTAAATCAGCATTTTTTTTTCTGAAGTCCTTCCAACACAAGAAAAAAGACTACACAAGCAGAATTTAATATTCAGCCATAATGCATGGATGAAAGCATGGTGCGAACAAAAACAGGTTTTAGTTCTCTCATCCAATGCCTTTTACCATAAACATTTGCTTTACCAATGAGATGGACTATATCTACAAGAGAAAGGGGCAAACATTCTAGGAGCGAGAATCTTCAGGGAAGTGTGCATACATTAAAACTAGATTACGTGGGGGAAAAACTGAGGAAGATACAATAAAACAGTCAACCCACCTGAAGAAATCTCAATCAAAACACAAAAAGTAACTTACCTTGTTTAAAATGTCTACTTCTTAATATGAGAAGCATTGGAAATAAAATGCTTGAACTAGATGCAACAGTATTGACTTGGGACTATGATATTGTGCTAATTACAGTATCACGGCAAAATGAGAGTGATGGAGAGGAATATAATACTAGTGGCTACACATGCTTCAGGAGAGCCAGACAAACAAAGAACGGAAGAGGGTGTGGCACTGTATGTGAAAAATAATATTCAGGCTCACATCTTCCAGATGGAAGAAGAAAACACGTCAGAATCACTGAGGGTTAAGCTAGTAAGGAAGAGAGGTGGAGATCTGGTTATTAGAGTTTGCTACAGGCTGACAAATTCTGAAATGTTCGATAATAACAAATTTAATCAAATAAGACAGATGTGCAACAAAAAGGACGTAGTGGTCATGGGTGGTTTAACTTTTCAAACGTTGATTGGGAAGCCCTATCAGGAAAACAAAAGAGGAAATTGAAATTGCGCAGATAAAAAAATTACTGTTTTTTCACCCAGTTTGTCTCAGCCACAACATGTGGTGGTGTCTATCTAGATTTCATCTTTTCAAAGACAGATAAAGACAGAGTAACAAGAACAGAAGATCATAAACTAGTAAAATTTCAAGTAATCTTTGAAAACACACAAATGTACACCAAATGAAGACTTATAACTTGAGGAAAGCAGACTTTATGGTATAAGGAAATATCTACAAATCATCAAATGGGAAAGCAAAACCTCAGCAACTTTAAATGACAGTTGGTGTCACTTCAGAAATCTTCTAAGCCAGGCTCTAAGTTTATTCTAAAAAGAATTAAAACAAAACGACTAAAATATCAGCCAAAATAGATAAACAGCAGTATTATTTAAAAAGTAAAACTGAAAAGATCACTGTAAAAGAACATTTAAAATAAGCCAGATAATTCTAACATAGAGGAATACTGGATACTGCAACAAGCTATCAAAAAAAGCCTTTGAAATTTCAAAAACGAAACCAAAATAGAAATTGCTAGAGAAGCCAAAATGAACAGCAAGCAATTTGTTTAGTACTACTCCAGTAAAAAGACAATAAAAGAGAATTTAAGAAACCTTAATGTAACCATTGGAGAAATCACTGAAAATGAGCAGGAAATAGCAAACAAACTGAACAAATATTTCATCCAAGAATTTATACAGGAAGAAACAAGTGGAATGCCTCGTGCAGTAGTAAAAACAAACTCTGGATTTCATAGATTTTAAAATAGAAGAGTCAGGCAAGCTTTGAGCTCTTAATAATATGTTGAAAACTAATAAAACCCCTGGATGTGATGGGATCTTACCAAATGTACAATTGACATATTTCAGCAGTCACATCAGAAAAAAGAAGTACCTGCGGACTGGAAAGTTGCACACGTGACTCCAGTCTCCAAGAAGGGAGACAAAATGGATCCTAGTAATTACAGACCAATTAGTCTTACTTGTGTGCCATGCAAAATTATGGAAACTATACTAAGAAATAAATTAGAAAATCACCTAAATGAAATGAATATTCTAAATATCAGCCAGCATGGGTTTGTGAGAGGAAGGTCCAGCCAAACCAATCTTTCAGACATTGTTGAAGAAGCAACCGGAATAGTTGACCAAAATAAAGTATACAACATCATTTACCTAGACTTTCAAAAAGAATTTGATACAATCCCACACCAAAGATTAACTCTGAAACTAGACGCTGCAGGCATCAGTGGTAACCTGCACAACTGGACCTTTAGTTGGTTAGCTGGCAGAAGACAACGAGTACAGATAAGAGGACAATACTCAACATGGAGCAAGGTCATCAGTGGAGTCCTTCAGGGGTGTGTCCTTGGACCATTACTTTTTCTGGTTTATATTAATGACATTGATTCCGGTATAGTTAGTAAACTTGTCAAAAATGCAGATTACACTAAAATTGTAGGGATGGTAGACATTGAGGTGGCTGCAAAAAAAAATCAAAATGACCACACAGCCTTCAGCACTAACTGAACACTGGAAATGAAATTTAATGTAGAAACATGCAAAGTTCTACATGTGAGCAAAAGGAACATCAATCATAAATACAAGATGGGAGACAGGAATACAGGAAGCAACCTCTGAAAAGGATTTAGGGGTATATGTTGACACAACATTTTCTTCATCTAAGCACTGTACAGAAGCAATTAAAATGCAAATAAAATGTTAGGTTATATATCACACAAACTGTTGAATATAAGTCAAGGTACAATACGCTCAAACAATATCATGCACTGATAAGACACCATCTGGAGTATTTTGTGCAATTCTGGTCACCACTGTAAAAGAAAGACATAGCAGCTTCTGAAGCTATGCGGGGTAGAGCAACCAGTTGCATCCCAGGATTTAAGGACATGTCGTACTCTGACAGACTCAGAGAATTAAGCCTGTTTAGTCTCGAGCAGAGGAGACTGCGTGGGGACCTAAATGTAGGTATATAAAATCCTCAGGGGCATTGATAAAGTAGATCCAGAAACATTCAATCAGCTTATTGGTGAATCACATACTTGTGTTCATCAGTGGAAATTAGGGGGAAGTGTATTTACAGCCAGGAAGCACTTCTTTACGCGAAGAGTTATGGGACAACCTACCAAGACATGCAGTTGAAAAAGAAACCTTGACAACCTTTAAGAAAAATCTGGATGAGGTATTGGGACAGTTTAGCTATTAGCTAACCAATCGGGCATGATGGACTGAATGGTCTGCTCTAGTTTGTCAAATTTCTTATGTTCTTTCGTAATAACCTGTGTGAAGGTAGTTGTCAAAATAAGTTATTATTTGAACCAAGGACTTGTTTAATTTCTATTGTGTTTGGGGCTTGGGGACTCAGTGTTGTCCCCTACATGCCACAGAGGATCCAGAGTGTGTCCATCACTGAGCCTGTCCTTTTAATTAGCTTATTTATTCGGTGAGCCTATCTTAGTGATGTTACCAGCCCAGCACACCACAGCTTAGAAAATTGTACTGGCCATCACAGAGTTGTAGAAGATGTGAAGAGTGTCACTTCCCACATTAAAGAAATACAGTCTCCTAAGAAATTAGTGTCTGCTCTGCCCTTTCTTTATAGCTCCTCTGTGTTCTGAGAATTGTCCCACCTATCTTTGATACAGACTTCCAAGTACTTGTAGGAGTGGACCCAGAATAATGACTGAACATAGAGGCTCTTTGGTGTGTCGAAAGTCAATAACCAGGTCTTCATGTAAACCACTTAATCAAAAGGCAACTCTTCCTTTCAGTGAGCATGCTATTTAGGTGTTTGCTACTGTTCTCACTCTTCTCTGTCACATTTCTAGCAATGTAAATGGAATTTTTGTATTTTTTGAAAAATTACTAAAAGCTTTACTGAACTGTAATAGATGATTGGTTAGCTGTTCACTATCTGAATATTGCACTGAAACAGTTGGTCAGGTACAAGACAGAAATCAAACTTTTCAGGGAACACTCTCCGTAGACTCAGCTGATTCAGTATAGCTTTCAGCTTTAGATAACCACTACCATCTGCCAGCTCCAACTGTGAACTTTGCACTGGCACATTGGCATGCAGAATTATGGCTGCGTGTACTCACCTGATTACAATAATCCCAGCCACATGACGATGGCTTGTTTTGTTGTTGCTTTTTAAGTCATAACAAAATGTAATACATTTCATCCATTCATACATTTTTGGAGCCTGTTTTATAAATTACTGAGTCACAGGGAGTAAAACAGCCTACCTAAGATCGGACACCAGTCCATCACCGAGTACACTCATGCACACTTTCATGCCAGAAAAGTGTGCGATTGCCAACAGTGATTCTGTGATTGCCAACGAGCTTAAAGCTTTGATTTTAAATGTAGTAAGAACTTGCAGCCAATTTAACTAGATATCTAACCAAGGTTTAATTATTGTAATGTGGTAATGCTAATTGTAATGTATCTACACTAATAAGAAACATTTCATGTCGACAATCAACTTGTGTCTTTAGAATGAAACTAGATTACCCAGAAAAAAACTCACATACCCAAAACAGGAGAACAGGCAAAGTTCATACAGGCAATGACCAAATCAGGAAATGTTTCCAGGTTTTTGGAACTCTCAGCCAGCAATGCTAATAAATTTTTCATTGCCACCCCCATGTCATAAGCTGCCTTTTTATGTATTGCAAACTACTAATGAAATGAACTCACTATTGTATATGGAATTCAGTTTTAGTATCAGTACACTGTGTATAGCAATGCTGAGCATGAATAACTTTACATAGCCTAGAATCCGCAAATCTACTTAATCCAGTCCAGGGATGCATGGAGCTTAAGCCTATGCCAGCAGTATTGTGTCCAAAGGAATTTTATAATCACCAGTTCACCTAAGGTGTGTTTTCAGGAATAAGGAGGAAAACCCAATGTACCAAGGGAGGCACTCACACAAACACAAGGAACATGTGCAGGCTTTACACATACAACAAGAGGTTGGCAGGTTCAAACCCAGGATACCATATCCATGAGTCAGTAGCTCCAACCACTGCACCAGAATGCCATCCAGTATTTGTGACTGATTTGTTCATTCACTCAGTAGCACATTCACTTAATGTACAGTAATGCCAGATAGATGAAGCTGTGAAGGATGGGTAATGAGAACCACCTTTCTGTCACCTTTTCTATTGCATAATTAAATAGGTGTTAATATGTGATGCTTAGTTTTGTCTGCTTATCTTACTCTCTCCTCTTGATGATGCTTACTATATCTACAATAATATATAGTACACTGTACTAGTTAACTGCTTTCTATGATTGTACATTCAAAAATAACCTCTGCCCATGCTGTCAGTGTATAGACAGTGTTAATAAAATCAGGACAGAATAAAACAATAAAGCAAAATATTTATATTAGCAATTTAAACTGGACACTGATTCCCAAAACATACTATGCAGTCCCATACAGTTCTTTCAAAGAGAAATGTTAACGTTTTACATATATTTCCTTTTTTTATCTTTTCATAGAAAGTGCAGCCCATGACCTCTTAGGTGCTAATTAATTGCACTCCTGTTAATGAAATGACTTTTTGGAAATTACAAAACTTCCTTTAGTTTTCTCCATGGGCTTTCCACATATTACATTTTTTTCCAACATTCCAAAGATGTGCATGTTAGGCTAAAGGGTGATGTACAAGTGAGCACATTTATGTGTGTGAGCTTATTCTCTAAGTGACTGGCACCACATCTAAGGCTTGCTCCAGCCTTGCACCAAACATTGATTACATTAGCTCCAGCTCCTCATGACAATTTAATGGAATAAGCTATCTTTTTGTAGTGCATGAACGCGGACAAGTTTACAATCCTATATTTTGGAAGATTGTTTTCTCTTTAATCTGATTTTTAATACTACTCATTATTAAAGGAACATTAAGTAAAGGCTGATCAGTTGACTGATTGGCACCTTTCTCTTGAGAAGGCATGAATTTTAGTGATCACTACGTAGCCTAGGCTAGTAGTCCAACAGCTTGCTGACTAGGAGCAGAGCACGGATTTGTAATTAACTGTAAACAGCATTTAATAATTCTGTAGGGATTATGTTTTAAAACAGTTATCTTCTCTCTGTGTTTTTTATAGACCTTCTCATGATGGAATGGTTTCCTCCTATAGTCCAACATTCACGTGGGCCTCTTTTTTTATTCGGACCTTACCTTATCACTACAACTAGGATATAGTGAGTATTAAATGAATAAATAGGTGATTGATTGTGTATTTGTATATACATTTATGTTTTTGATTTCATTTCCATTACCAGTCATACCCATTGATCATTTAGGCAACAGTGCTAAATATTAAACCCACATATTAGAAAATGGCATAATGATGTTTTATCTGTAAGTTCCACTAGTATTTCTAATCTTCTGCATCATTATCCACAATTGTAATTTTTATTATTTCAAAACTTACCACTGATGCCTGCAAGGATAACTGTCAAATCAATATTCTGCGGTAAATATAAACTGATGGAGTCCTTTCGGCTTAGAAGCCAACATGACCTATATACCAGAAAGTCTGCTCTTGTTGGCAGGAGGCCAATCAGGGATGGCATTGTGGGATTCTAATACTTGCTACATGCTTGGCTTCTTCAAATGCACTGTTGCCATGGCAACCAGGTCTTCCAGCACACAGACGAAACCAATCACAGTGGGAACAGGATTCCCTCATTGGCGACAAAGTGGAAGCATCTAAAATCAGCAGTTGCTACTAACACAGTTTTGGCACTGGCTGATCAATCTTGAAAATTAAACTGTGCTTAATCCCCAACTCTATGAAAGTCTTCAAATCAGCCGCCAGCCCCTGCCACCTAAACTGCTAAACACATCTGATTTGAATTCTGGTCAGCAGATCAGTCAGACAAGCAGGGGCACATTACATTCACAATCTAAAGTCATTCTGAGACAAAATAAACACAGACTGAGTTATACAAACTTGATTTAGAGAGCAAACACAGACTACCAGTTCTGCTTCACTGTTCAGACTGTTTCATGTTTTATTCATATGCACTGCAATGCTTTAGAGAGAGAGGAAAAGAAAAGAGAGTCATCCTTTGTGGTTTAAACCAAACTAAGTACTATTTTTACTTGTTTTTTTAACCCTAACCCAAATAATATGAGTAATCCTTTGCATGGATTTAACCTTAAATAATTAATTGATAACGTTACCTTTTACCTCAACATAATCACTTTTGCAGCTCAATTTGTTTAAGCTGTTGTGCTCTACCCATGACCCCCTTCATTTACCTGATATTTGTCTCAAACTCCACCCATTTCATGATGTTGCCTAGCAACTCTAGTTATACAGCAGTCATGCAGTGACAAGGTTTAAAAATTAAAAATCGAACACACTCCTAACACCAACTGGGTTGCTCTGACCTTGTGCCTTTTGTCTTCATGAAACTTAAACTTAAATAAAGATACTAAAATATTTAAAAACTATTGAATATTTATTCTCTTATGGGGACAATCTTTCGATTAACCTCATAATCTGGTGTGTGCCAAAAGTCTCACAAATGCCTAAACATTTAAATAATGGTGAGATGCAGTAAAATATGCACACATCTGTCACAATCAACAAGAACTTTCCTCTCAGGCCATTTTAGTAGAGGGTAGTATTAAAACTGACAGGAATTTTTTCACATAAGTCTGAATGGAAACTTCAGATGAAATGAGTGTCAGTGGTGTGACAAAAGTGAGGTCAAAATACAGTGAGAAAAAACATTGATTGCCAATTTTAAAAGATTGCACTTAATTTTTAAGTCAACAAGTCAGAAGTGGAATTTTCCAATAAAAGTGTTCAAAAACTTTATATCACTACAATCTGTAGTGCAAAGCCAGAATGTTAACTGAGAAACAAAGCAAGACAAAACTAAAGTCCTTCCCTCTTAGGTTTGATATAGAAACACTTTTAGCCTATTGTACACTAGGTCCTGCTTTGATAATTTTTAAAAGTTCAGACACTTTCTTGTGGCCACTGCCATTTTTTTTTAAAGCAGCAGTTGGATGATACCATGTGTCACATAACTTTGTTTTATGTTCTGTTTATGCCTTTGTTATAAACACTATGTCAGTGGAAAACAATGCAGAAAAAGGCAGCACCCAGTAAACAAATTATAATGCAATAACATCTCTCTGTTATATAAAAAATCTTCGGTCAAGACGTGACCTTCTCGGAAAGACACTTTGACGTCTGACGAGAATAATCAATTTAAAACAAGATCACGGACATCTAACCTCACAGTTGTTGGAATGCTTTTGCCAGGCACACTTCATGTGCTCTCAGCTCTTAAAAATTTTATACTTTCTAGACGGCACGTCAACGACTAAGCGAAGAAGAAAGAGCAGCGCGTCAAAAAGAGACCCAAAAGTGTTGGAGAGAAAAGAAGGCAAAAAAGAATGCAAAAAAGAACAATAACAATTTATGTGCAAATACTGAAAATAAGGAACTTAATAATCAGCCCAGACCAAGTGGCACTGAAAACCTTGTAGGTCCAATCGGGATCAGAAATAAAAGACTTCATAAAGACGTTAAAAAACGTTGGCATGATACACATGCAGAGCAAGTTAAAGAATATGAAAGTAGTAAAATTCGAAGTATCAAAAAAAAGAAAGTAAAGACTGCATTAGCACAAACAAATGGAAATTATTACTCGGTGAAACAATGGAAAAAAGAGACTGAATATATGGACATAGGTGATATGTTATAAGTATTTAGATATTATTTGGCTTTAAAGTTTAAGTTAAAGACTTGAAGACTGTCTAATTCATGTTGCCATCAGGGAAAAGTAGTGTTGCCTCCCAATGAAGAGGCATATCCAACAGAATGAAAAGATTTGATGTCCACAAACACTACAGGCATAAATATCAGAGTCTACAATAATCTTCTCGTGTTCGCATCATTCAATGCTCAAAACATAGATTTACACAATAATGGACCAAACAATATGAGAATCTGTGATCCTGCAACAATTAAAGCTACGCCAAGTTTAATTTCGAAGAAACCACAATTCGGTCAGGTGTATATTTATGATCACGGAGAAGCGATGCAACATAGAATTGAAAAAGTATGTAACAATTCCCATGAAAATAACAATCTCTTTAAATTGTATAACCGGCAAGTGAAGTGTGCAGGGGCAGAGTCTAAAAAGTTAAAATTAAAAAGTATAAATACAATAATGCTAGCAGAAAATGTTTCACTAAAGGAAATGGTACAGATATTAATGTGATCCTGGCAATTGTACAAACGTGAATAACTTGGTTGGTATGTTTAAAGCTCATTGAAAATGTGCTGTATGCCTCCTGAAAAGTGATTAAGTGAAAAGCAATTGTCCCACCTGCATAATTTTGATATGTCATTGAGAAAAGCAAAACAAGTGTAAAAAGAGATAAAGTATTTCTTATTCTACAAAAATATTCTAAAATGGCCTAGACACATTTGTTGGTACCCCTAGAAAAGATCAGAAATAATTGGATTAGAGTGATTTTTCAAACTATCTGTTTTCTTTATTTATTATCACACATGTCTCTATTCATGCAATCAGTCATTCAGCCTATTTAAATGGAGAAAAATATTCACCACTGATGTTTGGTATCACTGTGTGTCCCACACTGAACATGGACCAGAGAAAGTGAAGGAGAGAGTTGTCTGAGGAGATCAGTAACATAATTATAGACAAGCATATTAAAGGCAAAGGCTGTAAGACCATCTCCAAGCAGTATGATGTTCCTGTGACAACAGTTACAAATATTATTAAGAAGTTTAAGGTCCATAGGACTGTAGCCAGACACTCTGGATGTGGCCACATGAGGAAAATCGCTCCCAGAATGGGCAGAACAATAATGAGAATGGTAGACAAAAAGCCAAGGACAACTGCCAAAGAGATACAAGCTGAACTCCAAGGTCAGGGTCCATCACTGTCTAATCCCGCCATCCTTCACTTTTTTGAATGACAGTGGACTCAATGGAAGAAGATCCAGGAGGACTCCACTGTTGAAAGACAAACAAAAAAACAAACTGCAATTTTCTAAAATGCATATTGACAAGTCACAATGCTTCTGGGAGAATGTCGATTGGACAGATGAGACAAAATGGAAGCTTTTTCACAAGTCACAAGTCCACAGATGAAAAAAATGAAGTGTTTTAAGAAAAGAACACCATATCTACTGTGAAACATGGAGGAGGCTTGGTTATATTTTGGGGTTGCTTTGCTATTTTTTGCATGGGAATTTCAGTCTGTGCAGAAAACAATGAAATGTTAAGACTATCAAGACATTCTGGAATGAAACATACTGCCCAGAGTCAGAAAGCTATGTCTCAGTCACAGGCCATGGATCCTCCAACAGGCATCAAAGAATGGCTGAGAGCAAAATGTTGGACTATTCTGAAGTGGTTTTCTATGAGCCCAGATTTGAATCTCATCAAACAACTATGGAAAGAACTGAAAACATGCAGTCTGGAGAAGACCCCCTTAAAACCTGACACAGCTGGAACACTGTTCTCTGGAAGAGTGTGCCAGACTACCTGTTGACAGGTGCATACTTCTCACTGAATGCTACAGGATCTGTTTGTTTACAGTAATGGCCTTTAAGGGCTATGAAGCAAAATATTACGGGTCTCATCATTGTTGTTCATGGCAATTTAGATATTCTGCTGAATCAAAGCTCTAAAATAGGGGTGTACAACTCCGATCATCGAGTGCCTTAGTGGCTGCCAGTTTTCCTTCCTGCCATTTTCTGAATAAGTGGCCAATTTCTGTTGTTAATGGATTTATTTTCCATTCATTTTAACTGTTTTTTAAGTTTTGATTCTCTGAATTACTTCTTTTTTCCTTAAAAGTGAAGCCAAATAAAAATGAGATGTGAATTGAGCCAATGAATGAGCAGCTAAGTCAGAGCCTCAAATTCCAACTTATTCAACTACAACCAGTTTCTTAATTTGAAGCCAATTCCTGTATTTAATTAAACCCATTTTTTAATTCCATTTCTTATTGCTGCTTTCATTCTACCACAACAGATATTTCCATAACCGTTGATTTTATTTTTTCTAAATGCACCGTCAAAATGTTTTGTGGAGCTGAGCAGATCAGGGTGCACTTCTGGTATGGTGGTTACAGAATAACAATGAAAATTAGGAGAAGCTCATCCTAACCCAGATTGCCAGTTAATAACAGGACTGTAGTATCTAAACCATGGATACCTTAAAATAACCATAGGGAAAGATATTGTTATTAGATGTTATTGCAGGTCTAAGAATATTTTCATCAGCACTGACATCCACTGTAAGTAAGACTTGAATTGTACGTTAAGTTTATACAAGTAAAAAGTTTAGTTTTTCTGGTTTGGAACAACTTCTTACCCCAAGACCCCTGGCAACTGTTTATTTTCGCTATAATTTTAAGGATGTGTTTTTTGCTGTGTGTCCTATAAAGAAATCAAGATGGAGACCTTAGGAAATTTGAAAGATACTGGGGTATCAGCCAGTAACCAAATTTAAGGCTGATATGAAAAGATCAAAAATAAAGAACACACAAGGGTGTATATCATCTGGCATAAACCAAAACAGAACAAATCAAAGTTGGGGGAACATTCCACCCTCTGTGGATGGTACACAAATGAACCCAGACCTCTTGTTGCTTCTGGATTTTTATGCCACCAACTCAGAATGATAGGGCTTCAGCTCATAGGCGAAAACACCTCCTTTCTGTTTAGGGTGCCATTTTTTGTTTTATCAGAGGCCTGAAAATGTCCCCCCACCAATCATGCACACTTAACAGAAATATAACCTCTGTTAAATTCGTTTTTTTTTAAATTAGTGATTGATTTACAAATTCCATCCATCCATCCATTTTCCAACCTGCTGAATCCGAACACTGGGTTATGGGGGTCTGCTGGAGCCAATCCCAGGGCACAAGGCAGAAACCAATCCTGGGCAGGGTGCCAACCCACCACAGGACACACACAAACACACCAAGCACACACTAGGGCCAATTTAGAATCGCCAATCCACCTAACCTGCATGTCTTTGGGAGGAAACCGGAGCGCCCAGAGGAAACCCACACAGACATGGGGAGAACATGCAAACTCCACACAGGGAGGACCCAAGAAGCGAACCCTGGTCTCCTAACTGTGAGGCAGCAGCGCTACCACTGTGCCACCGTGCCACCCTGATTTACAAATTTCTACAGGTAATTCAGGTTGTTTACTTTCTATATGTACTGTAGCATGGGCTAAAAAGTTTTACTCATTTCTTTCCCTTTCCTTTCTGACAAATGTAATCATTTCGAGCAAGACTAGCCAGTTCTACAATAGCATCTCCCACATTGTTTTTGGGCATATCACCTTTCAACTATTCCTGGAGGCCATTTCTAAAAAACTTAAATTAGTTTTATTTTCCATCTTATGCCAGTCAAAAGTGTTTTAAATACTTTATGTATTAATTTATTGATTTGAGGCACTGTTTCAAGTTAATAATCTACTTATGGCCAAAGTCTTCCTTTCTGTAGTATCAAAAATTTAAAAGAAATTCTCCTATAAATCTTCCCAATTTATAGCAACAAGGATGATTACTACCACAAACGTGAATTTTAAATGCTATTTTCGATTTTAAGGTTACAAAAGATTTAGCTTTAATTTAATGATTAATTTGCAGTGACTTAACAAGCCCTGGCAGCTATTTTTATTACCAGAGGAACATTACAAGTGCGGGACCTGTGGTATTATAATTACTGCTACTGACGTAAGTGTAGCACTGGCAGCAGCACCCATATTCCGCTTTAAGGTTGCCAAGCTCAGCAGGTGACTGGTTAGGGCACCACAGTTTTCTCTATTATTTTTCATATTTTTTTTGGTAACAACGCTTGTTGCTGATCATGTGGGCATGGCTTGTGGCATCATAGTAGTACTATTATAAAAGGATGGCACCAAGTAGTTCTCATGCATCCAAGTGTTTGGATAAAATCTGAAAAACAAACTAAAAACTTTACTAGTGTTAAGCTGGGAACAAGAATCTGAACCTTTACCATTCATTTGTAAGTTATTTTTTGATTTAGCTTTTTGAGCTGTTGGTGATTGTTTCTTGTTTGACATTTGACCTTCAACATGTCCCTGACTATTTTTTGATTATTCTCTTATTTCTCAGTTCAGGAATTCACTCTGTGATGTTGTCGCTTAGTGCATCCTGTATGTCATGAATCTGGATCCTTCAGGAAACAAAGATGCTATCCTACTTTGGTGAGCAGTACAGGGAGGACTCACCCCACTCTGCAGCTCAGACTGCTTCTTAAACTGCAGTGGTCTGCTTCTGCGTGTGCAACATCAGGCTAACTCTCACTGAGACACTCTGCTAACACACACACCTAGGTTGTATAACTTTTGTACTCTTTTTCTAAGTCTGCAATTCCTTGTGCAGCCATTTTGAAAATGTTTTCTCCTTCTATGCTCACTACAAGTATATCTGAAGATTACTTACCTTATTTTGGAGTGCTACTTTTGAATTTAGCTGTTGGATCTCTAGGTCACTTATTTTTGAAGATCCAAGCTAATGTTATGACTGACTAGGACTATCCATGCAGAGATCTTGTTTGCTCTTTATGGATATTTCATGCAATTTGTCAAATATAGTAAAGGTTGGTACAATACAACAGAGAATGGTAATCAAAAATAGCAGGGTAACACTCAAAAATAAACTCAGTCAAAGCCAGAAACCCAATAAGTATGTCTCTTATAAAGCCTTTCTTTTATGTTTTGTGGTGTAAAATTGATCAGGAAAGGCACTTTAACCTCTTTCGATAGTGGTGGACAACTTAATATTAGAAATGCCTAAACTGTTAGCCTTTATTCACACATATGTCCTGCAAATCTTATCTATTCAACATTCACTTGGCACACATAAGCTCAAATATAAAGCAGGAATATTTCAACACTGGCTGAGACTAGCTATTTGAACTTCGATACCTCACCAAGGGCTAAAAGCCGCTCCGCTCATGACGTGTCCTTCCTGGGAATTGCTAACGTCAGCATTTCTCAACCTTTAAGTATTTGCGACCCGGGTTTTCATAACAGTTTTAATCGCGCCCCCCCCTAACATTTTTTTGAAATGTAGATGCATATTTATCTTAACTTTTATCAACATTTATCTAAATCTATATTTATTGTTCTAGTATCAGAATGTAATTTAAGTTATTTTGTTTCGGTTTCAACAGATGTTTTTTTCATATTTTTAATTCTTGTGTTCTTTTTTTTACATTTCGCGCCCCCCTTTTTGTTGTTTCGCACCCCCTAGTGGGGCCCGCCCCACAGGTTGATAACCACTGGCTTACGTGTCCATCTGTCTTCACATTGCTTCCCTTGAAAGAGCTACACTTCAGAGTACAAAAACAACAACATTTTTTTTTTGTATAGTACATTTTCATACAAACAATGTAGCTCAAAGTGCTTTACAAGACAACAAATAAGATTATGTAATAATATTAAAAAGTAAGTAACTAAAAAAGGTAAGGTCAGATGGCCAAGAGAAAAGAAAAAAAAAAAAAAACTACAGTTAGGTTGGAGAAAAAAACTAAATCCGTAGGGGTTCCACAGCCAAAAAGACTGCCCAGCCACCACTGGACATTCTGCCTAATATAAATCTTCTAAAATCAGCCCTCTTTGTTTTCATGTTTCACATGAAAGAATTTGATGAGGTTATTGGGAGAAAGATGTCAAGGACAGAGCTGCCAGGTAAGGCCTAAGAGAAGGTTTATGGATGTGGTGAGAGAGGACATGCAGGTGATGGGTGTAACAGAACAAGATGCAGAGAACAGAAACTTATGTAAGAAGATGATCCGCTGTGGCAACCCCTAATGGGAGCAGCAAAAAGAAGAATAAGAAGGTTTTGTGGACAGCTGGGACACCCACCTTCATTCCATCAGCGGAGGGTGCTGCATGGTGCCATGATCAGGTGGTGGTGACAGAAATCACCACCACAGAAGAACTAGAAAAGACAGCAGAGAATAGTAGAGATTAGTAAAGACTGCAGATCCCCAAAGAATCTGATAATTCTATGCCCATATAATCTATCAGGAATACAACTAAAATATAGCTATGAAAAGCCTCATTAATACTAGTTTGGTGAATTTCTGTCGGTAAAGTATGCCAGATTTTGGGTGCACAACTGAAAAAAAGGCTGCATCAGCACTTCTTTTAAGTTTGTCTCTTGGAATTATAAGCAGACCTCCATTTGAAGATCTAAGGTTAAGTCTTGAAGTGCAGAGGGATAGGCATTCCAAAATACAGGATGGAGCGAGATTATTTAATGCTTTATAAACCATTAGTAGTATTTTCAGTCAATTAGTAGTATTTTAAAGTCAATTCTGAATGACGCTGTAACCAGTGTAAGGATGCTAAAACTGGTGAGATGTGTTCAAATTTTCTTTTTTTTGTTAAAATTCTGGCTGCTGCATTCTGCACAATCTTTCTTAGGTAGTCCTGTGAGGAATGCATTACAGTAATCTAATCGACAAAAAACAAAAGCGTGAAGTCGTTTTTTAATGTCTTGTAAAGTCATAATAGGTCTTACTTTGTTTCATTCTTTACATGAAAAAATACAGTCCTATTAATCTTGTTAATACGTGATTTAAAGTTTAAGTCACAATCGATGATTGCCTCTAAATTCTTTATTTGCACCTTGACTTTTAAGCCTCAGGAATTAAGGTTATTTTCTAATACCCCCACTATATCCATGTTTGACAATTACTAAGATTCTTCTTTCCTACTTATTAAGTTTGAGAAAGTTACTACTCGTCCAATCAGAAATACAAGTGAGACATTGGATCAGACAGGCAAGAGCGTCTGGGTCATCAGGTGCCATTGACAAATACTGCTGTGTGTCATCTCCATATCTGTGGCAGCTCACGTTATGCCTTGAGATAATCTGACCTAAAGGAACCATGTAGACTGAAAAAAGCAGCGAACCAAGAATAGATCCTTGTGGTACACCATATACAATGTCATGGGTCTCCAAAGTACAGTCACCACAACTAGCAAAGAATTTTGTACCTGTTAAATAAGACTAAAACCAATTTTCGACACTGCCAGAGAGGCCCACCCATTGTCTAAAGCAATTTATAAGAAAATTGTGGTCTACATAAAATTGTGGTCTATAGTGTCAAATGCTACATTCAAATCTAAGAGTAAAAGAACAGGTATAAAGCCTTTTTCCACATTAAACTGCAAATCATTTACTAATTTGTTCTAAATCCTGACTGAAACTTGTCAAGAATAGGATGTTTAATCAAGTAATCAGCTGCTTAATTACTGCCTTTTCTAGAATTTTACTTAAGAAACACAGGTTAGATCTAAAGTTGTCAAAAACAGAGGAGTCGAGATTATCTTTCTTGTGCAGGGCTTTAACAACTGCAGTCTTAAGACAGACAGGGAAGACCCCGGTATCTAACAATCAGTTCACTATCAATTAGCACACAATCTAAAAGAAGCCAAGGCCTAATCGCTATCCCTGGTGGTACATGTGAAATGGACACAGTTTGTTTCATTAGCAATCATGGGTTGTTAATTTGTTAATGTTGGTAGACAACAGGACAACTTCAGCAAAGTAATACTCAAACTATTTTACTCATTACTTGGGAGGAGAGGGGCAGTCTATAAATGGCAAATTCTGCCCAAGTGATCTTCTCTTTGGCAGTGGTTTCTCTCTTTCTCTCCTCCTCCTTCTGCTTATTTTAAAATCCTTTGAATTTTATAGTGTCTTATTGACTGCCTTATGTAAGATATTGCATCAACAATTTTGAACAAATGGTACGTTCCCATGGTCTAGTTGATTGTCAGTTAAGTTACTTTTGGGTAGACATCCATCCATCCATTATCCAACCTGCTATATCCTAACTACAGGGTCACGGGGGTCTGCTGGAGCCAATCCCATCCAACACAAGGCGCAAGGCAGGAAACAAACCCCGGGCGGGGCACGCACGCACACACACACACCAAGGACAAGTTAGAATTGGCAATGCACCTAACCTGCATGTCTTTGGACTGTGGGAAGAAACTGGAGCACCTGGAGGAAACCCACACAGACACGGGGAAAACATGCAAACTCCACGCAGGGTGGACCCGGAAAGTGAACATGGGTTTCCTAATTGCGAGGCATCAGCGCTACCCACTGTGACACCGTGTTGGGTAGACATGAAACATCTTAAGCCTCCCTTTCACATATTCTTACAAGTATACATACACTGGTCACTTTATCTAAGCTTAAATGTATACATTCTAATAAACAATGACACCCTTTTAACAATTTTATAGACATTTTCCCAGAATTTATGTGTATGGTTTATTTTATACACACCCCAGAATTTTATCTAATGCTACATTTGACAGTGTTGGAAAACTACTAATAATTATTAGTGATCTAATGACCTCATTTGTACCTGGCTGCTATTTCAGTTACAGAGCATTTCCCGCATTAGCACTGAGCCCACAAACTAAGAGTCATTATCTAAATAAAGTAAAAACTGGCTTAAATAAAACACATATTAGATCATTCCAGTTGTATTTACTATACTATAAAAGTACAATTTTCCAACAGTATTACATTTTATTTTAAAGAAAGTTTTAACATTTTTGAAATGGGAAGCTATGGCTACCATGATGCATACACCAAGTAAGAAGTGCACCTTGTGCCTAGTAACCATGCAGTCAGTGCCTTAATGACCAAGCTGTCCCAGAATTTCAGTACCCATGAAAAATTAACATATAAAATGTGGCAATATCATCATAATCAATTTAAAAATATATTGAAAAATGGTTATGAATTAAATTTACAACAACGTCAAAATGAAAACAAAAGAAGAGCAAATTTCAAATACCCTAAATCCCTTTTTTTCAAGTTTGTAGTCCCTGGCCATCGGACCTTACTTTTATTCTATGTTAATTAGTGTTCTCTATTTTAATTCTTACTTTGTCTTTTTTTTTTTCTTTCTTCATCGTGTAAAGCACTTTGAGCTACATTATTTGTATGAAAATGTGCTATATAAATAAAAGTTGTTGTTGTTGTTTCTTTTTTAAGAGAGACTTTCCAGAATGAAATAAAGTTTGGACATCTGGTTATGCAAGCCACCATCTTTTGTAGAGTTAGCTTACTGACATCATATGTAACAAACAACATAACTAGCAACAGAGGTCGATACGGCAAATAATGTGGTGACCACAATAATGTCACCAAAACAACACAAAAATATATCAAAAAACAAAATAACAAAACATCATCTGTGTAATCCTAACACTATCATGGAGGACCATCCCTGCAAGAGTTGGATCAAAGTGAGATGTGGCAATAGACCATTGCTAAGCATGAGTGTGACCCCCTGGGAAATACAGTAGCAGAGGCTTGCTGTATAACAAGGAAAATAGGAGCAGCTGTGGATTAATTAAATATCATTTTAATAAAGAAAAACAAAAAGTCATGTATAACTAAAAATAACTCCCAACTAAGAATACATAAACTAAAACAGCACAACAACATGTATCATATTATAAAAGTAAAAATTAGGTGTATATGAACAAATGTCAAGGTGTTGATGTCTCCAGAAATGTCTCTGCAAAATTAATTATCCAAAACAGGTAATGAAAATCTATGGGGTATTGTAGTGGCAATCTGTAGAAGTAAATCCTCTGGGATATTTAAATATAGCACGGCAACAGCACTACTTTTTAGTCAGGTACAGTTAATGCAGTTGATGATAAGTGTTGGGCCTTGTACTACCATTCAGGTCTTTGTTACTCTGTCTTTGTCAGTCTGCTTAGATACTTCCTACCTGCAGCCCAGCCTTTCATTTAAGTTACTACAACTCAAAATAGTCTTGCTTTGATTTCTAAAAGTTATCCGCTTCTTTAGTGTACACACTTTTATTAGCATAGGCAGTATACACCGCAACCCTTAGAAAATTTTACAGCTCCAGGGCTGATCTTTGATGGCTCATGAGACTTAAATGAGATTCTCATTTATGTTTCATTTAACAATCAACTTTGTCACAGATTTTTCTCCTAAAATTCCTTAGGGGAAATAGCTTTAGACAAAAAAGGAGACATGAGATACAACTGAGGAAAATTAGTAAAAATTGAGTATTTTTTTGTAAAAGCGTGTTATTTTTTGTAAGATCTCTTTCTAGTCTTGATTTAATCTCTTTCAAGGCTTGCTATTTTTAACTTATTACAGGATTGATGCCTTTGTCCAAGGTGATTTACAACATTTGAGATATACTGTAATTGGTTACATTCCTTTTGGTTTTCCCATTGGGACATAGGCAGGTGAAGTGACGTGCTTAGCAGGATTTGAACCCACACCCTCAGTAATTGGAGTCCAAATTCTTTACCCTACACCACACTCCCTGCCATTTCTTTGGGATCAAGTACGATCCAATTTGAGCACCACTATATAAATGAGAGCAACTAACAGTATTATTCATAAGCACGGACTACAGTAACCACAAGCAACTGCCCGTACATTTCACCATATATTACCGAGTACTCAAATCAAAAATTTTAAAAATCCAAAAAAATATTAATACACAACTTGGAAAATCTGAGCCCATTGTGTGACTTTGATGAGATCTCTACTGAAACTCAAGTGAGAATACCAGGGTGTTCTTTCTTAGGAGAAACCTCTGAGAGGCATGAGACAAAAGAAAATGGTTCTATTTAATTTCCTTCTGAGCTCATAGGAGGAATCAAAAAAATATTAAGGAGATCTATTTTTTGCTTTTTCATTCCTACGGGAAAGGTATGTATGTGAGGATGACTCTAATTTGGCTTGATGTGAATATCCTACAATGGACCATTGTTTCTTCCTGGATGTTTTCTTCATTTCATCTAATTTCACATGGAGGAGCTTTGACTTCCCATGACCTTGAAATGTAATCAGAAAATGAATAATTAGAGTAGGCTCCATTTTAAATACAGAGCAACCTGAAATACGTGGATCAGGCCATGAAATAAATCAATAGTTTCAACTTGCATAGATCTGCTATAAGTCAGATACACATATTTTTGATTGTACATTTATACAGACATTTTTAAGACATTTTGATGATGTGCTGTATACTTATGATTTTAATCTTGTATGATATATTGCATGATGTAATATTTACAACAGTGTTTTATTTGGACAAGCAGAATAAATTGTAATCTTGAAACTGGACTCCATTGAGGTCCTGTATACATCACAGGTCAGGAAATGTGCCAGAAATATAATCAAAGAATACTCTCATCCAAACAACCATTTTTTTCAGTTATTTCATCAAGGAATTGTCACTAAAGATAACAGTTGTTTAACACAAAAATAGTTTCTTTCCTACTGCAGTCTCTGATTTGCTTCCTGATTTCTAAAGTACTCTATCAAAACTGAATTATGTTCTCATTTTTTGTTATATTATAAGGACTTACTTAATATATTACTGCACAGAACTGCAGTTCTGTTTTATTATATTAAATTGTATTTTGTGCAATATATGTTTCACCACTACTATGTAAATTTTCGATGTATTGTATATTGGGTTGATTAATTGTATTTACCTTGTTATGTGTGCGAATGGAACACCAAGAGAAATTCCTATCAACTATATTTTATATATGTATATATATAGTTATATATAAATATAAGTTCTAGTTTGAGTTAAAAGAGAATTTTTGTATTTTTCAACTTTTTTCTTCACAATCATGGTATATATTAATATGCAACCAAAACTGTGTTCCAAAGCAAAGCATCTTTTTCTAAATTTTAAAAATATTCTGTCTGTTCTAGCAACTTATAGTGGTGCTCTATGGAACCCCACATCCGTGTTTAATAGAATAAACTCTAAAAGCCTTACCAAATACGGTACATCTATTTTTCAAGCTGAGTCTAATCCATGTCAGTTTAAGAAGGAAAAACGCAAAAAGCAAACCATTGTTGTGCAATTCAGCCATTTTAAAATGAGTGCCTCATGTGTACCTCATGCACCAGTTTTAAGCTGCAAGAAGAAAGTATTTTTAAAATTAATAAAAAATGCTTTAGACCACAGCTTTATGTGGCAAATTAATATTTAGCTTACTATGGGTGTGAATAAATTACTTTGAAAAATACTGAGCTTATTCTTTAATGTGTTGTGCTGTTTCACTTATTAACAGTTCTGGATAATTTTAGATTATTGCTTTTGTATTTTTGTTGCATCCATCCATTTTGTGAAACTGCTTAATACAAAGCATCCATAAGGCAAGGCTGGATCCTGTTTTGGCACAATCAGATGAAGGGCAGGATTTGGGTTATGTAGGGTATGAATCCACCACATGTACACACAAACACACACACACATTCGTTCACACCAGGTCAGAACTGTCAATCAGTAGTCTGCCTCATAGACATATAAATGTGCAAGGAACTTGGAGCACACAGAGAAAAGAAAATCCATGTAGACATGAGGAGAAGATTGGACTCTGTGCAGACAGAGTCCTGTACAGATATGAAAAGTAGCTTAGAAAAATGAGATGAATTTTGCATTTTATAGCCATTAATGAGAACTAAACATAACTAAACATGCTGTTTCTTACCACTTACTAGCTGCTTATATGAAATATTTTCCTGTGTGTTACAAACTAACTCATTCTCTAGTTTTTTGGGCATCACCTCCTAATACTGTCAACCCTTGTTTTGCTTTGTACCACTTCATGATACTGTCACCTTTTGGAAGTGCTCCCTCTTTTAATTCCCTGCAGCTTTCATTTTAATGACATTACAGATTTCAAACAAGAAGGAACACATTAAACCAAATAACACCTCCAAAATCTGTCACTAAATCAGACTAGCATTGTTTTTATACATTGCGCTATTCATAGAGAGTACTATCATGAAGTAAAATAAAGAAATATGAATAAACCAAGGTAATGACTATACACCAAAGTTCAGAGTTCAAATCATGGAGAGATCTGAAAAACATTTTAACATACTAGAACAATGGCTTGAAAGTATGTTCACAATTTGCAATCCCTAGAAATATCCACAATGGCAAATTCATAATTGCATTGCCTGCAGCAATCAGATATTCTAAATTAAACATATTTTATATTGTTAGTATTTGAATATAAGGTATTTTCTTTTCTTCTGGTAACAATAATATCTTTGTGGAGGTTAACTAAACTTACTCTATATTTTATGTTGTGGCATTAACAGTATGCACATTCCCAAGACACTAATAACAAGATTACAAGACTAAACTTCATCAAAAACACGAACTGAACATCTATTAATTGTCAGTGCCTGTTTTCTAAATCGATAGTTTTGGGACAGTAGCCTATAAAGGAGCACTTGGTACAGCAAACAACACGAAAAGAGGTGCCACATGCCATAGTTTAGGCTATCAAACATATCATTTTTTGTTGACATTCGTGTAATAATAACTGTGCTGAGATGAGGACTTAACAGCTGTAATTGTGGCCATACTTCTTGCTGGAATATCCATGGTAGAAGAGATCAAACATCAGCAACTGTGAGACTGAAGTATCCTGGATTTCTTGTTTCCAGCTTGTTTTGTGATCGTAAGAATTACTTCTGAACACTTTGAATTTACTTCAGTTTTTATTGTCTGGCACCTCCTTACTCATAATTACAAGTAAGCCCTCACATATCTTACCCTCAGTCAAATACGTACAAGTAAACACTCACATCATTTGACTCATCTTGATGTCTAGTTTTGCAAGATGTTAAGCTATCTGGAGTTACCTTCTATTTTTAGCCATCTAGATATGTAAAACCTTTATTTTTAGACCATTTTTGACCATATTTAGTGTAGGAAATTCCATCCTTATAATAAAGAGTAAACCAATAGGTGTCCAGTAAAAATGATCAGAATGACCTGAAATTGTGCACCAACCCCAGAAGTCCACCCCATATAAATGTTGACTGGTATTATTTGAATGTGGAGTGCTGCTTTATGCTGTTTGTCGAGGTTGCTGATCATGAATATTGTAATATTTCTAATATTTGTTTCTTTTCCAGTGGTCCTAGACCTATAACAGCCACTCCCAGAAGATTAAAAATGACAAATTTCAAACATAAGCATGTGGTGTATTATTCTAAGCTATTTCAAGGTCATTGGTTACAAATGTGATGTTAGTTTTGTTTTTTTTTCTATTACAATCAAGTATAATTAGACTTTCATATTTAAATTGAAGCATACATTTTAATATTTCATATATTTGATGCAACTATTCTTGTCTATTATTCACTTTAACCTCATGAAGTAAATGATTGCATTTCTTATACACCTTATACACACATAGAGTTCAGTAATTCAGACTTTTTCTAACTCAATTGCTGGGGTGAACAGTTTATGTTGTGAGGAAATACTGACAGCTTCAGTGATGCAACTTGAATGTAGCATTAGATTCAGCAGTGTACTGAAGTCATGCAAAATTACTAGATAAAGAAACATGAAACTGGACTGATTTAGAATAGCCCTATACTGTATTAGGGGAACAAGGAAGAGCTGGATCTTTACCCTGGATTGGAACTTCCAGGTCAAAGTAGATTTATAACTATGATAATGTCCATGTAGCTATTTAAAAGTCCCTACACACAGTGCCAGCATGTCTGAGTCAGTGACACACAAGAATGACTGGCACAGTGTAAGATGATTTTTATTATTATTACCATATTAGCAGCACTGTGACTTAATCTCTCCAGTTGCTCAGCAGAATGTTCTAGTAAAATATTTCCAGGGAAATAATGTTGCAAAGTAGGGTATGTAAAAAAGTTATTTTTATCCATACAGTACTATGCAAGCAAAGATACATAAGACAATTAAAGAAAATGGGAAGAGACAACAGTTCCCTGATAATGCACAGCATTTATACCTGCTGGGTCAGCTTTCTGTATCGCTTCTAAAAAAATCTACCTCAGTGTCCCAAGGGAAAATGTCAGGATAATGCGGCAGAGGCTGAGATGCATCGTCCATCCAAACTACCATGACGCTAATTTACTGCCATATATCATTTTCGGCAGAACATGGTCATTTCAAGATATAGTTGTATTACTTTGTTTTGATTAATTATTTGCCATATATTTGTAATACCAATATAGAACTTAAACAGGGTATGTGTCATAGAGTAACACAGATTTATTTTCTGTCTGCAAAAGCCAAATTTAATATTCAGCATTATACAATCACTTGTTAACCTGAAAACAGTTCTGATATAAAGAAGGATATTGTGATACAATAAAAGTTAGAATAACCCAGACTCAATCCTTACTGTAAAAGCAATGAGCAGCAGACTCCCAGACAGTTCTCTCACTTTCTTTGTCTGTCTAGATTCATTGTAGTGATAACGTCAATGCAATTAGAAAGAAAACCCAATCATTTTAAACAACCCCAAAGATTCTTACTTGTCATTGGCTCTCTCTGTGATCAGCTCAGGTTGGCCTGAGCTCTGAAATAGCAGGTCAGAAAAACTAAGCTCAGAACTGCTGATACAGCAGCTGTTGCCTTTTCTAAGATTTGGCTGTTGTCACTTGGCATTGCTATCTATCTATCTATCTATCTATCTATCTATCTATCTATCTATCTATCTATCTATCAATCTATCTATCTATCTATCTATCTATCTATCTATCTATCTATCTATCTGATATTGTGCATTTTATATCTATATTATCTATCTTGATCTATTTTCACAAATCATTTATTTTTTCCTATTTTCAAATCAGTTAATCAGTCATTACTTTATATAGTGCCTTCCACTGTACATGTTTATCACAAAGTGTTTTGCCAAGAAAATGTTAAAGCCATGCAAATGGATATTGTAAAGAATGAATTGTACAAATTAAAATAAAAATGGCTGAGCATGAAAGCAAACAAATAGGGAACAAGAACATTAACAACTCTGCACAAACAGATCTTCAGCCTTAATCTGAATGTTGCAGCTTGATGGGTTTTTCATAAAACTGAGGAGAGTTTCAGATGGGTGGTAAACGTTTGCCAAAATATTGTGTCACAAGGCAGGATCTTATTGACTTCCTGTTTTGTGAAGACTGATTTTCTATTATACAGTTTTGTGAAATTGTAATCTGTCCTGTCATTGCGATATGCAATGTAGGAATAGAATGTCAGTCCTTAAAAGAACACACTCATGTGCACTTGCAGTATTCACATTAATCAGCCTGTCTTGTTATTTGATTAAACAAGAAACCTATGTGAAATAACAGAACATGCTAGCTTCTTTCAGATGACAAACCAGCTTAAATCAAACTAAGGTCATGGTGCTGGAGGAAATTAATACCACCCAATGAGAAAGGGTGATTCATGTTGAATAGTCTTCCTTTTGTGTGGCACTGTGGGGTTCATGATAGCATTGTTATCTACAGTTCTTGGATGCTGGCTTGGAACTCCAACTCAGTCAGTGTTTGTGAAGAATTTACATATTCTTCATATGTCTATATAGAGATTATTTCCTCTTAGATACCATACAGGTTAGGTAAATGGGGGGCTCTACAATACATTTGCATGGTATTTGAGAGTGTGCCCTATGATTAGGCCCAGTTTACATATGCTTTATGCCTTATGCCTGCTCCAGTTCTCCACATGTTAGATAAATGGATCTTTTTAATTTTGTCTAATATTGTGAGGATATATCCCCTGGCAAAATGAGGTGCATCATTTCCCAGAAAATAGAGAGTAAGGAGTAATGCCACAAACAGGAGATTGCCACATTCCATCAGCACCAAAGTCAGCAGAGAAAGTAGAGAAGGCTGTGGTGCCAGTACTTCATGGGAGTCATAGTCAGAGACACTCCCATGTGAAAAACTCAATGGCAATCCACAGACTGAACCAGACAGAATCTGTAAGATGGGAGACCCTCTTACTTCCAGAGAGACAGAAGTATCAACAAGATGCATCTACAGAATGCTTCATTCCATCATGATGGATCTTCTGCAATAGGCCAGACTGGACTGTGCTTCCACAGTGGTGTAGTCCTCAATAAAATGCACATGTATTGTTTTGTATTAATCTGAAAAGTGAGCCTATAATTATGAGTAATCTGGCCACAAAAAGTTACTTTGAAAGAAAAGAGAATATCAGGACACTATTAGTCAGTCAGTCAGTCATTCTTCAACCTGCTATATCCTAACACAGGGACACGGGGGGTCTGCTGGAGCTAATCCCAGCCAACACAGGGCGCAAGGCAGGAACCAATCCTGGGCAGGGCACCAACCCAACACAATAATAATCATTATTTTTTTTAATTCTAAAGGATCACCTTCTTGTCAAGATTTGTTTAGTACAGACACATTTGACTTTCAGTATGGCAATGCCCATTTTCAAAGTGGGCATGTTGTGACACCATGATATAATGAGCAAGACTACAAAGTCATCCGTATGCAACGGTGAACCCAATTAAGTATTTATGGAGCATCCTCTATTGTTGTTACACCATTTTCAACCTTCTTGAATAGTTTATAGGCCTGCCTGCTTTCTTTTGAAAAAATGGTGCCATGTCTCTCCAGTAAAATTTTTCATGTCGGTAAAATCCCTGTCATAGACATTGTTTTAGTGTATCAGTGTCTAAATATATCGTTTCACTTAGCTGTTATCACCTATTTAGTCTGCAACTAGTGCATTTAATAAATTATTTTATAATCTGATTCATCACCAATTTATTTGCATTCTCTTTCTGTGTTTGTTTTATTTGATATTTAAATTATAATACAAATGTAACTTATGCTGCTTTGCATTATATTTATTTTTTATTATAGAAATGCACCTTGTGATTTACCTCCGGTTTCCTCCCACAATCCAAAGTAAAGGTAAATGTATAATTAATATTTCTTTATTAATCTATGTTCAGATTGTTGCTGGACTCACCCTTCACTTAGAGAAAGGTTCCCAACTTCTCCCTGGATAAGGCTTTATCATACCTATGATCTCAATAATTCAATTTTAAAAAATGACTTCAAATTAATTATCATACTCAAAATTTAAGTTTGTACAAAAACTTGACTTGGTGGCAGATCACAAAGCCTAAGGAAAATTCTATTAAAAGTACACCATTGCAGCATTGTGGCAGCTGTGACAGGTTGCTTAGCTGGAAAGAGTAATTGGCACATATGGAACAATGGCATGACAATCAATAGGGGATGAGACCACCCTACTAGAATGTTAGACATCAGAAAAATGTTCCCTCATTGGACAGGCGAAACTCTGCTACACTTTATGGAAGGCATACAACCAGAGAGCTACACTTTAGCTATGAACTAGGGCTTAGAGGTGAATAATACCTTTTAGAATTTCCAGCATATGCCCTTCCCACATCTTTCTAATAAATAATGGAGTGTGTTTTTATGCTCAGAGCATTGGCATGTTATAATATTTTCTCACAAAATAATGTTTTTTGTTGATGGAAATGTTAACAATCAAATATTAATAGGATTTCCTAAATTAATAAAGGATTTCCCAAACCCCTTTTGCTGTTCTCTAAGTGACCCATTGCTCCCCATCCCCTCTGGTAATCTGATTCATATTTGGCCTCTGGCCTCTTCAAGGATCTGCCAAATATTACAGAGTAACAGTAATCCCTGGAATCTCTCCTTACTAGCAACATGCAGAAAGATGAAATTACATTACTCCGAGTTACACACAGCAAGCTGAGAAACTGTATGAGAGTAAAAATAAATCATTGCACATTGCCATTGTATCCAAAAATATCTATGACTCAGTATGGTTTTCCTAAAGATTATGTAAATTAAAGCTAAAAGATTTTGAAAATACATTAATCAGTTATGCTGAAACCAATCACCCATACCTCTGTTTTCCACATTCACTTTGCATTTATTAGGTCTGGTGTTAAGCAGCAGCAAAATGCACAAGAAAAGGGATAACATGAAAACTCTATCCAGAAACTCAAACTGAAGAACAAGCCATAAGAAGCAATAAACTGCACTGACACAACACCAATTGGTGTTATTTCTAAAGAATTTCATTTAGACATTTTATAAACTTACCTAAAATAAATAAAAGTGTTTATAAGAAATGAGGTTTATTTGCTGTAATGATCCAATCAATACAAACAACAATGAATTTATACTTACCCTTTCATAGCACACACCATTCTGAAGAGCTTTACGTATTTACATCTGTCTTTAATTCTCTTTATTATAAAAGGAAATCCTGAGACAAGACTTTTTCAAAGAGATAATTTCAAGTCCCGTGAAACAAGACTTTGGCCATGAGATTTTTTCAAGTCACGTCCACCTCTCAACCATATTCAACCACGCCCAAGGCCCTCTTACCTCTTATTCGTGTGAATGCTTTGGACAGACACAGTTCCAGCTCTATTAGCTCTTATAAATGTTTACATTTTCCTTACTTTATGTTCCCAATAAAAGGATACTTATTATGTCCAAATCTTAATGAAGAATTTCATCCCAAAGGGATATCAACAGAAGAAATGAGTACATCGGTAATCCAGGCACCAAGAAATTATGAAGTCAAACGAATTACATGAAAATTTTCGATAAATTACACAGCAGATTGGTTAAATGCATATCAATAGACTATGCTGAAACAGTTGGTGGTGATCCTGCAGAAGATGAAAACATCAACTTACAATATCCCAAAGAATATCTACAACCGTTAACATTGTACGGTTTTCCACCAACCAAATTACTGTTGAAAGAAGGATGTATCCAAAAAAGGTAATGCGGTATATCTCTTACAGATAGCATTACACACCAAAGGAGATCTTGATATGCCATTAGTAAAACATTAACAGCTTCCTGTTAGAACAGCCTACACCATATGGTCTTCCACCACCCGAATTACTGTTGAAAGAAGGATGTATCCAAGAAAGGTAATGTAGTGCATCTCCCACGGATAACATTAGACACCAAAGGAGATCTTGATATGTCATTCATATAAAAACGTTAACAGTTTCCCGTTAGAATAGCTTTTGCAAAGACAATTAACAAATCACAGAAACAAACATTTGAAAAAGTTAAATTATTTATTAAAGAGAAAGAAATGAAATTCACTCACGGGCAGTTATACGTTGTGTTTTCACAATGAAAGTCCAAACACAGAATCAAAATTCAATGCAATATTGACAAAAATGTAATTAAAAAAATAGTTTTTACTGAAGTTTTACAGTAAAAGTGCAAGCTTAAAAAGTATTGGCGTGTTAATTTCAAATCCAAACAGAACAAAATTGTATAACGCAATGAATAACTCTAACGCAACATGAAACATAATTTACTTTCAAATTATTACATTTTACTATTTTTTAATAAGGTTAATTACTCGCTGTAATGTAAAATAGTTAGTTCTATCATGCATATGTAACAATTCCCATGAAAATAACAATCTGTTTAAACTGTACATCCGCATCCCCATACGTGACCGGCTGTACTGCAAAATGGCTAGCACATAGCACCAGCCCAGGGGGTTGGCAAGTGAAGCGAGCAGGGGGCAAAGCCCCATAGTAAAATAATAAAACTCAAACAGGTGTAGTACCTAACTGAGGGTGTTACAGTGAGCCAAGGTGGAAGTTAAAAAAGTGATTGGCAAACTTTGCCTTCAGTAGATCCATAACCACATGTTTGGCCATCACCACAATTTTATTTTTTTCTCTTGGAATTCTTCCCACTTCCAGTTGCTGGACAAATACATTTACTTTGCAATAACTTAGTATTGCACTCAAGCATGAAAGTTGTGTGTCCAAAAGGACTGTGATAGCAAAACACACAAAACAAAAAGAATTATCAAAGAAACAGGCACAGAATTGTATATATCTATCCTGCTACTATATAGCAGAATATTTAAAAACAGCAAAATCAAAATTGAGTTACTGTAAATGATGTCAGAGATGATGATCTGAAAATAAACTGTCTTCAACAAAGACCAGGGGTCTTGTTTATAAAATTTTGCATTGATTCGAACACAAAATTATGCTTGCGCCAAAAAAAAAATGTATAAAACCTGGCATACACATATTTTTATGCAATTTCCGGTTTATAAACCACAATCAACTTATAAATGTGTGTACATGAACAACAAACAAGTTTGATGGACTGAATTGTCTCCTCTCATTTGTCAAATGTCTTACAGTATTATATAAACTGGTTTTTAACTAGCACTGCTCAGTCATCTCCTGGATCTCTTCCTTGTTGTGCCTTGTTGTTTAATGAATCACTCATATCCATGCAGTACAACACAAACTACCTATGACTATTGAGATATGGTAGCAGTTTCACTCACAGGAATATTTCTGCAACACTACCAAAAAACGGGTTTTCATATGTCATGATATAACATGATTGCACATTACATTCAAATCTTATCTCAACTCTTGACGTACAAGGTGCTCACTGTCACATTATACTTCTAATCAGCTCCTGGTATGATGAGTGGACATGGATTTTCAGGATTTTCAGTTGAGACTATAATTACAAGTGCTTGAAAGCACATTGCACCAGAAAGGAGTAGCAGTTTTATGCATGCTATTAATCAAATGTTGCCAACGCTGCTCTTACAAAACTGTGAACTGCAAGTTTGATTGCCTGCGTTAATAGCTCATATAACCAATTTAATGGACAGACATATTTAACAACTATATGTAACAGAGATGAATGTTATTGTGAATTTTCATTATGCGCACACTGTGAAAGGTGGCATACAAAATATTTATTAATAAACTTCTGCATTGCACTATAATTCTGTTTGTCACTGTTTGGATGACAACTCACACTTTTTGCACAAAATGTTCTCTCTGATGCAATCATCCAATAAATCGTTTAAGCTCTTGGGCATACTGGTCTGAAAATACAATTTTTACTGTACAGCCAACACACTATTAGTTCTGCCTAATGCTACGTAGCAAACAATAGCAAATTTAATATGTGTCAGCTTTCTGTAGGGCTTTTTTTGTTCCCTATTGTCTTGTGTAGATATTGGTGCATTTCTGGTTGTATACTGTATGGTGTTTTCATGTTGAGCATTCTATCCATAGGCGGCATGGTGGCGCAGTGGTAGCGCTGCTGCCTCGCAGTTAGGAGACCCGGTTTGCTTCCCAGGTCCTCCCTGCATGGAGTTTGCATGTTCTCCCCGTGTCTGCGTGGGTTTCCTCCGGGCGCTCCGGTTTCCACCAACAATCCAAAGACATGCAGCTTAGGTGGATTGGCGATTCTAAATTGGCCCTAGTGTGTGCTTGGTGTGTGGGTGTGTTTGTGTGTGTCCTGCGGTGGGTTGGCCCCCTGCCCAGGATTGGTTCCTGCCTTGTGCCCTGTGTTGGCTGGGATTGGCTCCAGCAGACCCCCGTGACCCTGTATTCGGATTCAGCGGGTTAGAAAATGGATGGATGGCATTCTATCCATTCATCGATTTTATAACCTACTACCTGAGGCTAATCCCAACAGCAGAGTTGATGCCAATTTTATCTACATCCAGCAGACAAAATTCATGTCAGTATATTTATGGTCAGTCCAAAGACACACACATTAGATGAGCTAAATTAGCCTTAGTATGTGTGTGTGTTCTCCCTCTGATAGACTAGCATCCAATCCAGGTGTTGCTCATGCCATATGCCTGATGATTTCTGAGATCTATCTGCCCTGGAACTGGTGTTGGATTAATACTAAAATTTTGGCTTTGGTACTGATACCAGCTTTCACACCTCAGTACTAATTAACAAAATGGCAACCAGCGACTTCATTTCCCTGACCCACACACATGTGTACCTCCATGATATGCTTCAACTGCCTCAGGGTTTCAAGCATGCTATTATTCTGATATATCACAGACTGGATGGGGTGTGGGCAAGTCCCCCTTAGAGTTTTGATCAATTGAGTATGATGTTCCAACATGCTGCATTTTACTTTTGGTACTAATATTAGCATAAAGCTGGTATAGCACCATTTTTAAAAGGGGGTGTTTCTGCACTTTTTCAGTGCTGGTTGTAAGACAATAGGCAAAACATAAATAAAGAGTTGGGGATCGTGAAACCCCCTATAATTTTTGAAAAAGTTGGCAAATAATACTTTGTAAGAAGTTTGCAAAACCTCAAAAAAAAACAAAGCAGCCAGAGCTGTGAGGTAATGCTTTTTCAGATATTCTTCTGATTGAGCTTTTCCAGTGGTGGAGTCCAATTTATGTTGGCTCTGGAGAAAGACACAGATCCAAGATGGTGGAAGCGAAAGACAGCCACAGCTCTTTGCTCCAAGGACCTGTGGATTTCTGGGTGAAAAGGAAGGGGAGACATTAGATGACAGCGCTAACCCTCAAATCAGGGTGGAACTACTCATTTATAAAGACGTTGTCTCCCAATTGCATGTATTTGACACAGCATATCGCACAACACTATATGTGGCCCTGCCCAGTATAAGCGGGTTAGGAAAATGGGTGTATGGATTAATTAAAAATATCCTTGGCCATCTCATAATTCTTATTTATGTATTATTGTGATACCTTTAATGCTAAAGTGCACCAAATTCAAAACTGAGTCACATGGAGATTGATGCACAATCAATGGAAAATCTTTGTCAGTATATAGACATTCATAACATTGATTTGGTTTATGTTACTGAATCATTTCAATTTAACAATCCACCATGATAATTTTGACATTTAAACGAGATGTGGATTTAAGGACCGTTGGATTGCATTGGATTTATTTCAGTTAAAGCCCAGTTAAAAATCTAATATAAAAGCTATTTATTGATAACTTCAGATTATCCTTGCCCACAAATAATCAAAACATAAGAAAACAGTTCTGGAATTTTAAATTTTCATTGAAGTGTTCCTTTAATTTAGCTGTGTCTTTGCTGAGTACTGGTACAGTTTCTCTGAGAAAGATAAAACCAGGCCTCATAGTAATGAGCTCACTGTCTGGTGGGGCCGCTTTCTTTGTGATCACTGACAACACCCTGTGTAGAGGCAGGGGCAGTACTTATGACATGGCACACCACCTGCAAGGGCAAAAAATTCCAGCCCATTAGGTCAATGCAGCACTGCTACTTCTAACTTATTCTTCAGCTAGCAGGCTCACATGAAAGATACTGGAGTGGTGCACACTGACTATGTGGAAAGAAAAACATTAAAATGCTACTGCTTTTTAAGCAGTAACCAGTGGTTAATGGGAGAAAAAGCTAAATTGGTAACAACTGATATTACCAGGTAGGAAGAAAAAAAGTAAAGTGTTTGTTATGACTAACAAGAACTGATAGCAGAGAACAATTGTTTCCATGTTTCGTGGTTGGTACATGTGCTGAGTCAGGTTACATGATGCATTGGTGCACATGAACTGGTAGCTTTGAGGTTTACAAGCTACTATCTTAAACAAAGGGCCACTCTGCCCACATCACCTACATAAAACATTTTCTCCTGGAAACAATTCCAAAAAATGTCCTGCAACCAGTGGCTTTACGTGTCAGAGTCATACAGTCATAATATATCAGATTTACAGTTTTTCTAAAGACCATTTTAGGATAATATTGACTATAAAATAAAGTTTATGTATTTACATTTGCTTCTTTCATTTTTATATAATTTATTCACCTGATAGTCAAACTGTAATCTGAAACTTTTAGATTTTCAAAGTCTTATTAAATGGTTATCTATGCCTTGCTTCTTGCTATAAAGTAAACACCCACGAATAGTAACACCCCATCGAAGAAAGGACTAACATTTCATTCAGATTATCTGCTGACATTATTCTACTGTATATGTAATGAAAAGTGATCTACAGAATTGCAGACATTTGGGAGAACTTGCAGCCTGATTATCTCAAAATTATTTCCAACATATATAGTTACATACAAAAGAAATCTATAATAATGTTTTCTTTTTTTCTATAAGAAAAGCACATACTTACATTTTCCTCATTCTGTTTAATACATGTTTAGAGTCATGGGGGGGAAAGTCTATCCTGGCATCATCAGAAGGAAGCCAGTAGCGAACCATAAAGAGAACATCAGGTATAAGAAAAGTGATTTGAAGTATTATTCAGCATAAAATAGGTTGTAATGTCTGATATACATTGTGGTTGTTAAAGGTACTGTAGGTCCACAAAGAGAAAATGTTGGGGTGCCAACCTGGTTGTCTCCATTTAATTAGACAAATGGCCCAAATAAAAATGACCACTCAATGGCCCTAAAAAATAAAAGACAATGTCCTAGTGTGAGGAACTTTTTCTCAACTGTTAAGATAGTAATGTCTAACAGAGTATTCTCATATTAAGTGATGCCTCCTTGTGGGAACTGTGGGATATGTAATGGAAGGCCAGAAAGCGAGGAGTCAGTTGCCCTCACTGGGCATCTTCTTGGCTTGGTGGAGGGAAAAACAGAGCATAACTTTAACAACAGCACCCCCTCTCAACCCAAAGTAGATGTACATACATCAGAAGAGCATGGAGGAAAATCCACTAATGGCATAGTAAATCTGTGGTCTTACTGTACTTTGACCATGCTTGACTGGGGTGTCCTCTGTGTGAACTAGAATGCATGTTTCCTCCCCAATGTTTGCATGTTAGTTTATTCATAGTTCCCAGTGTCTTTCCATTCATTTTAAAGTTATGCTATTAGGCTAAATGGTGAGGAGGAGGAGGTTGGTAACATGCACTGATAGCATGTTGATGCACCCACCACAAGATGAACCACCTGGATTGGGACCTGAGTGCAGTGGGTGACACCTCAGCACTACACTGGAACAGTGTGAGTTTTTTTATGGTGGCTGATGAAATGAAGTTAAAATGTTGCAGTAAGAACTATGATCAATTATATTCCTTCCAATGACAGTTCTCCTATTCAGGGCTGCCTTTTGCCTAATACTGTAAAGCTGCCTGACTATAAAGAAAAAAAAAGTTCAAACAAAAGCATATTGTCATGTCTACATAGTTTGTATAATATGATACAATTATTATTTCTCTCCTCAGATCAGTTGACAATAATACCAACAAAAGGCATATGCAGCTCACAAAAACAAGACGAATAAAAGGACAAGTGTATGTATGTGTATAAATTTACATTTTTTAAGCTCCCAATTTTCTTGTTGTAAGAAATTAAAAATATATTTGTTTTACATTAGTTACAGGTGTGTACAGAGGATACATCTGACCTTCTTAAAAACTATTTTAGGTCATGTAAAGCTTAAAAAGCTTAGTGTGTGAATGAAGTCTAAGTCTGGAGATAAGGATCTTTTAGATATCTGTGCCTGTCAAGTTCACGCCATACATGATCTCAACATTTAATTTACTGGTATTTTATTTTTGCCCCTCTTATTATGCATTCAGAAAACCACAGCAGTGTGAGATTTATATTTATTAGAAATGTGAAAATATTCATGAAAACCTGCAGCCACATTGGACAACTAAGACTGAACCTGGGAATCACAAGTCTACAGGGCACTGTGAAATGCAGCAGTGCTGTGCCTGCAAGAAGGCTGCAAGGCCTGTGTTTTTGGTAAAATGCAAGACTAAAGAATTGTGTGATCAGCCGCCACCTGCTGGACATCAGCGTTATATAAACTTTAGTGATCCAGTCCACGTTGTTTTCCTTTATGTTCATTGATGTCACCTGCTGGGCAAAACGTTTGTTGATATTGTCCGATAAAAGTTTTTACAATTCAAATGAGGCAAGAAGAGTATGAGTGTAAAAATTCAGTTTATGAAACGGAAAATGAAAGAAAATTGAACAATACATTGAAATGAGCAAGAACAGAAACAAGAGTCACAAACGAACCCTCTGCTGTCAAATGAAACCAAGCAGAGGCATGTCCTTTACTCCATCTACATTTTAAAAAATGTTAGGTGGAGCACCAAATAAACAACGACTAAATGATAAATCACCTTAAAATATTAAACGTGAAATACATAACTGAAGATGTAGTAGGCAAAATTAAGAAGGTGACAACATAGGGGTAACATATGAGAAAGAGGGAATGGTAAAGACCTGAAGATTAAAATAACATATAGTGAAGTTGGACAAATATCAGTCATAGCCCTGGACCTTGAGCAAAGGGTCCCCTCAGGGATGTGTTCTATCTGCTTTCATTTTCTCTATTTACAACAATCACTGCACTTCCAGTGACCCATCTGTTAAAGAGATAAAACTTACTGATGACATCTCAGTGTTTGGCCTGATTACCGACGGGGACATGGTGACATCTATGACGGGAACATGGTGACATCAATGGGAGAGAGAGAACAACTATCTAGTTAGTGCACCCCCAACAATTTAAACTCAAATACTCTGAAAACAGTGGAAATGGTTGGGGATTTTAGGAGACATTCCTCACTCTCTGCTCCCCTAGTTATAAAAGGTATATCTGTCAACAATGTGGTTGGCACAACTATCACTCACACTTTGAACTGAGATGAAAACATAACTTTCTTATCAACCTTGGAAAATTATACTTTTTTGTTCAACAACTTAAAAAGCTTAACCTGCCTCAATCAGTTCTTGTTCATTTTTATTAAGCTATCATTGAAAACATCCTCACTCTCTCCATAACTGTCTGGTATGGCAATGCATCTGCTCAGTCAAAACATAAACAGCAGAAAAGATTATGAGTCTGAAAGTAGACTCTCTTGAGGACTTACATACAGCATGGGTCAGAAAATGTGCTAGTAATATAATTAAAGATTACACTCACCCAAGGCAATCATTTCTTTTAGTTACTATCAAGAAAACATAATTGGTCACTAAAAAGAAGAAGTACTAGATTCACCAAAAGTGTCTTTACTACTGCAGTCGCTCTGTTTAAGCAGAGTATCTGATTTATGTCTATTTCTTCATGATTTCAAAATTATCTTTACTATATAAAGGCATACATGATATATTAATAGGTATGAGTGCAATTCTGCACCATCAAATGGTTTTATATATCTGTGTTTTTGTGCAATATACTATTATTCTCTAATGCTGAGAATGTGTCATGTATTGTATTTTTTTTACTGTTATATGTTTTTACTTAATGTGTATGGATGCAACACCAACAAGCATTTCTAGCGACTATGCTGCCTGGCAATAAAGTTCAATTCATTTACATATAAAAATCTTGATTTCAGAATGCAGAAACTAAAAGAAGAGGATACATGACTTCAGTTTTAATACCAAAGGAACTTGAAGAGCAATGAATGGGAGAATCTTATTTAAATTAAAGGTTAGTATTATGGAGTTACCAGCTTAGATGGTTTGTGTGGATGTGTGTGTGTGTGGGTTGGGTGTGATCAATTTAGTATCTCTGTAATGGGTGGGCTTCTTCTTTGGACACTATATCAGTACAGATAGCTCAGATGAAGAGTTGAATTATAATGGTATGTGTGTTTTGGTTAGACAGAGCTGTCAATACCTGATGCGTGCTTGCCAGTATGAGTTAATCAAATGGCATGGGCCTTTTAAAGTCTGATGTTAAACAGAAAAAAATAGATGTTTATTCATTTTGCAAACCTACTTATTCCAATACAATGTTTCAGTGGTAAGAGTCTATCATAGCAGTATTGACTACCACACAACAACTAAATCAGAGCGTGCCAGTGCTTTATAGAGCACACACACACATACAGTATCCATGCATAGCCAGCTTATTGCTGCTGATCGGCCTTTTGATCAAGTGAATCATAGGTTTCTGTTGAGGGTGATGGAAAAGTTTGGTTTTGGGACTCAATTCATTGGGTGGTTAAAACCTACAGCATGTATAAGGTAGCAAGGAAGTAAAATCTATTTAAACAGGCATCTCAATACATAGATACAATAGATGCAATACATAGATGCTGAGAAACTTGTCCATGCTTTTATCGCATCGATTATTGTAACTCGCTGCTGGCAATTGCCCCTTCTAATCTTATATCACAGCTCCAGCTTATTCAAAACTCGGCTGCAGGAGTCCTTACTGGAACCAGCAGCAGTGAGCACATAACACACATCCTGCTCCGTTCTCACTGGCTCCGTGTCTTACAGAATCGAATATAAAATCCTACTAATAACCTACAAAGCCTTAAATAACCTCGCGCCAAACTACATCAGTGACCTTCTCCATCACTATGTGCCTGCCCGCCCACTAAGGTCCTCTGATTCTGGTAATCTTGTTGTGCCCCACACTAATCTTCACTCCATTGGTGACAGTGCCTTCAGCTGTATAGCGCCCAGACTCTGGAATGACCTACCGAAATTAATCAGGTCAGCTGACTCCATGAATTCTTTTAAAAAACAACTCAACTCATCTGTTCAGGAAGGCTTTTAGCTCTACCTGACTTTATTACCCTTCTCTCAGTTTACCTCTCTGTCAAGATGCTCATGTAACCTGTAAGTGTGTGTGCTTGACCATCAATTATGTAGTCTGTTGGGCTTATCTCTGAATTTACTGTCTTAATCTTCTTTATTTATTTATTTGGTTTGTACAATGCTATATACTGTATACCCTGCCTTTCTTTCTTATATTCTGTAAGTGCCTTGAGCATGGGAAAGGCACTATATAAATAAAATGTATTATTATTATTATTATTATTATAGAAAGCACAAGGGAAATGAGTGTACTAAGACTGTCTGCTCTCCCCTTTGATGCATGTTATGTATATTAAACCAGGGGCAGAGTATATCAGATAAAAGTAGGATATTTGAGGAGTAAGGCTGAAAATATTTCAATATGGAGATGATATGTCCCTATTTCTTAAGAATGAAAAAGATATTTAAAGGAGACAGCAGGTTCCAAATTAAATTGGAATAAGTCTATTATGTATTTTGGTAAATGGAAGGAAAGGAGAGATTCCCTTTGAGGACTCTCAGTTAATAATTCTTGTATAAAGATTGTAGGAGTTTTTGCAGGACAGGAAGACAAAATAAGAATGACAGAACATAGACTGAATTTGTGTAAAGGAAGAATTTTGACTTTTATAGGTAAGGCCTTAGTAGAGAAAAAGTAGATACTGTACTGTCTTTATGTACAGTATGTATTCGAGGACAATTTTTCATTTGTCTCATTATTTAAAAATAAAGGTTAAATCACTGGTGTTTGTTTTGTGTGGGGGACGCAGATATGAGAGGATACAAAGATTTGATATGGAATGATGTGGAAAATGGAGATAGAGATAATCACAGACATTCAACTGAAGATGGACTGTTTTTTATACGTCTTTGTACAAAGTTGTGCATTTGGCCTTTGTACATATATTTTAATATTTTGTGGCTCTGTGGTTCACATCAGTAATGATGACACTGACAGTTTGGTCAAATTTGACACCAAAGACAGAGGAGAGACCAGGAGGCTATGGGTATGCAGCAAAATTGAAAACAAGGTATGGGGAATTTGCAGATGGTGCTTTGTGCTGCAGACAGAAAGACTTGTACAAGGCTGTCAGGTGTACAATGGAGGAAGGGCAGAGTTTCACAAAAAAGTTTGAAGTCGAAGTATGGACAGTAGTCAAAAGGGCTTGAAAATACTTTAAAGGACTTGAACTGAATGATGGTGTGGAGAAGATTATGTGTGAGGGAGAGGATGTATAGACAAGGTTTGACACAGAGAAGGAAATTCCCGCCAGAGTGTGCCCAGGTGGAGACAATCAGACATGTTTTGGGAGTGCAGTTGAACACAAGAAGTGTGGAAGAATGTGGAGGGATTATTGATAATGGTAAAAGATTTGGTTGCTTTGTCACATGGTTTACTTTTGAAAAGAGAGGTTCTAGTTGGAAATGGCAGAAGTTCAAGTGAAGCTTTTTTAACATGGCTTATTATTAGCCTGGCAAAGAAATGTATATGGGATGCCAGGTGAATCCTGATAAAGAGGTTTGTGACCAGAGATGTGAAGTGGGTAAAAAAAGATGTTGGAAAAGAAGCTAGAAAGAAAAATTAGCAGAGATATTGAGAAGTGGGGTTTCAATGCAGTGAAGGAGGGGTGGAAGAGTTTGTGGGAATTGATTTTAATTCCAAAATATATGTATGTAGTATGGATGTTTGATCCAATGTTTTGGAGGGATGCTGGTCTTCAGTTAAAAGATGAAAATTGAAAAATTTCAGTTCCATAACATGACTGTTTCGTAACAATATTGTTGGAACGGTATGGTGTAATGGAATTGTTATGGATTGTATTTTGTAATGTGTAAATAAAACTTTTGTAAAAAGTTTTAAACGCTGCCAAACTGTTCACTAATTAAAAAAATGGTTAGATTGAAAACCTCCAGGCCCTCCAGCCACCTAGGCCTTCCAGTATTGGAGCTGTGCTCTCCTGATCTACAGTGTTATGCTATTTATACCTCACAATATAAAATGGATAATTATTTTAGAAACAAAAGAACAGGCAGATAGATGGCAGGCCTGTAATGCGTATGAATGACACTTGGAAAAAGCTGACAAAACCATTTCAGAAGAGCTGCTGCTGGGGCTATTATTCTGAGGGCAGAAGGATGTTAAAAAGGACGTCACTCTTCCTTTTGATCTGCTTCATTCCTTATGGGTGCATCAGTCATGCAAATGTATCCCCTCCTTACCTTCTAATGAACCAAACAGGGCAGTCTGTTTGTTTCTAGACTAGAAACACCACCAAATATTTTTCATCAGTAGGCTACACTCAGGTCCCAATTTGGGATCCTGAGGTTGTTTGTCATGTGGTGGGTGCAGAAATGTGCATACTCCTAACCTCCTCCTCCTTCTCTTCTTTAAACCCATATGCCTGAATAAAGTGTGACCTGTCTTTGTTCTGCAAGATCTGAAAACATAAACCCAAATGTGTTAGTTAGAAAAGATATAATATGGTGCATGCAATAATATATGATTAGAAATATGAAGTAACGTTCCTTAAATAAAGCTAAATTAAAGGAAAACACAAGAAAAACTCCACCGGTAAATAATAGCTAGTTCACGGTTATATTGGAATGGTACTCTATACCTTTACAAAATGGCGTCCTTAAGGAGTGTTAGTACAACCTATCTAGTTTGCATTTTACCTCTACGGCAGCGGAATTGCATCGTGCTGTTCTGTTTTTCTATGAGGCTGACAACCGACAGATGGCGCGTTGGCTGCTGCACTTAATCGTTGAGCCATTCTGCAGTAAAAGATGTTTTACTTTATGAGCATTCTGACGACGACATTGTTTTCGATATAGTAACGGATAATAAGGGAAACTGCTACATACAGGCTTCTGCAGACTTTATTATCTCACAAGCAAAGATCACCTCACCAAAAACCGTAGCTTCCCAGGTTACTTACATTACTGTAAATGTTAAAACGCAGCAAGCGGAGTGTTGTGATTGATCGACGGATAAAGGCGGGATGCGGTTCGGGGTTCGTTTAGGCTAAACTCTTGAAGACGGCGGTTTGCTCTTGCGGTCTTTCTTAAGGGAATAATTTTAGAAGCTTACACCGTTAGACATTATTCTGGTAAGAAATGAAATGTATTAATATATGGTTCTTCCTAAAGTAATAAATATTCAAAATAATTGACATATTATTAGTTCTTGGTATACTGACGGCCTGAAGACTTTTATCTAGTTCGACTCAGCATTTGAGGTAGTACTGGTTACATTTCTTTTGTTTTTCCAACTGGAGCACATGCTGGTGAAGTGACTTGCTCAGGGTCATTGTCGGGGTTTGAAGTCCAAATTAATTTCTAAAACTGAAATAATTGATAAACCCAATTTACTATGCGTATATAACTCGCATCATCGAGTTAAAATAAAGGTCGCGGCGTTTGGTCGTTGGTGGAATGTTAGTTGACAGAAATCAGCCCGGAGCGTCCACCGAGGAAAGTTTGGAATCCGTCATGGAGAATCACTAACTACTTCGTCACTTTGATCCATTAGTTTTAAAAGACATTTATCAGTAATTGCTGAGGCTTAAATGTGTTAAAATTTATTTTTACCATTATAATAATATCTTGCTTTGCGCGTTGCCGAATCCACTAGGCGTCGAAGCGGCTGGATTACTAAAGCTGTTAATAAAATATACAACCCGTACAAAGATGGCCATAAAAATTCAAAGTGCAAAAAAAAAAAAAAAAACTTCAGTCGTTTGAAAATTTTACAAACATATAGATGCTCAAACTTTTAAAACTTCCATGGACAAAACACTGATGGTTAATATATAATATTCCGGTTCGAATCAGATGGGTACTGTGCTTAGCGTAACAAGAAAAGTAGGCAGCACATATCACGTATATTACGTGAAAACCCCAATCATCATGTTGTTTGAACCAGAAGGATCGAAATAATGCTTTTGCCGCAACATACCCGTTTCTTTGCTGACAATATGACAGATATGGTTTCTAAAAGTTAAACTTAAAAAAATAAAAAATTAAACCGACCGCGTACCGTTTCTTGCGACAACAAAATGTCATTACGGTTTTACAAATTCAAACTTTAGAGTGTAATACAATGTCTTCGAAGTCCAATAATAAACCAATCCTATGATTTATTTTTTACTCTACAAACCCTCATCGTTGGGTGACTAGCTGTAATATATTCAAATTCAGATGATTCCTATTGGTTGTTAGTTACTTCCCCCCAAAATGATTCCTTGAAAGAAAAATGAAATATAGTTTTGTTTTAGAAAGATTAAAACGTCGACGTATATCAAAAATTGGACTGGTATATTGATCATGCTACTGTGAAGTGTGATTTAAAGTTTAAGTTATTGTTTTATCAATATTATGCAAGAGTATATTCGTAATTATCTATTTAAATATTCAAAACTAACTTGCCAGAAGATCAAAAAGAATCCAGCAGGTGGCAGTGACGCTCCATTTATGTAACCAATTACCGGGTACGAATTACCAAGTACTGTAATTAGAATTAAGTTTGAAATAGGTGATTAATAACACATTGCTTTCGTACTGAACATTCTTTTATACTGTACCATGATCTCCCATAATATAAGATATACCACTTTACCAGTTTATATGTCAAGATGGTAACAAGCTGGATAGTGCAAATCAGATTTCCCCTTCATGGAGAACAATTCTCCCAGAGTGTCATGGGTGCTTTATTTTCTTCTATTCCCTCTGCACATTCTGCATGAAGTACAAAAAGGTATCCTCAACTATTGTGTGTTACTTATGGTCTGAGTTTGGATCCAAACTGGTTGCAATTACTTGTCAGTGCCCACAAACTCATTCATACCAAGGTAGTCATTGTATCTGGCACAAAGAAAGACTTAAGGGTAGGTCAGATGAGAATGCAAAATGAAACTCTCAGAAGTAATGATATAAATTTCAAACTTCAAAGATGATATCAGACCAAACAGGGGTTTAAAATGGTGAACCACAGAAGCTGTACAACTACAAAATGTTAGATTTATATATCAGGATAACCATTTATGTGAGCAGAATTATGTGCATTTATTTTGTGTCAGTGCCATTTACTTGTGATACTCAATCTCATGGTTTTCCTATACAAGAAAGTTGACCTAATGTGCTACAGAAACTAATATCCACCTACCAATGAAGGGGGCTTTGTGATTCAATTATTTATATATAGCTGAAGCATATAGCCTCTTTCACAGAATACAATACCACTGTCCTATTTTTGGAATGGATCCGAGTAATGTACGTTATAAATTGTTTGTAATGGCTTCTAGAGACCAGGATGGGACACTAGCAAAATCCTTCTTAACAGGATGCTAGCATCATGGTGGAGATTCTGGTTGTTGCACTTATTGTAGATTCGATTCTATGTGTGGGATGAGTAAGAGTAATTATTCCACTATAAGCTGAATCTACTATTTCCAATGTATGATCACAGGATCGATTTTGTGTCTGTCTCTGATTCCCAGATTTACACACCCACAGAAGAAGGAACAGCCTGCAATTTTATTAGTGCTACTTATATCATATGGTTTCATATTTGTATCACATTGGTTGTTGACACAATACTTATCATCTTCTTCATACTTGAAAAATGTTTTTTTTAATGGAGAAAAAACTATTGAGATCTTAAGGAATTACTGTTTAAATTGTGTTTTTAATAAATTAAGCACTTATAGTTCTATTGGAAAAAAGAATTTCTGTCAGCTTTGTGGTCAGAAAGAACCATATTTTACATTTTGTGCACATTTTAATTAATTACAACTAGTCAACCCACAGCGTACTATACGCTGCATAATCAGGCCGGTTTTTAATGATTTTTAAGTACAGGGAGAAAATTAACATTTGAAAAACCGGTAATGTAATAAATCACCAAGAAAAGTAACATTGTAACAATGCACGGAACAAACCAACACACAATCGTCCGTGCAGCGCTCAGGTGCGGAGGGTGGAACGGGAGGAGAGGAGAAGGACATCCATTCCGGTCCCTCTGTCATGCTAGTCTGCTGATTTCTTGTTCAGTATGCACTGCCTGCTCATGTGCCCACCTCCAACTTGTCACTCGAGTCGTCATTGTCTTTGCACAGTCCAGATGCACCTGTGACTCACGTACACTTTTCATTGCTCTGTGCGGTTTTGGCTGCCTTTCTATATATAATCCACCAAGACACCCGACCACGGTGGGAGGGGGGTGTGTACAAAGTGCAGGAGCATCCAAGAAGACGCATGTTTGTCGCGGATGCGAATTGCTGTATGTAGCGTGTAAAACAGTTTGCCATGGTGCATGCGGCCGTGCGTTGTAACCGAAAACTTGGTTTTTAAAGACTGGCTACCTCATTGTGTTTTAACCTCAGTTGTAAAGGAATGTTTTAAGGATCCCATAGGATACCCCTTGCAAACCGTTTTAAACGCTGCGTATGGCGATTCACCTCCACGAGAAACATGCCTCTATGAACAGTCAACGTGGCTCGGAGATTCCGAGTCAGAGTAGCATGTGGCCTCTACAAGGAATGAACCAATACACAATCGTCCGTGACTGAAAACTGGTGGATCGCCATCGCGTCTTCTCCTGCCAGACAGAGGGATGGGGGTGCATGGCGCGGAGTGTGGAATGGGAAGAGAGGAGAAGGACATCCATTCAGCTCCCTCCGTCATGCTAGTCTGCTGATTTCTCGTTCAGTATGCACTGCCTGCTCATGTGCCAACCTCCAAATCGTCACTTGAGTCGTTGTCGTCCTTACACAGTCCAGGTGCACCTGTGACTGACGTAGACGTTTCATTGCTCTGTGCGGTTTTGGCTGCTTTTCTATATATAATCCACCAAGACACCCGACCACGGTAGTAGCGAGGTGGGAGGGGAGTGTGTACAAAGTGCAGGGACGAAAACAGTGGGAGCATATGAGTCGCACTTAGTGGGAATTCCACGGTTTGCAGCCCGAATGGGGTTCAACGGCTTACCCAAGCCTAGACACACGTTCAATCTCATGCATAATTATTTATTGAATGCTAAACACTTCTGGAAAGACACGGTTGTCTAAAACAGGTTGGTGTGAGAATACAACAGTAAGTAAATGAAAAGATGGAACTCTGGAGAGAGCAAAATACAACACAATAGTGAACCTGTGGCATTATAAACGCCGCATAATTATTTATTGATGGTTGAACACTTCTGGAAAGACACAGTTGTCTAAAAAGGGAGGGTTTGAGGATACAACAGAAAGTGAATGAAATGATGGAACTCTGGAGAGAGCAACATATAATTGTCCGTGTGTGAAGAAGACGCATGTTTGTCACGGATGCGAATTGCTGTATGTAGCGTGTAAAACAGTTTGCTATGGTGCACGCGGTCGTGCGTCGTAACCGAAAACTCGGTTTTTAAAGACTGCTTACTTCATTGTGTTTTAACCTCAGCTGTAAAGGATTGTTTTAAGGATCCCATGGGATATCCCTCGCAAACTGTTTTACACGCTGCATATGGCGACTCACCTACGCAAGAAACATGCCTCTATGACCAGTCAAGGTGGCTCGGAGATACATGAGGCCTCCACGACAGATGAATATAAATGACGCCGTTCCTTCTGTGTCGTCGCGTCTGAGTTAGTGGGCGTGGCTCCTCCCTTCGTGCGCCATAGGTGTCTTACTTGTCGGCGGCTTAGTGAATCCACGCCCCTTCTGGGGTGCTTTCCATGGGTGTCTTGCCTTAGTGAATTATATATATAGATAGATTGTTCAACAATGTTGAAATCTACAGGTGTAGACACTATTGTTTTTGTCAGTTCTCCATATTTCAGAAGCTCTGTTAACTTGGATGAATTCCATTTCCAAACAACAATTTTCAACACTGAAAATTGTGATTCCAATAAGATGTTAATTGGGCTAGATTTTCAGAAGAAATCTAGCTATGACACTCTACTGTCTATTTAGCCATGTATTTGCTTGAACTGCTTATTTCAGTTTTATAGTCATGAGGAGCCAGAGCTCATTCTGGCAGCATCATATACCCATTACACATTAAGAGTTCTATTCAGTGAGAGCAGACAATCCAAAAGCTCCCATTTATATGCCCCAGGCTGACTTCCAAAATGTAATCAGATGTAGGACCTCCATATTGATACTATTTTCATTATATTAAACAAATATCCCTGTCAATGGAAATCCTTTTTTAAAAGACATCACCAGATACAATTCATGTGTGCCATTAATAAGTAGATAACAGAGGCACAGGCATGGTTGGCCAAAGCAGTTTATGACACTTCCAAATATTTGAAATCTAGGTTGCAAAAGATACAACATATTAAAAAGATTGCTGATTTTACAGGTCATTTTATCCAAAGTAACATATATATTAAAATCTTACTGTTCATTTCATTGATAGAAGCACTGTCAGGTTAAATGGTTTGCTCACCCTCTTTTAAATGGGTCATTGGTAGAAAATAAAGAGGAAACCTTGTGTTTTATTTTTCATTTCAATACTCACTATATCACATTCATTAATAAGGCAACAGCCTGCGTCAACTCTTTCCTTGTGAATTAATCTTATCAGATTGGTTTATTAGTCCCAAAGTCTGATCTTACTGGATCACTAAAGACTATACATTTGTCAGCCTAAATCTTTAAGGTTTTTTTCTTTTCCAAAATACAGAGATTTTAAGCAACTGCTTCAAAAGCACAAATGCTCTCAGAGCTGAATTATGTCACCTCAATAAAAATACACACTGATTTTGATCACATGAAAACCTTATTGTTAGTGATAACAACACACAGTAATTCACTATCAAAACATCAGTTCTCAGAAAAATACAGTAACTGTGTTGTCTAATTTTTGGTTAAGTTGGTTAATGTGTAACCTTCCGCAATTCTTTCAAAATAACTATGCTGTCAAGTAAAGATGTCATCTTCATAAAATGTCTTGTTTTATACAGTATAAAAATACATTTGAGGTCCTGTGGTGGGCTGGCGCCCTGCCCGGGGTTTGTTTCCTGCCTTGCACCCTGTGTTGTCTGGGATTGGCTCCAGCAGACCCCCGTGACTCTCTAGTTAGGATGTAGTGGGTTGGATAATGGATGGATGGATGGATGGACATTTGAGGTCGTAGTCAAAACATGGAAGAGCATGATGGTGCAAAGTTAACTAATATCTTCTCACACCTCTGGGATTCAAATCAATGTTCAATTGCTGACCTAATGATTATCTGTGAGGAGTGGGCACATTGCTTTTTTTGGGATCTCTGATTTTCATCTTACATCCTAAAGACATGCAGTGTATGGAGTGCTGATATGGGCATGAGTGTACTCATAAACTAACTGGAATACTATCCAAGTAAGGTTCATGCCTTGCATTCAGTACTTAATCCGATTCAGAAAATGAGTGGAAGGGTGAAAGAAGGATTAAGATTTTGACAGCATGACAGTGTGTTGGTTAGTGCTGTTATTTTTAGGAGCCACAGTTCAATTAGTTGGCTAGCTGAGTTCAGTTTCCATATTCTCTGTGTCTCCCTTATTCCTTTGTTCAGATGACTAGCAACTTATATTCATTGACTACTCTAAATTGGTCCAATCTGAGTGAGTGCGTGCAAACATACCATGTTGTGGACTGGTATCTCACTTCTGTGTGCAGTGTGTTATTTGTGTTTTCTCCCACATCTCAAAAAATATGTAAAATCAAGATTAAAAAGATTAGTTGATCTTTCAGATTATAATGTGGAATAAATCTTAATGGTGTTAATTGTCTATGATGCAATAAAATATTAAATAATTAAGACCAGGAAAAGCATTGTGATGCAATCGCTTAACATGGGTATCTCACCATTCCTGAGATATGTGCTCAGTTCCTGACCTGATCACTTCTGTATGTAGTTTACACGTTCTCTTTATTTCTTTTTTTACCCCAGTTTTCCCGCTCATCTCAAAGAGTATGAGGCAAGATTAATTGTTGATGTTAAGTGGACCTAGTGTGACAGAGTGTGTATGCGTGTGTCTACTTAAGTATGTGTTGAGGTGGACTGGGAGGATAGGCTCCAACTCACCGTTAACATGCTTTGGCAAGAGGCATAAGATGGATGGATGAAGTATGACAGGCAGAGTACAGGCTATTCAAGGACAGAGAAGATTCTAACCTGAGCACATGCTGGCTTTTGTTACATACTAAATATGGCATGATTGAAGGACTAAAAGTGACTTTAAAACTTGACAACTAACACATATTTTTCTTGGTGCCCATTAACAGAAATAAATCTGTTTCCATTTTTCTGTATGTTATCAGTTCCACACCATTATAGATTACTATTATTAAAAATGACACAAAACCTCTGAATGGTTTAAGAAATATTTATTTTAAAAAAATCACAAAAAAAGAAAAATGTGTACAAAGTGTCAAAATAGTCAAAACTGGAATTAACATCAAAAAACTGCATTATATACAAAAATATTATCTACAGCAGCTGCAGAAAAGGGCAAAACGCCCCATTCAACCTCAATATTAAATACATACAACTATTAACAGCCTCCACATATAAAACATAGTGTTTTATGTACATAATAGAAAGCATATCTTGTGAGAAACAAAAACACTGGCAGTAGTGTCACTTTCTCACCCAATTTTAAATGCACAGCAGAATGGAGTAGACGTGAATGCAAAATAAAGAGCCATTGCAGATGCTGTGACAGTGTCCATGTACTGAATGGTGCCACAGTGCTTTTTGTCTGCAAGTCACAGGTGCATTTCGAAGGAGTTTTAATCAACTTAATTAGGATTACATTGAGACAAAGTGACAGACAATCAGATGAGCTGACATTTTTTTTTGGGTTGTTGCTTTTCTGTGGTTGCATGTACATGTTTAAGTCAAAATTGCTTTCAGTAACTTTACATACCAAATGGATATAATTCAAACTTGATTTATTGATTAATTTAATTTCTAAGATTAATTTCTTTTAATGTAAGTTAGTGTGTTCTGCCACCTAAACCATTTGTGAGTAATTCTGCCTAATGTATTTAAGGACAACCACAATTCTTATTGACTTACATGTGAGATTTTGCCAGGATCACTAGTTAATCTGTCAACTGCTTTGTAAAACACACCTTTGGACAATAATGTCAAGTGGTGGGGTGTTTTACAGGTTTAATAATTTTTAAAGGTGGACCCATAAAGCTTGGTGAAAGTTGACATTAGTTTTTCATTTTAAACATAATGCATTCAGTTGTCAAAAGCATGAGCTTCACAAAAAGTAACTTTTAGTGAGTGAAATAGGGAATGAACTTTCACTCTTAATCTCTATTGTAGACTTTGAAAAACTCCCCTGATTCAGGAGTTGGCAGAAGTTAGGGATTTACAAATTCCTCAATTGCTGAAGGCCAACCTTGGTTTGAGAGAATATTTAAAAGTGGGAGGTAGAGATGATCCCAGGCCACAATCCCAGGACCACATAGGCCATAGCATTAGTTGTCCTGCCAGTCTGTTTGGAGCAGGAACTCTAACTGGCATTGCTGCTTACTATTCAGACACCTCCTTCGAAGGAAAGACATTCAAACCACTTTTACGAGACTGAGATCTGATAATCCATGAATGGAAGGAGGTGGAAAGGAAAAAGTCACCAAAGCAGAGCACTAAATTGGTGGTGCACCAAGTCAAGAGTGATGCTGTGTGCATCTAGAAGTATTATTTCTCTGTGTGTCTTTTAAGCGTAGTCTGCCAGAGCCTCAACAATCAGACCAGCTCATCAAGTAGCGTCCCAATGCTTGGTGGCTGCTCTTGTGGTCCTCTTATTGGTTTGTTGCACATTGGACACACACATCGAACTTCTAGCCATTTCACCAAACACCTGAAAAACAAAAAATCACCATTGTTAGTGATCTTTAGAGTCAGTGCATTATATGTCTGTTGGCCAGATAGCTTTAATATTGTAGTTTGAAAGGGGCCACTTTTAACAGTATGGCAGAAGTCTCAGTAGTTATAGTTTTGTGTCTCTGTACATATTTGCAGCAATATTCTTTAGTGGTTATAGCTGATACAATTTAATAAGACTTGTAGGCTCATAACATGCTTTAAAATTAAGATGACTTACAAATAATGAGTCTGAAACAAATATAATATGGATATTAGTGTATATGTTTAGCTTTAATTAAACTTGTATGCAACAGTAATCTTGGTTACATTCCTAACAATAAGTAATGTTGGTCATAAAAAAGGAATGCTTCAAGTTCAATCCTTATCTCTAGTTTAAATAAGATAATGGAATTTTTTGTTAAAAATAAGACAACAGAATTAAGCTTTTATGAAAAAATACTCTAACTGACGGCCAGCATTAATTTATACTGAAGATGCTGACCTATGGTAAGCGGGCTTTGGAAAAGATCTAAATGTTTACGTTAACACGGCAGTTTAATCTTCCAGGCAGTTTAAAGAAGTGATTAAATGACTATACTGTAAGCAGATACATACAATCACTCATCCACTTTCTGAATATGGTTTGTTCATGTCAGGGACACAGGAAGATAGGGCCAATGGTACTATTGGTAGCAGAATTGGGTACAAGGAAGGGGTCAGCTCTGGATGGTATGCTAGTCCATTGCAAGGTACACTAATCTGCCTGTGCATACACACCTTCAATGCATATAATGTTAATTTCCAGTTGCCATTTAACCTAGCCTGCACATATGAGATGTGGCATAAAACCAAAACATAATAAGCTAAGTAAAAACTAAGCTAAGCTGAAAAATTGTTTTGAAACTGTCATACAGTATGGTGACCACAGAGCTACCATTCCAAATAAATACATTCTTAATTTGTATCTTATGATCTTTGGGCATTTTGTGTCTAAACACAAGGCATTATCAGAGTAGTCAATTTCCACAGTGTGACATAACTATTTTGCTATGAAGGCAGCCACTGGAAGGCTCTTTTTTTCTTTTTTTAATTTAACCTTTTTGTTTACTTTTTTGACATTTATACGGTAGATATCTCACCTCCTCCTCACCAAATTCTGTGAAGGCAATAAAAACCTCCAGTTTAAATTTCTTAAAGCAAGGACAGAAAGAGCTAACTGTTACAAGTAGTGCTTCAATGCCACTCATATATCCCCTGGTAGGCTTGTGCATTGCGACTCACCTCCTGTGAAAGGCATGTTGGCATGGCAACACTCCCAGCTCATCTTTCACTTTAAAGTCTTCCAGGCAAACAGCACAGGTCTGCTATAGGAGAGAGGAATGGGTTGCAAGATGAGTGAAAATGTGGCTAGACATACAGATTATCTATGCGGCTCACTTCAAACTCAACTTTTACAACTCCCTCAGTTTACCTTTAAAATGGGACAAGGCTCACCATACACATGTTTACAAGAGGGACTATTGCTGTGTGGAATTCTGGAAACTAAACTCAACTGCTTGGTTTGACAAAGCATACAGAACAAATACTGAAGATGAATTTTTGAGGAGAATTTTATGGCCTATAAGTTTATAATAAAGATTTAAAAAAAGTGTGCACCTCAAATTCAAATTCTAATCAGTGTTGTTGGTGTTCCTATGATTAAGTTATAGATTGCTTTATAATGAATGACTCAAGTGTGCATGTGTGCACCTAAAATGTCAGTACCATTTTCTTGCTAAGCTGAAATATACAATACTAGATACAGATCTTAAGAAATTTTGAAGAAACGGAGAACAAAGCTGAGCATCTGGAAGTATCCAGAAACATTATTATTATGAGTAATGTGGTAGAGGGTATTTTTTTGTTTATTTTGGACAGCTGCTTTAGCAACATACCACTAGTAAACTAATCTCAGCTCTCATGAAAGCTTTTGTGTAAACAAATAAAGGTGCTACAATTTTAAAAATATCAGGCAAACCATTTCATTTATTTCTTAAAAAATGCTCACGTCTGTATTTCCATTATACAAACCTTTAGCACAGAAATGGTCACAAGAGTTATTTGACATTTGGCATGATGATAAAACTGTATAAATCAACAGTGCAACTGCAGAATTTGAAGCAACTGAGTGGGAATACTGTATGTACTGCTCCTAATAATGCTCTGAAAATAATTTTTTGCATAAATACTTTAGGATATCGGTAATAGATGAGAGAGCATTGAATAAACTGTTGCGGTTGAAGCAGATGAATGCGTTCTATTTGACAAAAAAACTACTTGTAGATTGGAGGCTTACGCCTCACCTCACACTCACTGTGGTACAGAGTGGTACAGAGTAAGTCACTTAAAGTCCTCGTGCTCTCCACTGTAGCAAGGTTGTGTTACTATAACAGAGTTAGAATGGGGACCTGTTACAAGAGCAATGTAGTGATGCCAACCACTCACACTGAAATGGGCCAATAACAGCATCTGAGACTGAAGCACTATTCTTTCTATTTCTCACTCCACAAAACGATGGGGAATGTTAACATCATGAATTTAAATCCAAGGTGAAGACTAGTCTGTGTCACAAAATCCCCTTAACATCCTCCTACACATTTTCCAGTACGTCTGATTCACTGCAGGTTCCTATATCACTTACAAACAGCCATTAGAAGCAAGTTACTTTTCTGCTTGGAAACCCTTGTTGCCATTCATCAGATAGCTCTATATCAAGAAATCTAAAAATGATTTGTACACAGACGAAGCAGATCATGTCACTTAAATGTTTCTTTTTGTGTCCCTATGTTTTAAATAAATCTGATTTACTCTTACTTTTTAATGTACAGTATACTCCATCTTTCAGTGTTTTCTACCTCATCTCTCATCTATCACCTTTTCATATTATCTGCAGTTTTCCATTCTATATAACATTTTCCTCTTTCCTCTTCCCGTGCAGTACACATAGCCCAGTTCCATTCATCAAAACTGATTTCATAACTTTTCAGTATACCTCCAAGCAGCATCAAACAGACAAAGCTGTAGAGAGCTACATGATGCTTTTATAGCATGTATCTGAAAATTAACACTTTGCTTAATCAGACTCATGCTCAGTTTCAATTTTGGTTTAGGCCTCCTAATAAATACAAGCACAGTTTTGTCTTGTGTTGGGGCTGTTGTTGAAATGACTGTTCAAATAATGCAGGAAATTATTTCATGGTGATGGATAAAGTATAATTTACTTTGTAGTTGTCAGTTTGTTCCTAAAGGGAACTAGGGCACAGTTTTAATTTTACCATTTGAAGTGTCAGCATGTTCTCTGCTATAGTGTAATCAAAACTGACAGCAACGCACAGACAATCAACATTTTTAAATTCAAATGTGCTGTAGAGTTAATTTGGTTTTGGACATTATGCTTTTTAGAGGTAAAGGGTGGAAAGAATTAAAGGTTGACCAGAGCAGACATCCTACTGTTGTTGCAGTAATTAGCCACAAACGGGAGGAAGGTACTTATAATCGCTTACTGTTTGCTTATCTCTGGTTAGGAGTGGGAAAGAAACAAAACTTAAATTGAAATTAACTGAAGCCAAATGGCCAGACACATGTGGGAGTTAATATTATTTAAAACAAAGTAGAAATGAACAATGTATAAGGTAAAACTGAAATGAAAGTGTGTTTTTACTTTAAAATATTATCAAGTGTATCCCTAAAATGCTATGTCTAAGGCATTTCCATAGATGCACTGCAAGAAGTAATTTAACATGGAATAGTCATGGACAGGGCACACAATTTTAAATCTCTTTGTAGATCTAGAACTTATAATTCAAGGAAAAACAATGAGTAGATAAAACCCTGTGTAGAGTAAACATGGTCATACAATTATAAAAAACAAAATAGACATGATATCTAGAATGTTTAGAATGTTAAGTTCTTATAAATGCTATAATATGTGAATAAATTATACTGTATAATTAATCAAAAGATATCTGAGTAGCTTCAGAGAAAACCTGCAAGTGTTTCAGGACTGAATTTGTCCACTGCCACCTTAAAGCATTAGTTTCCTTGACAACAGGGACATTCACCTCACAGATAGGAGAGCATGCTAACAGCATTTTCTGCTTCTTTTTTCCTCTACTACATGTAATGTCAAATTATTTATGCTATTGTGGAACATGGCATTTGGCTACTTCTTCTGAAAATGTACCAGCTGACTGTAAAAGAAAGTCTTGTTTTTTAACTTTCCAGTATACCTACCATAATATTCCCTGGTACTGGTTACTGGTATATATTAGCTGATATTTCAGAAGGAAAGTGATTACAAAGTACCAAATTGTAAAAAATATGTTTCTATAGTCTAATATGCTATTTTACAGCAGTACTATAAAAATGCTACCTTCAAAAGCTAGGCCAAAATTCCAGTAACATGAAGCTTAATTTATTATTTTTTTACCAGTATGCAAACTCTTCAATATCAACTGGAAACAAAAATGATGGAAGAGAATCTTACCCCATGAAGATTTAATTTCCTTGCATCTCCTTTCAACACAACCTGAAAAATAAAGGCACAATGCTGGGATGGATGAAAAGACTGCACAGACCTTAGGTACTGTTTGTGTAGAAATGCACTTTTACTTCATTAATTTAACGTACATTTAAAAGAAATAAAGCAGTCTAAGATGTATATTCTCAAATTTCTGTCTAATGTAACCATGCTCAATGGGTAAATTACTGCATTAGCAAAGAAATTTGGCTTTGACAAATTTGAGCTCTTTAGTGGTACTTGCCTGCACTTGATGCTTTTGCTAAGTCAGCTCCACTCTGTGTTCATGAAAACTGTGAAATCTGCCTAAACAAATCAACTTGTGGCGATCTCCACATCAGATACCTTGTAGCATCTCTATAAAATACTTAACATGCCACTGCATCTTCTATACATAATAGATACTAAACTCAAGACACAAACAATGTGGCAAAAACCTAAACTAACAATCAAAATAAGCATCACTTGTACTTCCCAGATACCCTAGTAATGTCTTCCATTCAGATGAATATCACATAATTATCATTTGCAGTGGCTTAAGAATTTCTTCCTCCGTTTTAAACAAAAAAAAAAAAAACCCTGATCAATCAGGCTTTATGTGAAAGTTCTAAATTAGCTCTTAGGTAAATTGAAATCAAAGAACCCCCAGACAGGTTCTACTGAATGAGAGTCACCGAACCTCCAAAATATATATTTTTTGGAAAACTTCACTACTGTTGCACAAACTTTTAGTGGTTCTCAAACCTTATCTCTCTATTATAAAAAAAATCTTGAAAGGAGATGAGACATGATTTTCTCAGAGAGACACTTTCATGTCCTGCGATATGAGACTTTGTGCCAAGAGATTTAACTACGCCCGGGGCCGGAAATAAAAGACAAAGAGTAAATGACAAAGTAGAATGTCGTAAAGAATTCAAAAACGTTGGCGCAGTACACATGCAGAGCAGGTTAGAGATAATGGAAGTACGAAAAGTCTCAAAAAAGGATAGTAAAAATTGCATTAGCACAAACAAACTGAAACTATTACTCTGTGAAATAACGAAACAGCAAAAAGAGATTGAATATATTGTTTGGATTTAAACTTTAAGTCAGAGACTTGTACATCGTCTAATTCGTGTTGGCATCAGGGAAAAAAAAGTTGTGTTTCTTCCCAATGAAGAGGCGTATCCACGAGAATTAAAAGATTTGTTGTTTGGTGAAAGTGAAATAGCGTAGTGAACATGTATGTTGGCAAGTGAAGCAAGCAGGAGACGAAGCCCCTAGTTATCAAAAAAATATTCAGTGTCTTTCCAGAGATAGATCAAGCTACCCTGTCACAATAAATTATTTAGCATGTAATATTTTCTGGTAATTGAATTCAGAAAATAAATTATGAGAAATATGGCAGAATAAATTAGTATAATGGGTGGGTTGGAGCTAGAGTTTGGAAGAATAAAAGAATTAGGAAAAAAAACAAATAGTAAAATTAAACAGCAATTATGAGGGATGAGTAAGATAAAAAGAAAAAAGAATACACACAAGGGGTTACTTTTTAAACAGTGTCCTTACCTCCTTGTAGCCAAACCGTTCATTCTGTGCCTGATGTCTCAGTTTGCTGAAAAAGAGGGATGGATTGATTGTATGTATAATGCTGTTACACAACTTTTATATTTGTTTTCTGATCTGCTGGTGTCTGTTTGGTGTTTTACACAAGTACATTGTGCTCTAGTTTCCCCTCACCCTTCAATGTCATTTTAATTCATGTTAAGAGATGTGAATATGCATTAATTGCTAAGGAGCTGACTGGCACTTAGTTTGCTGACAGTTTTCATTTTCATAGCAGCAGTAGCAGCTGGTGGTCCAAAAAGGAGAAAGAGGTGAATCCAAAAATTTCTAGCAAGGTACCAATCTTTTAACTTATTGATGAAAAGACTTCTGAAACTCTTTAAGAAAATATATTGCAAACAAATGAAAGTGCTAATACAATATCTTATTTGTGAAACCCATTACTTAATTCTGCCTTTTTGCAGCCTAACATTTTGATATATTATCCACATTGCTGTTTAATAACATTCCACATTGAATGAAATGTGCTGAATTTCGTGTAGTTTACTAGTCTAATTTTTGTTTCAATTGTAAACTCTTAAATTCATTGTAAAACACTTTGTAATAGTTACTGCTTTTAAAGATGCTACATACAATAAAGGGTGAGTGACTCAGAGCCATCAATACCAACAACATTATAGTAATAAAAGGGATATCACAATGCACCATACCACTAATATAAATAATTTTATAATAAAATCAGAAGTAAAAAAGAAACCACCTACTCACAAATTGCCCAAGGTTACAATGAAATGAGTTACGTTTTTTAACCAGCCTGTGTTGCAATGCAAAGAGCATGTAAGTGCTGCTCAAATACACTACTTTAAGAAATCGCTCGTCATGAAAGTTAACATGAATAGAATGATACAATAAGAAACCCTATATACCAGTATAAGGACCTTACATATTTATTCAAAAGTTTACCCTGTTAATTCCATTTTGATTTTTGTTCCACATGCTTTCAATCAGCTTCCACCTCGTTATAGGCACCATGCTTTAACCTATATTTTTCATCTGATAAATTGAAAAGACATAACAAAAGCCTTTTAGCGTCAATATTTTACTTTTGTCTTTTTATTTTTAAACTCAGCTATTGTCTTTTGTACTTTGGTGCATTCTTGTTTACTGTTATCAAACACAATGGCAAATGGGTCTGAAAATGGCCTTCATTGGTAGGGAAAGAAACTTACTGATCCTCTTTAATGTTAACAATTTTCAGCAGAATAGGGTGACTGGCAGCTATAAAGTCACCCTTTCTGTGTGTCTATGGATGGGTGAGTGTTCCCTATGATGGACTGGTGTATTTTCCTGTGTTGGCTCCTGTCTTGTAAGCAATGGACAGTTTAATTGGCCCTGGCATCCAAACAAAAACTAACTGAATAAAAAGGTAAAAATTCTGACTGGAATACATTTCCCCTTAAATTCCAACATTGTCCTTCGAGTATGTGACTGACCCTTTAACTTGATGAATTCTGCTGTTCAATGTTACCAATTTTGTTACCAATTTTGTTCACTAGGTCCCCACTAATGTTTAAGAAAAAAAAATGTTTATTTCCTTTATCCCAAAACAGTAACTGAATAAATGAATGGGTGTGTAGATGAATGTGAGGGAAAGATTGGCTCCAGCAGACCCCCGTGACCCTGTGTTAGGATATAGCGGGTTGCATAATGCCTGTAGGATAAAGACTGCCAGCCTGGGTAATGAGACACACTTGTGCTAGCTCCAATTGAAACACTTTGTTTTTGTTTTTACTTCCTGATGTCATACATTTTTTCTGCTATCTGAAGTTCACGTACAATTTTCTTTCCTTTTAATATTAAATGTTGGTGCTCTGTTATGTGCATTTCCTGAACATTTTCAGTTTTTTGCTTTATTTTTTCACCTTGTTTTGAAGGTCTGCAAACTGGTGTTTGGAGGAACTAAGATCTACTATACTAAAGCTTAAGGACTGAATCACTCTATCAACAAAGTCAATTCTCTCTGAAACATAATTTGAGATTAATACATTTTAATTAAAATTAGGACTGAGGCAAATAAATTCCCAGTTGGCCAGTTCTCAGGAATAAAGTAATTTAGAAACAGAGTAACGTTGCCCTATACTTCTAACTGTAAATCTGTGTTTAAAACACGTTAGTATTCAAGTTGGGTTTGATCTAATCAGATCAGAACAATTGATCTTTAAATCTTTCATTGTGACTTAGAAACACAGTGATAAAGCTAGCACAATTCTAATATTTCAAACATGCCAGTCAGCCTCCTAGCATTATCACTAGTATCTACAAATCAATAGTATGTCGGCACTGTGTATCACAGACACAAAGAAAATCAATAAACAGCTAAACTCATCTAATCTTGTGCTTTATATATATTACTCATACTTCATAATTTTAGAATCTTTCTTTTCTTACTGTTGACTCTCATAATAGGAGTTGACTAAGTTTTATTACTGTGGACACAGGGAGGGATTCTACTTTGCCGTAGCTTTAGCAGAGTGAAATCCCTGCATTATAAAGATTTAAAAATTCTTGGTAGAGTTTCCCAGTAGTCTCAACTCAGTTCTATTTGTTATTTCATTTGGCCTCATGTTTCATGCAAAGTGCAATCAGAGTTACTTTAATGCTGGTAACCTGCTCAAAACTGTACAGCATATAACATAAACTTTTTTTGATGCAGAATATTTTGATCTTGTAGTATATTAGAACTATTATGATGAGAACATTTCCAGAATAGCTTATCAGTTTTTTTTATTTATCCAACACCTAATTATACCATCTTAACAGCACCACTACTTTCTGAGATGTCTGAGGGTAGTTGACATTTTCTCATCTGCTCTCATGATCTACTACTACACATCCACAGTAGAGCTCATACTTACACCCTCATCCTCTACCTTCTCAAATAAAGACAGTAAAGCACTGCAAAGGAAGGTGAGGGTACCTCAGAAAATTACTTGCACCCAAGTTGCCTTCTGCTTACAACATATATGACACTTACTGCCTTAATATGCAAATTGCATAATTAAAGAATTCGGCCATCTTGAATAGTTGCTTTAGTTACTCTGCCCTTTTGTATATGTTGCATGCAAGTAAGAATTTCACTGTACTATGGACACATGAGAATAAAATGTTCATCTAAGCCTGCCAATGACAAATTTCCAAAAAAATATTGGATGACGAAGAAGGTCACTGGTGAATGCAACATAAAAATGCCTTGGTGAATTTCGACAATTATCAGGTAAGACAGAAATTTCAAGGTAAGGTAGTAATATTTGCTAATCAAATTGCTGGAGAGAGGCAACATGTTGCACGTTGATTAGCACATGCAAGTAAAACTTCCACTGTACAGTGTATAGTAAAGAAATACACAGAACCAAATGATCATAAACTACTACCTTACTATTACTATCAACCAGGTTCAGTTCTTACCATTATAACTTTTTACTTCACATTCTTTAAAACTGTGGTTTACAATCAAAACACAGTTGGCTGCATGATGACTAAAAAAATAATATTTTACTGATTTAGTACTTTAATATTGAAATAATTAAATCAGATACTACATATACACCACATTATAGTATGAGCAAATAAGGATCACTAAAACCAAATGTCACTTAAAAGATTATGCTATATTTAGGAGGCTTCTTGCTGCTTTGTCTCAAACATGTAACAGCAGAAGTGGAGGTACACTGAAGAGAGAAACCAAGAATTTTTTTCTCTAAAAAATGGTGGTAGGAATTTAAAAAAACACCAAATCACAGCTAAGATAGATAACCTGGAAATTTAAAAATGGACACAGATGATATTAGGATCCATTAGCTGTGAAGTCTTATAAAGGTAGCTATTATTTTTATTTTGAAGTGTGTTGCCAAGTAAAGGTACAGTAGCTTACACTTTATCACAGCAATGCTAAATGCAGTTGTACAAGCTATGGTGGCTTGCAAGGTGTAAAATACATTATTTCCCTCATATACTTTGAGGTCCTGTCACCCAAATTCTCTTTTGCACTTAGCTTATCAGACTTTTAGTCTATCAGTAGCTCAATGAGCTAAGATGGCAAATAGCTGGGTCGAGGGTGTGGCCTAAATCAATTCCCACTGCCGTGTCCTCCTGCAACCTTAGCAACCCTAAGGGAGAAGTTGTACTGACATTGTCCTGAGACAGCAGATCAACCTAGAGACTTCTCTAATGGAGTCACATCAAGGCACAGATATATCTGCCTTAAAATGGTGCCCTTTTAAATCCCTAAAAAGGGCTAGGATTTACATTAAGTCCTACATTGTTCTGTAAGTACTGTGTATGAAGACTGCATTCTAGAAATGTCTGAGCAGAGAACACCACAGAACATACAGCTGAAGAATGTAAGTGTTTGAAGACATTTTCAAAAGCTAAAGCCTCAGTCCAGGGTGGATTTTCGGCAGCTTAAGTTTGGAGGGAGAGATACATGATGTAGTATTTTGGACTGAAATAGACTTTCTCCAGAGGCAGGCTGCTGACATCAACTCATTCTATGAGAATTACATGTAAATCCTGCTTCAGATTATCAAGTGTACTATCAAAAAGTACCCTTTACCAGTTACAGTATGGGTCTTTGTAATAAAGCTTCCATAAGTAAAGGATTGATTGATAAAGCATTAAAATCAGGAAAGTCAGCAAATGTATAAAACTTTCAGTAAAATATCCGATTTTCATGTAATTGAAACAATGTGAGAAATTTTATTCAAAACACATTTGTTTATATAATGCATGTATATCACTGATACAGGTATACAAGTCTTTAGAGAGTGTGCCAAATTTTAAAAGGTTTGTATTTAGGTAGGGGGAAAATGTATGGTTAATTTGTAAAGCTGCAATTGATGGTATTTTCATCAGAAAGTTTTCTTGCTTGGCTATTGAGTATGTTGTAAAGGATTCCTCACTTCAAGCAGATATGTTATGAATTAGTCTAATCTATATGAAGGTGTTGAATCTTGCACCCATAATGGATTTATTTATTTGCACTTTTCTAATCCCTTTTGCCTATTTTAGTCTTTAATTGGATCCTTCCTAGTTCCCTTTCTAAACCTTCTCCTACTCTCAGGTGTACATTCTCCTAATACATTAAAGCCCAATTTTCAGAACAGTACTTAGTAACAGCTTCTGTGCATGGAGATGCTTCTCCAACTCTTAGCAGAAAAAAAAGTTGAATTAGAAACTTTACTAAAGTCAGACCTGTCATTGTGTCCTTATGTTTTGTACATTATAAGGTACAATATTTTATATAGCTTGATGTTGTCTGGTTAACTGGGGTGAGAAAGGTAAACCAATTACCCAAAAATAACATTTTTGAAAATGCAATCTATAAATCTCTTGAGCTTTTTAAACGTTTTGATCACCATAACCAGTTACATAAAACAAATTAGCAAATTGTCACTAATGTAAAAATAAAAATTAAGAGAAAGACAACCTATGGCTGTCCAGAACAGTAGCACACTGTCTGGAAAGAGGTATTTTCCCTCCTATTCATTAAAGAAACATTAAATGGCTTGACAAAAATATATGCTGAGTTGTGTCACAAAAGCAAAATGTTCTCCTGTACTAATTCCTTCACATTATATGGCTAAGGTTTAAATATAATAATACTGACTTCCCCAATTTTAAAGGTGTATACCTTGGCAACAGACAGTACCTGCTCTGAGAAGTGCATCCATTGTTTTTTTTTTTAGGTTTTTTTTTAGTTTTAGATTATTTAGTTTTTCTTTGAAAACCTCTTTTTCTACATACAGGTAGTAATGGTGATGTGTTTAATAGTTCTCATAGGGGTCTGTTTAATAAGTGAGCATGACCTATAATGGAGAGGCAACCTATTCACAGTTTATTCCTGCCTTGACCCTGAGATTGTTAGGATTATGTCTGGCCCTTCAGGGCCTTAAACTTGGAATAAACAAGCTTAAGAAATTGACAGATACGTTGCATGTGTTTTTGGGGCACATATTGTCATTTATATAAGTTATCATTGGGGTTTGGACAGTGGCACAACGCATAAAAAATCTAAGAGACTAGGTTGAAATCCCAGCCAGCCCCTGCCTATATGAACACATTGTCTCTATGTCTAGCCTAAAGACATTCATGTTAGAATAACTGGCATCCATAAAGTGACTTGGTGTAGGTGAATGCATGACTGTGCCCTCTCTGGGACTGACATTTCTATCATGCAGCAATTGATTTTTGTTATTTTCCTTTAATATTAAATACCATATGCAATGAAATTAAATAAAGAATCATACAAATAAGTACAAATATACCAGTAAGCAGCAGCAGTAATTGTAGTCCAGGTCTCCATAGACGGTCCATTTCAGAAACTTTCATTAACTACTTTTAGATATCAAATAAACTAATTTTTTATCTGAAGGCAGGAATTCATTTTGATTAAATCATGAATCTCAGGAAAAGCTTGGAGCTACCGTGGCTTGATGTTTCAGCAATATTCAAAGTAATTTAAGATTACAGGAATGCAGCTAATTCTATATACTTAAAAATATAAAAACACTTCGCTTACTTATACTCATGCGGATAAATTGCAAAAAAATTCTTTCCTAAGATTGCTTTGAAATGGCTCAGTTGGGTACAATATGGGGCTCAGTCAGTACACTTGAAGAAAGGTTTTGGGGAACAAAGCTACTTCTATTACTGCATATACACACTGGGTGAAAGCAAAGCTTATTTTCTGTCTCAAACATAATACAGTCCATTATCCTTTTTAAATGTACTTTCTGTGGCCTAAGACCTAAAACAACAGATATGAAATATACATGTAGTGCTTGCTTTAGCAGTGAGACATGTTTTGTCCCTCCAATCTGCATTCCTGAATACATAAAAGACTGGTAAGTTATTTTAATTGCAGGACAGAAACTTGTCTTTCTGCAGCATGTACGTAGCACAGCTGAACATCAACTAAATATATGGTAGGCAAACTGATTTCCATATTGGATAACAGCAGTGTTAGTTAAGGCAATGTTTCTATAGACCCTGTCAGATCAAGAGGCACCAAAAATGAAAAAAAAATGCTTGAATATTATTACCACTCATGCATCTATGATGACCACAGAGACAAGCTTTCAATGGTGAAGCTTTGTTTTAAAAACTAGTATATGAAACTAATAATTTAGTACACCTGTGCCTGTAGGTGCACATCACTTGCTTTTTAGTTTGGCTCTTTGCCAGAAACACAGCCACAAAAAGGGTAAAATAAACTGCTGCTTCAAAAGGAGACTGGAGCAACAGAGTTCCCCAAATGGTATATGGATATAGAATATTAGATGGGTGCCACCAACTGAGGTAGATTTTTTCTTACTAAAGCTAAAAATACATAGCAAAGGAGCAGACCCCTAAGGCAAGCTAAGAAATACAGACAAGAGCACAGTAACCACTAAACTTATTTAATGTGTGGGACAAAGAGCCAGGGCTGAAACCAACACAAGTACACTCAACCATACCAAGGAAAGTTCATCACCAGAAAACCAATCAAAGAGGTCACTGACAGCCAGAAGTACATCTATGCCAAGTTAAATTTCAATTCTTAATAGAATGAATAGTAAACAGCTAGCTAAAGTGTTGCTTTCTCATATTTAATTGTTACTGTGTTACAAGAACCAGTAATTACTGTCATGGGTAAGTCCAAACTTTTGCAAGATTTCCCATCTGCATAAATAGAAAGCAGGAGATTATTTCTCATTGCATGACACCTAGACACACAAAAGTGGTGTATTACAGCTGATGATGCTATCAGTCATGTGCTTTTGTGATCATAAAAAAGTTAAAAGACTAGGAGAAAACAGCTACATGAAAAGCTTTAGAATCTACAGTAAATATCTGTTCTGTTTTGAATGCCCACAAATCTTAAAAACAAACAGAAAGGAACCAATTGTGTGTTTCATCTTTGTTTGTCTATCCAGCTTTTTATGCTTACTTATAAGCAATTATCCTGTATCTATAGTACTATGTTTATCAGTTTGTTGCATTTTTCTTTTTCTTAAAAAAATAAGGTTCCCCTAGTTAAATGATTGAAGTCAAATGATCCGAACACCACTACACAGAGAAAAGGAAGGAAAATTATTGCACAAACCTTAATACAATTTTAAATAATAATTGGCTTTAATAAAATAAACAAGTTAATAGTAAATAAAACAATGTAATAATCTAATATGGTTATTATATTAGATTTAAATAATACTAATGTAATAAACTAATGTAAAAACAACCATCATATTTTTATTTTAGACCAGTTATCTGGGTTGCACACATTTTAAAATTTACAATTTTATTCAAATTATTGGTAATAAATCTAGAAATGAGATTTAAATTATTTTAAATAGAATGATTTCAAAGGGAATTAAACCACTGCATAAGTGGCTATATCCAAAAGCAAACTAATGTGGAAACAGAAAAAAAACACACATCAACTCTATCATGGCATTCAACAAAAGATACATAACAGTATCTTATTAAAGGTCATTTGAAAAGAAAACCGGGGAAACTGAAATTAGATACCTATTCCTTACTTTTTACTGGTGAAACCTTGAATGCTATAGGAAAATGTAAATATCATTATTTCATGAAGTGTGCCTCTTCAATCTATTACATTACTTTAAAGAAATTGTAGATGTTTAAGAATCAACACTATATGCCAAGAATGAGGAAACAGGTTTTGCAGGTAACATACAGTCTACAAAATAATATGTGACCTGTCACCATGCCAGTGGCTGAAATTTGAATATATTTGATTTTTGGTGGTGCAGTAAGTAATGTGTTGCTACTTCACACGTCCAGGAGACTGGGTTTGAATCCTAGCTCAGTAGTTGGCCATGCTGAGTCTGCACATTTTCTCTAGGTCCATGTGGGATTTTCTTCAGGTACTCAGGTTTTTCTCACTCAACTTACAGTCAGGCATGTTAGGAATACTGGTGACTCTAAATTGGCTCTCTAGGTGTGTGTGTGTGTTTAATGGGCTGGTGTCATGTCTGGTACTGGCATTTGCTTCTCCAAATCGATGAATTAGATTAATCAGAATTAATGTTTCTAACTCCTCAGTCTTATTGTTATTAACAAGTACTGCTAGTATTACAACATAAGAACATAAGACTTTAACAAACAAGAAGAAACTATTTAGTTCATTGAGTGCATTTATTTAGGTAATGGCTAAATTGTCCCAATATCTCAACCAAATACTTGTCAAGGTTTCTGCTTCCACTACAAGAGTTAGTAGTTTGATCCTGATTCACACAAATATTTGTGTGAAGAAGTGCTTCCTGGTCTCAGTCCTAAATACACTTCCCCTTAATTTCCACTGGTGTCCATGAGTAGATGGTTCATTATTTAATTGAAAGAATTTTGTTGAATCAGTTTTATTGATGCCTTTAAGAATTTTGAAGACCTGAATTAGGTCCCCATGTAGCCTCCTTTGTTTGAGATAAAGAAGGGGGTTAACTCCCTAAGCCTATCAGGGTAGGACATACACATTAGCACTGGGATGCACCTGTTTTCTCTCTTCTTCCCAGCTTGTCCTATGTCCTTTGTGTAGTGTGGTAAGCAGAACTACAGAAAAAACACTAGATGTGTTGTCACTAGCACATTATATTTAAGCATGATGTTCATTGATTTAATATTCAGAACTTTTCACAATATAACCTTACATTTTCAAAATATAACCTAACATATTTGCCTTTTAATTGCTTTTGTGCATTGTCTAGATGATTAAAATGTTGCATCAACATGCATTTACAGTGCATCCGGAAAGTATTCACAGCGCATCACTTTTTCCACATTTTGTTATATTACAGACTTATTCCAAAATGGATTGAATTCATTTTTTTCCTCAGAATTCTACACACAACACCCCATAATGACAGCGTGAAAAAAGTTTACTTAAGGTTTTTGCAAATTTATTAAAAATAAAAAACTGAGAAATCACATGTACATAAGTATTCATAGTCTTTGCCATGAAGTTCAAAACTGAGCTCAGGTGCATCCTGTTTCCCCTGATCATCCTTGAGATGTTTCTGCAGCTTAATTGGAGTCCACCAGTGGTAAATTCAGTTGATTGGACATGATTTGGAAAGGCACACACCTGTCTATATAAGGTCCCACAGTTGACAGTTCATGTCAGAGCACAAACCAAGCATGCAGTCAAAGGAATTGTCTGTAGACCTTCGAGACAGGATTGTCTTGAGGCACAAATCTGGGGAAGGTTACAGAAAAATTTCTGCTGCTTTGAAGGTCCCAATGAGCACAGTGGCCTCCATCATCCATAAGTGGAAGAAGTTTGAAACCACCAGGACTCTTCCTAGAGCTGGCTGGCCATCTAAACTGAGCAATCGAGGGAGAAGGGCCTTAGTCAGGGAGGTGAACAAGAACCCAATGGTCACTCTCTGTCAGAGCTCCAGAGGTCCTCTGTGGAGAGAGGAGAACCTTCCAGAAGGACAACCATCTCTGCAGCAATCCACCAATCAGGCCTGTATGGTAGAGTGGCCAGACGGAAGCCACTCCTTAGTAAAAGGCCCATGGCAGCCCGTCCTGAGTTTTCCAAAAGGCACCTGAAGGACTCTCAGACCATGAGAAACAAAATTCTCTGGTCTGATGAGACAAAGATTGAACTCTTTGGTGTGAATGCCAGGCATCACGTTTGGAGAAAACCAGGCACCACTCATCATCAGGCCAATACCATCCCTACAGTGAAGCATGGTGGTGGCAGCATCATGCTGTGGGGATGTTTTTCAGCGGCAGGAACTGGGAGACTAGTCAGGATAAAGGGAAAGATGACTGCAGCAGTGTACAGAGACATCCTGGATGAAAACCTGCTCCAGAGCGCTCTTGACCTCAGACTGGGGCGACGGTTCATCTTTCAGCAGGACAAAGACCCTAAGCACACAGCCAAGGTATCAATGGAGTGGCTTCAGGTCTACTCTGTGAATGTCCTTGAGTGGCCGAGCCAGAGCCCAGACTTGAATCCGATTGAACATCTCTGGAGAGATCTTAAAATGGCTGTGCACCGATGCTTCCCATCCAACCTGATGGAATTTGAGAGGTGCTGCAAAGAGGAATGGGCGAAACTGGTCAAGGATAGGTGTGCCAAGCTTGTGACATCATAATCAAAAAGACTTGAGGCTGTAATTGCTGCCAAAGGTGCATCGACAAAGTATTGAGCAAAGGCTGTGAATACTTACGTACATGCAATTTCTCAGTTTTTTATTTTTAATAAATTTGCAAAAACCTCAAGTAACCTTTTTTCACGTTGTCATTATGGGGTGTTGTGTGTAGAATTCTGAGGAAAAAAAATAATTTAATCAATTTTGGAATAAGGCTGTAACATAACAAAATGTGGAAAAAGTGATGCGCTGTAAATACTTTCCGGATGCACTGTAGGTCCATAAGTATTTGGACAGTGACACAATTGTCATAATTTTAGCTCTGTACACCACCACAACGGATCTGAATTAAAGCAATCATTTTGTAATTGAAGTGTAGATGCTCAGCTTTAATTTAAGAGTTACCAAAAATATTAAAAAAAAATATTAAATATAAAAATATGAGCCATTTAGGAATAACAACCATTTTTATATACAGTCCCCCTATCTTCAGGGGCTCAAAAGTATTTAGACAACTGACAGACAAGCTGTTCCATAGCCAGGTGGGAGCAGGTTCCCTCATTATTTCATTAACTATTGAGCAGCTAAAGGGTATGGAATTGATTCCAAGTGTGGAATTTGCATTTGAAAGCTGTTGCTGTTGAACTTTCAATATGAGGTCCAAAGATCTGTTCATGCAAGTAAAAACAGACCATCATTAGACAGAGGAAACAAAACAAACCCATTAGAAAGATGGCAGAAACACAAGAAGTGGTCAAATCAACCATCTGGTGCATTTTTAAAAAGAAGGAACATGCTGGTGAGCTCAGCAACTCCAAAAGGCCTGGACAATCATGGAAGACAACTGTGTTAGATGACTGCAGAATTCTTTCCTTGGTGTAGAAAAAACCTTTCATAACATTTAGCCAAACCCACAACACTCTCTGGTAGGTAGGCAGATCACTGCCAAAGTCTGCAATCAAGAGAAAACTTCATGAAAGTAAAGACAGAGGATTTACCACAAAGTGCAAACCACTGGTAAACCTCAAGCTTGGGAAGGGCAGATTAGACTTTGCCAGAAAACATTTTTTGAAAGTCTGTCCAGTTCTGTAACAGTTTTCTTTGGAAAAAGGAAACTAGAATCAATATGATCAAAATGATGGAAAGAGAAGAGTATAGAGAAGAGGAAAAATGGCTCATGATCCGATACGTACCACATCACCTGTGAAACAAGGTGGAGGCAGTGTTTTGGCACAGGCATGCGTGACTGCTAATGGAAGTCGGTTTATTGATATTTATTGATATGACTTCTGGCAGAAGTAGCTGGATGAATTCTGAAGTGTACAGGGCTATACTGTCGCTTAGACTCAGGCAAATGCTGCAAAACAGATAGGACATGCTTCACAGTACAGATGGACAATGAGCTACAATGTACTATGAAAGCAAGTGCTTTTCAATGCAAAATAGTGGAAATGTTTCAAAGGCCAAGTCAATCAACTGACCTCAGCCCAATTGAACATGCATTTCACTTGCTGAAGATAAAACTGATGGCAGAAAGTCCAATGAGCAAGCAGCAACTGAAGACAGCTGCAGTAAAGGCCTAGCAAACTATCACAAGGGTGGAAAACCAGCACTTAGAGATGGCCATGGGTTCAGACTTCAGGCAATCATTGAGTGTAAAGGATTTTCAACCAAATACTGAAAATTATCATTATATTTATGATTATGTTAGCTGGTTCAAATACTTTTGTACCCCTGAACATAGGGAGACCATGTATAAATATGGCTATAATTCTTAAATGGCTCATACAATATTAAATTAAAGCTGAAAGTCTACTCTTCATTCACATAATGATTAGTTTATTTCAAATCCATTGTGGTCTGTACATAGCCAAAATGATAAAAATTGTGTATACTGTCCAAGTAGACTTAAATGTAAACACCTAAATCCAACTCAGAGGCTGCTTCCTGTAAAATGGTGTCTCCCATTTTGTATTTATACTGTAATTAACGTTCCTTTTGCCTATATGGCACTTTGCACTTTTGTAGTAGTAGTGGTAATATGAATATTGTCATGTGTACATAGTCACAAGGGGCTTAGTAGCACGAATGGGACTTCAATATATGTCATCCATTTCCAAAGACATGATCCTTGTCATGGGACCTCCACAAGATATCATCTGCTAAATCCCAAGAGTTGTGGGGCTTATAAAATACCTATGAACAAACAAGAACAACAGCTAATAGGATTTCAAGAGAAAGAAAAATAATAATCTGGCAGAGATGATTTCTTATATGCAAGTGTCAAAACATGGATAAAACACTCAGGGAGTACTGAAACAAGGCCCAAGGTCAATGGTATGGATGGCAGATGAAGCATGTGGGAACAAGAAAAGTACAAGCAATCAGTTCATATGCAGCAATGGGCAGGTGAAATTATCACTTCATTCAACAGGTTTAGATCTATGTGCTATTCTTAGGATACAGCAATAAGGAACTTTGTTAACCTGATGATGACATTCTCTTGCAGTGCTCCAGTATTTTATTTTAGTTTCAGGACTACTGTCTAACCTGGTAGAAATGACTGTCCACTGCATTTTTCCAAACTGACTAAAATGGGACTTAGCTGATGCAAGATGGTCAAGTGAGCAGCCTCACAGCTACACCAAAGAAAGCAGACGAGGTTTGAACATTGTTTTTTATATATTTAACCATTGTGCTTCTACAGAATAGAATGAGGTGAAAGAATCAGGTGTGAGTTAAGAGAAGAGCGATTAGAGTCTGCCCTGACTGTTACTTCTTGGTGAGTTAACAACTCCTCTTCATGTTTAGCTATGGGCAAAAGGACATTTCTGTGTACATGTTTGCTGTCTACATTTACTAGTTTTGCCAGTATTATTAAAATACAGAGTGCACACACCCCCATAGATTGTACAATACAGATGCACTATTTAAATGGCATTTGAAGAAATAAACAACCCAAAAAAACCCACAAGACCTTTTCAGAGTCCTACAATTACTCACTGCAAAGCTAAAAATACCCCCTGGGCTGAGGGAATTGCGATAACATCAAACTTACAATTGTTTAAGTTAGGAAGTATTTATAGTTTGCGGAAGTGCTGGCCTTGGACAGAGGATGTTCACTAATACCGCCTGCAAGCATCTCAGCACAAAAGGAAAAGGCCTAAACTGTGGGCATCCTCATGTCTACCTGCGGGTGTTCTGATTTATGGAGTGGAAATAAAGCACCCAAAGATATCCGCCTACTTAGGCTGAATAATAATATTAATAATAATAATAATAATAATAATAATAGAATAATAATGAGCTTCCCCCATCAGAAAACCACCTATAAAGTCACAGCCTTTCATTGTAGGTAGTTGTATTTGGTTACAAAATGAAGCAGTGTGCAAAGATGCCTATTTACATGACTCACAACTGCAAGTGTAACAGAATTTCCTAAATTCAGCAATAACATTTGAAATGTCATGCTAACAGTATGCAAAATGTGCTCCGAAAGGAGGAGTACATTCTAGATAGATAGACAGACAGACAGACAGACAGACAGACAGACAGACAGACAGATAGATAGATAGATAGATAGATAGATAGATAGATAGACAGATAGATAGATAGATAGATAGATAGATAGATAGATAGATAGATAGATAGATAGATAGATAGATAGATAGATAGATAGATGCTAACTGGATTTTAAGGAGTGAAAGAGACTCCAAAGGAATAAAATATTTACTCAGCAGGGTTTTTCAAGTCAGTCAAGGCAATAAAAAAAAAACTTAAATAAACTACAATGACAATTACACAAATACTATATCCCCAAACATTTATACTACACATCTATATGATAATTTTGTCTTCATAAAAAGACTTTATGCAGCTGCATAGAAACACCACAAGGAAACATTAAAGACTGTGTCATGGTGCAAAAGCAACATACTTGCATTCAGAAAACATTAAGACTTCCATCATTAGTGATAACTTGGAAAGCTCATTATTGAAGAACAGCTTAGTCCCAGAGTGTAAAGTTTAGAGGCTATGGTGCCATTTCAGAAATAGTAATTCTGAACCATATTAGAAACCTTGAAGGCTAAGTATCAGCCTCACTGATTCTGGTAGCCTTCCAAAACCAAAGAAGTGAAAATGAAGAAATGTAATACCTCTTCCCTCTATTCAAATGGGAGATCTAAGAAGATGATTTAAGACCATTCATCCTTTACGAACCTACTTGTAAAGTTAGTTAATGACTAGGAAACACAAAAGGTTCCTGTGGAAATATAGATCTTGAAAATCATTGCCTTAAGGGACCATCTAATATCCATTGACTTACTACACTTAAACACTGCCACTCTAGCAATGACAGTTATCTCTTTTGTTCTAGAATCCTTTAAAAATACACTTAAAAGCCCTAACAGTCTGCAATCTCTTTAAACAGTTGCATAACCCAGGATGTCCTCTTTTAAAATAAATTGTTTCTACAGCAGTAAAAGTCATCCATAGCATTAAAATCAAACTCATACAATAAAGAAGTGTAACTCAAGTAGTCACAATGAGCAGGGAGAAAGTGACTTATAAGTAGCTGACAGGTTTCTACTCAGGCTGCAGAAAAGTCCTACGTAAGAATTTACTGAGCAAGTGCATTGGAAAAAACAAAATTATGTAACAGGTTTGTGCTAAGCCTCCTGCAGGTGGTCTTTACCTGGACATAAACATTAAACCTTGAACTGATCAGTCCAGTTACAAAGCAATAGCTACAAGTAATTTTACTTTCTGCATTTAATGAAATCTCCCGGGTCCCGTGAACTTACAGCCACTCTTTTTCTTACTGCACCAATAAAACAGATGCACTTGTTCACCATTTTACACTCTCCCCCATGCAGATTCATTATGCAAAGTGAAAAAGCTTGATGATTGAGCGATTTGCACCACATCCACAACAGGTTGGATACAGTTCTAAAGCACTGAGCCCACCAACCCAATAAATGAATGCTTTAGCCTGGAATGTCACTTATCTTCAGTGACAGGGTGGCGACATAATTGCTCCACATATCCATTCGCAGTCCACAGTGATCATTTCCTGCTTCTTATTCTTATGAAACACATTTGCTCTGCACCTGTCTCAAATAGTACCCTGCAAACTTAGAAAATAACAATCAGTTCAAAAATGACAGATTTAGCCTGCTGAGCTAAAATAACATTGTTTTAGCTCCAGAAACTTAAGCAACTCTTTTTCAATATAAAAGTGGTGGCATCCTGCTCACTGTAAAATGATCCATTTCTTAACTCTGTTACAATATCCCCCATTTATATTTGATATCACACACCTCTTATATTAAGGTAATTAGTCTGCAATATTCCTGCACGAGATTAATGCCCTCATGGACTTCTGCAGAGTGGGAAAATGATAGATTTAGCATGCTGAGATAAAGCAATGTTTCTGAAGAAACACCCACTATTTTTCACTGATAGGGCAATGTCATCACTGATCCCTGCTTAAATTCACCGTCTACAATGATGAGGACTCACTTCTTATTTTAATGCAAGAGTTCTGGGAAACACTTACTACAGATTGATTCTTTACTAGACTCAGACCTACAAGTTTGTGCTAATCACCCCATCTGCTGAGCTGAGACAATGTTACTTAGTCAGGAAGGCGATAGTCAGTCTTCTTCAGGGTGAGATGGCCCCTTCACTGCATCACCCAGTGTTAACAGTTAAATTTCACACACCATGCATATTTATATATTGTCACGTTATTAAAGAGATGCCAGTGTATCATATTCAAGAACTTGACTGCTTTCTGGCAGTAGACTTCAATATTTAGATACTGACTGTTTACAAAAATTGCAATTACGTAATTATTAGAAGAAACATAGTGAGGTTTATCATTAGCATTCAACCTAAAGTAGTGAATGGAACAGCTGTGTACTGATGAAGTCATGGCCTTTTCAGCTGTGAAAAGCGAAGGATTACTCATCTAGTAATTAGAACTACAGGAAGGCACAAACTCACGCTGGTGATTTGCATTATTCTTGTACACAATCCAGCTCTGGGGCACTGGGTGGCAGGTGTTCTCCCTCATATGGTTTGTATATTGTTAATTTGCAAAATGAATGACTGGAGTGTATGGCAATGTTAAATGTTAGAACTCAAGCTGTTCTCGAAGTACAACTATAGGTTTTGCAGAATTAAAAATTCTATATTTATACATTAGAATTGCATGTTTATTAAAACAGAACAATGAATCACACTGTATTTTTCATCACTATATAAACTCAAAAGCCTGTTAAGGGGACTGTGTCATCTTTCTTTCTTAATAAATTATCTCTGCATCTTCTCCAAGCATTCTTTGCCGTAAATATCAAGATCGTTACAGGGAGTGGTAATAAACACCATTACCCTAAATTAGATTTAAGAAATAGAAAACTTTATGAAGACATATAAACTGGATGAATGTAGCTGAACTGAATTTTGACTGGTTACACCTTTCAGCAAATATGAACTAAAATAAATATCTAAAATCTAAGCAGCACAGTTATTATTACTTTTGCTTGCAAGGAGCTTTATTACAGAGGATCTGCACAGGCAGGCGAAAAAGTCAACACACATACTCAAAAACAAGAATATGACTTTCAGATGCTTTGGCTTGCTGTATTTATAAGTGGGGTGGCGAGGCTAAGCTAGGCTAAATGAAATACTAAGACAGACCGGAGAAAAGCTATCATTCACAGATTTCCTTTTGAACAGCTACTCAATTCAGTATTAGGCAGATGAAACTCTGAGATGCGGTCACAGATGCTATTGAGAATATAGTTGCTAGACAAACGTCTGCCACCATGGCCAAAGATATTTTTGTGGTAGAGGGCAAAGTGTCTTCAGAATGGATGTGTCATTATCTCTGACATTCGTGCTTCACCAAAATCATGGGCACTAAACTATGGTGTAGTAGTGTACATGGTGGTATATGTATGATGACTGAGCAATGTAGGTTCAATGAATTACAATCTACACTTTTTTTTTGTGGCACCAGCATCATCTAACACCACTTACAGCATTGATCATCCATTTGTGCAAGATGCTGCACATCAATCGGACACCTCAGTGCACCTTTCAAAACTCTATTGATGTGTGTAATTATATTTTTATAGCTTCATTACCACCTCTTATTCTCCCATAATGAACATGAAAACAACCTGAAGAATTTTTTTCAGAGAACAAGTATATTACTGTACTCACCATTAGCTTTATTGGCAAATACAATGTTAATTTTTGCTATTAGCAGTTGCAACACACTTTGTGCTGTCTGAGATATAGTTCCCAATAAACTAATGATAATGCATGTGAAAGAATCAAATTATCTTATTATCATATGTTGTGATTCAGAGCTTGGCTGGCACCAAAATAATTGATTCACCTGTTAGAAAAGCTTACTATTTACAGTGAGTCTATAACACATGTGATGCTAAATATTTCACAACAGGCCTAAAGAAGTAGCTAGGAGGGATACTTTATAGTCAAGCACACTAGGGCTTACCTCACTTATATGGTCCTGCATTACAAGAAGTGAGCACCTATACAACCAAATACTTAAGCACACAGCAATAACTCTGTGGTGAAAATAGCAAGCAAAATAAAGCACAAAAACACTGTGACGGTCAAGATTGCTACATTTTTGTTACCCACATTTTGGCAAAAACTAATTGGAAATACGTAACAGGAAAAGTGAATTGTTATCTTGAATGTGAGAGCATTTGTTGATGCATTTACTATTAATAAAAATATTTTTTTTCCACATTTGTATAGGGCAGCAAAATCTGTCTCATGGCTTCCACAGACCCTCCTGTGGCACCGATGGTGAGTACAATACAGACCTTGGCATTACAAGGGTCAAGGATGTATAGCAGATTTACCTTAACTGTAATACTATGGACTTGCTATAATACTAGAAAACAGCACAGGGTACTGCACAACCCCACCCCATCACTGGAGCCAGAATTAAAATTTCAAGCTTACACAACATTATCATTATGAAAAACACAACAAAGCACTTATTATAAACTGTACAAATTACAAAAAAGTCATGTCATATAATTACTCATAGACTACAAGACTTGATATGTATCCTGCAGAGACAGCCAGCAGTGACCTTTAGTGTTGTAGGCTGTATGGTAAACAACACTCTACAGCCATCTACAAGAGAAACACACTGTTACAATACATGAGCAGTAGATAACCACTGCTTTAAGTATAAGAAGAGAGCACAAATGTGAATTTCCATGCAAATCATCTTGTAAAAGCTGTGGGCTTTTTCAGGCCTTTTGATCACAACTCTGAGTGAATATCATTTAAGAAAACTGAAACACAAACACCAACAATACATACTGTATGACCATATAAAATGTATTATAACAACATTCTGTTCAGCTGACACTTAAGCCTCTGTCACATCAAACCACTTTTTAGTGATTTTCAGTCATACCCTTCATTTACATAATCTTACCCAGTTAGAAGCAGTTAGCAGCAGTGAAGCCAATATTCTAATGTGAAATTCATATTGACTGAAACCAACTAATCTTGCTAGGATAAAAATCAAAAAGGTTTGAGTTTCTCTTTTTTTGGAGGGGCAGGCCCTTTACATGTGACGGTTGAGAACCATTGAGTGTACAGCCAGCAGAACAATACATAGAATGTAGTGACGTGGAATGAGGAACACATAGATTTTGACCCTCACAAATAGAAGAGCAGCATGTCTGTCTGATGTCTCATGTTTTATGTACTAAAACAGAATGAAAAAAAGAAAAAAGGCGAAAGCTGCAGCTGAGCACACAACAAATATTAACCCTTCACAAATTACTGGTATGGAGTTGGCTCTGTCAAGCAGCATGGGGGCTGCAGACCTCACAAACAAAAGAGAAGCCTGTCTACTTGATATATTTTATTTTACATACCATAACAGAATGGAAAAAAGAAATAAAGGGCAGAGATTGCTGCTGAACTCACTGCAGCTGTAAATCCTTCATACAGAGATGTCTCCTTCAGGCAACATGCGATTGGCTGTCAGAAAAAAAGGGCATCCAAATCTGCGCTAGAATATTGGCATTCAGTCAGAAAACGTGACTGTGATTTCCAGTCATGTAATCTGATATGGTGCAGCGACAAAATCTGTAACTGTGAACAAATCTAATATACCCCACAACAAAAATGACATTGGCTTTAGCAATCTTAAATTTTAGCTATTTTAAAAAGTGACAAAACAAAAATAAACACAACAGGTGAATAACACAAACAAAAGTAAGTAGAGGGGGAGACACACAAATAACAGTAATACATTACTGATTTTTTTCCTTTATTTTAATACAACTATCAGGAAACATTAAACTGAAAATATCTGACATTCTTTGTGTGCAAAATATCAGGCAAATGCAACTGCCATCTAACAAAAACAGAGGCATATGGCTTGGCTTCACTGTGCCAGCAACTACTGTATGAAGAATTTGAAAGCAACTTCTAATGAAAGCAGAAACAAAAAATGGAATATGCTTAGTTTCTAAGAATGTGTCCCAAAATGCCTAACCAATGAATTTTAATGCTGTAAAGCCTGAAGCTTGGAAACCGTGTTTGTTATGAAGCTTTACACTGTAATTATACTTTACAACTAATACACCTATAATGGCTTGCCAGTTGCTCTGCTCTCAATCATAAAAATTATTTTTAGTATCTATGAATTTTCTTTTATTTTTTACAGTATGCTGTGATTTTACATTGTCTGGATACACATATAGTGCAGCATCCTTAGAAACAGTTGACCATGTGGGTACACTTACTTATTTTGCATTTTCAGGTTTATTTTCTCAAAATTCTTTATATGATATATAGTTGAGCATGGTTAATTTATCACTCCATTTTCTAATAATTAAGGTAATAAGGAGAACCAGCTTTGGACTGCACACTTTCTATTTTTTTTTTTTAATCTGGACAATCCACGAGATGTAATATTATCAGCACCAATCCTTTTATGAAGGCGTTTCATTTAACATTTTACTTTTAAAAAAGGGGCTTTTGATTTGACATTAATGTCTTATCTAAATGGATAAAATACACATGGAGAATAGGGTACAATAGAGGTACTATAACTACTAAAACTCATTACTGCACCCTTGATGCCTCCTTACTCCAGAAACCTCAGTTCAGTTTATCGTTGACTTATAGTTTGTTTGCAGTTTGTACATTGTTACTATATATGCATATTTTTTCTCCAGGTGGGTTCCTCCCTTAAATGTTGACTCTAAATTGGCTGAGCATGGGAAACCAATGGCAAGTTCTCATGAGTGTGCGTTAATGAACTGTTGTGTGAACATAAGCATAATAATTTCCTTCAAATTCTTGTCTTTTGCATTTGTAGGATTTTCTCAAAACAGTCACTGTTACACGGGTGGGGTCTGAATGGTCCACACTAGTACTGTAACTTGTTCTCGACAGAATGCTCCAGTTTTAAATGTATCAGCCGACCGGGGTCAATGCCCTCAAAAAAAGCATTTAAACATGAGTCATTTATCCTTTCTGTAGTGTGAAAATTCAAGTTGCACATGGAAGTACTTATCAGTTTAGTGGTTCAAAGTGACAATACAACTCTCCGTGCTGCCTGAATGAGTGGTCCCCATGGACCACATTAGTGTTTTTTTGTTGTGTTTCTTTTATAATTCTCACTTTGTTTAGGAGAGGTGTTCTGTGTTTGTTTGCATGGCAGAAGAGGTCATGAATTTGCTGTTTATTGTACTTTTCTTTATATATTATGATTATAGTTTTTATGTATATTCCCCCGCCATTCCTAGTTATACAAATTATGCATCCCATGCTACCTTTTGATAAGCAGTTTGTTAGCATCACATTTGAAAAGAGAAAGGCTGTATCTCTTAATTTACTGCACACTTATGTACAGTATATAGCACCTGAGAAAAGGCTGACCAACTCCATTATTGTAATGTAATGTAAATGCACATGGCAATGAACAAAGTACAGTTAAGTCAATTTATATTGTTTAGCTCAAATATAAAAATTCTTAAGAAATTAGGAACTAAGTGTTCAGTGTGTATTGAGGTATTCCTGCCTTTGCTTTCTTCGGTAATTTTTTTTGTATTCAATACATTTTTCAATATCAAAGGGATTTTGTCTTGTTTTTGTAGACCAAAGATTTTTTGTGTGTATTTTCTTTGTCTCTCTCTGGAGATTATCTTGACTTTAAAGCCTTTGCCCCACTACTGGGCCTGGGCAGGCTGTCTTCTTCTTTTTTCGGCTGCTCCCGTTAGGGGTTGCCACAGTGGATCATCTTCTTCCATATCTTTCTGTCCTCTGCACCTTGTTCTGTTACACCCATCACCTGCATGCATGTCCTCTCTCACCACATCCAGAAATCTTCTCTTAGGCCTTCCTCTTTGTCTCTTGCCTGACAGCTCTATCCTTAGCATCCTTCTCCCAATATACTCAGCATCTCTCCGCTGCACATGTCCAAACCAACGCAGTCTCGCCTCTCTGACTTTGTCTCCCAACCATCCAACCTGAGCTGACCCTCTAATGTACTCATTTCTAATCCTGTCCATCCTTGTCACACCCAATGCAAATCTAAGCATCTTTAACTCTGCCACCTCCAGCTCTGTCTCCTGCTTTCTGGTCAGTGCCACCATCTCCAACCCATATAACATAGCTGGTCTCACTACCGCCCTGTAGACCTTCCCTTTCACTCTTGCTGATATCTATCTGTCACAAATCACTCCTGACACTCTTCTCCACCCATTCCACCCTGCCTGCACTCTCTTTTTCACCTCTCTTCCACAATCCCCATTACTCTGTACTGTTGATCCCAAGTATTTAAACTCATCCACCTTCACCAACTCTACTCCTTGCATCCTCACCATTCCACTGACCTCCCTCTCATTTACACACATGTATTCTGTTTTGTTCCTACTGACCTTCATTACTCTCCTCTCTAGAGCATATCTTTACCTCTCCAGGGTCTCCTCAATCTGCTCCCTACTATCGCTACAGATCACAATGTCATCAGCAAACATCATAGTCCACGGGGACTCCTGTCTAATCTCGTCTGTCAACCTGTCTATCACCATTGCAAATAAGAAAGGGCTCAGAACCAATCCCTGATGTAATCCCACCTCCACTGAATGCATCCGTCACTTCTACCGCAGACCTTACCATAGTCACACTTCCCTCGTACATATCCTGTACAACTCTTATGTACTTTTCTGCCACTCCCTCATACAATATCAAAGCTCTTCTTGAGGCACCCTGTCATATGCTTTCTCCAGGTCCACAAAGACACAAAGCAACTCCTTCTGGCCTTCTCTATACTTCTCCATCAACACCCTTAGAGCAAACATTGCATCTATGGTGCTCTTTCTTGGCATGAAAGCAGGCTGTAAGCCTACAATTTGAGTTTCAGGTTAGGCTACTTGGAAGTGATGAGGCATACAATTTTTGCTCAGACCAATAGGGGAGTGCAGATCTCTTATCTTGGAGGACTTTCACCATTTTGGTCTTTTTGAGCAGGCAAAAACATAAATGCACACCATCTGTTCTTATGGCTACACCATAAGCAGGCATTTTAGCATTTTAGTTTTGTACTGTGTGCTCCACATGGACATGCACCCATCTTTGTCTCTACTTGCAACCTCTCTCTCTTTCTCTAAGGCTGTCCACAAAGCAAACAGAGTGTTGTTGGCTCACTGGCTTTGGCCAGACCCCTAATTTCCTACTTGTAATAGAATACCCATCTGACTTTTGTAAACTTTTAGCCAAACCCAAATTTTCTCTGGCTTCTTTTCTCCATCCTAAAACCAGCATAAAGCTGTTGTCCCTTTGTTCTTACTTAGTGTATCAAATACCTGGAGGTCATTTTCTATACATTCTCAGAAATTCTCTCCTGCATAAAGCTTTCATTTTTTAATGACAAATAGTACCTCTCTAAATCATAAAGTTGTGAAAGAGGACATATGTGCAGTCAATTGCCTAAGCAGCAAGCTGGTCTATCTGTCAATAGCAATAATAAAATATAAAAGGCATATATAATAAATCTGCTACCACACCAAAGTAAGGGAAACAAAATAACAAAATAATGATTACATGCCAAAAACGATTCAGGACAATGACGCCAAAATCAAAAATAAATGTGATGGCAGCCAGATATGCACAGCTCCTACACTTCCTCTGCCTGTCCTCTGTTCAATTTGTGTCACAAAGGGGAGTCAGTATGCTGAAGTTTCTCCAAGGTGGATTGCTGCATTGCTAATGCAAGAATATTATGGATTATATTACTTTGTCTATTTATGTTATGGATCCAGAGAAAATTGCAATATAGTTCTGTGGCTCTTGAGGCAGGTAGTGTCACTCAGACATTGAACTGGCCTGCACGAGGCTGCCACTTCATTCCCCAAAAAGGATTTGCATAACCCTGAGCAATTCTCCAATTCCGTATGTAAATAATCTGTAAGAGGGACAGGAATTCTCTGTAGTGATTGTACATTTCATTTTGCTTAGTTTTCATGCAGAGTTAGTTTTATATTTAAATTTGATTTATTTTAACATTACTTTGTTCAGTGTTATTGTGCTGTCATTGTGTGTTCTTCTCTGGGTTCTGATTTTTTTTTGTTGTTGAGCACGTGAAGCATGTGCCACGTAACTTGTGACATAATAGTGGCCATGACATAAAATGTGGCTACACAAAGCAACATATGTCTGAATTTTAAAATGATAAGAGAAGGTTTAATTTGTCCTTACAGGTGGCGCAGCGGTAGTGGTGCTGCTTTGCAGCAAGGAGACTGTGGAAGATTGTGGGTTTGCTTCCTGGTTCTTCCCTGTGTGGATACTGCATTGAGTACTGAGAAAAGCGCTATATAAATGTAATGAATTATTATTAATTAAATCAAGGAAACAAACACGTTACTTTCATTTAGGGCAGGGGTTCCCAAATTGAGGCCTGGGGTACCACTGTGGCTGAGGGTTTTCATTCCAACCAGTTTCACAAACAAATGGCTCAGTCCTACTTCTCATTGATCTACAGTAGACAGTTTAGCTTTTTTTCTCTAATATTGCATTCAGAAATATTTGCTGATATAATTACGTGAACACAAAATTCAGAAATTTGTACATTTGCCATGTTAAATGTTAACTTTCTTTTACCGTATTGTTTTTTAATTTACCTTTTCCTGTAGAGTTCACTCTCTTAATTGTACCCAAATACTGACGATTACTGATAGAGAGTATAGACACAGGTGTAAAAGACACTGAATACTAAAGAAAAGCAGCTGATTAAGTATAATATCCACTTGTGAGCTAATTAATGAGAAAAGGCTTAAATGACCAGAACATAAAAAGCAAAATTTTTAAAAGTAAGAAAAAGAACAATAGTTACACACATTCAAATTTTCCCTAGAATTTAGCAAACCTATTGTATAATTTCTAGACTGGCACAAAAAAGCAAAAATTGGGAAATAACAGCTTGTTTAATAAAGTCAGGAATCCATTGAAAAGCAGAAGGTGGTTGGGATAAACACCTGAAGTTAAGAGGTGGTGCATCGGACTGACCTTGAGGAATATTTACTTAATCCTTTAACTACTGATTAGCACAGAGACAAATGAAACTTTGAATTAGTGAGTCTGCTTTCACAGTCTGTGTCATTTGCCCCAGTGTCTGTACAACTCATCACTAATTGTTAGTATTTGGATACAATTTAAGGAGCAAAATCTACAGAATCTAATGGTAAAAAATAGTTACATTTTAAAACTATGACAAAGATAAGCCATTTCTGAATTTCTTCTAAATGCAAATATCTAATTAGAGTGTGCTTCTGAATGAAGAATAAGAAAAGGAAAAATGCCAGCTAAAAAATCAGATTGATGAGACATAAGAGTTACACAGTGTTTTGTGAAGACGGTTGGAATGAAAGCCTGGAGCTACAGGGGTACTTCAGGACTGAACTTAGGAACCCCTGATTTATGGTAGAGGTCTCCAACTCCAGTCCTGGAGAGCTACTGTGGCTGCAAGTTTTCATTCTAACTCTTTTCTTAATTAGTGGCCAGATTTTGCTGCTAATGAACTATTTCCCTTTATTTGAATTGACTATTCTTTAGACATAAATTTGATGTGAAGTGAGCCAACAGATGTTCAACTAAGTTGGAGCCTCAAACTCCAACCAACTTCTCTTCATTCAGTTTCTTAATGTGAAGCCAAATCTCGTTGCTAATTAAACACGTTATTTATTTCCATGGTGCTCATTCTGCCATGGCAGACATTTCCAAAACTGTTGATTTTCTTTTTTAAGAGCACTGTCAAACTTTTTTGTGGACCTGAGGAAACATTACTGAGGCCTTCACTTTTCTTTATTTTCAGTTATTGTGTGATGGATGCAGGTTGTTGTTTATGTGTTTGTACATTTTGTGTCATAATATTGTTTGTTTGCTAATGAAGGAAAAAAGAAATAATTAAGGGGCCTGAGTCTCTGGTCACTAGCTAAGAAAAGGTTAAAAATGAAAACCTGCAGCCACAGTAGCTCTCCAGGGGCCTCATGCATAAACGGTGCGTACGCACAGAAATGTTGCCTAAGAACGTTTCCACGTTCAAATCGCTATGTATAAAACCTACACTTGGCGTAAAGCCACGCACTTTTCCACGGTACCTCATACCCTGTCATACGCAAGTTCTCCGCTCGGTTTTGCAGACTGGCGGCACCCAGCGTCAAAGCAGTGCTACTGTTCCTGTGTAGTTACCCTTTATTTCTTAGAGCCACATTCCTGCCGCGGCTTTATAAATACACTGCAACTAACCTCATATTGTTTATTTGTGTATACATCTGATTGTAATTAACTTGTAACAATATAATGGTCCAGGGAATAGCCATAGTATTCCAAATACCATAACTGCTTTAGCATTGTTGCTCTCACTGCACCTTTTTTTTTCTTCTTTCAGCTGCTCCCGTTAAGGGCTGCCACAGCGGATCATCTTTTTCCATATTACTCTCACTGCACCACTTGGAGTATTTATATCACTGTATCTGAGTGATATAGTGATCAGCAGCTGATCGGAAAGAGAATTATCGGTATACAGCATCAAGCACACCCTGCCTCAGCCACGGCAAAATGTTTCAAATCCTTTCCTGTACGGGCCACGCGGTTTAGAAACAGTTTCATCCCAAGAACTTTAAACAGTCAATCAGTCCATCAAGTGCTCCTTGTAGAACTGTTTGTACTGATAAGTACAATTACCTCACTGTAAACTTGCACTACAGTTATAATATTGCACAACCTGTGCCACTTTATAAAGAGCGTATTTACATATGATGACAACATCATTTTTAAGATGAAATGCAGCAAAATATGTTGATTATATTATATAGATAAAAGTTTAACTTCATTTAAATAATCTGTATTGTTAATAATTAAACATGTGAGGACACGGTTCCGCAGCGCTAGCTAGTTCACGGATTGATCCTACCTTGTGCTGTATTCTTTCTGGGGCTGACGTGACACTGGAAGGATAGATGGATAGAATAATTAAAACTTGTACTACAAAGATATTTCAATGTTCCTTAAAAGTTTTCAAGAATCGTCATTGTAAGCTTACAGATGGCTTAACGTCTATTACAGAGCTGATTGTGTGGCGATTGGGAATGTGGAGAAATAAAAGTAAGCACAGGATTTGGAGGTTAGTATGTTTGAAAGAGACTGCACTGCTACAATAATTTCATCGAAGGTCGCGCACAATCACACACCGTATTCCCCTGTTTAATAACATGCTTTAACTCCTATCATCATGAAAAAGATATAACGTATACATCTCAGTATTTTAATTATTCAGAGAGCTGTAATATCACGAATATAATGGGTTCTGTGTCCTGTTAGAGAAAGAGAAAGCGGAAGCACGTAGTGATTCACACACATTGAGCAAAAGATCAAATACAAAACAAAGCATTTAATGTGCTACTTTAATTACAATGTGATTTGAGAAACTGGTTAATTAAACGATTTTAAGATGAAGTTTATGATGTTCTACTTTAATGACAAAATAAACTACGCAATTAAAGTGGAAATTTCGAGATTGAAGTTGACATTTCGTGCTTTTTTCCTAATGTGTACCTTTTTTTTTTCCTCTGTACCCTAATAAGCTTTCATATGATACTCAGACGGTGAGCTACAACTCGCCTTTTCACGACGACTTTGATGTGTGACTTCTTTTTTATTTTGGGCACTGTGCGACTATGTCAGGCGATCAGCTTCCTTTTGTTGTTTATACCACTGTTTAAACCAACAAATAGTACGTTTTTCCTTGCCTCCACTTGGTATTCGCTGAAATTCTTCCATTTTCCCTCTTGCTTGTTCCATTGTCTTTTCACAGAACACTGAGCTTAAGGGCTATTTATATTGATTTGCATATTCAAAGAGGCGTAATTCTGGGAGGATTTGGGGCGGGACAGCACGTGCATGCACATGAGTTACTTTTCATGCTGACCAGGATTTATGTAGCGAAAGAACGCGGAAGTGGGCAAACGCACAGATTCCTGCATCTGGATTTTTCTGTGCGTAAGCACATTTCGGCTTTTGTGCTTATGTCATGTTATAGTGTGAATTCTATGCACAGCGTTATGCATGAGGCCCCAGGACTAGAGTTGGTTTTAAACTTTGCTTTAGTCTGGTCATGGTGTACCAGGAAAATGTTTTAGAGTATACTGTACAATTACATAAGGAACTCTTAGCTTTAGGCTAAGCACCCCATACTGCACAGAGCTCCATATATTATTCCACAGTATCAGTCCTAGCTGTGACAGACAAATCATCTGTCTCATCCTCTAAATTTATTTGGCTATTCTGCCACTCACTGATGATTTAATAACAAGCAAAAGAAAAATTCTATATAAACAATGGAGATGTAGGGCAGCACAGTGTAGGGTGTAGGGCCTAGCAGAGAGTAGTGGGCTCAGATCTGAGTTGCATACTGTCTATGTGCTATTCACGATTGGTTTCTGCTTGTGCCCAGTGTTACCAGTATATTGTCTGGTCCTTTATGTCCCAGTTTTGAAACAGACAGATTTGAAAAAAAAGAAAAAGAAAAAAAAATCAATGAATTAGTCTACATTATAACAGGGTCTGAGATAGTGTACACAATAAAAAATAACTAAGTGAAATAATGGCTGATACAAAGTGACCTTACACTGACAGTTGGGCTTTATGATTGCTGCGTCACCTTGTCCACCTCAGGTAGCTACTGAGTGGGCAGGAAACATCATTACGTGTGCCACAAAAGACATAAAAAAGGTATTGAAACAAATTGATTGAAAAAAAATCCCTGCATTCATTGTTTTTGAAATACTCTGACTTTAATACCTCACCTACCATTTTAAATCTTGACACTTGTCATGTAACATCCTATCTGTTTTCTCCTCTGTGTAAATGTAGTGACCCTGCAATACAGAGATGTGGAACAAATCATTGCACTTATGCTGTCCTTGATTCTTCATTTGTGATTTTATGACCTTCTGTTTCTTTTCCTATCATAACGTTGCTTCTGTGCTCAATGGTGTGGCAAGGTGGAAAAATATTATTTCAGTCCTTTTGCGCTTCCACTTTTATTCTAGTTACCCTCTGCTTCTCAGTCAGCACAAAAAAGCTAAGCACTGTTCCTCATTATGTTGAGAGGTCACTGAAATAAAAACTTCCGCACTGAGACCATTTTTTATGCATTACAATTTAAATCAAATTATTGCTTTTGCATGCAGAAGACGTTCATTGTTATGGCCAGAATGGCTGTTTTTCAATGCACAGTGAATGCCTCTGATTGAAATAAGCAGACATGACAGAGGCAAGTAGCACTTCATGCTCTGATCCAGAAACATTATACAAGTTGCCTCCATTTGAAGTACTCTCTAATAAAAGAAAAATAATAATTAATTCCATCTTCAATCACAAACTGAAAAGTTAACCTTTTTTAGATATTTCAATAGAATGGCACAAGAATTTATGTCCACATACATTGGTTAATATTGGTAGACCCCAAAATAATGGTATTTGTAATTATAATAGCATCATGATGTGCACAGGGTACAGTTAAATTCTTACTTGCTTAACTTATCAATGTATAACACTTCACCACCTCTCTGGCACTATGATAATCAGGAGTGTATAAAAAGACATAACTTTATTTTACTTAATAGAGAGTAGGGAGCAGGTCGAGGAGACCCTGGAGAGGTGGAGATATGCACTACACAAAGTTTTGAAATTTCAAAAACTACCATTGAAAAACATTTTGGTGAATTTTAAAACTTGTCTGTCCTATAACAGAAAAATATTCTGTTCAATTTAAAATATAGGTTAGTATACTATTTCAAATTTTCCTTAAGAAAGGTTATTCCACCTAGTATCTTTTGCATATATTCATTTCTTACTCATTTGATGGCTGCAACAGCTTCTGCTTGATATGCTGCCTGTATAAACAATTCCCACAGGCTAAGGAGCGGCGAAATTGAACATATGTCCCAGCAGCTCAGTCCTCCTGCTCCTTCAAATCATACCAAGTAAGTTATATGATGTTCATGACCATAAAAGTAAAACATGCAAGCAATGTAACTTATGAAAAAATTAATGAAAAATTAGCTCCCTAGACGTGGCTTGATGACATGTTATGCATACAGAGAATAAACCTGTATTTAGTATTTTGGTTATACTAAAAGCAACCTCACAGCTGTATCATCTTCACATTATAATTATTCAGTATTTCTGTAACATTATAATTAATAGGCAGAGCACCATGTTGTTTAAGAAATTTGAACTACAAGCTACTACTAGCTTGTCTACTAGCCGTCGACCCTGCATAACCAACAATTAACAATAGGACATCAATTGCTGCCATTTTTTCATCACCTGAGTTAGACGTTGCTGTCTGTAAAAGCTCCTCACAAGCCTATTTGGACTATGTGTTCAACTACTTGATAATGTAAACTGCTCTTAAAATTTTTTTTATGTACCCCGCTAATATATATAATTACATTCTATTATCACAGTTATTCTTGATTATGACTCACTTTAACAAAAAATAAAAAAGACACTAGAAAATGTAAATATGTTACAGCTTTCTAAACACTTAATTAAGTCTCCAAACATAACTGAATTTTATGCCGTGCATATACTTTCCTACTTTTTTTTCTGGATATGAACTATTGACTTCTCCAGGATAGGTGTACATGTCTTATTTCCACTGTCTGTGTGTGTTGGATTCTTACCTTTATACTGTTCATTTGTTAATTTTAATATGTAATTGTTTCCTTTTATCTTTAAAAATGGTTTATGCTGTTAATGGCACTATATAATACAATCACAGACTGACTGAATGAGAATTGCATACATTTTGTTAATGAAAAGTGGACACAAATCCCTCCTCAATGAAAATCCTCACTGTATCAAAATAGACTGAGGTAAGTCCAACTAGTTCTCTACCTGTATATCCAGAGCATTTTGGGAGGCATTTTACCTTGTAAACACTATTAAAGTACAGGTATTATACAGAATGAGAGCTGAGAGGCTCTTTGAGAGAAGAACATCCTGATACTGCAGGACATCACAAAGAAAAGCTCATGCAGATTAGTTAGATTTGCCTTTGATAAAATGAAATATCAGTTGATACTTCTGTAACCCTGCTTTATATACTTTTAGTGGGCTTTTTATGTATTCCAGTACACAATAAAGAAATTGTTTTGCAAAACTTCACTGTTGGCTTCTCTAGAGTAAGTCAGGGCCCAACTGCCCTACTGGGTCTTTTGCTATTTTAAAGATTATGTTGAGCATCATCTAAGTGTAAAGTGGAAAAAAGTCTTGGATCAAAAATTTCAATGCTTGTCTGCTAAATATTTCTTATTTACTGTGTGAATGAAAACAAGTTTTAGAAATGAGACTGTCAGTGTTACAGACAATATTATTTTGTTTCATTTTAGTAAGCTGTTCAGGGTGAACAAAGCACTTCTCGAGGCTGAAGAATGCATAAAATTATAAATAAACTAATGTGTCTTGCATACAGTACATGGCCCTTTTATAATGGCGAGTACATGTTTTAATAACTATGCAAAAACCTAAACAATCTAAAAAAACATCAGTCCATCTTCATCCAATTTCAAACCCTCTTAAAATCCAGTTCAGGGTCAAAGAGGATCTGGGCCTATACTAGCAATGACATTAATTGGTCTCAGTGAACACTTACCTTCATAGTCAGTGGGCCAAATAAGAATTTCCAATTAACAAAACCTTTTAAGAACATTACTGGAATGTTGGAATAAAACGGTACTGGAAAAAAACACCAAGCAAACACACTGAGAAGAGTCAGTGACCTGGCTAGGATTTGAATACTGGCATTTGTAGCCATGAGGCACTATGGTGTCACTCCATTAATCTAACAGATTTAATCTCATTCAGGGTCAATAGGAGACTGAATTTATACCAACAACACTAGCTAGAAGGCAGGGGCCAATCCGGGGTGGAATGCCAGCAAGAGTCCAAAACAGCATTTTATATTTTTGAAGCCCTCCTATTTCCTCAAAATTCAATGCATAGCTGTGTAAATGTCAAGTTCATTTTTTCCAGTATTCACTTACCTCATTGCTTATTTTCCATAGCCACTTTTGGGACAGAGATATGCAATTTTCAAAGCATGAGATTTAATAGCTGACGAAGCTGCAAGGGCCAAGATCGATCAGACTGTTTAGTCATTCTGAGCACTTAGATGTTCTGTGCATGCTGAATGCTTCACAGTATGTTTATACTGAGTGTGTGAGGTGACGTGCAAGGCATGAACATAATGAGGTGACACACCCTGGAGAGTGGAGAAAACAGATAATTGAGTTGTGACAATTAGATAATTGGGGAAACTACATATTTGGGGAAATGTGGGGGAACCTTGCACAGTCTTTTAACAGATGTAAATCACCTCTGACTTAAAAAATGGTTATCGAATATCCTAAAGCAATGACCTCCAGCTGCACACTCTGCCATTATCGGTCACTTGTTTGCCTCTCAAGGTTAGGGGTTCAGGCAAAGTTCCATACATGTGTCTTTCTATTCTTATTTCCCAAGTAGAGTTGTGTTTCAAATGTATGTTCAGAATGTAAGCCCAAAAAACAACTTACCTGATGAAGTAACAGCAAAAGATAAGGCTGAGTACAAACACAAAGATTCCAGTGCCAAAAATGACCATATAGATGTTTAATGGAAGATCCTGAAAAGTAATTGGGGGCATTGTGCTTGACCTAATGCTGTAAGTCAGTTCAAGTCCACAGAAGCATCCTAGAAAAAGAAACACAAACATAACACTTAAAAGGCTTGAGTTTACAGTATGTCCAGCCTCACCCACTACATTTTATTCATAATAATTTGTTCTCTTCTAATTTCTTGCTCCTGTTATTTCCCATGTAAGTAGAAGTTTTGAAAGGTTGGTGTCTTTTGCAAAGACCTTTGTAATGTAATAAAAAAGACCAAATTATAGCCTCCCCTCATGAAGCCAAATAATAATGCTACAGATTTACTCTTCTGAGTGAAGCGCCAGAACTCACTAAAAGCTTCAAATTCTGTACACTCTAATGTACTTTTCAATTCTAGCAATAAAAAATGTAAGTGGCAATGAATGAGAATAAGTAATCTGCAAACAGGAGAGAAAATAAAATTCATTCATAACACTGAATAGTAAATATCAGTGACAGTTTCAATTGGCTCTGTTATTGAGTATAAAATCCAATGTGAGATTTTCACTTGGCTATTTTAGTCCATCAGATTTTCATCAAATTTAAATTGCATGAAATCAAACAGCAAAAGATACAATCAAATCTGGGAAGCATAGTGCCAGCTCCCAAGGTGCAGGTTTAATTTCCAGCTCTATCACTCTCATTTATGTTTGTTATTGCCATCAGCTTAGAACAAAAATGCACCACTATTCGCAGAATTGAGAAAGTTCACTTCAGTTTCCGACAGATTTCCATTCATTCTTTATTGAATGCAACTAATCCAACACAAGGTTGCAGAGATCCAGAGCCCATTCTGTCAGCACCAAGTACCAGCGTACTGCAGGGCATATTCAGGTCCACACCTACAATCTTTTGCCAGTTAAACTGACATGTACATTTTGGCATTAGAGTGAAAAACTATAATACCATGAAAAATGCTTTATGAGGAGCAAGTGTAAAATCTACACATACAGTATCCAGTCTGTAATTTGAACATAGGACTCTGGGTCATGAGTGCTAAGAACTATGTAATTATACCCACCAGGTTTGCTTAACGACTGTGGGTAAAAAGCCAAGGAACGCCATAAATTCCCAATTTTTTCCAGTGCTTCAGCTTCCTGTGCCCCTGAACTGGACCAATTATGTAAAGAAAATGGATAGAAACAGACAGTAGATCAAAACCTCTGCCTCTCTTCCATCCTGCCCTGTTCCCAAATCTAGTACAGCCTATGAATATTAGAAAAGGAGCCAAAATCAAAGGCAAGGTTTGAAAATTCACAGCTGGATTCTGCTTTGCTTCCTTTAGTTGTTTGAGGGTAGTATTGAATAAGTCAGGTTCAGAACATAGATGAGTGGATACAATTTAAGGAATGTCAATCATGATAAAAAACGCGATACACTATGATTTGTACATTGTTGAAGACCATAAAACAGTGTCAGAGGTCTTGGTCCTCTATTGAAAAATAAAACATATGATGCGGATGCACTAATTATTGGGCTGTTTTATGGGCTAGTATAACCAGGGCCAGAACCTGTAAATGGTGTACCACCACCCTCTTTGGTTTGAGTGGAATCATCTCTGCCAGACCTGTACATAGAAATCTGAAGAAACAAAGGAGGAGGAAGGACAGAGGAAACTGAAATATGGAAAGACAGGATACATAAAAGTTGGGGGACATCTGAATTCTTATGGCACTGTCCATTTACATGTCCATCTCAGAAAAATATGCACTTAAGCAGTACCATTTCAGAAAATGCACATGAACAAGGCTGTATTAGCAGGCTTTATTGTATTTTCTTATTTATTTTGCATTTAAAGTTTCTCTAAAAAAGGCAGCTAAATTACAAAGTCAAATTACCACTTATACCACTTAAACTGGTGGTTTAAATAAAGTGCTATAAAAGCTAAGTGTAGTTTAACAGGTAGGTTACAATGATGGTTACAGCCTAGTTATAATCTTATGAAGGCTGCTCCATAAACATATACATTTCCTTTTGGTCACTGAAATACAAAAATTCGATGTATATGAAATATAATGATTACCTTTAAACATTTTTCATTATTCCTGTTTGCTAATCCCTTGCTAACATATGCAAATAATGCAATATAATTATCCAATCAATACATAACCTGACAGAGTTTCGTATGAGAGACCATTAAAGAGAACTTTTTTAGCGTTTTAGTAGCAAATGTCATAGTTCAGGGGTGCCCAATGCATCGATCGCGATCGACCGGTAGATCGCAAAGGTAGTGCAGGTAGAACACGATGCATTCAAAAAATTTTTTTTTTAAATGTTAGTCTATCATATATCCTCCCTATGGCATTTGCAACTTGATGATCTCTTTTCTTCTAACACAATGGTCATCCCACACGCACGATCAAACGCGTGAGCTACTGCAAAACTCCGGCTGTGATCTAGTTAGCCTTCCAATTTATATCAACTAAGGAAGGGATTTAAAAAAAAAATTGTTTGGGGAGGGTATGGGCTGAATGTGGAATTGGAAGAGGATTTTTTTTTCTCACAATGTCACAATTGGAGTTTTTTTTCTGATCTGTCAATCTATCATTGCTATTCCAAAGAAGGAAAATGTGCAAAGGCACTTTCGAACTGTTCATAAAAACTACGAAACTGACTTTCTTCTGAAAAGCGATCTGAGAAAGAGAAAGGAGAGGGAACTAAAATCGCAGTTAACTGGACAACCGTCGTTTTTCACTCGGCTGAATTCAAAAGCTCCTTGACTGCATTATTCGGCTCTACTTATTTATGCGAGTCAGCCTTTTCCCACATGAAGATTATTGGAATCCAAATACTGTAGTGACCATAAATGTATTGAATGGTTATTGTGCCATAAAGGTTATTCAATTATGCAAGGTACGGCAACATACATTTTATGTATAAAGTATGATCAGTATATATGTATATATATATATATATTGTAATAAGGCGCTATATAAGCGCCCGAATTGGCACAGACTGACGCAGAGGCAAGTACACAATGAACACAAAGGCTTTATTAATTCTTCAACTGTGGGACACGTCTTCCCCGTGCCACACAGTCCAACACAGTCCCAAAAGCACAATTACACCACAACACTCTCTTCTCCTTTACCACCACTTCTCCTCAAGCTTAGTCCTCCTCCTCCCGACTCTGGCTCCTTGAGTGGTGGTGGCTAGCCCTTTTTATAACCCACCCGGAAGTGTTCTAGGTGCTTGACCACCTGGTCGAGATTGCACCTCCGGGTGGGGCTGAAGAATCATCCAGCCGAGCTGCTGACTCCATGCAGCTCCCCCTAGCGGTCATCCGAACCCCAACCAGGCTGTGGAGGACTCCATCTCCCATGGAGCCATGAGACAGGCTAGGGGATCACTGTCCGCCAGGGAGGCTGCCACCAAGCCTCCCGGGAGAGGTACTGAGCTGCCCATGGTTGCTCCCCCGGAACAGATGCAGCAGGGGTGTCCCTGCCGGGCATGGGACCCGGCTGTCCACCACTATATATAAATATATATAGCATTTTTAATGTAGGTAGATCATTTCGACCTGGTCATTTTAAAAGTAGCTCGCAAGCCAAAAAAGTGTGGGCACCCCTGTCATAGATGGTATATGATATTTGCCAAGCTTTAATGTAAACACATTTGAGAGATGCTTATAGATATAATTAAGTCGGCCTTTAGTAATGCATTCAAGAGATGCAGTCCCACTGCTGCTTTGATCGTTTAATTTTCTTTTGCCACATCTGTGTATCCTATGCTACTTTATTTTGAGGGTGGTTATTATTACTATCATCCGGTTAGGCGCACAGAACATCTTGTTTCTCTGGCATGATGATCATCTTCCTCTGCTGTTGGAGGAGCTTTGTAAACTGTGCATTTCAGTGGTAGCACTCTCTGAGCAGCATAGACCTGGGACTGGTCAGATCTCTGTGGGTGGGTGCATCTTTTATTGGTCTGATTGCTCTCATGGCTGTCATACTCAGGGAGTAACTGTTGCTGTGGTGGATCAGCTCCTTCTGATGGTGTCCAATGTCACTTCTTTCAAAGAGCATATTGTGAGACTCAGGTTAACAACTACGCTCAGTGGTTAATGGGAGCCCACAAGGAGACACTCCTCTGACCATGGGTGATTTCAATGTGACCACTGGCACTGACAGGGCTGGCTGTAAGGATTGTGTTGGTCCCCATGGGTCTGACAACCATGGTGAAAGTGACTCCATGTTCCTCGACTTTGCAAAAGGTCAGTTGTGGCAGATCGCAAGATCCTGCTTCCAGCACCCTGAGCCTCATCGTTGGACTTGGCAGATCACAAGATCCTGGTTCTAGCACCCTGCGCCTCATCGTTGGACTTGGTACTCCAATACTGGTGGTGCAGTGAAGGAGATTGATCATATCCTCGTGGGCAGACACCAAAGGCTCCTATAGAACAACTGAAGGGTTCACAGGAATACCCAGGTTGTGAAATCTGACTATAAACTTGTTATTGCTACTCTGAAGATCCAGCTTAGGACCTACTAGGAGAATGAGGCTGGACCTGTCCAGACTCCAAGATGAGCCTGTTTCTAATGAGTCTGCATACAATTTGTGTGAGGAACTTGCAGACTTGGACACGACTACTCTCAAACTGCTGAGGGTTGTGTTGGTGTTGCTAGTGTTCCCAGAAGGAGGTGTTTCATCTCGCAGGCCACCCTGGATATCACTGAGAGGAGCTTCAGCTAACCAAACATTTATCACTACAACTACATTGACTTCCTATTTCTTAAAGCCCACCTTTACTTAACAACATGCACTTATAAGGACAGCCATTTTCCGATTGTCAATGTGAGTCTAAGCTTTTATGAACTATTCAGGGAATTACTAGCCTCACAAAAACCCTCTTACACTCACACCAGGAAAATGTATCACAACATTCAAAGTAACTTCATACACCTGGGCCACGGGAAAAAGCTGAAGACCCCAGAGGAAAGCTCTGTGAAAACAGACGGCAAATAAACACCACATACAAATCATTCCAGTTGTAATCAATATTTATTTTTGTTTAGTGTAACAAGAATGATTTACACATTGTGACAAGGTTGTTAATCAATAATGCATTGTTTGCCTATAGCAGGTTCTGGAAACAGATAAGAGGTAGTGCACTTTATGTCATTATTTTTATATGAAGAGTAGTCTGTAAATGCTGAATTAGTAGATTCTTATTTAGTTAAATGTATAACAATAATACTCTACAAAAAATAATCATGATACTATTTTATTTTTTCCTAACATAGTATTCTCAAACATGTGTAATCCATTTCAGAATCACAAGTGGCCAGTGGCTGTTCTAGCACTAATAGGGGAAAAGCAGTAAACAGCCCAGGACATGGTGCCAGTCACACACCCACCTTGGGCCAATTTGGAATAGCTAAATAATACATTACACAGACAACATCCTGGGTGTGTGTTCAACCCAGGATCCATGATGCAGCTGTGATAACCACTGTTCCACTGTGCTACCTTTATTTATTTATTTATTTATTTATTTAATTATCAGTATCACTCTTTATTCAACATTTACTAATGTAATACATGGTACATATATTATTTTATTATTGTTTAATACCAAAGGCACTCTAATTCACCCTCCTTGACCTACATTTGAGGACTCATCATAAAAACCATCAAGGCTTGTACTAATACATCAAAACATTATTCCTCCATAGTATTAATCTTGGTAGTAAATTAAATTAGAAAGTTTGTGATTTACTTGTGCAATTTAATGCCAACATTACAAATTCCAAAAAACTTCTTTTCATCTGCCAGGGTTGGAAAAAAGATAAAGACCTACTTCTTGCCATCGGAGGTTAATTGTGTGTTCCTTAATCTTGCACACTTGATGTTCACAGGAGGCAAGAAAAAGCCATATCTTTCATTATTGGTCTTCAAGAAGACTCACAGGGTGCAGATAATACACCCAACACTGGAAAATGTACATTGATCATATTGGTACTTTTATATTTCAAAATGTGAGAAACAGAATATATTACTGCTAAACTATTGAAATACTTCAAGAGAAAAACAGAAACACTTTCTAACAAGCATATCATAATATAGTGCACACATGCTGTAATTACCCACTCATTACGATAGGGAACTGTAATTTGGCATTACTACGATTTACTTATTGTTTAAGTAATTGTATATCATAGTTTGTACATATTTTACAACTATATACTTATTGTGTAACCTGAATAACTCTGATTAAGTATACATCTGGAATAAGAATGAGAACTGTCCGCTTACCTTCACTGCTACTTAATTAACTCAATGAGTACACAGTAATGATACCTAAACACACTGTAGTTAGGTAAATATTTACTAAATGCAAGTTGCAATTTTATTATTTATGTATATACAGTAGCTTAGCTTGAAGCATGGTTCATATTAATGCAGTTTGCCTTAATGATGGTTCAGTTGGTAAAGATGTCATCACCAAGTTGCACTTGTTTTATTTTATTTTATTTTTATTTGATGAATACTATGTAATGCACTTGGGCTCAAAGTCTGGAAGTAATAGTATTATTACTGGAAGCTGCACTATTATTTATTTTATTGTTATTATTTATTAGTTTAAATATTATGCAGTTTAATGATGGGAAAGTTGTTTAAAAAGTCACTTTAACGTGTCAGTGGACAGAGACTGTTAACATTAACAGCATGTGTAGTGGGTTCACAAAAAATATTTACTATTTATTCCTTTTCTAAAACATGTTCAGTGCAGTACAACTTTTGACAAGCACCTCTGGATATTTTGCTAAGTCTAAATGCCTCCTTGGATGGTTAAAAATATGCTGTCAATATTTTAGTTTGTTGTTAGCAAAATTTGTTCAATATAAAGGTTCTGTATTTTGACTGCAACTGTCATGCAATGTGATTCCTTCTCCTCATTAGTTCCAACCCCTTGAAAACTATCACTTTATGGGGCCATGCAAACCTGTATTTATACTTGTGTGCACATTAAAATGTTTTTTAGTACAATGTACAATTTTCATGACAGTGAAATAGGTTATTCTTAGCGAGTCTACTGAAGTAATTGCAGTGGAAAATGTGGTTAACATCCACTCGTGCGTGGGAAAAAAATACCATCGAATACCGTGAAACCGGTATAATTTTGAAAAATACTGTGATATAGAATTTTGGTCATACCGTCCAGCACTACTTATGACACTGGATTACTGGTAATGGGGAGCACAAAGAGGTGGATTGAGCTTACCAAAGGATGTCTTTTGTACAAGCAACAAATGTAAAAATGGCTTGGTATATTAGCAACAGCCTTGGAAAGTGCTGAGATAAACTCATATGTCAAAAAAGAACACTGTGGCACCCTTTTAAATTATTTAATGTACATTTATAAGACTTTTTTACTCAATGTGACTTACTAGATCAGGAAAAATGAAAGAATATAAATATTGGTGCAACCAGACCACATGAAGTTTAAGTGATCTGATCAGGGTCACACAGCGAGTCTGAGGCCAGGACTGAACTAGCCAGCTTTAAGTATAAAGTCCTGTCCCCCTTCTCACTGTACCATAGTGTCTACATACAGGGTAGTCCAGATCTAATTATGCAGATCTAGATCGTCTGGATGACTTTGATTTATGCGGGGAGGATTCCAGTTCGGTGCAAAGACGATTCTTCATGTCATCACTTCGCACACTTCTCGATTCTCGGTCTAGGATTTTTTGGGTGATTTTCTATGTAATAAACTTAATAAGTTATAGCGTAATGAAAATTGCATAATTAGATCTGGACCATCCTATACTTTACTTTACAAGAAAGTAAAGCCATAATCAGTAAAACAGGTAAAAAGCAGGAACCAGCTATGGAAGGGATGGTAGTCTTTGTACACACACCCACCATCACAAAATCACTCAGGCTGTGTTTACATTACAAGAAGAAACTGGAAACACTGGAAGAAACTCATACAAGGTTAACAATGGTTTATCCAAAAAATACTAATAGTCACCTTAAACAAAGCTATTAATTTAATTATCTCAGTCTTTATTAATTATTTATCATGTAGGTGTTACAGTAGGCTGCATCAGCAAATAAATACAATAGGTGGTTTAATTCTGTGTTGAAAAATGAAAAAAATAGTTGATCACACATAAAATAAATTTTACCTTTTTCCTCAAAATGAAATTAAATATCACCTATTTCAATATTTGTGAGGTTAAACACAAAGTTTTTTTGTGTCTCTTATAAAGGTAGCAAGCCACAAAGCTTATACAACATAGCTGCCACTTCAGCGTTTGTACAATTGTAAAGCACTTTTGTGGGGTAGTCATTATTGAAAGGCCCTTTTACTAAATAAAGGTTGTGTCTGTTTTTAAAAATATATACTTTTTTTTAATTATATGTAATTCTCTATTTTTGGATGTACATAGGTCATTAAATATTTAAATAGCAAAAAAAACGGAAAGATTTGGTGAATGGTTAATAAGAGTCGATTGTCCAAACTCTGTACAAGTATCTCTGCAGAAGGAAGTCCACATTGCACACATCTTAGTTTAAAGATTTCTGCTGCACTCTTGCCTCATCTCTGCCCCCACAATTTCAATTTGCTTTTCATGAAGATTATGAACTGTAAAAAGTACCATCTGCTGTGCAATATAAAGATATCTGGCATGCATAATTTATATGTCATGAAAATGAAACGAAAGCAGAAATTACATTATTACTGTGAAAGAAATAACTCAATCTTCATATGTTTCTACTCCAGACAAACACACACTCTTTATGTTGTATAGTGCCTTCCTAGAGTAACAGCCAATCAAAGGTGCACAGAAATATGGTACAATTGTATGTGCATACAGTATTCTGAGGAGACAAGGGGTGAACTGGCAACATTTCAATATAAAGTCTGATGCCTTCTGCTCTAGAAGACAATTATGAATTTCAGCTCTTTGGTATAAGCTCTGGCTTAAAGTCAAAGGCAGGCCAGTCAGGTCAGGTTAAGGAGTCTGCACTGATATAGTGTTAATGGCAAATTTATCAGTTTAGTTCTACAACCAAGATTATTAATGTTTAAAAAAAAACAACTAAAAAAGCATTTCATTATTCAAAGTAAAATTGAATTAAAAGATGAGTGAAAAACAAAAACTAAATCGAAATTGAAATCACAAACTCAAAAACAAACTGGAAAAAAATTAAAATGGTGGAAAAGAAAACATGTTGTTTCTACTTCATAAATAAAGCAGTCGCCGGTAACCTACAGTTCATTGTCCTCTCTAACGTATGCCCAGTTTTTTAAGTTTCAGCGCACAACATTTTGCACTAGTGCGCAAAGAAATAAGCAAGGAAATCTGCTTTCACAACCCCTCCACCACCACCACCATCTTGTCTAAAGTATACAAAGGAGCAACAGCACAACAGCCCTTCTTTTTGAAATCAGTTCTTACAACTTGATCCCCAACCATTGTGAGATGTCCAGAGAGGACAAACCTAATGACCAAATATTTACAAGAAATAGCTTACTATTAAAGCAGAAAGTTCCAACATCTAATCTGGGATCAGTCTGTTGGATCCGATAGCAGCCCTAAAGTCAGCACATTTGTGTGAATTAAGACCAGCCTTAAGTTGACAGAATTTGTAAAAATTAGAATATTCTGAAAAATGTTTTATTCAGAATGGCATGCAAAGTGCAGCTGATTTGAAGAGGCATACTAGGAAATGCCACTTTCAATAAAACGCGCAAATAGAAACACAAACTGCTATGCAAAGCCTGTTAATTAATACAAACTGGAAAATAAAATGGAGAGCAACTTAGCCTCCTCATCAAATTTCACTTACAGTAAGGCTAAACATTTTATAATCCTTGTTTTCTGTTGTAGACATTTTAAGGTGGCAAAATGCTTTTTTGGTGTTGTTTCTGTCTTTTTTGACAACTTACCTTTTTGTATTTTGTATTTTGTATTTACCTCGGTTTGATTTCTGCCTTGTATTCAGTTTTCACTTGTAAGGGTTTTGTGGATCAGGCAAATTCAATCATGAATGAATACATGAATGTAACACATTATTTGTTAAAAAAATTAGGCACATTTTTGGCAGGTAGTCATTTCTGCAAGTCCAGGATGTGAAGAGGCAGGCAAAACTTGTTTTAGACTCAGAGTTGGGATATGTAATAATTTTAAATTTAAATTTTTAATTATCCATATGTATGTAATATACTATTAAAAAAAAGGTGCACCATTTTTTTGTAGCTTTCATTCATAAGGGGCATATAGTATATCTGTTCAGCTTCCTGAATGAATGAATCAATGGTTTCTGCCAGAATAGTTTTCATTAATGCATAAGCAAAATTTTTGCTTACACCAATCCAATCCTTAGAGGCAAAATTATTACAGTTGACTATCGGACTCATTTTTCACAAACTGACTACACAGCACATGTCTACATAGGCTAATGAGCATAAAAGTTGATAGCTATCTAGAATGAATATTGTGTTGAATATGGACACACAACAAAGAATTGGTGATGTATGGGATGGTATTGTCTGGCAGTTCTTGGAGTATGACACTGACAGTAACAAGGGGTAAGTACCTAATCAATGTAGACAGTCAGGTTTGTGTAGCTCAATTAAAGGGAAGAAATACATTTATAGTATAAATTCAGCAGATCTCTGATTATCTGAGGTAATGTGGATTGATGCTACCTCAGATAAATCAGATAAAACGGATGGCCACTGTAGTGCAGAGAGTGTGGGGCTGACACAGAGACAGATCAGCTGATGTCACAAGGGAAGCGTACTGCTCTCAGTGTTCAGAGACAGGCTCTGCACAGCTCATAGAGGGAACTCTCCATTTAGCTCACACCACAATGTGCTTGGTTTTTATCAAAGCACAAATCTGAGATGCTTCGTCCATGGGAATTCAGCTGCATTTCTACCTGTTCCAACTTCTTGATACTTTCTAGTTTCACTTGTAAGGATACACCATCATGTTTAGTTTTCATGCTAATTATGATATTCAAGATGATGACTTAATGACCTACAGAACTGTATAAACACAAAACTCCTAAATGAATAAAACAGTAGATCATGTGTAGACACTCAACGCTGGTGTCAACAGCAGAGGGTGAGAGGGGTGAGTCACACCCATATTCTCACAGTCTCCAGATCCTTTACCACTTGCTAGGTAAAGTAGAAGTTAAAAGTACAGTATTCACGGCAAAGCTTTTATGAATTATAAGAAAAGTAGAGTATTACACTTACAGGTTTGCCTCAATTAAAGCAGAACCTCAGTTATTTGGTGCATGAATAACCAAAGAGACTGAGGATTGTGATATGCTACTTTCAGACGAGAGAGAGAGAGAGGTTAGGAGCAGGCACTGATACAGCGTATTGCCACACCCACCACATGACAAACCAACTCAGTATCCCAAATTGGGACCCAAGTGTAGTCATGCAACAGGTGACACCTCAGCACCACACAAGTTCAGATGGAATGGAACCATTGTGAGGTTTTTTATGGTGGCTGAAGTGCCAATTCTGCCACTAACCCCCAGGTTTTTCCCGGCAGGTTGGAGGACCTATATGCAGGGGTGGATGCAGATTAACGTCATACTCAGGACGGATATGCTAATTTCAGACAAACCCACCAAAAAAGGTAAAATGAAAGGTTACATTTGTCAACTAACTTTTACTTCATGTCTGCAGAGAGCTTCTGTCTGTTCACATCAGTTGATCAAACTCAAAGAGAGCATACAAATATACCTATTTATTAAATCAGGAAAGTCTAGCGGGTTATGTGAATTATTCGCATTCATAAAGAAAGGTACTGTGAAGTACCTTACCTCAAATTTAAAAGTAAACAGTCTGCTGAGTGAACAGATGAGTGAGACTAATTTTACAAAAACATTCAGAAGATAACTTTATTGATATTTCTACAGTCCTAGTGCTTTGGAGGCATAGCACGCATTTCTTATTCTTAATCAGTGGTCTGTGCTTAAGCAAAAATGAAAACTAAACTGAAATGGTTCTCTCAACAACTAACTGAGGTGTGTCCCCAACAATAAAAACTAAAACATATATGTTCAAAACCTCAGAAAACTAAACTGAAACTTAAATGAAAATTAATTGATAGGTAATTAACTAATACGACCTTGCCTCCAATGCCCGTCTGTGGTAACACTTTTGTTGTAAAAAGCAGCACTCAAGCTCTGTGGCACAGCAGAGTGGTGCACTGGAGAAGTGGTCATTAGAGATGCCAGTTTGAGTACCAACAGGGTCTGCCAGCTCTTTCTTTGCGTAGTCTACACTTTCTTTGTCTAAGTGGGTGGTCTCCTCTCTATGTACTCCAGTCTTCCACCCACATCCCAAAGATGTGTGTTAACTGGTAATGTGTGAGTGAGTCTGCAAGTGTGTGAGTAATGGAGTTTGGTGTGGTGTTCAGTATAGACAGGTGCAGTTTCTTTCAGTATAAACATAAGAGCAAATATACATTTGATTTTGAGAAAGAAATACAAAATACACTTTTAATCTTCTATATTTATGTATTCTGTGGTGCCTTTTCTATATATAGTATAGTTTTCCCCTTTCCTATGGTGTGCTGATTCTACACTTTAAACCAATGCCATTTCTGCACATCGTTGCTTTAAACTGCTTTAAACTGGTATCACCACCTCCCCCATCCTCAACTTGGAGCTTACAAAATTAAACGTCAATGTCTGAAGACCTTTTCCCTACTATCACTTTTCAGCACTATGTCTGACACTTCTGCCCAACTGTCTTCAGAAAAAAGAAATGTCAGTTTCAAGATTTAAGAATTGTCTTGGGGCACAAAGAAGCTATTGTGCTCCAAATAAGCACACTGCAGCTTTGTTGGCAGAGGAGCCTAAATAGTTGGTGCCAACCTTCAGCATCTGCTGCAGGTGCTGTTGATCTCATCCTGTGAATCATGAATGCATTTGTTTAGTTGACACTGATGTGTTACAACATTTACAGTATACAGTAAAATTGATTACTTAAGTGGGCTGGTTTAGATTTTAGTTCTTTATCATTAGGAATAAAAACACATCTACTGCACCAGCAAAAATATATTTTAGAAAGACATAGAAACACTCACATATCTATCAGTTTTCGACTCAGCTTATTCAGTTCATGGTTGCAGGGAATTGGGCTATATTCCAGTAGAACTAGATACAGACAGGAACCAACCTTGAATGGGCCAGGACAAACACGCTTAAGCATTCACTCCCAATGGACTAATGTAGAGTTTAAACAAATACTAGTTCCATTAAATATGGTCATGGCTTCGGTGTTCCATGTTTAAATTTAGGCCTAGACCCCATTTTCAGGACTGATTCCTGCCTTGGACCCAGTTTTTATGGCATGGATCCCTACTGCCAATCACCCAAATTATGGATTAAGCATTATTTGAGGAGATTTTATTTTTTTGTATATCAAGATATCCTCTTGCTCACACCATCCACCCTCATGGCCATGTTAATTATATTGGGCTTATCAATGACACTGTATGACAAATAGCCTGACGAGTATAAGCTCTGAACTCAGCACCATCACTGGCATCAATACCTTACCACAAATGGCATTGAAGTGAAAGGCATTGTGAATATAAAAGAAGAAGGGGATAGATTTTATGACACATTAACATGGTTTGATTTATTTACCCTAGTGAAAAGTCACATGAGTTTCAAGAAGTTGCTCAACAATATACCTTTGTGACAACATTGGTTTGTAGGGCAAAGGCTGAACACCACAAGCTTTCAGAAGTACAGTCTGAGCAAGTTTTAGCTAGGGCTGTTAGATCTGACTCAAATGGAGCACTTTGCAGTCTGTCCTGCAGATTCCAAACAATGGGATGCAGGTTGTATTTTACTATGCAATTTATAAAACATGATGTTTGTTGTTAATAAATTACAGGAGATGAACAAGCTCTACATATTTTGTATAAGGCTCTACTTCATTTCAGGTACTAATTGTGAGAGGGGATACTATAGCAACAGTTTCATTTTTGTCACTAACTGTTACTTCTCTAAAACAGTTTCTTAAAGGATAGGATGGGACCCAAACACTGGGCTGTAGACATGTTTGTGATGGACCACCACATCATTGTGTAGTAAAATTAGCGGAGTTAGTCCAAGTGTGAATTCCATTGTGAATGTGATATACGGCCCTCTATTTATTGCACTATTTATTGTGGTCGTATGCAACCTGAGATGAAGCCTATTAACAACAACATTGGTACATCAGAGACAGTTTCAGCTTCTATAATAGGAAAATACAATAAATATTCCCCACAACAACAACGCCACCCCTCTCACAACCTGTGAAACAAACTGAGATGATGGTTAGCAAAGCCATGTATAATAACGGGAAGATAAAAGAGAATGACACAGACAGGCTTTTGAAGTGAAGGTGCTGCAGCACTAGATGGAAACAAATAAAAGGGGTGGCATAAGGATGTGATGTTTTTAGGGTGTTTTGGGGGTTTAGTTAATAAGTTGGGAGTACATATATTGCTGTGGCAGTGTTGTATGCTAAATGCACTTTCAGAAGCCATGAAAACCTATTATGCCCTATGCTGAATCCAAATTTGTAATAAAGGTGCAATAACAACAGAAAACACTGTAAGAACACTAGAAAATATTGCAAAGGGCAAGACAGGCTGAAAACTGGAGCCCTCTGCATTCAGTCTATAGGATTGAACATTTTAGACCAGACAATTTGCCAAATTCTTTATCAACAATGATGCTTGTCACTCGTATAAAATAAAAATACGTGACTCTGTTTTTTTGCATTTGAATATTTGATATTGATATGCTAAACAATTTGCAAACACAGTTAGCTGAAGGTATTATTAACTGTGCACTTATTTAAAAAAATGCTTTTAAAAAGTAATGCTATTTAGAACAATGTAAATAAACTGCACTGATTAATTAATTTTTGACTCCTTTACTTATCTAACTCAGTAAAATTCGGATGTCTGCAAGGAGAGAAACACAACATGTCATTGCTCTCCGGTGTCCTAAGTAAGTCAAGTGACTAAGTTAAAACTATTTTTCAAAAATCACAATATCCTTGTGCTGTTATTTCCCTCAGGATTACTAATGCTTACACTAATTATTTACTTTGACAGTGGTATACCTCACAAATAAATTTCCTGTTTTAATTACCGTTTATTAACAACCAGCAAAATACCCACGCTTTGCAGTGGAGAAGTAGTGTGTTAAAGAAGTTATGAAAAAGAAAAGAGAACATTTTAAAAATAACGTAACATGATTGTCAATGTAATTGTTTTGTGACTGTTATGAGTGTTGCTGTCATCAAGGATTTGATTATCATTATTTCTTTCAATCAGGTTCGTATTTGGAAGATGTGTTGTGTTCAAGTTACATTCCATGTTTGTCAACCGTTGTAAAGATATCAGATTTCATTCATCAATTCCTTTCTTACTGCATCAATAAACAGCTTGTCTTCCTCTTTATTTGAGACATCACACACTGCATGCACAGGTTTTTTTTTACACTGTCTTTCTTTAGCTGGACATTGACTTTTTCCACCGTGTGCTTTGTTTCCGCAGTAGCTGCACTTATGAATATGCTTGTATGCCTCACTCGCTTCATATTCTTTTGCTGCCTTCTCAATTGTGTAATGCTTTTTTGTTCAGCGCTCTTTGGAGCTCTTGCTTTTTGTCTGCGTACTGCGTTCACAGCCAGTTCACGTGAGCCGCTCGGACTACATGCATCGAAGGTTCTGAGCTGTGCTTGTGCTATCTTGTGCGATGTCCACGGCTTTATTTAATGTTAGCTAAGACCCGGCACTTAAAAGTTTCTCTCACAGTTTCGCTGAGTTTGTACCTAACACCACCCTGACCATCTCATCTTCGTTTCCATAAGCACAGCCCTAAACCTGCGAATATTTAGCGGTAGAGTGTTCCTATTGGATTGCCGCTGACGGATGGCCTTATATGGGCAGGCACTCAATTACATGGGAGGCGTGACGATGAGAGATGCAACTCCGCCTCACACGGCAACGGAGCTGCAGGCCATGGCCGGTATATATGTACTGTGAACCCGGCCCGGACACAGACAGGCGGACATGTTGTTTCTCAACCACCACACGTTTATTTACAATATTTACAAGTATCTAGTTGGTCACACAGACCCAGTTCAGTGCACAAACAAACCCCCAAACACAGTCTTGGCCACTCAATGCCTTTACTTCGGGCCGCCTCCACAGCTCTCCTGAGCTTTGTCCTTCCACCTCCCGACTCCAGCCTCGAATGAAGGGAGACGGCCCCTTTTATACAGGACCCGGATGAGCCACAGGTGTTCCCGGCATTCCTCCTCTAGCCACGCCCCAGCATGGGGGAAGTGCTGGCTGTCCTCCCAGCAGCTCTCCGAGTATCATCCAAAGTCTTCCCCCCAGCACTTCCTGGTGTGGCGGAAGAGCTGGGGCAACAGGTCCCCAAGGCATTGGGGCACCTCCTGGCGGTGACCACGGGCCCCTACAGGGTAGGGCTTCCATGCCATCGACCCGTGGCCCCCAGAACAACCCAGAAGGCAGCTCCCACGTGATCCAGGGTGGGCTCAGACCCACATCCGGTCCCTCATGGCGTCCCGGCCGGGTCATGGCCCTGGCATCCCTGACAGTACATAAGTAGGTTCCAGTTATGACTGTTACGGAATTTCGAAATGAAACCTGCCTAACTTTTGTAAATAAGCTGTAAGGAATGAGCCTGCCAAATTTCAGCCTTCTACCTACACGGGAAGTTGGAGAATTAGTGATGAGTGAGTGAGTGAGTCAGTCAGTCAGTGAGGGCTTTGCCTTTTATTAGTATAGATACATTCGCCTTTAATTTTTCACTTTTGGTAGTATTTATGTAAGAGACATGCATGAATGGAAACAAAAGCCTTTACTGTTTTTTGTTGCTTTTTTTTAAATCTGGCCATTGTTTTTTGTCTACAGTATACATTGCTCTGCTGTAATAATGGTAATAATCCTCTTCTTGGGTCCCGATGTGGTACTGATTTTCTTATTTGGGTCCTTAGATTAAAAAGTTAAAGAACCCCTGCTCTAAGTACCAAACCATCCTCTGTCTGTTCAGTCATTTAACTGTCCACTGTGGGTATGTTGATTTTTGCATAGCTTTCAGCTGTTTAAACCTGGATACAGCTGTAATGAATGGAGGAAGCAACATTTAAATATGTTTGTCTTTTTTAATTTTCTGCTTGCATCATAATGCACCCTGCGGCTGTTAGAGATACAAACGCAATTATTTCTAGACTTCATTTGGTGACACAGAAAAACAGCTCAGTGTTGACCTTCACTTAACAAGACAAAGAAATCTTTAGCATTTAAAGTGAAACTGAGCTTCTAAGAAAGCATATTACTAGCATCATTGCATTCATTTTTATGGGATGTTATGAATTAATAAATACATAATTTTATTAAATTATCTATTTATTTATTTTATTAATATTTGGATATCACAGAGTTGTAACATTCTCACCTAAGTAACATTATCTTGTAAATGGAATACCTGTAAGTCTCAACCCCACCCATATATGCAGCATTTCTAGATAATGAGATTCACTTATTGTCTTGAAAAATTAAAAAAATATCTTTTTCCCTAAATCAAGGCTTAAAATATAATTCATGGAACATCACATATTCAGAATTTTATGAGTCAGCCTTTTCCTAAGCAGAAGCAAAATATACTGCTAAAAAAATTAAAGGAAGACTTTTTAATCAGAGAGGAGCATCAAGTCAATGAAACTTCTGGGATATTGATCTGGTCAGTTAAGTAGCAGAGGGGGTTGTTAATCAGTTTCAGATGCTTGATGTCAATGAAATTAACAACAAGTGCACTAGAGGGGCAACAATGAGACAACCCCCAAAACAGTCAGTCAGTATCCAACCCACTACATCCTAACACAGGGTCAAGGGGGTCTGCTGGAGTCAATCTCAGCCAATCCCAGTGCGCCATCCCACTGCAAACCCCCAAAATAGAAACGGTGTAATAGTTGGAGGCCACTGACAGATCTGGGAGGAGATCCCCCAGGACACATTTAGAGCATGCCCTGACGTTGTCAGGCATGTGTACAAGCATGTGGGGGGCATACAAACTACTGAGTACAATTACAAGTTGCTGCAATTAATTTTTGGCAAAATGGATGTCTGCCACATCATTTTTTCACTTGGATTTTCGGGGTCTCTTTGAATTCAGCCCTCTTTAAGTTGGTAATTTTCATTTCCATCAAACGATGTGGCATCCTTTCATTCCTAACACATTACCCAGTCCGTATCAGTATATCTAGCATGTTTTTTCACTTTGAGATCTGATGTCTTTTCAAAGTGTTCATTTAATTTTTTTGAGAAGTTTATCTAAATATATAAATGATTTGGATAGGAATATAAGTAGCAAGTTGGTTAAGTTTGCAGACAATACCAAAATAGTTAGATTGGTGATAATCGGTTAAATCATTATAGAGGTACTTGGACAGCATACAGGCTTGGACTGGTTTGTGGCAGATTAAGTTTAATGTCAGTAAATGTAAAGCATTACACATAAGAAGTAAAAATGTTAGGTTTGAATACACAGTGGGAGGTCTGAAAATAGAGAGTACACCTTATGAGAAGGATTTAGGAGTTGTAGTGGACTCTACGCTGTCAACTTCCATACAGTGTTCAGATAGCCATTAAGAAGGCTAACAGAATGTTAAGTTTATACAGCATGGTATGTAGAGTACAAGTCCAAGGAGGTTATGTTCAAGCTTCAAAATGCAGTTGCGAGGCCTCATCCGGAGTACTGTGTGCAGTTTTGGTCTCTAGCCTACAAAAATCACATAGCAGCACTAGGAAAGGTCCAGAGAAGAGCAACTGTGCTCACTACAGGGGATGAATTATGAAGAAAGATTAAAAAAGATGAGCCTTTTCAGTTTAAGCAAAAGAAGATTAAGAGGAGACATGATTGAAGTGTTTAAAATTATGAAGGGAATTAGTACGGTGGTTCGAGACTGTTATTTTAAAATAAGTTCATCAAGAACATGGGGACGTGGTTGGAAACTTCTTCAGGGTAAATTCACACAAACATTAGGAAGTTTTTCTTTACATAGAGAACTACAGCCACTTGGAAGAAGCTACCAAGTAGTGTGGCAGACAGTATCACTTTGGGGACTTTCAAAACTAGACTTGATGTTTTTTTTAAAAGAATTAAGTGGATAGGAGTGGTGCTTTGTTGGGCTGAATGGCCTGTTCTCATCTAGATTATTTTATTGTTCTAAATGTTCATTGCCCAGGTGACCAATGCTTGCTTATCATTACCATTTTTATGAAAGGCTTGTTAGTATTCCAATAGGAACTTTAGGACTCAATATCCGCCCTTCGCAGTCTTCTGCTTGTCTTAAATAGTTACGTGGTACATTTCAGATTCTCATTCATTTAAAAGATAGTTGAGTAAAGAAATGAAAGGGTGCTATTTGGTAATAACAAAATATCACTAAGCTGTAAATATGCCTCACTAAACAGCACCTGAAAATCAGGTGTGTAATAAAGTAATAAAACAGTATTGTACTTGAATACTGTACCAGGTAAGCACAAGACCTAAAAAAATACCCAGCTGCTACACAACCACAGTAATCTGACAGCATAAAGTTCTAGCATAGAACCACAAGCAAATGACAGATACAGGTATGTACAGTATATTTCATATACAATCTTCCAAAACGTGAGCCAGCATGATTGAGGATTATGCAAGATGTTTTTCACTAAAATACCCACTCAGCCTCTCATTTTTTCATCCACTCACATAGGAAATTACAAACCAAAGACCATTTTACCCATCTGGTTACTTCAGTGGTTCTCCTGTTCAGTCCCAGGGCCCCTGTGGTTGAAGATTTTTATTCCAACCAATTTCACGATTGGTGTATCAGTCTTACTTTTAAATGATCACATTGTTTAGAGAGATATCCTTTACATTCTCTTATTCTAAGAAATTCCACAATATTTGTATTTTGCCAAAGCTCTGAATGCTTAGGCTTCTTTTGCCACAGTTTTTATAGAGTTTACTCCATTACTTATATCCAAAAGCCGACAACACTGAAAGTTAAAGGAGAGCAGTTTCAACAGTGCCATATTCACTTGTTTGATCATTTGTAAAAAATGTTTCATAATGAGCAGACATGTGAAAATGGCAGTGAAGTAATTGCCCTCCTTAAACTTCAATGCTTTTTACACTTGTGCCAGAATTGCTCATTGCTCATGTCAGCATTTGGATACAAAAAGGGAGCAAATTCCATAGAAAATGGTAAATTAAACAGAAAGCTAGAAAAGGTGGGTCTTGTTCAAAAATCGGATGCTTAATCTTAAAATTGTCCTTCCTGTTGTTTGTCTTAGACTGGCCTGCCCCTACTACAAACCCTGAACTTAAGGTTTGTGGGGGTAAGGCCAGGTACACCAAGGTCCCTAATCTTAAAATTTAGGTGAGGAGCCCAATCTTAAAATAGTGTAAGGGTGCCTATTCTTAAAGTAGAACCTTGCTGTATAATGGTGTCTGCTTTTTGAACAGGGTATGTAAGCACTTACTGCTTTGGCAATGAATGCACACATTTTTAAAATTTCTTCTAAATATTTCTTTTCATCATAACTAAACAATGAGGTCAATTAAAAGAAAAAATGATGCACTGAATTTTTTGTAATTAAAACCTGGAGCCATGGGGTTCCCCAAGGACTGAAAATTAAAACCACTGGGGTTTGCTAATAATTATCCCAAAATGGAGAGATTAACCACCTCCCGACTATTGCTTGTTTCCAAACCCAGTCTGGAGTTTCACCTCCTGTGGCTGATGTGGTCAAGCAATTATGGAAACCACAAGATTACAGATCCAGCCATCAAAACTGATTCACTGTGTAACTGCTGGTGCCCTCTCTGCCTAAACATTCCACTGTATATAAGTTTGTAAAGGTGCTACTTCAAATGAAAACACTTATTGGTCAAACTTATTTCTTAATAGCTGAGAAAATCTGAATTTTCAATGAGCTGCACATTGTAATCAGTTTGTTTCTGATAGAATAACGAGACAGCCCTTCACTAAGAATTATTTCACAAATGGGAGATTGCCTTTTTATATGCAGAAAGAGATTTGTTTTTAAGCATTTGTTCAGACTTTGCTCTCCTATTTCTGGATATTTTTAAGCAGCCACTTGAAAACAAGGACACACAGGTGCCAATGACACTGAATTAGCCTCCCCTCTGTTATTAGCACCTGCGCACGCTTATTGTTAACTGGATACTTAATAAGCTATTTAGAAACAATTGAGGTGGAAGAAATCTTAATAAGCAAGTAAACTGAAAGTCAAAAAAGGAAGAACCGAAATCTCTGGGATAAACTGTTTGAACCTATTGCAAAAGCAGAAAGCAAAACAGCAGCATTGTAATGGCTACAACTCACCAGATAAAATACTGTACTTAGCTTATGTGTCTGGGAGATTAATATTTATGGGTGTGTACATATTTCTTGAGAAGCATAATGACATAATGGTTTAGCACTGCTACTTAATATACTCACAAAAATAGGGTCTAATCGCAGCTTGGTCCTCAGCACAAATATATCTTCTGTCCAGGGCATTTGTAACGCATTCTTCTTCAGAAAAGCACACAGTAAGAATTAAACACCTTATTCCGAGTATCACTTTCCTCTCTGCTCCCTTTTGGAAAATGGTGCAGGACCATTAGCACTTGCACAATTAAACTGAGGGATAGTTTTTACCCTCAGGCTACTCAATGGCCACCCATATGGAGAACTGCAGTATTTGTTGTACATACCAAACTGTGTTCATTTTAAAATACTTTGCTGTATTTATAGTTGGTCTCTGTACTTATGCTACTGCAACCAGTCGGTGGGAGGCATACAAGTCAATTTCATTGAACTACTTCCACTTAACAATATGTTTAAATGTAATGTTGTTCTCCAACATTTCAAAGATACTCAGATAAGGCTGAAAAAACAGAGAGGAAAGCTGTTAGGATTTCACTGCTTTTTTTCAGGAACTGTGCTGGAGGGATGGCAAACCATTCCTAAATATGATATATTGACATTTTGGAGGTAGCTATTGTTTAGTTTTGTATATTGCATCAAATCATAAACATCATGATGAAGAAATTTGCCTTTTCATCTGTAGTTGGTTCTAACTGACAATTTCTTTCCCACCTACTTCCACACCAACATCATCTTATCCATTGTTCTTCATAAAACAACATTACGTTGAGCAGTCTCCCAATTTGCCTCATCCTGCTTTCAAAACCACAGAAGTCACTTCTTTGATCCATGGTAGGCAATATGAATACTGGGTCAGTCCAGCATTTTCATACATGACTTTTTGAATGACGGGATGTTAATTGCTTAATTAATTTCATACCATTTATATTTTATACATTTATAAAAATTGCACAGTAAAGATTATATCTGGGCTTCTGCAATGTCTTATGTTTTAGCCAGGTTTCCTCCACTGGCTGGGGTTCAAATTTCTTTTTTATATCTCTTTTGTTCATTCTGGATTGTTTTGTTTATGTTAATATTGTTGATCATTTAGTTTGTATGTATCTATGTATTTTTTGCTATGTTCTGGGTTTCTTGTTGGTGGTTCCCCAAGAGGCGAGGCCACCTGCTGTTTCCGATAGGGGGCGATATAGCTCTCTAGTTGGAATAAGTTCTTTTGTAATTGCGACATTTTAAGTAATCGAAAACTATATAGATATGATATTAAAAGGCGATAACCTCCCATAGTGATACGGCGGTAAAAGTCACATAAGAGAAAATAACAGCTTTCTTTACTGACGATTTACGCAGCATTACAGATGGGAAGCAGTCTGCCATTTTCCGTCACTGCGCTAGAAGGCTTTTCAGGATGGATGACGATATCACCCATCCGTCCGTCGGCTTCAAAGTGTTTGGCTGCTGTCCAAGTCTTTTTATACAGTCTTCTCCACGTGCAGGCCCTTACTTAGGTTCCAAACAAGGGAAGGAGAAGATTCCATTTCATCTCTAACATACAGAAATAGTACAATGCCTATTTTCATAGTTGTACCTTCTCTCTTCAAATGCTTACCTAGCAGTTCTAAATGCTGAGAGCCCCTGTGTTCTAACTTTGGCCTGGCCTGTACATATGAGTGGATTTATAAAATAATTTTTGTACAAAGCACAGTGACATTAAACTTACATTCTTATTACACCTACCTATCACTGTCAAGTGGCTGCACTCAGCACTATAAAGTTGGGAAAACAAGCAGCCCCTTGCTGTTCATTGAATATGCTGGAGTTGGTGAGTTCTTTGGTGATTTATTGCTCCATTTTGATTACTGATTTGATAGCTTTTGACCTCTGTGCTCTATTTTTTAATAATTTTTCGGATTTTTGTACTGGGACTTGTTTTGAGATTGCCTATCTGGCATCTTCTGCTATGTCTTTCTTCTAACATGTAGCTTTTTGTTAAGAAGAACATTTTATTGTGAAATAAATGTTTTATTTATAAAGATCCCATGTTTTCCGTTTCTTAACTAGCCAGGGTTTTATGGTCCTAAGCGCCCCATACCACCACCACCTCCACACAAGGAATTTCTAAGGTATTTTGGAGCTCTATTTGCTTTCCTCAAAGTCCTAACACCATTTTGGTATGTCTGGAGCCCTACACAATGTGAACACTGATAGCTGAATTTAATGGAACACTGCTAGTTTAGGTTCGCTTTCCATGGAGGGGAAGCAGGTGTCATCAGTCTGTAAAGCTATTAGGAAAACAACATCGGAAATATTAAAGGCAAAGACTCGATAAACAAAATCTGTTTATCTCCTCCAGTTTTGTTTTGTGTACCATTACTGCCACTTGGGTTTCTTGGCTGGATCTTCTTCTATGTAGAATCTGCATGCTCTTCCAGGTTTAAACTGATCTCTAAAGAGTGAATGGAGGTGAAATTATTTAAACCCTGAACAGGATTCAGTGGGCTTTAAAGTTATTTAAAACTAATATTACTGCAGTTAATGCGACTGATGGCTAAATATCAAAGATATTAGATATCAAAGATAGTGATGATTTAATTGATCATATAAAAAAATGAACACTCCATCACGTACACTGTCAAGTTTACTTGTTTCTCCAAGCATAAAGAATAATAAAGAAAAAGCAGGGCGGAGGAGAATGGCGGCAGTTAGAAGCTAACAAATCAAGAGCTGCATCACATTAAATGTTAAGCTAAACATAAATATGTAAATTTAAATAATTTATTCTAAAGTGGGTCTGCAGCTTCATTACAAATCAGCAGCAGCCCATTAATACAAACTGCCCTTCAAAGCCACATCAGATGGTGGTTTCATACCCAGGTGCCGCCACTCCTGCCAGGCAGCTCTGCAGCTCAGCCCCTGTTCAACCTCTTATCTCTCCTCATAATCGCCTGGCACAGGAAAGAGGTTTCCTTTTCAGAGAACAGTTCGTAGATTATGAAGATGTCTCACAGCTGAAAAGAGATGAAAAAGACAAAACAGGAGGCTGAGGCGGAAGGAGACCACTTGAGAGTCAGGTCTGAGCAGCAAGACAGCAAAGGCAGATTCACAAAATCTGAAGTTGTAAATTTCAGTGTGAAAGGAAGCTATGGCTGTCATCTTTTTTATCAACCCCCAATCAACAGAGTTTAAAAAAAAAGAAAAAAAAGATGAGAAAATACAATGCCACACTGAAAGGGTGTGATGAGGTCTGAGTCTATTTTTACTGAAAAAGCCAGCAAATGTGATAAAAATAAATTGTGATAAAGTACAGAAAGAGAGGCATTAAAAGAAAATGAAACACACTGCTTCACACAGGCTGTAGTTTTTGTGGTCATTTTAAATTTATTTTAATACCACTTACAGATCATGGAGAATAGAGTATACCCACAACTGTCAGTGCACTGTGGTTAAAGTGTTAAAATATAAAGAATGAGAAAAATAAATTGAATTGTCTGAATCACACACCACACGGATGATTGAATCTCCGCAGCTTCGCTTAGCAGGTCAAAGTCTCCTTTCACCCCTTTTTCCAACTCTTTAATTTTACACATTCATCAGACTTCTTTCCTTACCATGGATAAATGTGACAGTGTTAATACAAGGTTCAACAGCAACATCCATCCTACTGCAAGTTCAGGGTGACAAGGGCCAAAGCACATTGCAGCAGCATCAGGAACATCACAGGAATTAGCTTTGACGTTCAACAAAAAACAGTAAATAGTGTCTGGGCAGAGCGCCAAAACATTGCCCTACAAAGAATGCAGATAAATAAATAATATATAGTACTGAAAGTCTGGCCACAGTATTGCATAATGTGTTAGAGTTTAAAAAACAGATCAAAACTAAAAAAACACGCCATTTTATGTTGGCATGCTCATTAGTCCTACAGCTTCACAGCTCCACATGGTTCAGATTCCAGCCAACACAAGAGCTGGGTTTGTATGTTCTACCTACTGTATGTCCACTACCACATGTCTCCAGGTATTCCAACTTCCTCCTGCTGTCCAAAGATGTGCAGGATAAGCTGACTGAAGGCTATCCATAGGCTCAGTAATATCAGGGAATGGCATTCCTATCCACATTTGATTCATAATGCTGGGATAGGCTCCCTTTTAAACCTGCCCTGTAATCTCGGAAAACATATTTTGTAATTTTTATTTTCCTACAAATGCTGCAAAAGTGGCATACTGATTAATGATGCTGCCCTACATCTTCCATGAACCGGGTTCATTGACCCAAAGATTCTCTGTTTCGAAAACACAAGTTTTCTCTAGTTACTCTCTTGATTCCTGTGACATCTCAAAGACAGCGCAATGACAACTTTAAAAAAAAACTGGATGTCCATACTTCACAACTTGATCATTCACAGTATGAAAATGCTACACTGTACGAATGGAGGATACTGGAAAGCCATATCAAGTTATATACTGTCATGTTTTCTTGATGAAGTGAGTATAAATCAGCCGTCCTGTCCACTTAAGTGGCACTGCTCTATGGTAACATTGCTGTTTCCCCCCATGAGTATCTCTTTCTCACTTTCCCCTTCACTGGTGTACCTGTTCCTGCCCCTATGGTACTCACTGTCCCCTTGTGTTGTGCTTTTAGCTGCACTGACATGTCTGCACTACCACTGCAGGTTTTTCATCCTTTCCTTGGGCCTCGCTCAGCCCTGTCTCTGTTCTTTGCTCCTTTCTTCCCATCAAACCTAGTGCCAACTAGGACACCAATTTATTATGTACCGTAACAAATTTATCAATTGGTAAATGCTTTAGAAGAAAACATATGAATAGTGAAAGTGTTCCTATAAAGAGTAACAATACTTCTTGAAACAATAAAATTCCATACAACTAGAAACTGGTGTCATAGAAAAGACTCACTGTATTCTTTGGGGTTTAAAGAATGTCTTGATACAGTACATGATGATTTAGAAATGGCCGACTTGTTAGTTAGAATGAAAAATAACTATTGTCGGCTCTTTCAGGGTGTGCTATTTTGAGCATTACTGCAAATGATATTTTTTCTTTTTACTTATTTCTAATTAATAATCCACAATAATGATTGGAGGCCTGGTCCCAGAGGTTTATTTTCTTTGACCTCATTGCAGGTTGTAGTTTTGTTTTACTCTCCACTGTGATGCAGGTTCAAGGGACTTGGAAAGCATCCAGGCTGGAGCAGATTTGAATCAAATGAAATTTAATGCAAGTAAAAGTTAAATATAACAAGTAGGAAGTAAAAATGTTAGATCTGAATACAAATTGGAAGGTCTGAAACTTGAAAGTACACCTTATGAGAAGGACCCTGGAGTCATTGTTGACTCTTTACTGTCTATATCCACATGTTGTACAGAAGTGATCAAGAAATGTAAAAGGATGTTAGGTTATATATCATGAGGTGTGGAGTATAAGCCAAGGGAGGTTAACACATTAGTAAGGCCTCACCTGGTGTTCTCATTTTTGGTCTCCATTATTACGAAAAAGGCATAGCAGCGATGCAAAAGTCCAGAGAAAAGCAACTAGGCTGATTCTGGGAGTAAAAGTTATGAGCTATAAGGAAAGACTAAAGGAGATTAATCTTTTCAGTTTCCACAAAAAAAGATAAAGAGGGGACATGATTGAAGTTTTTAAAAATATGAGGAATTAGTACAATAGATACCTTTTTTTAATAAATTCCATAACAAGATCATAGGGACACAGTTGAAAACTTGAAAAGTTTAAAAAGTGTTTCTTCACACAGAACCACAGATTCATGGAATAAATTACCAAGTAGTATTATGAAGAGTAGGACTTTAGGGTCCTTCAAATCTTGACTTAATGTTATTTTGGACAATCAATGTAAAGAAGTCTGACAAGCTTTTTTGGCTGAATGACCTCTTCTCGTCATGACTTTTCAAATATTCTAATATGTCAGTCTTGTTATTAGCTAGTAATAAATGCAGATGTGATGATTTGGAAGGTCATAGCATTCCAGGTTATTCCTAGCCCAGCTTCATGGATCTTTATCATGCTGGAAAAGCGCATCTGCAGATGGGTATACTGCCAGCATGAAGGGTGGGTCTTGAGCAACACCAATGTTCAGATATCCTGTGACATTGCTCTATTCATTATCAAGGGACACAATGTGTGTCATAACCGTACAGTACTGATAGATCCATGGAATATTTTCTATATACTGGTTCTCCCATCACTGTGTATCATCAGAAAAGGACAGACATTATCTTTCCATTTGTCCAGTGTTTGCATTCCTTCGTTCAGTTTAACTTCTCCTTCTTGTTTTTCCAAAACAGCAATGGAAGCGATCTGGATCATCAACTACTATATAAAATCCAGAGCAGCATATGACTAGTCTTTCATTCTGATACGACTCTTTGGGTACCACTGTTGTACTCAGTTGTTGGGACTGAAAGGTTGTGGCCTATCAGCTACACTTCTTATCACTTCTGCCTCTCTATTTTTCTTTCAACAATGGTCTAGTTCTTACCCGAGTACTGCAACTTAGTGTTACACACAATTCATGTTTAAAAGCCTGTCATACAGTATCTGCTAAGTAAAACAATCATAGTATGTAGGCATGCGTGCTAGCTCAATTTGGTAACTGTAAGTTGGCTGTGTCTGAATCACTGTAAGTTTGTTATCCGATACATTGGCGTTCTGTCCAGAGTTGGTCCGTGCTTTTTCAGCCATTTTTTTCTCTTATTCTGGCTCCCCACTACTGTAAATTGAGCAAGCAGGCCAGAAAATAGATGGTTACTGTAGGAAGCCTCCACCCAAATAAAGCATGTACAACATACACAACTTTGACAGGCTTGTATTAAAATGGTTTTAGGATACACAAGTGTCTTCAATTTAGTACTAGTTCTGCTCCTCTCTTACAGGATGGCTGACAGGTTCATAGTGCATATGAAATGACCCATTTTACAGGATCTGCCATATAACTTCCATTAGCCCAGATTATAAAGTGGCAGAATAAATATTTCAGTGTCTTCTTTTTTAATTCAACTTTAAATCACTGAACAAAAAAGAAAGAAAAAAACTTGTACAAAGCTTGCCCTTTTTTTCTCCGCCACTATCCTTTCCTATTGGGCTTACTTTCTACTAATTGATCAACTCAGAAGGTAACCCCTTTTTTTATATTGAGATATTTTTTATTAATTGCCTTCTCATTTTCATAATTTATTGAACCCACAGAGCGAACAGAAGCTTACAGTATTCAATTCAGTTTATTATTCCATAACAGTCTTTATTGAAGACAGACTCGGGGCACTTAGACAGATTTCCAAGTACAAAACAGTAACAAAAAAAGTACATAGCTATATTGCACTAGCGGATATAACCATAAATACTGAAAGAATGAGTAAAAGAAAGATACTTAATATGTGTCTAAAATGCAATTGAAATCATGTCAGAAGAAGATCAGAAGCTTGTGAGGCGGAAGACCAGTCTACAGTAGAGCTCACTGTCACACACAAAAGACCTTGAATTTTTATCAGTACACCATAGAAAACCTCCTTGCATCAAAGAATCACCATGTAACACTAACATGCGGGACAAATAGAATGTTGGCATCTGCCCAAACGTCATAAAACGTATATCTGAATTACCAGCAGCTTCTGAGATAATGATACAATGATAAGGCCTGTGCCATATTGCACAAACTGTTCTCACCTTTGTGGTCTCGTAGGTAATGCAAGCTAGAAGACTCAAAAATGATTTTTTTCCCCCTACACTGTACATGTCACAAATAACTGAGATACTCCAATTGCCTGACTGCTACTTATTAAGCCCAGATCTTTCAAATATTAAATACTTACTACATTTTGCACACTTCTGTAGAGCACTTTTCTGAGCTACAGTATACGATACATAATTTTTTTACTGGAAGAAGAAAGACTCATATTGCAATATGGCAGAACAAAGGTAGTTTAATGAAATAATAATAATATAATGAAATATGGAAGGAAAGTCAAAGAAAGTTTTTTCAAGTTGGGAACTGAACTGGGGTCCAAGTGCAGTTAGGTAGCAATATCACTTGTGTGATACTCTAATGCCCTCATAGTTATCTAAAGCTAAATAAACATGGAAGTTCCTTAAAATCATTTTTAAATGATGCACTGACAAATTTGATATTTCTATTCTTATTTTTACTTCTGTCTCAAACTATATTCTGCTTAAAAACGTTTTGGTTCTGATTCCCACTGAACCTTTTGAATCATTCATTATGCGTCCTTAAGGCCAATTCACTATTTATTCTTTCTACTCTGGCTGTAGGAAAGAGGAGAGAATTTTTAACCCAGGTAATTAATGATCAATTTTGCTACTGGCAATGCTGGTAATGAATTAAGTAATTTGGAAAGGATACTACTTTATTTTCCTTACCTTTCTCTGTAGGAGGTGGTATCTGGCCTTTAGACATTTATCAACGTATTTATTTATTTTTTAAATTTATTGATAAGCACAAGGATTATAGAAATATGATAACTGACAACATATAGTACATTGACATATAAAACAGGATGTAAGACAGGCAAGACAGACAAACATTTAACACAGAAAAGGATGGTTATTTACTTGCTAAACAGAATTATAATTTATTATGTAGTAGATAAAGAGTTTTTACAATACTGAGTCTTTAAGGATAATGTCAATTTTTGCGTGGAGGTGTTACTGTTTTTGTTTCTCCAGGTTCAAGTGGAGAATTCTTCTTGTATTGGAGTTCACTTTCTCTTTGTGACATAGTCATTTGTTCCTTGGGTGTTGTGCTTGTCTCAGTTAGGCTGTTTGCTGTATCTTCTGCAACTCCACAGATAAAAATATTACTGTTTCTGGCAAAAGAGTTCAGATGCTGAAGTTCCCTTCCTGAAGTAATGGCTACTTCTTAGTCTTCTCAGTCTGGGCTCAGTCACTGGCACATAGTTTGGAGAGTGGTTCATCAGTTTTATTGGCTTCAGAGGGTGCAAGCTTGAAAAGAGATGAATGCAGGTAGTTTCAAAGGAAGGTGTAGCAGCTGGTGATCGGTCACTTCTAGTTATAGATCATTTGCCTGCTCAAAGGCATATTATTTTGTAAATTAAAGCTACCACTTGTTGAATTACAACTCTTTGTTCAAACTTGGGTTTCTATTTGGGCACCTTCATTTCTGAAGGAGTCTTCAGAGATGTCAGTTTAACTCATATTTACACCTTTGTTATCAGATTAAGTATATATATGTCTAAATATTTAAATATGTTACCAGCTGATGTTTAACCATTTTCTTACAAATGTAGGTTGGGAGTGAAGCTGGATTTCTGCATCCTTGTTAAATTTGCTGTCTTAACAGGCCGAGTGTGCCTCTGAAAGCCTAGCAGAACGGACAATGCTCATTTTGTCCCACACTGCTTATTCAAATCCTCTTACAAGTTACCTCCTGTTACTAATGTAAGGTTGAAGAATCCACTCCTCACTAATTGAACCATTAAATGACAACCACACTTCTGTCAAGATCCTCAATTACCAGTTTTTTCAGAAACAAATTGTTTACCAGATGTATCAATATAGAATTATTCCACGGTCTTTTAGCTATTTTGAGCATACTTCCCCTCAGCACATCATCCTTTGGCTTTATGTACTGTATACAGTTTGTCATCTTCTCTGCTCAACATTTGATTTCCTCATCAGCCTGAAGTGTTTTTCCTCCTATACACATCTATCCACTCTCTTTCTTCCTATCACAGTACAGTTTTCTTTTTGGGCTCCTTGGCACCCAAACATCAGATTGCCCATATGTGAAAAACCTGACATTTTGATAGCGCAACAGTGGTGTACCTCACTAATGTACATGGAGGCCACTGCAGAAATGATTAATATTGCATCAGTCACAACAACTAAAATTATTGTAACAGCATACTCAGATATTAAGGGCAAACTATGCCTTACTTTTTAATGCGGATTGGTACTTCAGTCAACCTTTAGGGGTATAGTCCAGCATCTAATACTGAGTATGACCCACTTACTATCAGAACAGCCTAAACTTAGAGACATTCAATGGATATTGAGTCAGTAGCATTACATGCTTCCAGCAGAACTTTCAGCCACACATTCAACTTGTGAAACTCTATTGCATGGAGATCTGGAGAAGGACACTAGAGTAGACTGGAGTCACTATCATGTTTGTGGAACCAGCTTGATATTACAGTATGTGATACATAATTCTCTTGGAAATATGCACTGGAAAAAGAATAGAGTATGGGCAACAAGAGATGGACATCTTAAGTACACCACAGCTTTCAAGTGACACCCAATAGTTGTTAATGGACCTCATTTGTGGTAAGAAAATATTCCCTACATCATAACACTACCACCACTAAACTGAACAGGTGACACAAGTATTGATGATATTTTTGCTAAATTCTGTTCCTGTTGTCCATAAGTCAAACGTTCATCAGATCATGTGACAATTTTCCAATCTTCAGTCTTTTAGTCTGACAATAATGTGTTCATTTTAGTCTAATCTTCCTGTTCTTACTTGGCAGGAATGAAACCCAACATGATGCTCTGCCACTGCAGCCCATATGCCTCCAGGTCTAACATGCATGACAGGGATGCTCTCCTGTATACCACTATCTTTTTATCTAAGTACTTTTGGACTTTCTGTTAGCTTGATCAAGTCTGGCTATTCTGACCACTCTCACCACTCTCAATAAGCAATTTTCACCGACAGGCCTGTCACTCAATTAGATTATTTTTTTTAATCACACCATTCATGCAATGCAGACATGGACAAGATGTTCAGTTGTTATTCAACCAAATATTAGACTGGGCAAGACATATGATGTAAGTGACTTTAAACATGGTATAATTGTTGGCATCAAATGTGGCAGATTATAAAGAGAGGGCGAGAGGAGGTCCTGTCCAGGGTGTTGCCTGCCCTGAGACCTATGCTGATATGATACGAGGTGTGGCAGAAAAGTAATGAGACTGGCAACACTGCAAACAATCTGGCAACGCTGCGCTGTTGTCCTTGATAGAGCACGTGTATCAGTACCTTCCCATAGCTCAGTGCGAGTTTCAACTCCTTCCGTTAACTACGTGATTTTTGTGACTGCTATTAGCGAAGTTGTGTTTTTGGTTGTGTGTCACGCAAAATGGAACAGCGGAATTTGGAGCAACGTTGTGCCATTAAACGGCAAGTGTGACGTTTGAAAAGTTAAAACAGGCCTATGGGGAACATTCTTTATCCCAAGCTCAAGTTTTTCGCTGGCACAAATCATTTTTGGAAGGCAGAAAACACGTTGAAGATGAACACCGTTCAGGAGGACTTCAACTTCGAAAACCAATGAAAACATCGAACGTGTGAACACTCTTGTGAGATCAGACCATCGTTTAACATTAAGAATGTTGAGTGAACAATTAAATTTGAACAGATTTACCGCTCATCAAATTTTGACTGAACATTTGCACATGCGAAAGGTCTGTGCCAAAATGGTGCCGAAAAACTGCCCTCTCCGCAACAGAATTTTTGACCTCAAAAGGCATTCCTGTGGTTCCCCAGCCCCCTTATTCACCTGACCTCAGTCCGTGTGACTTTTTCCTTTTTCCTAAACTGAAAAATGTCCTCAAAGGACGTCATTTCGGGACTTTAGAAAACATCCAAAAGAGTGCAACGGACATGCTGAAGACCATACAGGTTGAAGACTTCCAGCGCTGCTACCAACAGTGGGAACAACGTCTCCATCGGTGTGTAGCTGCCCAAGGAAACTACTTTGAAGGGGATAACATTGATGTTTGAAAAAAATAAAAACTTTGGTAAATAATCAGTCTCATTACTTTTCTGCCACACCTCGTAGGTTATGGTCCACCAAAATACTTTATGCACTTTGATTATTTCTCTATTACTCCACAGTCACAAGTGGATTTAACACCTTGAGGATAACAATCTCACGTGTTAGTCTCATGTTTGACTGCTGAATATTCTTCATAAGCAATTCATTTTAAATTATATGCAAACCAGACTGAACTTACTGTGCAAAGTCCTTGAAATTAGAAAGATGTAATATCCACCTATTCTTCATTTATTTTTAACAATGTAAGAGAAAAGAACACAAAAAGTAACAACCAGTCCTTCTAGCACATTTCAATCACAAACACTAACCTAAGACACTTTGCAGCTACTTGATGTTTTCTTGGAGGAAGCAAGTGGATAGGACTGGCGAGCTTTGTTGGGCTGAATGGCCTGTTCTCGTCTAGATTGTTCTAATTCTAATCTTCCAGCACAACTATTCTTAACAGAGTGTATCATCAAAGTAAATTTTTCCCCATCTTAGTACAAGAATAACTTTTCCCAATCCCTAAGTCAAAGGTTGTCAGCACAAAAGGAGCACCCCTTTGTAGTTTGTCTAAAAGACATTAGGAAATCCTTGCTACACAAGACTATAAATATGTGTGTTAGATGGTTTGTGCTAGACCAAGTAACTTTAAATAAAGACTCTTCTGTACATTTTATTTTCTCAGCTTTTCACTGTCCCTATGATATTTATGTAAAGTAAACAGAACTAAAGAGATGAACGTCTAAGGATCTTAAAACACTTTGCAGGCACAGTAAGATGATTTCTGTAACTCTATCTTTCTTGTAAAATACAACAAAACTAAAGATGAGAACACATACAGCATTAATAATTCTGTAATTAAATTTAATGAAAGCCCTCTAAGTTTCAGCATAAAACATACACAATCTTTTCTCAGGCATTTAGAAAAGCCCTAATCACAGTTTTGTAGAATGTTACTGAATGTACCGTTGACATGAAGCCTGCTGTAAAGAAATATCAATTAACTCTCTGAATACTCTCTATGATTTTGTTCCTTTCTGACTTATTCGGGAGTCTGAAGCCAAAATAATTAATTCATGAGTCCCTCAACCAACTTTGGTAATTATGAAACCGTTGAGCCATCACTGTTAATTTGGTGTCACATAACTAGAATATAAAAAGAGAGACTGTGAAGAGTTTATAAAATCTGTTTAAATTGACATAAATTGCCGTAACGTTCAGAAGTGAAAAATACTTAACAGATTCTACTTGCTGATGGGTAAGGTCTCGAGAGCTGCTGTTACATATCCATCTTAACCAGTTTCTGGAAGCACCTCTTTACACAAATAGATGTGGGACTCTGGAACAAACTACTGAGACATGCAGTTGAAGCACAAACCTTGACAACATGTAAGACAAATCTGGATGAGATACTGGGACAGCTTAGCTATTAGCTAAACAAACGGGCTTGATGGATTGAATGGTCGCCTCTCGTTTGTCAGATTTCTTATGTTTCTTATGTTTGTTTCATATGTTTCCGCTCACAGGACAACAGCGTGTTACAGATGATCTGGTTCATTGTCTGCTAATCCTATTTCAAAGTTTTCTTTTTTCAATATATTTATTCTTAAATAGTGTTTTTAGCTAAAACATGAATTAGAGAATACAAAATTGAAACAGAAGCACATAATTATACCAAACATACATGCCTATGCAGAAATTTGCATTAAACATCAATGAACAGTAGTAGGAGCAAAAGCAAATCAAACACAGATACTGTAGAAAATAATAACCACCATGGAGTGCCCTAGTAAATTAGAAAAAGCAAAGTCAACGTATGGATGCTCTTTTCCACCTAAAAGACATCTTAGAGTACCAGACAGAATATTCAGCTCCATAACCCTTCTATAATTTTATGCTGTCACCACCGATGCCAATGTATCTCAAACTCTCTGACATCTGGTGCCAAAAGCAGTAACTTGGTCAACTCTATCAAATCTCTTGCTCCTTATATTGTAGCAGATGGACACAAAGAAGACACCTGAGAGTAAATGAGATTAACCCAGGCCATACACATAGCATACTGCATCATTTTTGGGAATAGACTAACTTAGGTTATATCTAGAAAAAGACCATAACTATGAATGAACGGCCCCAGTGAAAGCCAGGAAGCAATATATGATGTAGATGCAAAGTGTGTCCTGGAAGTCCCATATGTCAAGGGGAACTGGCAGTCAGCTGGTAATGTCCTATGCCAATATGAATTGTGCCCAGAATTCTCTACACTGAAACATGTCTACAAGGTGGCAGGCAACCTAAAGGGCAGCTTTGGATCTCTGACCATTAAACTATAATACAAACTGCAGTAAAATTGAAGATTCATCTGATGTCATTGCTTTAAATGATCTAAAATATGACCCGTAGATATGATTTAATTGGTCATCCTATGCCACAGCTGAGTCAGTAAGTGGGGTAAGAGTTCAACTATCAGGAAGGATGCTTCACCACAATTACTGTCAAGAAACATTGAGATTTGGGTGAGCACGTGGGTCAGGTGGTTAAATGGTTGTTTTCTGAGACTGAAAAGACATCTAGCCATAAGACAGGGCCAGTGGTTTTGATGACTCTTTGATAGTTAGACTTTATTTTCTGTAATCACCCCCCACCCCAAATATATTTACATGTTTTTTTTCTGAGGTAATGTAGAGCCACGATTCAGTATTTATTAGAACAGATAAACTTTATTAATCCCAAAGGGAAATTCACAAGCACACAGCAGCAGAAACATAAAAACTAGGATACAGACTCACAGGACAAATAATACGACCAATCAATTGATATTTAAATAAAAATACATAAATGTATATTGTTCAGGTATTTGAGATATAGATAAGATATATTATGCATATATATCCCAATTTTCATTCTTTTTATATAGTTTTCTGCTATGTCTTGGTTGCTATAAGGCAGTTTTACACAGAAACTTGTGGCAGTGCCATAGTGCCTACAATTCTACATTAAATTAACTCCTGCCTTATGCCAGAATCCACGTGGGAATCTAAAATTACTGCAGCGCGCCTTGCACAGTTTACTTTTGAAGACTGAGGGATGTAGAAGGCAAGACAGCTTGTTCACAGACCTCTGCTCTGCCTTTTTTATGTGGCTGTTAGTTTTGAACCTCTTTTGGTGTCTAAACATGACTGAACAATGGCCAGTTCTGATAAGCAAACACAGCTGTATCCTGCAGAGCAGCTGTTCTTTCATTGTCACCTTCGTGCCTGCTCATTGAATAATGCGTCCTCCGCTAAAAAAAAAAAGAAAAAGAAAACAGAGACCAAACACTCACCAAGATAAGCAATCCTGCTCTGTGGACACCATATTAATGACATATATATATATATATATATATATATATATATACTGTATATATATATACTGTATATTTATATATTGTATATTTCTCTCTGTGTACTAGAAGATTAGTCCTTGAAAATGTCTCCTGATGTGGGAAAATAAAATCAATCAGTGCCTCCATGATGAACTCTTTTTCACTGTGCATTTACATTTACTTATTTGTATCATAAATTGGTGCAGGGAAGGGAAGTTGAACTGTCGTCTCACAGTACTTAGTCTGAAGGTTGACTTTGCATGTAATTTCCAGGTTATGCCAGCAGCTTCCATGATCTGTCAGTATGTTAAAGTCCTCTATACCAGGGATTCCCTCAACTCGGTCCTGGGGTCCCACTGTGGCCGCAAATTTTTGTTCTAACCAGATTCATAATCATTGACAACACCTGATAGCACTGATCTTATTTAATTAGCTGGTATTTTTTCTTCTCTTATTCTACATTCCGAAAAGCACAACAGCATAATTTTTAGATTGATAAGACATTTACAAATAGTTCTATTTTTGCTATCGATTTAAATGCTTAACTCTGTTTAATTGATTTCATTATATTTTGCCCTTTCTCTGTGCAGTTTGCTCCCTTCATTGTGTCTTAGTAATGACAATTGAAAACTAGCAGAGCAAACATGCTGGCAAACAACACTGAATCAAGAAAAGCTGCAACTACTTTAGTTACCACTAATTACCACTAATAACTGCTTAGTACATTTTAATATTTTTTTTTACCAAATGTAGTTTTCTAATTTCTATATTGTTCCCATAACAGAGAATTTGGGAAATAACAGTTCATTTAATTAGCCCAAGAGTCCAATTAAAAACAGATGATGGTTGAAACAAAAACCTGCAGCCACAATGGGTCCCCAGGACCGCGTTTGGGAATCCCTGATCTATACCATTTGAAATTTACAATTTAGGAAACAGGCTCATCAAACGGGGTCATGGATTTTTTGTTTTTAACTATGATCCCCTCTGTTTCTTAAGTTGACAACTCAAAATCGGCCTGGTCAGAGTGTGGCCTTTGAGTGTGAATGTACTGTTCTTTGCAGTATGTTGACACCCTGTCTCAGACCTGGAACAAGCCCTGGCTCCTTCAGATCCTGTACTGGATAAGCTGGGTTCAGAAAGGAGTGGATGAATTTCTGTAATTTAAATGGTGGCCTGTCCCATCTGGGGATGATTGATGCTTTGCAGCCTTTCCTGCCAAAAAAGGCTCCATCCTCTTGCAACCCTATATTGAAGTAAGCAGATTCAGAAATTAATGAATAAATGTCCAAGTACTGCTGAAAATGCTAACAATCCATGTAATCCTGTACTGGATAAAGTGAGTTTACAAGACGGATGAGTGGATTTGTATAAGTAATAGAGTCGGCATTGATGAGCTGTCATCTTCTACACTGTGGTGGACAATGTCGGTCCTGGAGGGCCACAGTGGCTACAAATTTTTGTTCCAACCCAGTTTCTTAATGAGAAGTCAATTTTTGCCAAACAAGCACTTACTGCTCAAGTGACATTTTGATGCTTCATTTTCGTGGTCGTACTACACGCTTAATTGCTTATTTCAGTCTTAAACAGCTGCATTCATTGTTTTAATGGCTCCTTATTAGCAATAAGATGCACATGACAAAGGAGCTAACAGTTCTCCATCTAATTTGTTTCCATATACACCTGTGTGGATTCATTATGCACTGTTTGAATTAATAAAACACTTAAAAGAAAAATGTGACAGACTGAAAATGATCTGTTTTAGGCTTCAAATCATTTGGATGATATCCTTGAAAAGGAAATATAATAACTTAAAATTGCAGACTAACAAGTCATAAAATTAAATAAGGTCTGAGATTGGCAAGGATTGGTTTCTAATTTAGCAATTTGGTTGGAAGAAATACCTGAAGCAACTGCAGCCCTCCAGGACCGACATTGGCAACCCTGTACAGTCAGCACTTACAGTACCTTGTCTTTATTGCTTGCAGGATATGTTTTGGCCCTGCCAAGACTCAGTACAGAAATAAACAGATTTAGTGAATATGCAGATGAATTTCTGTCTTACACATAACTGTGCATGGATAGGCGGAGATCCTAAAATGGACAAAGCGGATTCAGAAAATGAATGAATGAATCAAACATATTCAGTGCTGCTGCTAATACTTAACAATACATTTCAGAAAGAGTCAAGCACAACAATAACAAAACTAACATCTCTGAGAGATGAGAAGCTTTACCAAAGAAAGGCTGAAGGAGCCAAGAGCACAGAAGCATACTGTGAATAATTCCACCTGTGGCAGGCAGGAGTCTTATGTAGGACTCCAAGCAACAGTAGGCTAAATCACCAGTACACCTAACCTGCATATCTTTGGACTGTGGGAGGAAACCAGTGCACCCGGAGGAAATCCATGCAGACACAGGGAGAATATGTAAACTCCACACAGGGAGGACCCAGAATGCAAACTCTGGTCTACTTATTACAATACAATTTATTTTTGTATAGCCCAAAATCACACAAGAAGTGCCACAATGGGCTTTAACAGGCCCTGCCTCTTGATAGCTCCCCAACCTTTGACTCTCTAAGAAGACAAGGAAAAACTCTTAAAAAAGCCCTTGTTAAGAAAAAATAGAAGAAACCTTGGGAAAGGCTGTTCAAAGAAAGACCCTTTCCAGGTAGTCTGGGTGTGCAGTGGGTGTCAAAGAGAAGGGGGTCAATACAATACAATACACAGAACACAACACAAGTAATCCTCAATACAATATAACAGTGAAATAAAAATGTTAGAGGAACAGAGCAGAAGAGAGATCAGTGCTACCTCTGCAAAATCGTGTCATCCTCTCCAAGTAATATTGTAAGCAGTTTGCAAAGGGATAATCCATTCCATATGATGGATTTATCATTAAACACAAAGCTTATAAGTGTTGGATACAGTGAACAACACCTTACAAAACGCACTGATTTGTTATGCTTCACTGCAAGGATTGCTATTACAGATTTTATAATCTCTAGTCAGTCTTCAGTGAAAAGGCATTTGGTTTGTCAAGTGTCACATAATAATCGCAAACCTCTTGGTTCATTTGGTTTGAAAAGGCCAACACAAAAGGTAGACTTGGCATCTTCTGACAGACATCTGCTATCCTGGAAGTCTGAATGCAGAGAACCGGACAATCTATGATCAAAATTAAAATGAGTGTTTAAATGAAAGCTTGATCGTAAGCAATTATAAACCCGTTACTGGGAGTGCAGTTCCCAATCACACAGCTGCAGATTAATTAAATTTACATATAATTAAAGTAATGTCTGCTTGAACTGATAATTGTAATTTGAGATGAATAGAATTACATTAAGACTACAGATGTAATTGATGACACTGAGAGTAATGGCATAATTGAATTTGGGGGGGTAATTACATATTCCGGATGCCCTAGTGTCTTTTTGTTGTTTTTTGCTTCCAAAGAGACTCTCTTATGAAATTGCAGGCATTTGTTCAGGGATGCTGCTTAGTAGAAATGGTAGGTGCGAACATGTGGATGATATTCTCTGCCACCCTACTTGTGCACAAAGAACATAACAACAAATAAAAGGAGACCTTTCATGCACCAAGTTAATTGATAAGGAATGGCTGGACCATTGTTCTCTCTTGGCTGTGATATTAAGAAGGATCTTAATACAAATGAAGAAGCTCAGCTCACCTAAAGCCTTCCTAATTGCTTCTTTCCTGGTTCTCCTTTTTCAGAAAGTAGCAAAATGACACTAAATGCTTTGTAGCATTTTAATGACAGAAACTCCCTTTCCTTGATATAGTGCCTTTGCAAATTTACCCTATCACTGTGCAGTTTAAGGAGTCATAAGACAAAAGGAATAGAAGAAAGCATCAGGTATCCATTGAAACAAGCAGATTTATATTTCTGTCAGATCTGTCTGTGAGAACAAGAAAGGCAATCTTGTATGTACCAGGATAAAACCTTCTACCTTCTGCTCTGATCTTCACACCCTATGCTGCAGAGCTGCTATGGAAACTGAGCAACCTTGAGGAAAATGAATGATTTGTTATTATTTTTAAATATCTGCCACAAACAGGCTTTTTTCTAATGTGTCAAAGTAAGCAAGCGATCGGTGGTGCAATACTGATGCCTAAAAAGTGACTAATGAATATTTCATAGAAAGAAGATTACACGCATTAAATACTGTACACTGAAAAACCCCACCAAATGGATACCAGCATGTTTGCTTTATTTGCCTTCCATGCAAACTTCCTGTAATCCCAGCCCAATTACCTGGAACACATTAAAGCTCCTCTAATGAGCCGCTGGGATGGGCAGAGGTTTTAATACAGGAAGGAGGTGGGCAGATAAGATGGAATTATCATTTTACGGGGCACTGACTGCTCTAAGAGGGACATAATGAAGCCATGTCAATACACCTTGAGTTTCTTTATTTAAATTTTTTCAATAGGCCATCGGAAGAAACTAATTTCAAAGTGTATTCCTTGATACTATTTGACAGAAATGAACTCAAATGATACCTGCTGTTTACACTATGTCTGCTCTACTGTGGGCTTCGGATGCTTTTTAAGCTATGGATTCTTTAAGATATACAACCCACAATGCTTTGTCATGGAAATATTTCTCATAATGATTCATCAGAAAATTTTGGGAAACCACGTGGTGAGAGAAAGGCAAGATCACCACTTTTTCTGAACAGTGGGTAAACGTGAAATATTAAAGAGATAACAGTGGCCCTCTCCTAAAACTTGGCTCCTTAACCTCTTTATTATTCTTACAACTTTAAACTAAGTGGTCACTATTTTCTTGTTTCACTCTATAAAGCAATAATACTAAATCACTTTGATGTCTGCCAATGTGGATGTGTGTCCTGTCTAGGGTTTAGTTTTCCCAGGTTACCCTTGCAGTTGAAGTCCCAGGTTTTCTCTCTTTGTTCTCTGGATTGGAAAACTGGGGTGGTGGTCCCTCTTTTTAAGAAGGGTGACCAGAGAATGTGCTCCAACTATAGGGGGCTCACACTCCTCAGCCTTCCCGGTAAGGTCTATTCAGGGGTGCTGGAGAAGAGAGTTTGGTCGATGGTCGAATCTTGGATTTAAGAGGAACAATGCGGATTCCGTCCTGGCTGTGGAATACTGGACCAGCTCTACACCCTGGCCAGAATCTTGGAGGGGGCATGGGAGTTTGCCCAGCCAGTCCACATGTGTTTTGTGGATTTGGAGAAGGCATTCGACTGTGACCCTCGAAGCATCCTGTGTGCTCCAAGAGTAAGGGGTACAAGGCTCGTTGTTACAAAACATTCAGTCCCAGTACAGGAGGAGCAAGAGCTTGGTCCGCATTGCCGGTAATAAGTCGGACTTGTTTCCTGTTGAGGTTGGACTCCGCCAGGGCTGCCCTTTGTCACCATTTCTCTTCATAAGTTTTATGGACAGAATTTGTAGGGGCAGCCAAGGAGCGGAGGGGATCTGGTTCAGTGACCTCAGAATGTTGTCTCTACTATTTGCAGTTGATGTGGTTCTGTTGGCTTCATCGGACAGTGACCTCCAGCTGTCATTGGAGCGGTTCGCAGCCGAGTATAAAGCGGTGGGAATGAGAGTCAGCACCCCTAAATCCGAGGCTATGATTCTCAGCCGGAAAAGGGTGGAATACTCTCGCCGGGTTGGGAGCACATTACTGCCTCAAGTGGAGGAGTTCAAGTATCACGGAGTCTTGTTCACGAGTGAGAGAAGAATGGAGCGGGAGGTTGACAGATAGATCGGTGCGGCATCTGCAGTAATGCGGGCTCTGCAACAGTCCGTCGTGATGAAGAGAGAGCTGAGCCAAAATGCGAGTCCAGATTTACCAGTCGATCTACGTTCCTAACTTCCCCTATGGCCACAAGCTGTTGATAGTGACCGAAAGAGCAAGATCGCGGATACAAGAGGCCAAAATGAGTTTTTTCCGCAGGGTGGCTGCACTTTCCCTTAGAGATAGGGTGAGGAGTTCAGTTATCCGGCAGAGACTTGGAGTAGAGTCGCTGCTCCTCTGCATTGAGAGGAGTCAGTTGAGGTGGTTCGGGCATCTGTTCAGGATGCCCCCTGGATGCCTCCCTGGGAGGGTGTTCTGGGCATGCCCCACTAGGAGAAGGCCGTGGGGCAGACCCAGGACACGTTGGAGGGATTATATCGGGGTCCTCCCAGAGGAGCTGGAGGAGGTGGCCGCGGAGAGGGAATTCTGGGCTTCCCTGCTTAGGCTGCTGCCCCCGCGACCCGACCTCGGATAAGCAGTGGATAATGGATGGATGGATGAATTTCATAGTATTGGAATATTACTCTCTTTCCAAATAACATTACTGTCTGCTGTGGACATCAGATCTTTCAAAGCTACTCTGTCAGCATTACATTCAATATTTTAACTGTCCATTCACCCATATTTTCAACCTACTTTATCCATTATAGGGTCTCATTGAGTCAACAATGACAACATCATATGAGAGCTGGAATTAACTCTGCACAAGATGCCAGTTCACTGTAGGGAACAGTCACACACACACACACCTAAAATCAGTGACACTGAATCAGTTTATGCCATTCAACTAACCAAATATCTAATATTTTTAGGGTTGCCAGATGTTCCTTATATACGGGACATGTCCCATATTTGATCATTTTGTCCCCTGTCCTTTCAGGGACACCCAAATGTCCCGTATTTAGTTCATTTTCAAATTTCTTAATAAAAATATATTTTTACTACTTTCTTACTGTACTTAGTTGTAACCTTATACAGTAAGTAATTATGCTTTCTTTTCTCAGATTCTCTTGATGAAAATGTAACGAGGAAACTAGTGTTTGCTGCCTGTTTGCAACTTGTTCAGTTGCTATGGTTGGCTGAGGACAGCGACACTGTTACTGTTTTGCTCTCCAGCCGCGTTGCTGTGAAGTTCTGCATTGCAACATGCAGTGTCAACAAAGTGTGCTGTTACTACTTGAAATGGCCCACTTTTTTTCTATCTTAAAAACTAATCCATCCGTCCATCCCAAGATGCCAAAACGTAAGTGTAAATTTCGTGATGAATATTCCAGCAAATGGACATTTATCAAACAACGCAGAAGCTGTTTTGATGCAAACTGTGGTGCATGTAATTGCACTTTCAGTAAATAATTTTCAAATGATTTTACTTTTAATTTTCCTCATAACCCATTAAAATCCTTGCTTTTTATGTTTTTAACTTTATGTCTCTGCTTTTATATAATATATTGGTCTGGGTGTGTAGGGGGCATGTATAAATTTATATATATAGTAATATAGAGGGAGATTTTAAGAGTGTCCCGTATTTCTAATTTTCTAATCTGGCAATCATAAATATATATTTTTTTAAATCACAGGCTTTAACTATGCAGAGGTGCTGGTAATGCCAGCTAGGATTTAAACCCAAGTTCTAGAAACTGTGAGCAAAAGACCTGCTGCACCAGGTTTCATCCTGTTTTGACTTGTACTTCAGTACATTCTCATGAATATTAGTCTGCATGTAAACTTAAGATGATTCAATGATTAAATGACAGATGTCCTGACATATCCGCATGTACTGTATCTATGAATCTAAGAATGTCAGTATGTTTCCTATACAATCTTAAACCTTTTGATTGATCTGGACTAAATTGTGCATAGTTACTCTCTAGGACCATACAGACAAGATGGACTACCATGAAACCTGGACACCGCATCCACTCCTACTGATTTCATCCTCTTGACACATGAAGATTAGATACTGTTGTATTTATTAAACAATTTTGGTCAATATTAGTACCTAGGGGTTTTCTGGGTCACAGATTATGAATCTGAAATAGTTTTTTGTGTAACACCTTAGATTACGTACTGCAAAAATGCATTTATTACTCATTAACTCTTATGTAACAAAAGCTTCTCTTGGTCTTCATAACACTTAATAAAAACACCAGTAGATACAGTAGGTTGTTCATCTCTGTGCAGTGTGGCATATTGACATGATGGTAAAATGACTTGTTAAAATGAAGGATTCACATACCAATTATGTTATATCAAGAGAAATATGTCTCTGTTAAGCCACCACTCAAAAGTGGCATTTTGTTATTAGGTCATGGCAAAGATGAATAAGTACTATACTTATGCTTTGTAAGTGTTATGAAGACCAAAAGAAGAGTATGTTAAGGTCTTATTACATAATAATTAAATAGTAATAGATGAACTTTTGCAGAACCTGAATTAAAGTGTTACCGTTTTTTTCAAAATTCTAGCTGCTGGACCCAATATGGCGGGCCCACATTTTTTCAAATAAACAATGTACAGTATGTAGTGTATCGAGCATTATTCCTTTTTTTAACCACTAATTTTCATTGGCAATGCTAAAGGAAAAAATGTGTTCATTCCACACATTCCTATAATATCCACTGACATGCCTTTTGATTATATGCCACTGTAACATCCAGTGCAACTTGCATGTTCTGTGACTATGAATAAGGCTCAAGAACAGTCTTTCAGGGTAGCAGGCATTAACTCAGAAAGTCCATGGGGTTTTCATGTTCAGCTAGCTATATGTTGCTTGCTCCAGAGTGGACATGAGAAAACATTTACGCAGCAGAGGGCAAAACCAAAAATATTGTATTTTGCAAAGCAATACATTAATGAATTAACCATATTGCAATAATACATACATGTTCTTAGTATAGAAGAATGAAATGATACACTATTGAATGTGTAAATTAAATTTTACTGAATTTGTTTGAAGATGTTATTGTTTCATATTCACATTTCCACAAATATTGATGTTCTAGATATAAGAAGCTCAAACAATGCCAGTTAGTATATACAGAATATATATATATATATATACATACAAAACTGAATCAGACATTATTTCATGACAAAACACACTTGTGCTGGGTCAAACAGCAATAAAATATAAAATGTTCATCTTTGGAATGGATGAAAAGTAGGAAAAAAAAACCCACACGGACAAAATGGGCAGACTAAGAACTGAACTCAGGTCCCTAGACTTGTGTGTAGCTTACCAGTGTGCCATCCTTGGTTTATTTTCTGATACACATTTATAGGTTTCTTCTGAAGCACCACCACTAAGCAGTTTTAGTTCACACCCACAAGATTATTAAACAGTAGTAAAACATGTTGATCCTACAGTACTATAATAAAATGCAAATAAAAACCAAGTTAATGATAAGGAGCTGTTGACACTTCTTAGGGTTTCAAATGGTTACTTCTTTCAGTTCTTCTAGAAGTCATAATGTATTTTATTCCTTTTGGTGGCTCATGTAGAGCAAGCAGAGCTTTTCACTTTTGGCAAGACACTAACATTGATCACACCACTGATCTAAATTTGGCAAGTAGTGGTCTTCAAAGAAACATCGATATAAGGATGTAAAAGCAATGCTTTTATATAGTTGGATATTTGACAATCTTCTCGATTGTTGCCGTGCATTTCTGTTAATTTTTTATTACTGCATTCTGTATCCTTGACTTTGTCTTGTTTGTCTATGAGCCATCATGTTTGCTCATCAATTACCCTATATTCAGGATTACTTCCTGCTTGTCAATGTGGTTCAGCATCTTGTCCTCTTATTCTCTCTCTTTCTTTGTCACTTAATCAACTTTTGGGATTTACTTGATGTTCAGCAGATGTTGCTTCTCTTCTTTTTCCTTCTGCCGTCATGGTTTTGCAATTAGTTGTGCGGTAAACACACAACTACAGGTTACTTTGTTACTATTTTTACGTGTAACAAAGTTTGATGTTCGAGCATCAATAAACACAATACTTACGCTTGATTATAAAACCTGAACATATATGTAACATGTCCTGGAGGATTCTCAATAGAAATACTTGCAGTGACCTAAAATAATTTGAATTTCCATAACATATCAGGCTATGTCCTCACAGGTGGCGCAGTGGTAGTGCTGCTGCTTTGCAGTAAGGAGACTGTGGAAGATTGTGGGTTCGCTTCCTGGTTCCTCCCTGTGTGGATAGCGCTTTGAGTACTGAGAAAAGCGCTATATAAATGTAATGAATTATTATTATTATTATATTCAGGATTACTTCTAACTTGTCCTTGGGCTTCAGTGTCTTCTGTGCTTATTCCTTCTCATTCTTCATCACTTTGCCTTTTGCGGTGTGCTTGATGCTAAGCCCACATCACTGCTCTAGTTTTACTTTTTGCCATTATGTTTGTTATCACTTGGTTTCTCTATCATTTTACTTTGAACACACAAACACAGGTCATGTTCACTAGGCTACTGCTACGTAAATGTTTTTATTTCTTTCAGTTTGTTGTCATTCTTGCATTCCATATCCTGCTGTTGACACAGAGCTGATGTTGCTACACTTCTTCATTTTCTTCCTCTTATGGTGTTCTTAATCACAACATCAGCTCCTGTGATTTATTTGATTCTCAGCCAGTGTTATTAGTCTTCTTCCTCTTTCTGCCATGTCTCTTTGTCGATCAGTTTGCCACAATATACACATGTGCACAGGTCACTTTGCTGAGGTTGTTGCTTCCTACATTTTCTTAATTTCGAGAATCAAAAGCTTTCGATTAAGACCAAGCTCAAGGTCTTCAAGGTCGTAGCTCTAGTAGTTTGTGAGTAACTGCTTGACAAACAGACCATAACAGTTTACTTATAATATAGATTTTGGTTAGAGAAGCAAATCTTTGTTACCATGCCATCAGATTTATGTTGACAACAACACCATATTGAAATAATTAATATTGTGTTATTTTTTGAGATAGGGCCTATTAACAAAGCTTCTTTTTAAATTAAAACATGTTTGATTAAACATGGCAGTACAGTGGTTGTTAATTTCAAAAACAGGTGTTTTGAAAATCTTCCTGGTCCCTGCCTGTTTGAGGTTTGAAAATTCTCCCAATGTCCAGCTCTACTCCCTAATACAAGCATTGGGACTCTGAACTGAATTGGTGTGAGTGAGTGTGACTATGGGTGCAATTGTGCCCTGCAATGAACTTGTGCCAAGTCCAAGGATGGTTCCTGTTTTGCTTCCTTGGATAGGCTACATCTCCCTATGACTCTATAACAGAATAAGCAGGTTCAGAAAGTTCATAAATAAATAATTAAATTATATTCATAAGAAAACACCACAACCATTCACAGAATAAAAAGACATCTGAGGTAAATAGCACAAATACTAATATGCAACAAACCCACTATATAAAAACACAAAATAAGAATGAAGTGGCACAATAAATAATGAGCTACTAAAGAAGTCAGTACTTCAGGTTAAAAAAAGAGGGCAACAGCAACTTTGCTGGGAAGACAAAAGAGAACTCTCCTACAAGCACTGAGCTTCTCATTAAATCTCTCCAATCTGTTATTGTTTTTGACAGTAGCGCAGTATATCCATATTCAGAATCTTAAAACAAAAGCATGCAAGCTTTTACATTTGTGAGATACCTTTAATAAGCCCTGAAGCTGCTGTCATAGCAACATTCAGTGATCAGAAATGATTCTGTCTAGGGAGTTCAAATGTGGCCGAGTGAAGTGGAGAGTGCTGAGGCTCTCGTAGGCTCTGCTCTGCTCTTCAAGCCTGTCCGTGGCCCTGCTGCACTGCAGAAGATGTGAACTTGGCGCACAGAGTTGTCCCCTTGAGGGAAGCACAGGAAGCAGGGCGCCTTGCTGTTCTTTGTGCAAACAATCAATCACAGACAAGAGTCTGCAAGGCCTCGAGCAGAAACCGAATTAACAGAAGGCCGGAAATAATCGTCCACTCTAGGGAAGCAAGACGACTGGGGGTGAAAATGAAGCTAAGGCCCTTGTCCATGTTTCTAAACAGAGGTATCCTGACTGCCTGTCATTATCCATAGCATGACTCATCCATCTCCAGTTTAATAGGACACAAAAGACCATGCACCCCATTAGCCAGTAATAGTACAGCACAGAGCCTTGTGGGGCAGCATCTACTGCTTCAGAAGGAAGATACTCTCCATACAAAACAATTATTCAATGTTGATGCCTTTTCTTAAATATATTAGAATCCTACTTTAGCCCTGGGTGTAATGGAGCTAGAATACCATCAAAAGCTGGAAAGATTAGGTATTCTATCTCAAAAAGACTGCGAAAGATTTTTTTTAATTCAGGATTTTTCAATGTAGTTATTTACTGTACTTTTGCAGTCAAACCATTGGCTGGCTACACAGAAAAACAATTAATCTATGTTCCATTTACAAGCCATGTTTTGATTAAAATGCTTTACATGCTTCAAGGTAATATTCCTAAAATGAATAAGAAAGCATCATCAGCTTTTAATCAAACACTAAGAAAAAGAAACAGACGCAAACCAAATCCCACAAAATATTGAATTCTTAGGTGTTTTGTAACTAAGGAATACATATACCTCTGGTCCTCAAATAAAGGTGGTTCATATGGAGTTTTTGCAAGGTAGTGATACCATTCAAAGATACAGCTTCACAGTGATCACATTGGTGATATATTCTGCCAAAGTACTACACGTTTGTCGGTATGCATTTTTCTCTTGTTCTCACATTCCATATCCTATATTAAGTGACTTCCATGATGTTCACGACACTCAGCAAATGTTGCTGCTTTTCTTTTTCCCTTCTTCAAATTACAGACTTTTTCATCATAGATGACGATCAATGAACACAAAACTGACAATTGATTATGAATTTGGAAGACACATATTGTGTGTTCTTCCTGCTGGTGTTCTTTTTCATGCCATTATGGTGTGAAGGACTGTATTTGTGATCATAGTGATCACTTTGGTGTGACAATGGGATTGGTTGGCACATGTCAATTTGGGAAGGCATTTGTCTGTCTTGTCAGCGTGTGCATTGTGTACATCACAATTGATGCTCAGCACGTGGCGCTGCTATTCTTCTTCTTCTTCTTCTTCTTCATATGATCTGCCTCAACAATGCACTTTCTGTTCAGCAGATGATGCTGCTGTTCTTTTCCTTTCTGCCATGTTACCCACTTGAGCAGTTTGGGGTAAGAAAGACACAAACTCCCATAACTTCACAGAGGTTGTCACTGTAAAAATTGTGCATTTCAATACATTTTTAGAATCATATGTATCTTTTATCATTGTGTACAGTATTGGGAGTGTGCATATGTGACTGGGCCCTTTGATGGACTGACATCAAGTTCAATGCTTTTTCTAGCATTGTGCCCAGTGCTGAAACAATAGGCTCTGGTCCCCCACAACATTGAATTGGATTAAGCAGATAAGCAAACCTTCCTATTCCCATACTGTATATGATTACGGTGGGAAGCTAGTCTATCCTGACAGTATCTGGTGCAAGGCAGCATAATTCATGTGTTTGGGATTTGGAAGAAAAACAGGAATGCCAAGAGCAACACACCAACACAGAGACACAAGGAGAACACCCAAACCCCACACACTCTGTAACTAACAGAGACAGGGAAAAAAATGGATAGAATGCAGTACTGCAGTTTTATTCCACACAATGTATCCTCCACAGCTTGCAAACATTTTTTTTATTTGTGTAAGAAGAATGACAGTAACCACCAACATCAGCATGACTGCAGAGTTTCTAAAATTTAAAGTTAGTTGAACGTTTTGATTTTGCCTGGCCTATGGGGAAAAAAGAACTAGATGTGGATCATCTAATTTGGGAGTATTGTCATATGAAAACCCTGTCAGTGCAATAGAATACGGCTGTACCCTTCACGTTAGAATTTTGTGTACATTAGAATAATCCAAATTAAAGTGAAAATTTAGAATGCCTCCACTTCATAGTGAGCAAAACGCTATATAAATGCAAAGAATTATTATTATTATTATCAAATCACTGGACACAGTATGCAACATCTTACAGATCCATCCATCCATTTTCTGAATATGCCTTGTCCATTACAAAGTTGAGGGAGGCAGGGTGGCTCTATCCCGTAAGAATGCCACTTAAAGCAGTAAACAGTCCCATGCCACTTTATGACTCTACCATAAGGCGCATGTCCACTGTCACACGTATCAAGCCAGTTTAGAGTACACAACTGATCTGAAACAAGACAATGGGATGTGGGAGAAAAGTGGAGTACCAAAACAACATCCATAAGGACATATGGAGAATGTTAAAACTCCACTTAAACCATGGGTAACTGGGCATTATACCTGGGTCTCTTGAGCTGCAGTTCAGCAGCATTATCATTATGGCACCTTGACTGGCGTTTCTGCAAAAGCCTAAAATGAACTTTAACAACATCCAAGAAAACAACAGCAGTAAGGAAATAAGTCACAAATCAAAGTAGGCCAGGTTGTCAATAGAAGGTTTTACAAAGGCATGGTGCCCCTTTCAAGGTTGGTTTTTGCCATGTGCCTGGTGATACCAAGATGTTGCTGAGATGTGCTGTGGCCCTCATGCTCAATAATGGAGTCAAAACCCATTGTGACAGCATGTTCAAGAGTCATGCTGTTTTACAATGTAATCTATCAGAAAAAAGTAACTGATCACCAATTGGGAGATAATTAAATTCATGAGCTAATGCACTTCTTAAAGACTCCAAACACCAAGTCCATATGAAGCAACTACTTTTAATTTAACAGCTTTGCTATAAAGACTTTTATTCATCTATTCTGTTAAAACTTGTAACTTGAAAAGATTGCTTTAAAAGATCACATATGTTTTAGTATTTGCTTTCTTTGCTATAAATTTAAGGACAGGTTTTGAAACTTGACACTACTGACGAGCACAAGGTAACAATCAAATCCTAATAAGGGCTACTTGGGACTGGTAGACCACCTGGGCATATGCCAATCAATCCAAGGGTCCACTCACACAAGCACACAACCAGACTCGCTCATAAATTTGTTATTTCACCATGCCATACATTCACTGAGGGAATTTTTTTGTGAAGACAAAATTACAAATCCTTCTGGTGAAACAATATTTAATATAATTTCAACAATTACACGCATTCTATTTAGTTTATGATAGTTACAGAGCAGTGTTCATTTAAGGCAAAACATTTTAAATTCTGGTACTTGTGTTCTTTCTATAATGGGCATTCAGGACAATGTCTGGTCAATATACTGTAGATGACGAAAATTCAATGGGTGTGAGAATAGGTGTAGCACTGATGAAGAGGAATTAGGCTAAAGGAGAAGAGAAATTTAGAAATATCAGGGAAACTTTAAGACTAAGGAAGGGAAGGAGACAAGACCAGTTCTCTACACATGCACAAACATTTGAAGCTCACATCTCTTTTGTTTTGGCCAAGGCTCCTTTCCTGGTTTATGTTTATGCTTCCTTTCTTTGTCTTTTTCATTCATTTTTCAGTTTGAATTAGTTATTTAGGTTATTTCTGTTAAAACTGTTATGTTCATTATCCTTCATTTGATATGTTTAATCTATTACTGGTTTTGTTATGTTTAACAATATTTATGTACTGTCTCTTTAAATGTCTTTATGCTCTCTTTGTTTTGTGGGTGGTTCTGCCAGAGGTGGGGCCACCTGTCCATCAACACTGAGGGACTGCTCTCAGTCCTATAAAGGCTCATGGAATATGCAGTCCCTTGCAGTTCACTGAGTTTTGTTAGCTGTGTTGCTTCATTACTCTTTGCTGGTTATTTTTGATCTTTTTGCTTCTGTTTATTGGGTTACTATTTTGGGTTGCCATTTGGAACTTTTTTGCTGTGGATTGACCTATAAGCAATTCCTTTTTGCTACCTTTGTTGATATTTTTAAGGAGTTCGTCATTTTTGCAATATTTGTTAATAAATCATCTCTCTATTATAATAAAAAAAATCTTGGGGCGAGACAAGGAGTGACTTTTTGAAGAGACTTTTTGGAAGGAAGTCCTGTGAGACGGAGACTTTTGCCATGAGATTCTTTCAAGTCATGCCCTACTTACAACTATTTTCAAACAAGACCACGGTCATCAGGTGCATTCCAGCACTTAACCTGGACAGACAACAGTCCATTAAAGGGCTTACTTATGAACACATACGAAGATCCAGTTTAGAATCACCCATTCATCTAATTATGGCAGCAAGAAACGATGAAGTCAAGCAAATTAATGTGAAAATTGTTGATCGGTTACACGGCAAATTAATAAAATGCATATCAATAGACTATGCTGAAGCAGTTGGTGGTGATTGTGCGGAAGATGAAAACATCAATTTACAATATCCCATAGAATTTCCACCGGCCGAATTACTATTGAAAAAAGGATGTATCGTAATGTTATTGAGTAATTTATGTTTGAGTGATGGACTACGCAATGGAACAAGATTAGTTGTATTAAAAATTGGTCGAACAATTCTAACATGTAAAATTTTAACAGGCAACAAGAAAGTTAATGTAGTACATATTTCACGAATAACATGAGACACGAAAGGAGATCTTGATATGCCATTCGTATTAAAACGTTTACAGTTTCCCGTGAGAATAGCATTTTCTATGACAATTAATAAATCACAGGGACAAACATTATTTATTAGAGAGAAAGAAATGATATTCATTCATGGGCAGTTACGTGTAATGTAAATCCAAACACAGAATCAAAATTCAATGCGATCTTGAAGAAAAGTTAATTCCAAATATTGTTTTAACTGAAGTTTTAAAGTAAAAGTGAAAATAATACATATGTAACAATTCCCATGAAAATAATAATCTATTTAAATTGTATGTCCGGTTAACCAAATCTGGGGGTCGGTAAGCAAAGCGAGCAGGGTGCAGAGCTCCCTAGTCTTTTATAAAGATTCTAGTGGGATTTGTATCTGTTAAGGCCAGTGTTTTATGGTACCTCCTCTTGTAAGATATATTTCAAGATATATGAGATTGCCTTCTGCATTTTGAACTTTAAAAGCCTGTTCTCTATTTTGAGGCCTAAATAGGCCTTAAAGCCTCCCCTTTCCTGTGTCAGGCTTACATTGGGTGAGATTTTTTCTGTGGCCTTTTTGGAAGCCTTTCCCCTTTACTATTTTGTGTAGCTAGATTCACAACAACAAGCAACTCAGTTTATCCTATTTTGTCACCTCACCATTTGCTTTATAAAGATGTTTCTGATGGTGTTTGGGATTACTGCAAGCAAAACTGCATTTTTAAGAACTCAAAAAAAAAGTTTTGAATTTACTTGTTAAGACACCCTTGTTATTATCTGCAGACTATGAATCTCCTCTTGTGTTTTTCAGGTCCAGGTTACATGAACTCTTTTTTGGCTTGCAACTTACCACTCTGATCTTTGATCATAATTCTGGCTACATGTCCTGAGCTTTGTTTGTTTAATTATGGTCTTCTCAGTTACAATCCCTGCATTGATTTAAACCATTCTGGGTCCCCATTCTCTATTTTGTTATTTATTTAATTTCAGACAGGCTCTTTCTTCCTGTGCAGGTTGTGAAGCCTGCTACTTGAGTTGCGGCAAGGAAGACTTGTGTTACAAGGTCATGTCTGGGGTCTTGTGGCATAGTTTCTGAGCAAAAGCCTGGGTCTTCAGTTTAATGGAGCCCAGCAGATTAGAATGTAAACAATATGACATAGGTAATAAAAAAAAGAGGAAAAAAATACAAAATGGCACCCAAAAAATCCAAATCCAAAATGGCTCCAAGGTAAAGTGACAGATTATGTATAAATATATTTTTTCGGGTATCTTTCAATGTTCAATTTAACTAGAAAAATTCATACTTGAGATAAACATGGTCGGATTATAACAATGTAACAGAAGTGTGGCAAAAGACACACACTGACAAAGAATGCTTTAGTGGGGGACCCAGAAGTGGGAAACAGGGAACCCACCCAACACCAACAGTATAATATCTAGTAAACACCAAACCAGCGGGTCACTAGGGTTTTGCTTATGTTCATTTGTCATTATGTTATTCATTACTTCTTTTCATTTTAAAGTCTGTAATGACCTAAGCACATCCTCCCAGTGAAGGTATTTTATTTATGATGTGAAATAGGAGAAAAAAAACAATATTATCTCTTAAGATTGAATCCTAAATTCTCTAGCCCCCATTAACACACCCCCAAACCGCCATTAACATTTTTGAAAGTATTACAATGGTCTCTTTTTTTAGAAAAATGTAGCTTGTGACTGTTTTTGTGCAGGAAGAATTTTTGAATAATTGTTATCATCATGGTACTCAGAAATCACTGACCCAGAGCAAAATTCCAAAAGCCTCTGATATAACTCTTGGCGGGCATTCATGTAGTTTTGCAGCTCCGACTATTTGGGATGCTTTCCTTAAGTCTGTGAACCACTCAGTGTTAACGCTCAAACTACCTCTTCTTTTTTGTGCTTGATGTCATTTTTTATAGCTAACTCTTCCATATTTGTTTTCCATCTCTTATACATTCCTCAGCATTGTCTATGGTCATTTCTGACAAGCAGAGCTATTCTTTTATGTTCTGTATATGGTAGTATTATTTTTGCATTGTAGCTCCATTTCCATGTTCATATAGTCACTACAGTCGGTATTTTAGTTAAACAGATAGAGCATACATATTTGCTTGGCATTACCCTTTATTCTTACTTACAGGCGGTCATAGCAATCATAACATAACATAATATTTTCAAACCTGTTTAATCTACTTCAGGATCGCTGGGAGGCAGAGCCTATCCCAGATGAACTATGCACTAGGCAGGAATCAGCCAGTTCATTATATGGCCCATCAGACATAAGCCCACAGTCAAAACTGACTAGTCTGGAATTGCAAGTTAATCCTCTGCCATGTTTTTGGTAATATAGGAGGAAACCTGGAGTACCCAGGACCCATGGTGCTGTGCCCACAAAGAGATGGTGCTATCCACTGTGCCACCATGCTGTCCTAATTGCAAATAGCAATTTTCAGTCTTTTATATGTTCACACTGTATCCTCTGTATCAAATTGAGGCAAATTCTGTTTTATGTCATGATGTGTTAATTTCAGTTTCTATTGTTAATATGAAACATTAACAAGACCTCATTTCTGCCAGGGAAAGGGTGATTTCCTCTCAATGATGCAACTAATGGGGTAACTGTATAGACTGAAGGGGATTTCAGCATAATGTTTACAAAGAAAGTTACAATCATAATGGAGAAGCTTTCCATGTGAACCTACTATATTTACTAAGTGACTGTCTCTTTATATAACTAAAATATAAACATTGCTTAAAGTACTAAGAAACAAATACTGAAAAATTATTATATCAGTGCCACATGAATTAGTGAATACCACCACAGTTATTCAGGATTGTTCTTACTTAATTCTTTAAAACATGTTTGGTAACAACAAATTTATTAAATCTGGTTTGTTAGAAAATCACCTTGTCAGGTTTGTGACATTTTGCTGTTGTGAGATTTACAGTATATTTTATTCAGTAAATGAAGGAGAAATTAACTTTTTAATAATATTTAAACACTAATATTTTACAGAAAAGCCAGACTTATTCAAATTTTAAATATAACAAACTCTTAATGTTTAAATTTTCTAAATCTCTCTGTTCTGTCTAAACTTGATGGCTACACCTCAATTAAAGGTTAATCCATGTTTACACAATTCCAGTAGAGCAGCCTTTGCTGTGTTATTTTCAAGGTGCCTTACATACGTGATCTGTCTTATGCCTGAATAAAATTCAGACTTAGCCATTGAAGTGGACTGATCTTAACTGTAGTAATTACTGGTAAATGAAGACTGCATTTCAATCGCTCCTATACAATTTAAATAAACATCATATGCACTTTTACTTTCTACTTCATTTACTACATCCAAAATCAAAGGAACAACACAAATTTAGAGCTGATTTGTTTTCGCTCATGAAGTGTGCTGTTTCAGCAGCTCTGCTAACTGCTCATTGTATTGTTAGATTAATTTGCATTGTGCATAAATTATGAGACCACATACGCTACAGAAAACACTGAATAAATGCTTACTTGGTATGAAGGTTACCTTGATTTTTGCTCCCTACAACAGGAGCTGTCACTGTCAGCATGGAGTTTTCTTCCAGATACTTCTGTCCCTCCACATCCCAAACACATTCAGCTTAGATTCTTGGATGACTCTAAATCGGTTCCCTTATTAGTAAATGTGGATGTGTGAGACTGAGGTGCCCTGTCTGCCTCATACCTAGTATACTGGATGGATGGTTGGACAGAAAACTGTAGCCATGTTCATTACACTCAAAGGCTGAATTCAAAGTGTGTCTTCCTTTAATGAGGCTTCATATGAAACGGTATTAAAAAGTGATTAATCATGCAGTCATTTTCAACTCCATCATTTAAATGTGTGACACTACAAGGTAAACCATTACAAGTCAGTGCTGACTGGTCTCATCATCATGCTCTCAAACTATGCACAGATCACATATGTTTATCTCTGCACTAATTCTATAATGGGATACAATTTGCAATAACTGAAATCATTTTTGCCTTGAAATATCAGTGATTTTCCAACTTTATTAATTAAGTAAAATCTTGTGGGATTTTAAAATAATAGATGCAACCCCCGCAAATCCAAGCCATGATTAAATTCCTAAGTTTCAAACATTTTTATTTTTTATAATGGAATTTAAAATTTGCCCTTTTCCCTTTTGCTAATGCATTCCTTTACAACCTATGCCATTTTCCTGTGTAAGTTACGTTCGGAAGTGTATTTGCTGTTAAGACCTTTTTAATCACAGTAAGATATGAATTGATATAAACCAGCCAGGACACAATTTACCTTGCATATTGAATAAAACAAATAGTTGGACTGCGGTAGTTTTCCCTCTTGTCACTGAAGCCACCCTTGTGTGACAGAATGCATGTGTGAGATATTTGTCTTCCAGAATCATTAATAATGATCTACACCACAGCCTGCTTCAGCTGTATCTTATTCTTACAAATTCTAATGCTGTGAAATTATCCACCCTGACAAAATTGCACAACCCATAATAACAAAAATGCAATCATTTGACTTTTTATATTCTGAGCAAACACTGCCTGTCCACACTACCTTCAATGAACACAAACAGATCTGTATATGAGGTCTGATCTGCTGATTTTCCTGCACTTTCCCTATTTTTTACATGGCTTCTCACACATCACTCCTCTCCTCAGTTATCATATAAAGTATACTTCTCTCAAATAGAATGCTAAAGGACTTTATATTGTCATGTTTAATTAATCATTGAGATTAATTATGTTACACTGGGTTTAATAATAATATATTTTAATAATAATACTTTATGTGCTTATATCTATAAACTTCGGTGCCCATCCCACAGTTGTGGCCAGTCTACTGCTCGCGTTGTGAAGAGGGGGCTGAACACACCCCAAGGAGACGTGGTCGCTCCTCCGAAACCCCCCTCTTAAATGGTGATACAAAGGGAAACAAATGCAGTTTTTTTTTTAACCTACTCTTTGCTCGATTAGCTGCTGGTTTGCTGCTGCTGCTGCTGCTGTGCCGTGTGATCTGCATCTCGCGTGGCACTTTGAATATTTAAAAACCTGTACAGCAGCTGCCCTACTCTTTGTCTTTCATTTCCCGCCCCAGGCGTGGATAAATCTTTTGGCATTCTTGGTTAAGTTTCATCTCGCGGGAGGTGAGTTTTTCATATTTTTTAGTTTATAATTTAAAAACAGAATAAGAATCTGAAAATCTAACAACATCATATTAAAGTTCGATACATTCTGAAAAGAATGATACCAAACATATATATGTAGGTTTTAAAATAAGCCAGATTTAAAGCATGACAAAAAACATGACATATAGTAAAAAAGTTGCACAAAATTGTTGCACTTTTAGGCTTAGGATTTTATATATAGAGTAGATATTGCATGATTTAATAATTTACCTTTTATATACAGGTGTCATAGTTGTAAATATGCACTGTGAACACAAAAATAAACTTAAATTTAATCAACTAACACAATTACAAAACATTGTTTTCACTTCACTGCCCCAACTCTCTTTCTCATCAACGGTCTGTATTTTTGCAGATACAGAACCCTTATTCGTAACCCCCTGAAATTAGTTCCTAATGCTCGCATCAGAATGAGCTGCCTCTAGCACTCCTAGATCCTTCTGCACCCCTGAACCTTCTATGACACTGTGAGGGACTGCTGGCCGTGTATCCCGGCCAACACCCCCAAACCACCAGATGGAGCCATCCCTGCAACATGGAAGGGCTCCGAATTCCAGCAGGGCATCATGGAACTTGTAGTTTTTCACCACAGCCTTGTTGGATACCATGGGGGCCACCAGAGGACGCTGCAGGGAGGCCCAGGGACTTATACTTTCCTTATAGCCCAGAAGTAATTCACAATTGCGGAAACGGAAGGAATGATATACTTCCGGGCTGAAGAAAAAGAGAAAATTACCCAACCCAGAAGTTTTGGATAATCACATGGACTGAGGGCTCAAACACTTCCGGGTCAAGGAATATAAAGGACTGTGGGAGATCCCAGACAGATGAGCTGAGTTGGGAGGCAGGGTGGCTAAGCGTCTGGGAGTTTGGAGGATTGGATTATTGTATTGTATTGTTTATTGAGTATTTGGGAGTGGAGGGTGCTTTGTGCACTTATTTATAATAATAAATATTATTATTGGACTTTTACCTGGTGTCTGACGTGGTGTCTGAGGGTACAAGGGAGCGAGAGAGCCCTAATCTGTCACAGACACATAAAGGGGTGGGTCTCTCTCTGGCAGCCTCTCAGTTTTGGTACCTCAAACTCACCCATGAATGGGCAACATGACCCCAGCTTGCACAGGTACTGGCACTCTGCTCCCATTGGCTACCTAGGAGGTTTCACATTCTCCTTGGGTGGTACTTGCTCTGTAAGCAGAGGTTCGGGCACAGCCACAGCCTCCTCACAGCTAAAGTGTTCACTCTGCCTTTAGCCCATCTAGAGTATCATAACTTATAGGGTGGTCAACCCCTAGCAGTCCATATCATCTCACTGAGGTGTATACAGGACTCTCCATTTGTAAGTGCTGTACCCTCTTTTGAAGTTTGTTGTCTGACATTGCTCTCCCTTTTAGTAATGTTGGTAGTGCCTTTAGCCCTGATAACGTCTTGTTGGCCAGTACAACTTTACATTAAAATATCAAGCATACAGTGTAGCTCTGATAAATAATAATAATTATAACACTTTACATTTATATAGCACTTCTCTCACTACTCAAAGCACTTTAAATAGTGAGAAGGGGAACCACTTTAGCCATCACTAATGTGTAGCATCCACTTAAATGTTACGATGGTAGCCATTTTGTGCCAGGGCACTCACATTAGCTGTTAGGTAGTAAAGGGTTGAGAAATAGATAGTCCATTAGAGACAGGTTATGGTTAGGCAGCCAGAATGACTAGAATGGTGGGCAACTTAGCCAGGATACTAGATACACCCTACTCTTTACAAAGGATGCCCAGGGATCTTTTGCATCCACCAAGAGTCAGGACCTCAATTTCACATCTCATCCGGAGGATGACGCCACATTTTCACAGCACAGTATCCCCGTCTCTGCACTAGAGCACTGAGATCCAAATACAGACCACAGGGTAAGCACTCCCTGCTGGCCTCACCAACACCACTGTCATTTCTGAAGACTACGATCTGGTCACTCATTTTTATACCAGTTTCACTGTTCAGCATTGTAGGGAACTGATGTCTATTAATAGAGTTAATAGGATAAACAAAGAAACCGGCTCTTAAATCAACAACAGCCAGGCACAAGCCAGACACAAGCATAGTCTTGCACATTCATTTTAAATTAGCTATTAGAGCTAACTGCATATCTTCAGATTCTAAGAGAAAGCCATGCAGATATGCAGAGAATGTGTAAACACTACAGAGAGGGCATCCCAGCCAGGCATCAATCTGGGGCAAAAGCACTTGGCTGTGGGCAAAAAAACAGAAAATTTAAAAAGATTCACTCATTTATAGATGTTTTTTAACAAATCACATGATCAGATTCAGTAATTACAATATACTGCTAAAATGCAATACTGAGTAAAATTAACTGAACAGAAGCATGACAACGAAGAGTTAACAGAGTTCCACAAGATCAAAGAGTTGTGTTTGTTTTCAGGAGCTTTTTATTAAAGAGACAAACCTTTCTGTATTTCAATATTAGCCATAGATCATGCAGAAGCATAGATAGTACCATGTGCTTTGTTACCTCAAACATAATTATACATTTGCAAACCATACACTAGCTCTATTTTACAGACATTTACTTAACGACAGTCAGAAAAATATCTCCAGTTTAATTACAGAAATTACATTTCTCCCGCTATTGCACTTCTATATTTAACAATAGATTTAACTTGAGTCTGGTGTAATCTTCTCTACAAATAACAACTCAGCTCTCGGGTTATCTACTCCAAAGTCTGCCTACCTCCTATATCATCAATAATAACCATCTAATTATAGTACACTTTGACAAGCTGGCAATAGAATAGGTGCTTTATAAAGTGTAGTGTCAGAGGGCAGTGCTGTCACCTCACAAGTTCAAACCCATAGTCAGATGCTTGTTGAATTGAATACATAGGCAGATTTCATTAGGATGCTCTGGTTTCAGCCCACAACTCATAGACATGCACAGACTGACTCACTCTGATTTGAAATGTAAACCTCCCCGGTGTGGATATGAATATACAGGATGTGCATCCGTGCAATAAACTAGTCTGCAGTTCAGGAGACAGAGTATCGGTCTTGCTTTACTTCCTCTAATCTCAAGGACCAGAACTGACTATGCCAATATCAAAAATGCTTCTCATTCATTCATTTTCCACCACTTATCCAGGACTGGGTCATGGGGGGCTGCAGCCTGAGCAGTGAGGCCCATACGTCCCTTTCCCCAGTCACACTTGCCAACTCATGCCAAGGTGTTTCCAGACCATCTGGGAGATAAAATCCTCCTAGCAAGCCCTGGGTCTTCCCCAGGGTCTCCCCCTGGCTGGTCCAGGCATAAGTATAATATGTCACTGTACTCTGTGCAAATATATCTTATAGAACCTGATTTTACTCATGTGCGGTGCAGCAGAAACATAGCCAGATTAAGCACAGAAGGTGACACAAAGAACTGCCAGGCATGCAACATGACAAAAAGATGGACTAGGACAAATGGAAACCATGCACAGTCAGACTATGGGATGCTGTAACCTTGTGCTATTTCTCTCTGTTAAGTCAGCACAAAAATTGTGTCCTTGTTTGGAGAGTATTGTTGCCTTGTATAAAGCCTTGGAACATTGACCAGCACACCTTTGAAGCCAACAAACTGATGGAAGACGTTGCCACCTGCTCATGAGAATGCCATTCATTTCTGCATTGACAACACCAATATACTCCAATCCTCGGGCCCTCGGGTTCAACAACTTGTACTATCTACAGTGTAAGCTGACATTAAACAAAGCTAAGTTATTTCTCATACGTGATTTCTTACCGCCATCACTAGGGAGGAGTATTGTCTTTTATGTTATATCGATAGATAGATAGATAGATAGATAGATAGATAGATAGATAGATAGATAGATAGATAGATAGATAGATAGATACTTTATTAAAAATTTGGGTTAAGTAACACGCCCTAATCACAAATGAACTAATTCCCAGGGAGCGACACCTGGGAGGCATCCATATCAGATTCCCAAACAACCTCAACTGGCTCCTCTAAATGCAGATGGTCAGCAGCTCTACTCCTAGTATTACTCCAGGGTGTCTGCACTTCTCAACCTATCTCTAAGGGAGAGTCCATCCACCCTGCAGAGAGCATTCATTTTGGCCATTTGTACCTGAGATCTCGTCCTTTCAGTCACTACCCAAAGTTCATGACCATAGGTGAGGTCATGTATGTAGACTGACTGGTAAATCAAGAGCTTTGCTTTCTGACTCAGCCCCTTCTTCACCATTACAGATCGGTATATCAACTGCATAACGATGTTCACTGCCCCAATCTGTCTGCTGATCTCACCGTCCCTGTTACCCCAACTCATGAACAAGAACCCAAGATATTTAAACCCCTCCACTTGAGGCAGTAGTTCTCCTCCCATTCGGAATGGACAGTCCACCTTTTTTACAGAGTACTACTGCCTCAGATTTAGAGGTCCTGATTGTCATCCCTGACCCTTTAAGCTCAGTTGCAAACTGTCTCAATGCATGCTGGAATTCAGCACAAAAATACTTTTGTAAGAATATTTGGAATATTTTGAAACCAAGGCTGGGTTTGCCTGTAACAAATACCATGGAGCATTCATCATCACTGATCAAACCCTGGCCACCCTGCATTCAGCTTTGCAGTAAACAAGATGTAAAAGTGGCTTAATCAGCTGAGCTAAAGAGAATGTCCTGTAGCCATGCTATTAACTGCAGATAGATAGATAGATAGATAGATAGATAGATAGATAGATAGATAGATAGATAGATAGATAGATAGATAGATAGATAGACTATATAAAGTTATAACAGATAGTGTAGATAATAAAGACACTATATAACAGATGAACAGATAAATATCAAAGGCACTCTATAACAGACTGGCAGACAGATATGAAAGGTGCTACATAACAGATAGACAGATCAATAACCATATGACAGACAGATAGATAGAGGAGTTGCTTTAGGAAAAAATCAACTTTTCCATCAATAAACACTCTATAAATACAGTACATTTATTTGATTCATGTTTAACTCTAAATACTGTATATTTATTTTATTCATGTTTAACTGTACATCCTTTGTATTCTACTACAAATTTTGTTAAGGATAACAACCTTATTTACAGCGTGAACCCTGCGTTTTTCTTCAACGATGATTTTTGGTTTTTGGGAGCATTGTTTTTATTCATTATCCTTATGAAGGTGCTTATTCCAGCACTGGGCCATATGCCATTACTGATTTAGGAAGTTTAAAGTTGAAAACTGGCATGTACAGAATTGCCTATCATGGTACTTACAGAACTAAGAAAGCAGATATACATACAGTACAATGGGGTTATCATAATTTTCTACTAACACCTAACCTTGTGATATCAAGCTACAAAAAATAAAATCAATGACTATGGTATGGCAGGTCCATGGCTTCAAAGAAAAAGGGGCCAGGTTTTAAATCCGTAAAGCCATATCACTTTCAGTGGGCCATGGGGAGTTAATTGAAATGGTTGGAGCGAGTCGCACCTGCATGTGTGGGTGCAGTTGTTCGCAACTACTTCATTGGCTTCCTGCGACATGTGATTAAGGCGCTGCGCCCACGGAGGTGTGGGTGTGTGTATATACAGGCCATCACAAAGGATAGGGAGATCAATAGATGGGTCGAGGAAAAGAAGAAAGAATGAGGTTAAAGGACATGAATGGCAGTTTTGAAGTTGCGATCTGGCCAACTGGAAGGAGGAGACAGCACGAGCTGGAGCCCTGCGAAGGAGCGTTAGGCTGTAGCGCTCCAGGGGCTAATCCATCCCACTGAATGATCGGGTGGAGTGAAGTGAGTAAGGCAGGTGTCCTCCCGATGGATCTGAGGGTTAGAGACTACGGGAACGAGAAGGAAGAAGGGAGGAGAGCCGACCTCGGACAGTCTGGCCGTGATGTCCTCAAGACAGCCAAGACGGAGGTCCGCCGAAAGGAGCTTGTGACTATTGGGTTTCCGCTGACTACAGGAGCTATGGTTGAGCCAGGCAGGATGAGATGGAGGTGTGCTGAGATCGTGATTAGAGAGACTGCATTTTAACTTTGGATTTTAACCTTGGATTTTAATGGGTTTATTTGGGGTTTTTTTATACTAACTTTTTACTGCTTTTATTTATTTATTTACTAGAACTGTGGAGCACTGATTTTGTTGCTGTTTTAATAAAAACACCTTTGCACTGATTGCACTATCTCCTGGCTTCATTAGAGAAATATCCTCATTTGTCAGCTCATCTCAGTGATATTACCGATGGTGTTGGGTTCAAGAGCTCCCAGAAGTTGGATGGGAGCATGGAGCAAACCTGCATCGTCACAATGACATCAAGTCTCAATTTTACAAGAAAATTTTTATTTGTTTACATTCACAGAACTGATAGCCTCTTCTCCAACTGATATCTGTTCAGATCTGTTTACACTGTTATGTTGTCTGTCATTCCTCTTCTTCCTTAGATAGACTCCTTTTATAACCTTTCGCATTCTCACTGCCCCTCCTAAGACTCTGGTCTCAGTGACATGCAGAACCTATGGACCTCAATAATCTCCAGAGTTTGAACCCTTTACACCTAATAGGGGTACCCCTGTAAAATTTGTCTAGGGAGGTGAGACAACTCAAAACTCGACTCCTATGATTGTCAGAAAATATAAATGAACCTCACCTAGGTGGTATTTACCCATTAGCACCTGGTAACCAAGCAATTCACATTCATATCGTGCTGAGCCCAAAGAATCTATTTGGAGTCACCAAGTAAGTTGAGAGGTTTGGTTCAGAGTACTACTGGACAAGTAACAGGTACTGTATGTGGGAACGCATCAGAGTTTAGCAATGAAAAGAGGCTCTTTGGACATGGTACATAACTTAATTTGTTAGAAAAAAAGCCACAGCTTTTGCAGGAGGTTGAAAAATACATTGTAGTCAGATAAACATACACACAGTACTGGAATCAGATCTCTTGAGTTTACAAAAGTATAGAGTCCCATGACAGTTGCTGTGTGCCTCTTGTGTCTTGCATTGGAGAGAAAGTACACATATGAGGTAGGCAAAAAGGTGCATATTATCATCTCACCTGTTGATGGTTTCCATGTACACAAAATAAAAGAGCGCCAGAATCTTAGTAAATATTCAACGTGGGTATCAGAGTTGCATCTGTTCTTTATTTTTTGATGAAGTTGTTGTTTTCATCTGACTGTGACCTCAAGTGCACTCTGGAGGGTCTTGTGGTTTGAAGTGACAATTTATGGGATGAGACTGAGCACACACAAGTCAGAGGTTATGGAGTTCCCCTAGCCAAGACTGGTTCATTCTCTAAATATTGAGTGGGAATCAACCTCCCTAGAATGATAAGTTTAAACAGTTTGTGGTCTATGTCACAAGTGACAGGAAAAGGCAAATGTGAGATCAATCAGTCTAAGCAGGTTGTTTATTGGAGACGGTGAACCAAATAGAGTTAGGGAAGCAACAGCCAAGTCCTCATTAAAAGTATTACATTTACCAGTCAATTTAAATCCCCGTCTCCACATATGGTCTCCGTGACCAAAAGAATGAGACCACCAATACATATAGTGCAAATGGAGGTCTTGCATATGGGCCTACACATGACCTCTCTGACAAACTGAGAAGGCCAGGCCTGGATTTCAAGTGAGGATGTCCCTTGGGTATCTCCCAGGAGATACTTAGGATGGCCCACTACAGTTGGGGAATGTTTCCAGGGTCGTGAAAGTCTGATCTTAGTGATATTGCATGTTACAACTGCAACTCTCACCAGGAGTACATCTTGCCTGAAGAAGCAACTTGGGTTGCCTTAAAAGCGCACATATTGTAATCTTTTTAGTTAGCCAATAAAAGGTGTCATTTTGCTTGACTTCTCATTGCATCCATAATAGCTAACACGGTACAACACCCTACATCACCAGGAAGTCAAGAATTTCTGTCTTCTGTCTACAGATCATTCACCTTTCTTATGCACTACAAATACAGCCAAGTAACATTCAGGCATGTGCCTGATCGGCATATCGTGACACAGAAGTATGGCCTGCTTTCGACGGCATAGCCTACATGCATTGTTAGGGTGTAGGCTTGATGCAAAGGTATAAATCAGCCTTTAGATCAATCTGTCCTGCAGCTGTTTACAGCAGACGCTGTACCAAATGGTGGTGGTGAAGCCTGAGCCAAGTCCGCAGAAAAGTACTTCATTTTACTGATCAATTTATATCCCCATCATCACATATGGTCTCAAGCTTTAGGTAGCACCCAAAGGAATGAGACCACCTATACAAATAGCCAAGATGTTGCCTCTGATTTACAATCATACAGTGCAGCATAAAACATGCAAGTTACTGAATGTAAATTAGAGTAGACTAAGAACTGTAAACTAAAGGGCAAAGCTACAAAAATAAGGCAAAGGAATAAAATGAACTTCGGTGGTTAGCACTGCGACCTCACATTTCCACAGCCTGGTCACTATCTGTGTACAGTTTCCATGTGCATGCAGGGTTTTTCCTGTAACAGTTCAGTTTTCCATCCACATTCCAAAGACATAATTGATTTGATAATTAACACTGTCCCAGTATGACTGAGCGTACCCTGAAATGGACGGGCACCCCATCCAAGGTTGGTCACCATCTTGTACCTGATGCGACCCATACAAGCACCAGCTCTCCTAAAACCCGAACTCGATAAGCAGGTTAGAGAAAGGATGGCCAGATCAATAAATTTAAGTGTCAAATTTAAATTATCTGTTTTCCTGTTTACTTTAAATGGCTCTCCTAATTCTTCTTTTCTTTAACTTTACAGTCCTTCCTTAAAATTATCCCACTTTCTTCTCACTTTTCCTCTTCCCCGCATTCCATTAAGCTTTTACAATTTTACAAAGAGTATGCTAATGCCTGTTTATCACTTAATACTGGAAGCTCATTATGGCAATAACACGTCTGAGGCAGCCTTTCTCACATTTAGTTCTCTCCAGAAATGAAGCGAGACACTAATGAAAATCGGAATGCGACGTAGAGTACAAAGCACTCACCCCATGCAGTGCAGGTATCTGCATCTACTTGTGCTACCTAATGCTGCCACACAGCACATTATTTATTTGTGGTTAGTTAATGTTGACTAAGTGTACGCTAAGCAGTGTGCCCTAGTGACAATGACAATGGAATGGATGCTAATTAAAATTTCACCCAGTAACTCATATTGTAACCGTGAGCAAGGCACTTAACATGCATACACTTGTGCTCCTGATATATATATATATATATATATATATATATATATATATATATATATATATATATATATATATATATATTTATACAGTTAAATTATGTAAAATCCATCAGCTGATTAAATATAGGCAATGCCTAAAACTATATATTCCTTTAGCAACAGCTGGTACCGAAGGTGAAAGTTTTGGTAGGTATGCCAGCCCTCTTCACCTAACTGAGTGACATTGCAGGTAGAACCGCAAGTGTGACCAAAACTAAACATTTACATGTCTTTCTGTGGTAGTTGGGGCCAAAAATGCCAGCATAAATATACAAGGAAGCCATCATTTAACAGGAGAACTGTTGTCACAAAGACCTGATGAAACCGACACAACGTGAAGAGCCACAACCTGTCAGTCAACGGCAGGGCCTGTCTGAATGCACAACATGCCTTATCATGGATGAATATGGCAACTGAAAATTCATAGTCCTGTTTAAAAACAACAAATAGACGTACTTGACGTGGGATTAAGGAACACAAAAACAGGATATCACACGATTAGAAACAAAATCACATAAGCAGCGTCTACACTACTACATTTTTATATAAAAACAGCATTTTGAATCTCTGTATACACTAGTGTTTTCAAATTATTTATGAAACTATCTCAGCCCACAGTAACACAACCAAAGACACATATGATATTGACATTCTACATGCATGTATCGCTGGAAACAGGAAAAGGAAGTGTCCTTCTTGAAGGGATGGTTATGCCACTGGCTGCAGGATTTATCGCAAAACTGTAGCAATCAATAAATTATTATTTGCCTTTTGCACAAGTATGTAGCATTCAAACAGTAAAATGTCATTTAGATACATACAGATGAACAACACAACAAGTGCCATTGAAAACGACTCTTCTGTGCCTGCTATGTTTGAATACGGTTTTCTTCTATGAAGGGTGACCAATAGGGGAATGAAAAGTTGTAATTAGCTGTATCCAATTAGGGAAAGACCACATAATAAGCACAAACCAATTAAAGTGTACATTTTCAAATTTCTTCATTTTTACCAATCCACACTACAATGTTTTCCACAGTTATATGCCTCTGGAGATTGCTTTCAAATGACTTCATTTTGGAGGATTAAAAACACCAGAGAAGTGTGGATGAAAAGGAAAAATAAACACTAATGTCTGCATTTTGAAATGCCAACGTATTAGTGCGGACATAGCCATGATTATTGAAGATGTGAGAACCAGTATATGCTGAAGAATAAAATAAAAAATAGTAGCCCATTGATCCATCTTGCTTAGGGTCAACAAATGTAGGCTAGTAGTTGCGAGGTGAAAGTGTGGGGTATGCTTTCATGGGGCAAACTAATTACGAGAAAATATTGGAATTTCATGGCAATTAGGTGCCTCACTTCAGAGCAACAGCATCTCCAAGTGAGAAAATATACTATGGTACATGGGTAGGAAAGTCAGGGAACAGAGCTGTACATTCAGCTTAATACAGGAACTTCCCCAGTTACAGGACCTGATCTCAGTCAAACTGAAGGCCATTGGTGGGACAAGCTACGGGAATTAAATATCCATCCATCCATTATCCAACCCACTATATCCTAATTACAGGGTCACGGGGGTCTGCTGTAGCCAATCCCAGCCAACACAGAGCGCAAGGCAGGAAACAAACCCTGGGCAGGGTGCCAGCACACAGCAGGACACACACAAAGGACAATTTAGGATCACCAATGCACCTAACCTGCATGTCTTTGGACTGTGGGAGGAAACCAGAGTACCCGGAGGAAACCCATGCAGACACAGGGAGAACATGCTAACTCCACACAGGGAGGACCCGGGTCTCCTAACTGCGAGGCAGCAGCACTACTCACTGTGCCACTGTGCCACCAAGTAAATATCCAACCCATGATAATTTATAATATAACAACTGCGAGAACACTGATGTCAGCATCACACAGCATTCTTCTGTGTTTTCCAGAATTGGTTGAGGCTGCCGTAAAAGCAAATGGAGGATGAACAAATTATTCAGTAGGTGTTCCTAATAAAGTGGCAACACAGTAGACAGATCATTCATCTGCTCCAGCAGCAATCCAGACCATACAATGCATACAAAGTGCAAACAGTAAAAAAAAAAGAATAAACCTATACCCGTTTTTAAAGACCCAGAACGCTACCCACAAGTAATATTTTAAAGTAACACCTTCTTCTGTACAAGGACTACCACTAATTATATAAAACCCTATCCCAAGATGCTTTACAATTAAGAAATAAAGTACAAATGTATTTTTATAAGCGGAGCACTTGCAGCTTCAGTCACAGAGAAAGCCATAGCTGTGGACTGAAGTGACATCTCTGGTATGACAACCCAGCCTGTAGCCGCTAAAGAACCAGTAGCTAATGGTGCTCCAGATCAATGTTCTCTTAGAGGGAATGGGCAGCATTAGTCAGGATGGCCTGTAATTGTGCCATCATCTGCTTTTCACCACCACCTTCAGTGAGTCCAGTGAGATTCCTGGAGTACATTGGCCTGCTTTCATTAAAAGAAAGTTACAAATCCTAAATACACAGTGCAGTTTCTTCCATCATTCAATGAACGGCTAGGTGAAATAACCAGCTCAGGGTGAGAAAGTGTGGGGTCTGAAGCATAAACCTTAAGATACTTCATTGCGCACCCCAAAGTTCAGAAGGTGGCTGGTGGGCTTTTGATTTAGACACTATTGTCCAATTTGTCTATCTGTAGCCCAATATTCAATTAACATAATAATTCACTTCTTGACCTCTTAATCTTTTTACCTATCATATTGCTGACGACACATGTATATTTGTTCATTTTAGTAATATATTTATTTCTTTTAATAATGATATTTGTGCAACTCATATAATTTCTAGAGATTCTTTTCTGTCTTGTATCCAATGGGAATGATTTTGCCATTTGCAATTCTTTAGTGGAAACGTCAAGTTTGGAATGTGGATAGATGAATGGGTGTCTGCGCAGCTTGGTGTCTTTTTACATTGTACTCAGTCTTGTGATTTTTAAGTGAGATTCTTGTTTGGGACTTTTTAGAGGATAATAAATGATCAGAGTTGAATGTTTTTTTTTTACAAGTAACAATAATAATGTGACTGCTACACAGAAAAAAGTATAACATTGATGTTGTTCATTCAACGGAAATTTTCTCTTTCAAGCAACTTAAGATTAGTCATTTAGTGTTGTAGCTTGAAATATTTGGTTTCAGAAACGTTTAAAAAATATTGTATATTTAAGAGTTACACTGTAAAATGCTTGTGTATTTGCACTAGATTTTTAAATGAATGTACAAAGTACAGCATTGGAATGTGTTATGTTCATAATATTTCTAATAGCATAAAAACAGTTTATGACCAATAAGCCATTTTAAATTGTAACAACTTAAAAAAATAGATTAACTTCAGTATAAAACAAGTGAATTACATCCAATCACTCTAAACGATTTGCCTCAACTTAAAAATTGCGGGTTCAATATGATAAAAAGAATTATATTGGTTCATGCTAAAAATATTAATATTAAGTGTGAATCATTACCTTAATTATTTTAAATTGAATGGAAGTTATAATTTATTTTTAAACACTTCCTTAAAATGTAAGTGATTTGATACTTTGTGATTTAAAATATAGGTAACCATTAATAAAGTGTATCTTACACAAAGAATAGCTTACAATGCTGGCCTACAATGACTGCAGAAACAGCTCAACAGGAATGCTAAATAGGCAAGGAGCTCCTTTGTGGACATAAATTTATAGGAAGCAGGTTAAGTGGCGCAGTGATGACTGTTGCTGCCTCACAACAGCAGGGACATGGAGATCAGGCTGAAAATTGAACCTGTCTGTCTGGAGTTTGCGTTCTTTTTCTTTATGGGTCATCTTGTTTTCTGTCACCTCCTAAAGACATTCTTATTGGGTTAATTGGCACGTGGATGGATCGAGTGTTCTCTGCCATGAACTGGTTTCTGGCTTGTACCAAATTCTGCGGGACATACTACCTGCAACCCTTTAATAGAAAAAAATGGGTTCAGAAAAAGGGTGGATGATTAGCTGTTGTCCCCATATTAGCACTTAATCCACTAAACCAAAATTACTAATATTACTCTTAGTTGGCGAACTAAAAAGTAAGTCACGATAACAAGAATTATTTCCATGTCACTAGAATGAGAATCTGACTTATAATAACCCAGAAATCAAAAGTATATGTCAGTCATCAACTGTTAGTAATGATATACATTTTGTGCGTGCGCAAGTCTAAATGAAGACTGTATATTTGGTATAAAGTAAAAACATTAAAACGTAATTCTAATGCTACTACCACTTAGGAGACAGACCCCTGTTGCGGCGAGTTATCTCTACGTGGGTAAATTGTAAGTGGAAAATGCGTCTGAAAATGTTAAAAGCAGGAGAAACATATAGAGAAAAAAGAATCGAACCAGTGATTTTTGTAATGAAACGTGCTTTTAAAAAGACAACATCTAGCTTACAATTAATTACAGTAACAGTGGATAAAAAGTGAAGTGTTTGTTAAAAGTATGAAATGAGAGAGAACATAAATAGGGGACAGATCACGAATGTCAGCTCTAACAGCTGCAGACGAAATAATTCACCGAATGAATGGGAACGATTAAAAGAAAAAGGTCTACTTAATTTTAAAAGGAGTGGTTTCGATAAAAGTGTTTTGTATAGCGACCCTTAAACGAAGTCCTGCGCTCGTACCACCCGTGACGCGCGCTAAAGGTGCATAACCGCAGACCCTCCGGGGGTCGCTCATTCAGAAAGACAATGACCGTTCCTTCAGGCTTTGTTTCCGTCACGATCACCCCCCCTTCAGCGATGAACTTGACGTTGTCGTCACGATGGAAAGAAGGAAGCCGTTCAGCGCCCACGCATTGCTCGGAAATGCCAAAATAAAAGTGGCAATGAGAAGCACCCCGGCGGTCGGCGAAGACGGTTACTCTACTTACCGTTACACCTCTGGAAAGGGTGCATCAATGGTACTGAGCGGACAGCGTCCTTCGCAAAACGCGACCTGAAGTACACACCATCCAGAGAGTCGAGACGTGAACCAAGTCCCAGATATAAAGGAATTAAAAACACATTCTCTGCTGGTAAATGATTACCGGTTGTACTAGCATCAAACCGAATCTGAAGGAGAAAAACAAAAACGTCTTCTTATGTTGTCCACAATATTTCTACATAATGGACGAGACAACATCTGCATGCATGTAATTCATTACACGTTCATAGTCGTTTCGCTATAGATCACAGACCGCTTGGATGCACCCTGCGTTCGGCTACATCGCGAATGATACAAAGCAACAAAAAGCACACGCACTAATACAAGTACCACCCCCGCTCGTGATTGACAGCGACTTCGGCCAATCGCCGACAAACGCTCACACTGCCTGTTTAAAAATCTGTCCAGCCCATTTGTGTACAGACAGAGCCGCGCGTAAGTAATCTCAAGGCTGGCAGTAGATAATATAGAAGACTTGGCGTTTGACTTACTGGCAACCGGCATCCTTCTTGCAACGAACGAATCAATTCGTAATTCGATGGGGATAAATATCAGTAGAAAGGAGAATTTGTTAAGGAGAGGTGCTGAGAGAGAACCGTCCGTTGAACGGGCACAATAGTTGCATTTCGCACCCACAAGATGTATATGGCGATTACAAATACTTTAGACTGCAGTAAGTCATCTTATGTAGCGCCTTTTACAGAGCGCACAGGAATACATGTAAAAATAACAAATGAGCTCTGAAAATCATTCAGGTTCAAGGCACTTCAAAACCTACAGCTGACCACATACTGGTGAGTGTTAGAAAGAGTCTTCAAAAGTTATAATGGAAATTAAGTCAATAGAAACAGGCTGACAGTAAAGATAGTCCTGACAGTGTTACTAGGATAAAAGACGACGCAAAAAAGATTCCAAAGCACAGGAAAATAAAGAGTAACAACTTGTTACATTTACCTTAGAAGTCAGATGTCAGAGCCGGGAATGACGTCACAAACAAGTGGACACATCCAGGAACACTTTTGTTGTCATTGTCCATCAAAATAAAGCAGCAGTTGATAATAACACATTACTGTACACGGTATTTCACATATCCAAACACTATACAAACATGTCCACAGATAGAGGTTGGACAGTACTGTGTGTACAACTGATTTAATATAACACAAATAAATAGATGTGCTAATAAACACTATAATGCTACAGCTATGTGGCATGGTGGCGCAGTGGGTAGCACTGCTGCCTTGCAGTTAGGAGACCTGGGTCCTCCCTGCATGGAATTTGCATGTTCTCCTCTCCGAGTGCTCCGGTTTCCTCCCACATTCTAAATTGTCCTGTGGTGGGCTGGTGCCCTGCCCGGGGTTTGTTTCCTGCCTTGCACCCTGTGTTTGCTGGGATTGGCTCCAGCAGATCCCCGTGACCCTGTAGCTAGGATATAGCGGAATGGATGGATGGATGCTACAGCTCTCATTAAAGTTCACAGAGTATGTTGCCATTTTGAATTGACGTCATGATCTGAAGTTGAATAAATTCAAACTTGACAGACCACCTCTGAGTTTCCAAAGTGGAAATCCGACTTAAGGGGGCATTTCAGTTGAAAATTCTAAACTCAAAAATTCTGACTTCCCACTTCAAATGGCTTGCAGCATCATGATCCAGGCCAAACAAAAAGTATGAAATGTTGGTGCTCACAATACACTTAAAACGGTGTAGTGAAATAATGCATTTCAAGTTTAATGTTGCGAAGAGTCACAAAATAAAAAAATAATAAATGTTAGTACTAAATTCCTTGGCCTCTGCATTAGTGATTTTTAAAAGCCAAGGAATTACTATAAATATTTAAAATAAATGTCAAATCATGAGAAAACTAACATCAGGAATTGATTAAATCAATCAGAAAGTATATAAAGAGAAATGTAAATTTTAAAAAGAACAGCTCATATTATTGAAGAAAATACTGAGCATAACAAACATTGGTGTTATTGAGTCCCTACTTATAACCTTTTGTGTCATGAACTTGGGAGTACATTAGCATAAATTTCCAAAAATAATCAACAAGTGGAAGGATCCATCAGCCTTCAGCTTGCTGACATTAAGAGCAGATGAAGAACCTTTATAAATAAAAATAGTTTATTATACAAAATGCTCTGTAGCACAAGGAAGCTCGGATGAACAGAAAAGGCACAACAGGATTTGTCGAAACAACACAGGCAATCCAAGGCAAACAAGTCCCAAAAACACAAATCCAGAAGAGAAGTAGAAAAAACAGAGCAGGTGGTCCAAATCCAGTAAATCCAAAAAAAAGGCACAATGATAATAATCACTAAAACTCACCAAACCCACCAATTGCATTCAATCAGGCCGCATGTGACCAGTGGCTCTCCTCAGCCTGTATAGTTCCACACAGATACAGACTGGTGGTCATGCCTCTTGTCGACCACCCACAATGCACTTGGAACATAACAGAATAAATGTCGATATACAGAAGCTAATTTACACAAAAATGAAATTTTAGAAACAAAACATAAATACAGACGGTAAACATATGAAACACACTTTAAATGACATAAAGAAGACATAAAAAGGAACATAAACAGAGAACAAAGGACGCAATCAGACAGAAGACTCCCTACTCCTTTATCTCCTAACTTCTCCTGTCACTCATCTCCAAAGAGCCCCTCACAGAACAGAAGCTCTCCATCATTTACAGCATTCATTCCACCCTTTCTGCTCCCTCACAGTGCATCACAAGCTGCCTGTCATGTCACAATATATTAAGAAAACATAGCAGAATTTAAAAAGAAAATTACAATACAGAAGAACATTAACATAAATACAGAATAACATTACTGTCACTGATTTTTATTTTCGACACGTTTTTCAACTCAATCGGCATCACACTTTGTATCATTCACTGTAGTTCTTCCTACTCTGTACATGGAAGCAATATGTGAAGCACTTTTACTGTTTAGTAAACATTTAATAACTGTGACTATTCCAACAAGTTTTTCTCCCATAACAATGTATTGTAGATTAATTATAACAAAGGAGAAAAGCTACGAAATGCTGTTAAAACTAAAGGTGCGTAACTGACATTGTGATTTCAAAATGCGGCATGACACATGGTGTTGGGGAAGAACACTACGTGCTAGCACAAGGGAGAGTTGCTCTAATGTGTAATAGGTGGCCCTGACGGTTAACGGAGACTGGTGGTCTAGGAGAAAGTTTTCATCTCAGGGCCTCAGTGAAGAAAACTTGTGTTTGTTTCATCAGGTCCTTGTCAGGGATTTGCACCCTGTGAACACATTAACTAAGACTAATAATAGCAGTAGAGTGTTGTACCGTGTTAGCCATAAATTGATACAGGAGAAAGTAGGGTGAAATGACACCTTTTATTGGCTAACTAAATAGATTACAAATGCAAGCTTTCGAGGCAGCTAAGGCCCCTTCTTCAGGCAAGATGTAATCAAGGTGTAACAAAGAAACTGAAAAATACTCTTGCTTATATTGGGACAGCAAAGTGATTTTTTTCTTTCATCTTAACAACCTTTTTGTTCAAAATGTTAGCAAAATGAATACGTCTGAGATGAATGAAACCTGAAAGAAGAGAACAATGAACTACTAAAATGTATAGATAAGATAACCATCACTAGGTTTTTTTGAAGTGCATTGTCTGAAATTTAGGCCTCTGATGTAGTCAGCTGGTCAATCAGTCTGTTAGTCCACATATCTGCTCATAAAACTCTTGTCTCTATTCAGACCATTTTGTAGAGTGTTGAATTTAAGCATAAGTTTGTATTCCCATTCTCTCCGCTCCTGTTGGGTCTTGAAATTACCCATAAGCACAGTGACCCTCAGATCCTTTATGCTGTGGCCATTACTGTTAAAGTGTGCTGCCAGCGGAGGATCAATACTGTTCTGATTAATATGAAATCTATGTGACTTCATTCGCTGGTGCAGTGTCTGACCAGTTTCCCCTACATACAGTCCAGTGACCAGCTGACTACATCAGAGGCCTATCTTACAGACAATGCACTTCAAAAAAACCTTGCAGGACTTTCTCTAGTGATGGTTATCTTATCTCTACATTTTATTAGTTCATTGTTCTCTTCTTTCAGGGTTAATTCATCTCAGGTGTATTCATTTTGCTAACATTTCAACAAAAAGGTTGTTAAGATGAAAGAAAAAAATCACTTTGCTGTCCCAATATAAGCAAGAGTATTTTTCAGTTTCTTTGTTACACCTTGCCTGATGAAGGGGCCTTAGCTGCCTCGAAAGGTTGCATTTGTAATTTATTTAGTTAGCCAATAAAAGGTGTCATTTCACCCTACTTTTTCCTGTATAAGACTAATAATATAAGACAATAATATTAATAAATTAACAAAATAAAAATGATTGGTTCATACTCAGAAAATAACAAATATAAATCATTAATCAATAAAATATTGTTATTTTAGTCACTTAACAAAATATTGTACATTTTGGATTTTTTCATTATTGTCATGATAGAAATTATTATTTGTGTCATTTCATTTGCTTGTTCTTTTTTGTTGATTTCAGTTAAGTTTGTATAGGCAGCTGCTTACTGGCTGCTCAAGGTCAAATGAATAAAGTAAGTCCTTGTAGGCTTGACACACGTTTTTAGGTCCCTTCTTTAGGTTACGGTAGCTTTAGTGTCTATCAGAATTTCACACCATATGTCGTCTCCTTGGCCTGTCTCCATGTCACTTCAAAATCTCTTGATACAGTGGCACATGTTGTAGTGACAGTCCTGTTATTTTTTCAAAAACCCTTTTTAAACCAGACAGGAAATGGACTGTGCTGATCAGCAATTTTAACTTCAACAAAACCTAAAAAAGCACCTTCAGTATTAGTATCAACAGAAACTGTTAACACGGTAGTTGTTTGGAATGAGAGCTGATAACAGACAGTGCATTCTCCTTGATCCTCCAGGATTATTACTGGTGTCTTTAATGGTCTCTAGAAGGAAGAATGAGATAATTCTTAAAGTTGCAAAATTATGACCAGAAGATTAAAAGTCTTTAAATGAGAAGGGTCACAGTGCAAGTAAGATTCAGGGCAGATATTAAGAGTGCCAGAGAGCTGGCTGAATCATGGCTATCAAACAAACATCCCATTAACGGACACTTGGACATGAACCCACCATATGCAGACTTAAAAAGAAGAACATCCAAATAATAAAAAGACTTTAAGATCAAACCCCACCTTGCTAATCCACTCCTCTTCCACCCACCTAGCCTCCCCTTCCTCATTTGCTATGTATTGGCTTTGATTCCTGTATGTCTAATCATTTTCCTCTGATGATGACATCTGGTAGGTGTTGAAAGCTCAGAAATAAAAGACTATTTTAAGGTAAATGATTCATTTTCTCCCTTTGTGGAAAAAAGTGTGTTAAGAACAACAATGAACACATCTCTCCATTATAATAAAAAAATCTTATTAGGGAGTAGGGAGATGAGACTTTTTATCCTGCAACGAGACATGATCTTTGAAAGAGAGACACTTTTGCGTCCCGCGTCATGAGACTTTGTGCCAAGAGATTTAACCACACCCGGGGCCAGAAATAAAAGACAAAGAGTAGATGACAAAGTAGAACATCGTAAAGAATTCAAAAATGCTGGTGTGAAACACATACAGAGCAGGTTAAGACATAATGGAAATATGAAATTCGAAAGTATTAAAAAAATGATAGTAAAGATCGCATTACCACAAACAAACAGAAATTATTACTCAGTGAAATAACAGAACAGCGAAAAGAGATTGAATATATTGTTCGGATTTAAACTTTAAGCCGGAGACTTGTAGATCGTCTAATTCGTGTTGCCATCAGGGAAAAGTAGTGTTTCTTCCCAATGAAGAGGCTTGAAAGTGAAATCCTGAGAGAAAATTTCAAGCCCCGCAAGACAAGACTTTATGCAAAGAGATTTGGAAAAGTCCTGCCCGCATCTAAAACATTTACCTCCACGCACATGGTTCAATCATTTCTTATTTGTGTGAATGCTACTGTCAGACACAGTTCGTGTAGAGAGAAAGAAATGATATTCACTCACGGGCAGTTATACGTTGCGTTGTCACGAAGTAATTTCAAACACGGAATCAAATTTCAATGCGATATTGACCAAAAGGTAAAAGAGAAAAGAGATTGAATATATAGACATAGGTGATATGACAGAAGTATGTACTGTAGATATTGTTTGGCTTTAAACTTTAAGTTGGAGACTTGTAGATTGTCTAATTCGTGTTGCCATCAGGCAAAAGCAGTGTTTCTTCCCAATGAAGAGGCATATCCGAGGGAATTAAAAGTTTTGTTGTTTGCGAGCGGCAGAGACGTGAAATTGCTGAAAGTAGAAATAAGAAAAAAGTAGAAAAGGATTCACTTTCTTATTTATAGCATCTGTTTATTTAAATAAAACCTATAGAAGATTTTTTAATACACCTCTTAAAACATTATGTGCAAAACTATATTCAGAATAATTTGAAATCTGTACACATGTGGAGCATTTTCTTTTTAAAAACTCTTACAGTGAGTAGTAAAAGTTAAAATTACTTTAATGAAGTAGAGCAAAATAAAATTATATCTACACCAGTACAGTTCTATAAAAGGTGCCTGGTAAGCCACTTCACAACCAGAAGATATGTATAAATTCATTATTCTCCCACCTCTGTAAGGAAGATTATGAATAAAAAATCATTATACAAAGACATTGATGTTTATAAGATTTTCATAGTCACATTGCTACACATTTGTGCTCCTTTTCAGCTAGATGCCTCTATTCTTTATCAACACAATCCCAGATTCTCTGCAATATAATGGGTGAGTAGGACTTAAAGTTACTCAACATTCTAGAAGAAATATATTTGAGTGTAGAAGGAGAAATTCCCAACATACATTGGAATGTACTTAAAAATGAGAGCTGCCTCTTCAGCTTTAGGATCTGAGAAACGATGAAAATTCTTTCTAGCTGCAAGAAGAAAAATGAAAGAGCAGTATTAAGGATCTGGACACTTGTCTCCACTAATGCTATAGAATTATAAGAAAAGCTGATAGAAAGTACCATCTTGTTCTGGTTACATGTTAAAATGCTTTTATTTCCTTCTCGTCCTGTAGATTATGAATACTGTATATGCTGTCATTACTGTATAAAATACTCACATTTAACTAACTTCATTAGCCTTAAAGCAAACAAACTGAATTGAAATTCTGAGTAAAGATTAACTATACAAATAAAGCACCAAATGTTGAACAGTATTTGTTACTAAGTGAAAAAATGCAGTTCTGTCTGCAAGTGAACTTTATAAATGCATGGTGTATGAGGCCCAAATGATTACTTTAAACATCAGCTAGCTAAAGGACCCTTGTATACTGTAATTAGACCAATAGACCCCTCTGCTACCCCTTAGTTTATATTGTTAAACTTTTGTTAGAATGTGTTACTTTGGTCTCTCTTGATTACAGTAGATAATTTAAATATGTAAAGTATTCCAGGTAGCACTGAAGAAATTTCAGCTCAGTAACAGGAAAAAGCTTTAACCCACAGAGTCTTGAAAAACATCAACATAAATGCCTTTGAAATTCTCTTACTCCTGATCTTTCCTACAGATTTGTTCCTTTTTTCTTTATTGAGTAAAATGTCAAAGCTCATGAAAAGAACACTTGGAAGTCTTCACTTCTCTCCCTCTACTGCAAGGTGTAATGCTTCCTTTTCTGAATCCAATTTTCAAATTATTACATTACCTTCATTTATAAAAAAATCTGCAAGAAGATGAGCAACCCAAATAGCATTTGGGGAGTGAGGGAAGGCAAGTTCTGCATTCCATTGAAAGGCACTGACTTCTGGATGCCACTGGACTCCATAGAAAGGATACTTCTTCCCTAAAGACAAAATTGATCAACATTGTACAATTTGATGCTATGCCTCAATACAAAAAAAGCCAAGAAAGACATTTTCAAATGGTGTACATCAACATACATTTTAAGCACAATTTGATGTAATTGCCAGATAATGCATAGTACTCTTGTAATGTTCCCAACATCAAAATGTGTCGAACAGACCAAACAATTAACATACTGTAGATGCTTATTATGCTAGAAAATAAATTAATGAAAGGGTTGATACATAAAAGGTAAGCAAGGTACCAAAGTAATAAGGAGAAATATCCTCCTCTTCTTCTCTTTTTGGGCCTCCCTAGCAGGCCTGGTCTATGTCTATCCAGTTGGTAACTCGTCCACTTAACCACTCACAAAAGTTCCACAGGAGATAACATTAGCTTTTTCCTCTTTTCTCCTCTCTCTTACTCACTTTAAGTCCTGTCCACACATTTCCTCCTACCTATCAAATGTTTGCTCCAACTCATTTTCCAGGCTCACACTTGGTAAGGTAGTGGTGTTTATTTGGATTCATATTCTGTTCTAGAACTACTTTTAGAGTAATCCTTAAAACAGGATTGTGCAGCAGAGATAGAGGCTCTCAAGACTATCTTCTGGTAACCTATGCTACCATTATTTCATTGACCGCCCTATTTATTTAAAGGTACATGCACCATAACTATCTTCAACTTCTTCTTTTCCTTATAAAAGGAAACAAGGTTGCTATGTGTTGCCATCTGGCAATTTGTACATGGTGAGGGGGGAAGCTTTGTGCCAGGTTTCCACTTAGTCCTGCTGACCATCTTTTCCATCATCAGTGTGAGTTTTTTTTTCCAAGATGCGTCTGGTGATGTCTGTTGCCTCTCTTCCCTATTTCCTGTGCTCCTATCATCCTGCCTATATGTGCAACCCATCACAGTATAAACAGTAGGACAACTGGGGGGCATCTCAGACAATCAAACCTTAGAAACAACTTCACCAGCTACTGTCTCAGGTTCAAATACTGTTAAATTTAAAGGCTATTTCTGCTTACACCACACAAAATACAATTCTGTTTCTTTTCTTCTCCACTCCTTCCTAGGCCAATGTTGTCCCTCTTCTCTCCCAACTACAACTTACCTGGATAAGAGCAGTTCCCTTTCAAACTGAGCTCAGAAGTACTTCTGGTGCAACAAGATTGCTACCTAGAGGCACTTCCTGGTTAGATGGAACTTCCCTAAAACAGCGTAGCATTATCCTGGCAGCTAACCCTTATGGCGCACAATTACTCCAACAGAGCCACCCGTCAGGACTACAGCTTCCACGCTGCACTGCAGGTGTACAAGTAGTGGGTCTACCAAAGGGATGCTGCCACCCAACATACTGGGGGAACACATTTCCTCAGAAGGCAGTCTCCCTCTGCCCTTCCACTATGGCAGCCTGCTGACTGCAAAAGGGAATATCACTTATGCTAGCTGGGACGTCCAATTATTCATTTCATCCATTTCTTCTCAGGACCTCCTGGCCAGCTGGAATGCAATCCACCCTTGTCTCTCATCAATTTATCAAATAAAATCATATTCATGGATATAAAGAAGTGTGCTAAACTAAGGTTGTAACTTACATTCATTAATCAGATCATGGTACAGTATTTATAATTGCAACATGCACTTAAACTACAGTTGTAACAAAATCTATATATAGAGTTTAGTTGCCGATGTATTTTTATTTGAGCAACAAAAGTTCAAAGTTTTAAAAGAAATAAATACCTTCCATGACTGAAACGAACTCCACTCCATTCATGGCCACATTTGTAGCGAGATCCGAAAAAAAATTTACCAACTTCTTATTTTGAAAAAAGACCTTTGGATTAGAAGAATTATGACAGTTACAAAATAGTAATTAGAAACATATTGCTTTTTTGCACAAATTAATCTTTATTCATCCATTTTCTAAGCACCTTACTGAGGATCATATGAATTTATTCCAATAGTACAGGGTCCTGGGTGAAAACCAAACATATACAGATGCCAATAAATTGAAGGGCACACTTACTGACTTTAGGCTGATTTAGAGTTGCCAGTTAACCTAACACACACACACACACACATATGCACACACACATATCTGTGGCATGTGGGAGGAAAACAGAGCCATCTCACATATAAAGGGTTAATTATTTAAAAACCATAAGACAGAATCTTGAATGTAAATTGAGCATTCACAAGAGCAGTTGTTTTCTTATAACTGTGATCATCATTTACAAGTTTTTAAAAAAAAAATCCTTCACTTTAAAAATATGAGATTTAACTGGTAAATTTAAACATTGCATATGTAGTACTAGGGTATTGTACCGTGTTACCCATTATGGATATACAGTAGTGAGAAGTCAAGCAAAATTATACCTTTTATTGGCTAACTAAAAGGTTTACAATATGCAAGCTTTCAAGGCAACTCAGGCCCCTTCTTCAGACAACATGTACCTGAAGAAGGGGCCTGAGTTGCCTTGAAAGTTTGCATATTGTAATCTTGTTAGTTAGCCAATAAAAGGTATAATTTTGCTTGACTTCTCACTACAACATTCATCCATCCATTTTCCAACCCACTGAATCCAAACACAGGGTTCTGCTGGAGCCAATCCCAGCCAACACAGGGCACAAGGCAGGAACCAATCCTGGGCAGGGTGCCAACCCACCGCAGGACACACACAAACACACACTAGGGCCAATTTGGAATCACCAATCTACCTAACTGGCATGTCTTTGGACTGTGGGAGGAAACCGGAGTGCCCGGAGAAAAACAACGCAGACACGGGGAGAACATGCAAACTCCACGCAGGTAGGACACGGGAAGCGAACCTAACTTCGAGGCAGCAGCGCCACCGTGCCGCCCTCACTACAACATTTGCTATGAAAAGTTAAAATTTGTTATAATGTCAAAGCATTGAAACAAAACAAAATTACATGTACCTTGTCATTGAAAAACCTTTTCAATTTTAAAAATTGATTATTCTTAAAGCAGAAATTTTCATGAATAAAAATACCACTTAATTAGAAAGTTACACAAAAAGGAATCTTGAATCTATCAAATAAGAAAATCAGAAGTTCTTACAGTGCTTACTTAAGTTGATTAACTTTATCCAAAGTGTTTCCTATATTTTCTAATAGGAACTCTAGGCCTAAGCATCGATATTCAGAAATCATTTGCTCAGATCAGATGGTGAAAGATCATCACTGAAGAAATTACTTAAGTGGTCAAACTTTCTAAAAATGGTGAAGGTATTGATTATCTAGAACTGAATTCCTTAGAGGTCACCTCCCACATTTAATGAAAATCCTTAGGAAGTTAGGCATGTTATTATATACTAAGATGCACTATTGGGACTTCTTTATAGTAACAGCAACACGTCTGCATAATGCTGTGAGTGTGACAGCCAAGTCAGAACTTTTCATTCTTTTGAATTGCCTTGCTTTATAATCATTTAAATGTGTGTTGTGACCAACATGTGTGTGTGTATTTCTTTATTTATCTATCTATTTATGAATTTATTTGTTTAAAGAACTTCTGTAATGAGCCAAATTCTTCCTTAGGAAACAAATCTATCTATCTATCTATCTATCTATCTATCTATCTATCTATCTATCTATCTATCTATCTATCTATCTATCTATCTATCTATCTATCTATCTATCTATCTATTTTTCTGCTCCAAATATCAAATGAAGATGGGGCACTATTGCATCATGGTGCATTAACAAATACTCACAAAAATGTACTTAACAGGAGCATCTTTGAGATGTGAAAACCAGATAAATGCATCTGAGCAAAATTTCCACTTTTCCACAACTGATACTAGATCCCTGGAGCTATCCAACAGTGGTGCTAATAGCTGTGCCACTCTACAATGAGTGTACACTTTTCAAATAAGTCATTTCTGAATCTTTACAGAACAAAATGAGGAGGCATCCCTGTTCTTGGCGTTCAAAAAAATTTTATAGACAAATGATACTATTTATAGTCGCGCGGGGGGCGCGAGATGTTTTCTTCTTCCTAGGGGGGGACAGAAAATAATTGAGAAGCACTGCTTTAACCCGACGTTGTGCAGTCAGAGGATGAACCCAGTAGCGGCGATTTTTTCTCTCCCTACGTCGCCGTATTACGAGATTAATATCTAACATAGCAAAATGGTCCATATTGAAAGGAGGCACCTCAAATAAAACGACAAGGGCTTTCATATCCAGTTCCCGACATTGCCTCCACAGGTTAACACACAAACTACAATTTGGGCTGCAGGCTGGCGTTAGACAGAGACAAACGAACGCCGGTGTAGAAGTCAATCGATCGCCACCACAAAATGCAACATAAACGTCTAGGACTTTCAGAGCAAGTTCGTTTATCCAAAAACTTAACGCCCGTGTGAACAAGGCCTTAGAGTTGCAAATCTTTAACTTGGCACATGTATTTTCAATTTTGGTAAGAGACTGGTGCAAATAGTGTCCAAAAAGCTTGATAGGAAACATGATTGCCTATGAAAGAAATGTAAAGAACAAAGGGATAGAATGGGAACTGAATTTAGGAAACCAAGGAGAAAATACACTGTAGCACAGAAGTAATTTGATGCATAATCTAAACAGTCATAATCAATAGTCGTACAAGTCAAATACAAACTCCTTTTGAGAAGTAGGTTAATAATACACTGTTATGAAACAAGAAGGATTAACATTAATAAAACAGTGGTTCAATGTAACTAAAACAAGATGATTAGTTGTGATGACTTATTTGTAACATGTTCTAGATGTGAAATCAGCTAAAATGTTGTTAGTATAGGTAACACTTTCCAGGAAGCTGAATTAAAGTAAAAATTTATAAAGTGAAAGGTAATTCACTTCTAGACAATTTCAGGACAAAATGTTTAAAAAAAAAAAAAAAAGGTTCAAGTTGTTATTATGGCTCAAACTCTAGGATAAGAGATACCTGTATGTGATTTTTAAAATATGGGAATGTAAATGAATTACTGTTATCAAGGAGGTGATATATGTTTTTCCATAACTAACTAAGCAGTCAACCAATTTTTACAAACCGTTAATCCTTTACCTGAATAACATCTAAATCTAAATTCATACTCTTAATTTAAAAGGTTAAAGCCCTCTCATATCTTTGGTAGTCATTGCTTTTGACAAATTTAAAACATTTCATTGTAAGTTGTTACAATGCAAATTGGACACATTAAAGCAATATCCAAAATATTTACTGTGCTGCTTCTTTCTTCAGAAATGCAGTTTCTTTGAACAATACAGAACAAAGGAATTTCCTTTCAGTATCTTGTTTCTTCATTGTCCACTGGGCTCTACTGGAAAGACTTGCCTGTTTTGAGATGCCATAGTGATGGAAGTTTCCCGTCAGGGGCTCCTGGGACAAAGCCTTCATCAACTCTGGTGTAAAGTTTCTAAACATACGACTGATATAAGCCGCTGGAGCAAACAAAGAAAAAATCAAAGGTCAGGGATATTGAAACCATTTTTTAATGTTCACCAACAGCTAGCTTCTTGTCAATGTTACAAATCACAATATAAGCCTAATAAACATTTCTTAGATACTGCTACTGACTTGACATAATTTATCTCCATTTTAAACCTGCATCTGCTACTACAATATAAATTCATCACATGACTCTATAAACAGAGGCAGGTTAAAATAGAACATTAACTGGAAACAAAATGCATTGACAGCTCAACATTAGAACACTAACTGTAAAAAAATGCACTGATACATCTATTTATACTACTCAGTTAACTTTTCATGTAATGTTAATATTTTCTTAATAATCTCCAAAAAAAACACCTAACTGTTGTGTGAAATAAATATATCTAGACATTTAACACATATGAAGCAAAGTAAAACATAAAGTTCAATTTCACAAAATTTGAAGCACCTTAAAAAAGCAAAATAAGAAGCAAACATCAGATAATACAAATAATAGTACAGGCGTCAAAAAATATTGAATATACAATTAAAAAAAAAACTTGTGAAATGAAAAAAAATATATTAAAATGTATATAGTATATATCAAGGTGAAGAAATAAAGACTTATATAAAATCTCTTTACCTTGATTTAAGTCAGAAAACAACTTTCTATTGCCATCTGCAGGCACCAAATAGAAACAACCACAACATGCACTACAGTCATAAATAAAGGTACTCAGCCTCGCTCCAGGGCCATTTGGGCTGCAGATTTTCCATGCAAGCACTCCCTTAATCGGTCTGATGTATGTGTTTAATTAATAAAGTTTATAGCTTTAATGAAGATATGTGTAGTCTGTGTAAAATAAAGATTTAAAGGACAGTGTGTATTGGTGGTAGCAATATCTATTCTGTCTCAAAGCACCAAAATCTTGGATTCAAATCCAATTTTGGGAAGCATCCATATGGATTTGAAACATTCTTTTCATATCTAAATTTTCCTCCTGAATATTCTAGATTTCTAACACACTCCAAAGACATGTGGGTTACACAGACTGACCACTTTACTGTGACCCTTTATGACTCAGTGTGTCCTACAATGGACTGCCTCCCCAGTTCAGGATAGGTTCTTGCCTTGGCACTCAGTGCTGTTAGGGTACGCTTGGTGCATCTGAGACAGTTTGTTAGAAAAAGTAAACTTACTTAAACAATCAAAGAAACATTAAATTTAATTTCACTCTGTACCATAAGACTGGACTTTTTTATTTCAGGACTGTAACAAGAAATAAGAGGCAGGAAACCACCCCTGTATGTATATCTATTAAGATGTAAGAAAAAGATCTGAACACATAGAGAAAAAGACCCAGTAAAAAGTGCATCATCCATGTAGAAACTGGCCAGTCTAAAAAATAAAATCCAACACCTTACAGTAATGACATAATAGATGCTACTGATTAGATGTATTTTACTTTAATTTCATTAGTATAAAATCAGAATTTTACATCAGATACATTTTTAGGACTTGCATTAGAGGCACTGCAGATTGCTCTTTATTTACAAATAATTGCAAAGAAGTCAGAAATTTTAAATCTTCAACTTTTTCAAAATATTTTCAGTGGTTTTATAAAAGTGAAATTATAAAAATAGTGTAACCCAATCCTGATAATGTAAAGGTAGTGTGTATTCATATTTCCTTAAACCTATTGTAAAGTTACAGTATGCAGCCTTATTATTAGAATGGCCCAGCAACAGTATTATTAACTGAAATTATTATTATGCAATAGAAAGAAATGTTCCATTGCCTTCCAGACAGCTTGCATTAGGATGTGAGAGAAATGCCCTCTCATCTCCTTTAAAATACTGGTGCAGTGCTTCTGTAATATAAGAGAAGAGTTCCAACTACTACTCTGTTAGAGTTTGCTTCTGTGAAATTTGTAACAAATTACATGACAACTTGTTCTTGTTTGTTAAATCAACATACATGCTAAAGCCAAAACAAAACTGTTGTTAATTCTGACAGGACTGTTTCCTTATCTGTTCACTCTGTACACCTCAGGCTATAAGTATAACACTGGGTCATGTCACTTGCAAAAAATCTGTGAAGATTCTGCACTGGCATTGTGTGGTATACCAGTACTGGATAAGTAACGGTAAACCCAAAATTAAAAATGGTATGCTACCAGCATTTCAGGATTTTCAGTACAGAATGTAAAAGTCAATTTTACTCTCTAACCTTCTCACTGACACTCGGTAGAGTTGCTGGGGAAACATGCTTTATACAACCATAAGTTTCAATGTGTTTGAGACTTCTTGAGGGACAACCCCACCTTTCCCATTGATTGATTCAATGTGTTAGAGACTACTTCATGGAGGAACCCCACCTTGCTTCAATGCAATGGGGACCTCCCATTGTTTTGATTCAATATCAAGACTTCCAAGGGTCTCCCTATTGCATCAACTCACACTGTATGCTATCTAGAGCAGTGGCATGCACCAGGGAGACAGAACCATTTGGTACTGGTACCGAGGTACAAATGTCGATACCAAATTCAAAATTTTATTACCAATCTAAAACTATTCTGAACTAATAGGTTGTACTGATAAATGTGATGAGACAGAGATTATGAGTCATGTAAAAAACTTTGATTTTTTTGATGCTGAAGAATTGTCTGCATCTTAAATACAGCAAAACCAGAGAACCAATTATTGACTTTTGCCACACCAAAGAGACCACATGTCTGTTCACTATTCAGTGAGTGGATGTGAAGGTGATGCACTGCCAGAAGAACTTGGGGATCCATATCAACGACAGGCTGGAATTGTCTTTTAACAAAAAGCAACTACTATTTACAAGAAAGGGCAGAGCAGACTCTTTTTGTAGGAGATTGCATTCCTTTAATTTGGGTGGTAACATCTTTCGCATACCCTATAACTCTGTGATGACCAGTGAGATTTTCTAAAGTGCTGGAATAGTAAAATCACTTCAAGAGTGGCGCACTGAATAAACAAGATGATTAGGAAGGCAGGCTCAGTTATGAGACACATACTTAACTCACTGGAGGTAGTAGCAAAGGAGAGAATGAACTATGCTGCATATCTTCTACCTGACAAACTCATGTTGAATACTTTCAATTAATTATTCATCAGAAGTGTGTAAAAAAACCTTTATACCAATGGCAATATGCATTTATAATGCCTCATTGTGAGTGTGACTGCTCTTTGCATGATTAGCAAAGTCTGGGCCTTCCTTATCTTTTCATCAATCTGGTGTATTTATTTTCATAATATGATATTAATTTATTTAACTACTGTAAAAAGCAAATTTAAATCTATCTATCTATCTATCTATCTATCTATCTATCTTTCTGCTCAAAAAATCAACTGAAGATGGGGCACTATTGCATCACAATAGGAGGTAATGCATACTTTTTTATTTCTGTCTTGCCACAGGTTGATGAATATGAAGGATAAGGGTAGTGTAACATGAAAATCCTGGGATATGGGGAGTTCACATAAGCATATACAAAAAGACTTTGTCCCTGACAAAACAAATAAAAATCAGGGTGAAAGTTGTCTAAGAATCCATGGATAATATTGTGATCCAGATTACAGACAGTGCATGGCTACTTGAAAAATCTGAGAGACATACTGAGAATAACCGTGCAAGAAATGAAGACTCTATCTCATGTCCAGGTTCTAGAGAGCTTTGTGTCAAATTATTTCATTAGAGTTGGCACAGCAGGAGTTTTAGAGATTTACTACCTTTAAATCGGGATTAAAGCTGTCATGGGCGTAGGGTAGGCTGGGGGTAACCTGGAGACCTGATCTAATTGAGGGATATTTAGACCTGCTTCCTAAGTACTCTTGTGGCTGCTGGTTTTTGTAGCAAATACTTTAGACATAAAGTCCTGCAGTTAACTGAATTGCTTACCCAGTTACATGACCTAGTCTTTGTTTACATGTGAAGTCTAAAATGCACAAAAGTATACACTTTACTTCTCTAAAAGAGGTATGCAGAAAACTAATACATTATCTTCCATTTTTCGTGTAATTTTAATTTCCTCATTTAGTTATTACCCTTTAATTGTTTTAGAAAAGGAAGTGAATTAATAATGGGAATCAGTAAATAATACCAATGTTTAAAGTCCAAACAAATTTCATTGTCACTGGGGGTGCTCTTTCTTTACTGAGCCATTTTCAAAAGCTAAAACAAATGACAGAACCAAAGTTTCATGAATACTTTTAGGAAATACTCTTTTTAGATAACATTTATACTTAAGACAATAAAGCAATAAAGCCTTTGTAGCTTAATATTTCTAGTTATATACTGGAAGGAAAACCATCCACACAGGGCACAAGGTAGGAAACAAACCCCACTGCAGGGCACACATACACATCAAGCACACACTAGGGCCAATTTAGGATCGCCAATGCGCCTGCATGCCTTTGGACTGTGGGAGGAAACCGGAGCACCTGGAGGAAACCCATGCAGACACAGGGAGAACATGCAAACTCCACGCAGGGAGGACCCAGGAAGTGAACCCGGGTCTCCTAACTGCGAGGCAGCAGCGCTACCCACTGTGCCATCGTGCCACCCCAGAAGGAAAACCAAGCTACCTAATTAAAAACAAACTATAAGAGTAAAAGTATAAAAGGCATCTTTACAGCAATAACCTGCCAATCTTAAGAGGTGATAGTTAAATGAAACATAGACTGTTTTAGCATATAGTAGATGTCTGATAAGCAAGTAAGCTACCTTCTTAGTTTCTTGGATACTATAAGTTTGCATAAGACAGACACATGCTTTCTCTTATTGTCTCATTTTGCAGTTATTATTTCAATTAGTATCAACACAGATAAGAAAATAACTCCAAAAAAGCAAGTGAAAAAGAGAACTATTGTGTGAACCCATAAAGGTGTTCTAGGCAAGGTCAGGGCCTAATTTCTGAAATGTTGTTTAGCCTTTTCATTTGGTCTGCAGTTTTTATGGAAGGGCAATGCTGGTCTTGCAATTTCAAGAACCAACCAAATGTCAGATTTAATATAAACAAAGTGGAAAGTTAAGGCTAGAGGCCTGCTGGTGACAAAATAAGTTAGTAATCAAGTTGCAGTTTAAAATTATATCCAAAATCAGGATATTACGGATACAGGGAAATACCCTATTAACTATTTCAGTAAAGGACCAGTGAATGATAGCAAGTACTGGGCTAAACTAAAAACTATACTCAGAGATAAGCATCAAGTTTAAAATTATGAATGAACAAAAAATTATCAAACAAGATCAGTCTGAATTTTATTTCCTTCCTTAATTGAACAACCTGAAAACAATATATTCATTTTTGCAGTTTCTTTGATTTTTATTTTTGCAAAATTCTTGCACGTACACTTTGAAAATGAAATTGCAAATGGTGTTATTTCATTTTATTTTTAATTTTTGCAGCATTCTTGAGTGTAGACTTTGAAAATGAAATTGCAAAACAGAGATTGCATTTTCATTTTATGATTTTAATGTTCATTTCCTTTTTGCAGAAAATACCTCCCATAAAAAGTGACACCTAAATTGCTAAATAAGTGAATAAATGGCTTCTCCTAACTATAGATCAGAAAATGTACAGGTGGATTGTGAATCAAGAAATAATTATCTGTTAGAGAGGAAAGGACTCTGAACTAAGTTTGGTGGAGGTGAGTAAGTAGATAAACCTTCTCAGACGTTAGACTGGCACACTGTAAACTGCACAAGGAACAAACAGATGTTTACTGTCTTCTTTGGTGTTAGAGACAAATTCCTCTTTTTTCATCCTTTGTGTGTGTGTGTTGATAGAAAAATAAGATATTCTGAAATACTGTAAATATATAAGTTGTTGGTATTTTTTTTTCAAACTCAAGGATGGCACAAGCAGATGATACTAAAACTGTAGGTGTTTTGTATTGCAAAACTGCTAAGGACTCTTAGTTTCTTTGGTATTATTATACTTTTCATCCTTACCTTGAGAAAAATTGAGAGGCACTGATTTGTTTTCCAATGGAGTATAAGTCAGTAGGTTTTCATCTGCTACAAGCACAGTCAAAAGTTGAAAACCAAGGCAAGTTCCCCAAATTGGGAAATAGTCCCCTTTGTCATTGGCCTGGGGAGCATAAGACAAATACAACCATTACCATTAGAAAATCAGGAAGTTACAGCAACCAGCTCCAACCTTCATCTAGAGTGACATTATAAACACACTGATCAATTAGATTAAATAGTCATTCAAATAGTCCTCCTGAAATGCACCAGGGCTTTACAACTATGGAGACCAATTGAATTAGATAACAAAGGTCAATAAGTTTAGCACTTTGAACTCAGATTCTAACAGTATACCACAGGGTATGAGCTTGTCCCCCATGAAGTCTGGCCCTTTCATCATTTCCACAGGAAAACTACTGAATTTAGAGTATTTTAACTTACCTACCAAACAGGCAATTTTACTTCTAAAATAATCTCTTTTGGCAAAATAAATAAAGCTTTTTATCACCTTCTGTCAAGCATTTTAAAAAAAAGTAATTCAACTTGCTTTCCATCCATCGTTAAGCAACAGCTTTCACAAATATATCTGGAGAATTCATATAATTCTAATGTTATCATTGATTTTGAATCTTCAGGATAAGAACATAATTAGGGAAATTAAGGAATCTAATTATGCAAGAAGTTCAATAAAACAACGGATTTGGTTTCATTAGACCAGATAACATGAAATCTTTCAAATGCTGCAGCTACCTAAAACCACCGAAGAGAAGCAGTGCTTTAATTAGTACTATCAGAGAAGATAATTAAAATAGGAATGTTAAAGCATTATTTACATGGGCTTAGTTGTGTTTAGCTATGATACTTTGGTACTTTTTTTCTGATTGACCTATAACACTGAAATCAGTTGAAATCAATAATTTCAGTTTTAGAGACCATCTACTCTAGAACTAGCAATGTACACAGTTTCAAGTATTAATTGTTTTGGTTCAATCAAGTAGGAGATAAAGAGGGCCTCTTGTCCCCAAGTCCCAAAGGGGACTTGTGGTATTTTTACAATAGCATAATGTCATTATATATCCTTCCAATGAACTGACACCAGTGCAGGGTTAGATCCTACCCTGTGCCTAAAACTATCCTGGTTCTTGAACTGGATGACGTAGGTTCGATTATGGATGGATGTAGTATTTATTACAATAGACCACACATGTATATCAATCAGTCTGTCAGCTATTTTCTAAACTGCTTAGTCCTAAACAGGGTTACAAGGGGTGCTGGAGCTGATCCCAGCTAGCATAGGGCACATGGCAGGAACAAACCCTAGACAGGGTGCCAGTTCAATGCATGGCGAACACATACACACACACTCACACACACCCCAAACACACATTAGGGCCAATGTAGCATAACCAATTTACATGTCTTTGGACTATGGGAGGAAACCGGAACACCTGGAGGAGACCCATACAGACAAGGGGAGAACATGTAACTCCACACAGGGAGGATCTAGAATGCAAACCCTGGTCTCCTTACTGGGAGGCAACAGCGCTACCACTGTGCCATTGTGCTGCTCACATATGTATATAAATATATTAATCTGTTATTATGAAAATAAGAAGTTTGACAAACAATGGGAGACTATTAAATCTATCAAGTTCATTTGGCTAGCTACTAGTCTGGCTATCCCAACATCTTCTACAGATGATTTTTAAAGGTGTCAAAAGTTCTGCTTCAATTACATCAGTTAGCAGTTTGTCCTAAAAGTGTCTTCTATTCATTGTCACAGGAAGCAACATACTTACTTACACTGCTTACAGCAGGCATACAGTATTTAGATATACCAATTATTCAAATGGACTGCAGTACAAAAGAGTTTTTTGAGGAATGAACATGGAAACTACTTACAAAGGTCCAACCAGTCAAGTTTAAAAAAAGTTTCAAACTTTCTGAAGCAGCCACATAATCTGTGTTTTGTAAATAAGTGCACTTTTGATCATCATAAGAGATACTATATCTAAGTAAAAATCATACATACTGTAAAGCCCAGTATCTGTGGACAGTGAGCCTAAACTAAATCTAAAATGTGTAACAGTTTAGCTTAACTTTATCTTTTTTAGAGTTTTGATGATATGTCAAATGAAGAAGGCTTGTACTATAAAAACACACTACAAGAGCAGAAAGATAAACACACAACACTGTAATTGAAAGTGCAAGTAACAACTCTTCATGACAGACATTGGTTCTCACACAATTGTATAATAATATTGACACGACCAACATTGTAAAGAAATTTCAGTCTAGTTTTCATGTCTGTCATAGCACCAAACTGTTCCTGTTAATGATATCAGTGATCTGTACTTTAATATGAACTTAAAGAAGCCTTTTCTTCTATGGTTACTCTGTACAAAGTAGGGGTGTTTGCTATACAGGTATTAAAAACGGGACTGTATTAGCAGTTCAGTACTTGTGGAACTGGAAGTAAATGGTAAGTTTAAAAGACAAAGCAGGGAGATGTGTTTGTGCAGTGCACTGGAGGAGACTGGAGTGAAATGCGGCAGTTTGTGGGCTATCAGATATTTGCCTTAGTACTCAGGTCCAAAAGCTGGTATCCGTACCAAAGTGGAAATTTTAGTACTATTCCAAAACTAGTACTAGTACTAGTCTGCATTAATGACATTACTGATGGATAAACCAAGATTTCCTACAATTAAATAGACAGAACTGAAGTACTAATTACTGTAACTAAACCACAGATGGAATTTTTCAGTCCCCAATTCAATGCTCTTATATACAAGGGACGTTCAAAAAGTTTCCGCACTTCTGTATTTTCATTGGAAACAGTGAAAGCATGAAGAGTAAGTAGTAATTGGTCGTGTCTGAGATTGTCATGTGATTGGGAAAATTGGATCACAAAGTTTTTTTTTCTACAAAGTTTGTTTTTGAAATTCTTAATAAATAATTGAAAAAAGTGCGTAAACTTTTTGAACGTCCCTCGTATCATAATCCAGTTAAAAATCTAAGATCCTTCCTTATGCCTGGAGACCCACATCAGTCAAGTAACTAGGTTTGCATTTTTTATTTTAAAAAACAATGTTACAACATTCAACATTTTCTTCATTTTGCAGACGCTAATAAATCAGGTTCATACTTCCATTTTCATTAAACTTAACTGTTATAACTCTCCTTTGCCTAGCCTGCCTAAGAATGCTCAGGGCAAATTTTAGTTAGTCCAGAATTCAGCAGCACATTTTCTTTCTAACTTCACAAAGAGAGAACATATTATTCTTGTTTTAAGATCTGTATTTTGGCTAAATTAAATATTGTTTTAAAAATCATTTAAATTTAGTTAATGGCCTTGCACTCTCTTACATTTTCAGTGTGCTCAAGAAATACATTCCTGATAGATTACTCTGATCCTCTGTCTTGCAACTTTTATTTGCCCCAAGGGTAAGAATGAAGACTTATGAGGAGGCTACTTATAGGTTTTATGGCCCTTGCTAGTGGAACAGGTTGCTCTAGCAACTGAGGCTATCACAATCTATGGTTACTTTTAAATGCAATCTTAAAACATATCTTTTTTAGTTTGGCCTTTATTTAATCTTTGTCTTAAGGTTTCTGTATTTAGTTTTATTATATTATTTATGGTTGCATCTCAGTTTCTACTTCTTGCCTTTTTTATGTAGCATTTTTCATGTAGAATGCAACATAAATAAAGACTGATTGAGACTGAGAAGAACTTAGCTTTTTCTAATTATTACTGTACCAATGACAACAAAATGAAAAACAGTCAATTTATAATTTATTACAATACTTCCACAAATTCCTTTTTATTGTTCAGAACTGTTACACTTCCATAAACTATATGATATTTAATACCAACTGCACTATTCTTAAATGCTTCTTTTTAACATTGCTACATTTCACATGACATTCTCTCTGTTTTCCCTTCCCTCCATTACATGTGAAATTTCCCTCTCGTGGTTCACTGTGGGAGTCTAAGTAACCTTAACTTATCCTTCTTGCACTCATAATTTAAGCATACTATCACTTGTCCTCTGTTCTATAAAAAGAAAGTACTTTGGAATTATGTTCAAATATGAAACGCGGAAAATACTGAATGAAAAATACTGCCAGAAACTGCAACAAAAAGTTTCAGTCTGGCAATAACAGAGAACCTCAGAATACCAACGTGTTAAGATAGGGGCTGCTAGGGGACTGACTACCCCATTACATGTGGTATGAGGAGATGAGTACTCTAGGGTTCAAAAGGAAGAGAAAGAAAGTGGCACTCAGAGAGCAAGCTCAGCATACTATTCTAGGATGTGAGAACCATGCAAACACCACAGATACTGTATATTACACCAACTTAGTACAAGAGATAAGCTATGGAATGCTGGTAAGAGGCAAACAAGGCCTACTGGCAGACAGGTACCATCACAGGGTCCCTACATACAGAATTTGGAAAAATATTTAAGTATGAGGCCAAGGCTGACTTGCAGGAGACCAGTACTTTTTTGCCAGCGTGTGCAGCACACAATCCCTGAAAGGGACAATTGAAAAAATGTTACCCTTTACCTGTTTGCTCCACTCAGTCCCATAACATACTGTTAGGTCAGCAGACATTACTAAACTTAATTTCAATGAGTGCAGCTGGCTATGTAAATGAATGACTACACTGAAACAATGTGACATACATGTGGGTACTTCTTTGAGTTCATCTCTACCAAGATGGACCGTGGCTCCCTGACACCACTAGATTATGTGAATAAGAACAATGATTAAACAGGGAACAAAATACAAATTCTAAGTCTCAAGAAAACTGTCAGTATATCCTTTCATAAATAAAAATAAGTCAAGGCATGTATGAACTGTGAACGCTGGCCCGGACACAGACAGACAGACATCGCTTTTGCACCCAACACACTTTTATTTGCAATATTTACAAGGTTTTACTTTAGTGCACTTCCCAGTGCCTTCTGCAGCGTTCCCCCAAATGTCCAGGCCTCACAGTCCTTGTGCCTTTTTCCTGGCCACCTCCAATCCTCTCTCCAGCTCTGTCCACTTCCACCCGACATCCACCAATGACTGGAGGGAGGCGGCCCCTTAAATAGGAACCCGGATGGGCTCCAGTTGCTTCCCAGCACTCAAAAGACACACCCAGTATGGCGAAAATGCTGGCTGCGCACCCGGAAGCCCTCCGGGTGTCCCCTGTCTTCTTCCCCTCAGCATTTCCTGGTGTGGCGGAAGTGCTGGGCTCCAGACTTCTACAGGCACCGGGGCGCCGCCTGGCAGTGGCCACGGGTCCCTACAGGGCTGGGCTTCCAAGCCCTTTACCCGAGGCCCTCAACATAACCAGGGCGGACGCCCCCTCGCGGTCTGGAGGAGGCACAAGCCCTCCTCCGGTCCTCCTGTGCGTCCCGGCCGGGCTCTAGCCCCGGCCGGATGCCACAGAACAAAGATGGTCAAATATTCTGGGAAACTCAGTCTGGCAGCTGACAGATCAGGCATGTATGGTATTCATGATCTCAATTCCCTTACCTAGCACTGTTATATATGTGAGCTACCAATCCTCACTGGATTGTTCTAATATACATGTATAAACAAGCACAAATGAATTTTTGTTATGATTAACCTGGAAATTTTCTTGGTTTACATTTTGAAGAGATTTCAGACTTGAAACAATTATTAACAAATTAAATACTTCAATAGATTTATCTTGTAATATGTTAATTAAATAACAGAATGTTTCTATACTCAGTTTAACCTTATTCTCTATTGTTTATTAACATATTATAGACAAAACTAGTTACTTTGTCTGCTTACTTTTTGTTATATACTGCTGTACTTTCATGAGTGCTGCACTCTACTACCATTATCATATAGTGGAGTCAACACACCATTTTTGCTACTTTCAACGTAAAGAGTACCAACATTTCTCAATGTTAAATCATAGTTTTACACCTGGATTAAGTAACATGAAATGCATTAAATGTCTGTATATACTACAACTAAAGTTTATTAATTTAAAAACATGGTTGTAACTGTACAAAACATTTTTTATTTACAATTATTATGACAAAACTATAGGAATGTCCTTCACTAAAAATGTTTATAAACTACAGTGTAAAGATACTATCTTGACCCAGGATTAGATGGAATGGAGAAGAGTTGTTTGCAGATGTTCAAAATTCCTAAACAGATCATTAACAGGTCCAAAATATGAATGGATTGATTATTGATGACAGTGATATTAATTTTGTTTACTTATATAGTATTCATTTAAATTATTAAATACTATACCTGCAATGCAAGTTTATAGAAAATGTTTGCTGCTTTGGCAAAATCTGAAGTTTGTAAGTTGACTGAACCACCAATTAGCATCAAACTGAAATAATAAGAAATGATAAAAAAAAAAAAAAAATCAACACCGTGCCAAATTTATACGTGATAAAATTTATACTAGCATACCAGCATGAGCTTGTACCTCAATTCATTTTTCAAAAAGGTATAAATTTGTTTGCATATTAAGATTCCACACGACATATAGCACAAGGAGAATCAATCTAATAAGACACAGGAGGCAAAATACGTAAAGTACCACTGCACAGCATTATTGAAATTCTTAGTAACTCACAGCTCTCTTACAGTTGTTTACAGGCACTCAATTATGAGGCACACTCACTCATAAACCCACCACTTCTCATACTGGGGCTATTTAAAATTCAAGAGAATTTCCATTCAGGTTTAAAAGGCTGCACTTCCAAATTAAAGAAATGCTTAAAAGAAGGAGAAATAAAGCTCAGAGCGATTTTTCAAATACAGAAAAACAGACAAGGAATCCATGATGTTCTCATGGACATTCACATGGGCTTGCTCCAGAATAACATTTGGAATTAACACAGCTTACAAAGGAATGTATTTTCATATATTCATTTTAAAATGATTACGTTTTCTACAATTTTTCTATGTATATTCTTTGCACATCTAACTGAAATACTATATTGTCAAATATACTTTGGGAATTCAGCAACACAATGATATTTTGTACTGACATACACTAGGTGGCAGCAAACAGACAGTAATGTACATGTACAGGCTTTTTTCACTCAGCCTTGTTATTTTCAAGTATAGATCAAATTAAACACTTCTTAAAAAATTGTCAGATAACAATAACCACAATATTCACAGTCTCTCTGAATATTTTTCAGAATTAAACACATTTGAGAAAAAATAGTCATCCAACTGAAAAATTCAAAATTACCAATATGCAAACAAATATATCAAATTGCACATCTCTTACCCATTAATGGAATTGAAAATTTCTTCATATTCCACATATGTCAAATTCAATCTGCAAGAAAATACAAAATTTTGTACAATAATAATGTTGACATTTTATAAAACTAGCACTTTTTTAACTTTCTAGTTATTTACTGTTAGTTATGGTTAGCAAATGCCTGAATGCACCATGCAGTCATTTATTCTCCTTGGAACAGTCAAGGAAATCAATACTGCATAATTAGACAACCTGTGGGGAAGCAACATCTTCATTAAAGATTTACAAATGCTCCCCTGGGTATCACTTCTTGACATTTTCTTTACCATTTAACCATTTAAGCAAAGGACAACTCCTGTTTTTTATTAAAATCTTAATTATAAAAGGAATATAAGCTTAATTATATTGCTGTTCTCAGATTTAGACTGTTTATCCAACAGTGTGTCTTTTACTTGATTAAGAAAATTACCAAAGATTGGTACCACATGAGGAGCAGAGGACTAGTTCTGTAAGAATTTTTACTCCCTTGTTAGTTAACAGTTAATTAAGCTGTAAAACATTAAAACTTCCTTTTCCAGGACTGAGTTACTGCATGTATCTACAAAAAATACATGAAATTTGACATTTTCCAGTTAGAGTAAGTTTGGCACATTAGCTGCTATCTTACAGTTTCAGTCGGTTTCTGAATGGAATCTGCTTGTTCAGTGTGTTTGTGTTTTTTCCCCTGAGAACACCAGTTTCCTTCCATGTCAGAAAATGTGCAGAACAGAATGATTGATAACTCAAACATTGGCTAAATATGAAGAAATATATTAAATACAACTGATTTTGCATCATTGGTTTATGGTTTTTCTGTGGAGGAAGCCCACACAAACATGGGGCGATCATGAAAACTCCATGTTGAATGCACCCATGTAGGTTTCAAATGCCCCATCCATATACGAAATGTTAAATGTAAATGTAAAAGACACTACCCTAGTAATACTGAAATCTGTGACATTTCTGCTTATATGAAAATACAACATTTCTGTCATTGATATGCAACTAATCAAGGGTGATGATGAATGGTGAACTCCACAAAACCAAAGGTAAGCATTCTCTTTATATTTAAATCATTAATTAAATTTATTAATCATATTGAGATTGTTCAACTAAGTTAATTTATTTTTTAGTTACAAAGTGACATTTATAACATTGGGTTGTGTTCTCTGGAGTTGAATCACTCACCATATATTTGGTTTTAAGAAAACATATATATCTTCATCAACTAGTAGCCTGTCTTCATCATGGTACGAATCCCAAAGTTTCACCAACAATAGCCTGTGTATTACTCACTTTATTGGAGCAACTCTGGACCCAGCTGATTCCACAAACTTTACATAGGAAGCTGGAATGTAGGCTTTTCCAAAGGGCTTCAAGTCATCATCTACCGTCTCCTGTGTCAAGATTCCTAAAAGAGGAACAGCAAATGAATTGTTCTGGGGATGTATTAATAGGAACTGTAGCACTTCTGAGAGATTTTGGGTTTTAAACCTATTCTCAAAGTGTAACATTTACATGGAGGACAGACTTTTGTCATATACATATGTCAGAGGCCATACAACTTTTCAAAAACAAAAGTTCAGTGTTACAGCAATAATGCTATTACAGTAGAACTAAATATGAAAGACAGGCTTGGATTTACTTCTACCTTTAATTTTTCTTTTGACCTTTCAGAGGGTTCGGTGTATGAATAATGATGAAGGCCAATGAATGCCCAAGACCAGAATGACACCTGCTGAGGCAGGGATGTGGATTTTTGTGGGATGTCAGAAGATGACTGTTCATGAAACAACTAACATAATTACAAAACAAAATGATCACTAAAAATTAAAAAATTAACAAAAACAGTATTATTAACAGAAATTACAAAATATATTACAAAAATTAACAAAAACAAAACATTACCTTTTTTTGAACATCTTACTATTCTTTCAGTTACATTTATGAGCTTCCTAAATTTTTTTTTACAAAAGTCAAAAAATACATATACATTTTAAAAAGCAACTTCCTCATCATATATGAGTATTTCCTCATCATAATTCCAAAACATTAGGTCAAAACATATCCTAAAAGAATGAAGCACAGCCAGAGCTAACCCGGTAAAGGATGCCATACTGGGTACATTGATGGTTACATTCATGCACATAAACCTAAACGGGACCACTTTAGAGTTGCCAGTTAACCTAACAGGCACATCTTTAGGATATGAGAGGAAAACCTGAGTTTTCCACACAGGGAGAATTTGTAAACACCACCTAGGCAGTGACACTAGACTCTGGAGCAATGAGGCAGCATATTTCAACAGACTAAATTAATAATGGCTAGACACACTCAAAACAGGTGTACACCAAGTACTGCAATGAGACCGTATCCTCTGGTCACAGTTTCCTGTTTGTACAATAAAAAATCGGGCTTCCTTTTACAAAAAGAGAGTATTTCAGATAACTGATTAAAAGCAAAGTTGTCCAGAAAAATGTGTAAAGCGTAAAAGCTGCAGAATAAAAGTTGATAATACATCTTGCAAAATAGAAAAAAATACTTTGAGCTTGTAATAATTTTCAGTTTTTGCTGCTTTGAATCTTTATCACAGACTGAAAAAATAGAAATCATTTGACATACAGTACTGTCAATTCACAATAAAAATATTAAACACATTTGGTCCTTCTGCCCAGTGATGAACAATCAAACCAAGATGTGGAAAAGGCTTTATGGTCCTATGAGGCTAAAAATAACTTTTAAGTCATGCTTTATACAAAGTACATAATACTGCCTCATGTTCCACCTAACACAGTCCTTCCAGCAAAACATGGTGTGGTAGTAGTAACACACTGTGGAAATACTTCTACCCAGTGGAGACTGGGGAACTTTTCAGTGTTATCTCAATTGTAAGGACAATGCAGAAAGCAAAGTAGAGGCAACTAGTGCAAGAAAATTAACTTCTGAATTCTAAAAATCTAAATCCTAGGTTAAAAAACTGCCTTTAGCAGGATGATCACAAGTACGCTGGAATGCCTGTGGTATAAAAGTGGGAATGTCCATAAGTGAAGCAGTTAAAGAAGATCTGAAAAAAAGTAACATCAACAATCTTGCCTTAATTTTCAGATATCTTGAAGAATGAATGAAAATGTATGCAAATTTCAGATACACATAACCAAAGAGAACTGTTATGTTAATATGAAGGGTCAAATAGTAATATGAGGGGTCAAAATATCTTTTTTATTGTTTTATTATTATCTGTTATTATTACCACGCTTATTTTAACTTCATCTGTTTGTTGTCTGGTACAAATCTTGTAATCGATATTCAATCCACTTCCTATTGTCCAAATTTTTCACACTTACTCACTTCCGATGACAATACATGAATCAATAATCAGTTTCACTAATTGATCAATTAATCCATGTTAATTAAGAAATGAAATTTTCGGATGTTTTTCAATAGTTCAATATTTCACCAATAGATGGCACTAGTAACAGATAAAAATAAAGAAAGTATTAAAATACTGTATTGATTACAAAATTATACTAAAACAAACCCAAGACTAAAAAGTTGAAAATAATATATATTAAAAAATACTTTTGAGAGACTTATTTTTTACTTTCAAGTACACTTTTTAACTTAATATAAGCTTGGTTTTTAAAAAGTATTTTTTTTATTTTTCTGGAAAATGTATCTGCTAACATACTACTAAGTTTCTCATTAAAACATAATTAGCATGTTAGGTTTAGGTAAAAAATATTTTTGTATGAAATGCTCCTCCATTCGTTCATTTTCAGATAGTCTTAATTAAACTGAAGGCTTTAAGCAGCTAAAGCATTAAGCACAAGAAAGAAAACAACACAGGACAGGATGGTATTGCTCTAACGACATACTCATGCATACTCATATTCATACTTGTGCAACTTAAAGTCACCTATGAACCTAAATCATACATTTTTTGTAAGTTTAAAGAAAAACAAGTGTATCTGAAGAAATATTTGTACAGATATAAAGAGATTTCCACACAAAAATGAGCAGCAGGCTCATTCCAGAGCACACTGGAGACAATTATACATCAAACAACCTAACAGCACTTATATCTTTGAAACCAATGCAAATTCTGGATTGGGTAGGATATGTCAGGTCAACATTGAGGGCAAAAATATGTTATTGCATTAATTTATATGTAATTTCTGTTCCTCAACATCAACATTTCTGTTAATACTTCTGAAATTATGTGGATTCCCTTCATCACATGAAACTGAGAAGAAAATAACTATGGCACATTCCATGGAGAACAAAGTGGTTACCACTTCCTCTATATGATAAGAAATGGGATTTCCATTAAAAACATAAACTGTGTTGGTCACACCTTATATATGCTATTGAAACGTTTATACAAATCTTACAAAAATCAACAATTGACTAGCCAATTGCACTTCAAAATTCAGCACAACAGACGCAACTTTGTATTTCCAGAGTGAGAAGTGTATAATTACAACTGCATAAAACAACTGCCAAACCTAAGCTCTCTGTAGCATTCTGAAACTTCATAGTTGACAATACAGGAAGGTGAAAAGGGGTTTCAGTATAAATTACATTTGTTGCTGACATGTTTCCTTCTACTTCACTTGGATTCTGGAATTATAATAAAGATGTAAGAATATTGAATGACTTGACATCTGTACAAGTTGTTTTATTCTTGTGAGATTCTAATTTGAAGTATTTCCTGAAAGCGAAAACTTGCACCTTTGTAATAGTCATACATGCTACTATGAGGCTAAATAAACTACAGTGTGTACTCAGCATTATCACTAGCCCGGCTCATGCCTGCATTTCAACAGATGCAGTTGAGATGTGCTCTGGCTCCTGCAATTCTTTATTTCAGAATGAATGGATGGTAACAACAGAACAGTTCTATTTGGCATAAATGTTTTTGAAGTTATCATGTTACCTTTTTTAACCTTGTTATTCACTGTTATTAAAGTTAATTATTTACAGTATGAATTAACCTGCTTTGCACTTGAACCACTTTACATTATTTTTTAACCTTTGAAATCCTGTATGCTGACACAGCATGGGAACCACATCCTAACCCATACTGTATTAAACGAAACTGAATTAGAGTCCCGTGAACGGACACATGTCCATCACGGTAAATTGCACAGAATGGCACGATTTAGAATGTAGCTGTGGTAGGAAATTGGGGTTGTCAAGAATAACCTAACGTTCAAACATAAACTAGAAAGCTGCAGCTGTTTAAATCGTTATGGGTTATCATAACGTATAGCTGTTTTTGCCCATAAGTGCTGTCCTCTCCTCTGCTCTGGGCCACATCTGCACTGATTCGTATGAAAGGAAACGGCGAACCACTGCAAGGTGAAGAGTTAAGACATTTAAATGTACCGTATACCTGATTAAATAAATCACAGCAGCCATACCACGTTCGATACACGAATTACGATCATTCTGGATAACACTACTCGCAGACGATACAGTGCAATTATCACGTTATTGCGGCAGAACGGTTAGGTTTGCTCAAGTTTTAAAAGGTTACATTTGTAAGTGTATAAGCTGAAATGCTACGCTCTTCTGACTCCAAACAGGCTATGCGAACACCACGCCGCCGACCAGGCTTATGATTGCAAAACCACGGCGCTGTTTCTCGACCTCACTCACCAATCACTGGGCGCGTATTGAGTGTCGCTGTGCCCGCGGCAGCTGCCACTAACGCCGCGAGCAGGACTCGACAGATGTACATGGCAGACTATCCGAAATTATCGGGAGGAGGTAAGGAATCAAAAAGGGAAGAAGAAGCTTCAACTGTATTTAAGATGCGTCAGTGAGTTAGGGAGGGACCATGACAAAAGGAAAAGCAGAAGCCGCCCTCACGTGACAAGCACAAATTAAAAGCGGCACGCAGAAGTCTGCACTCAAGGTACGGGTTGGGATTGGCTGTGTTCTTGTTTACTTAATTTCGCCTACATGCCAATACGTTTCCCGGCGAGGTGTGCCGTTTTATGGTCAGGAGGCAACAAGCACGTTTTCTAAATCCAGTGAGACACGGCCTGCGTGCAACTGATATCAAACAAGGCATTTTAAAGTGCTCGAGGCGCTTACAATGACGCAGTGTTGTCGCTGGAGAAAGTTGTTGATCCTTTACTAGGGTGACCAGATTTTTAAAGTCCCAAACGGGGACACTTCTGTAGCGTGGTAAACAGCACAGCAGCAAGAGCCCCGGCATTTACAGTAGAAGAGGCTTTACTGTTACTCTGGTTGGTACACAATCCACAATCAACCGTTTTATTGACCCACCTAGTCCTGTTCCTAAGTCGAGCTTTAAGTCTTTTTAAGTACAACTGTCTACCATACTACCTGGTAATTTATTTAATGGGCCTGTTGCTCAGTGTGAAGGAAAACTGCCACAGATACAGTATGTGTGAAGTTTGCCCTTATCAACTTTCTGTCTGTGTCGTTGTTGAGTTACTTAATTTAACGTAGTACCGAGATCCACTATACAGAAAAGTCCTTCCGTCTTTCTTCACAACTCATATCTTGCAGTCTTAGAATCAACTTAGTTGGTTTTCTCTGGACCTTCTGTAGTGCTGCTGTGTCTTTTTTGTAGTATGGAGATTTTCACACAGTACACATAACACCTTACTATATAACTTATTTATAATTGTAATAATATAAAAAAAAGCATAATTTAAGTATTTGGGCAATTTAAACTCATAAAAATTGTTCTCATTGTAAAGTTATTCTGATTTACATTCATGAACACAATAAAAAAACTATGTTTCCATAATGTCACATTTAAGTACAAAATTGAAAAGATTTTATGCTGCTGCCTTGCAGTAAGGAGAGCATGGGTTCATGTCCTGGGTCCACCCTGCATGGAGAGCACTTTGAATAGTGAGAAAAGTACTATATAAATGTAAAAAAAATATTATTATTATTATTATTGTTTGCATATTATTATTAATACACATTTGAAAGTTATATAATTTAGTATGTACTGTATACAGTTGTTTTAAATCAATATAAAATATTTAGTTAATCTAATATGTTTAAATATATATTTGAAGAAAGAAACAATTCATATCCGTTGACTCACATATGACATCTCTAGTTTTTGTCATTTCTTGCATAGTTTTTTTGATCCAAAACCTTGTTTGGTAGCCTGTCTTTTGTACACTTTTTGTGGTAGGTTCCTATGAATTACCCAGCAGTAGTCCACCATCATACTGACACTCCAGCATCCCTCGTACCTTCTTTCCATGTCCTTGATATCCTGATGGAATCTTTCATCCTGCTTTTCAGTCACCACTCCAAGATTTTCAGGAAAAAATTCCAAATGCAAATCCAAAATTTGAATTTTGAAACTCATGTTGCAACCCAATTCTTTAAACTTAACTAATACATTTTTTCAAATTTTCTTTATAATCTGGATCTTTACTGTCACGTAAAAACTTAGAAATGACTTCCCTGAATGTTACAGAATCCTCTTGTTTCAGGTCATTCATTGCACCTGCAAATTCTGAATCAGAAATCAGTTTTCTAAAATCAGGTTCAACTAGAATGCCATCTTTCAGTTTAGTCTCTGAAAACCTGTAAACATTTGGTCTAAATACAAAAAGCAACTTGCATCTTTTGATTGGGTTTTGACAAACTGCTTCATTAAAGCAAGCTTAATATGAAGTGATGTAAATTATTGGCTGTGCTATCGCAGAGAAAACCTGGGCATTTTGTATGCCCTGACTGCTGACCTATTAAAATACACAGAACTTATGACCCATTGGTGCTCATTGCCATTTGTTTTCTTGAGAAGATTTTCAAACATTTAACCACAGATTTTAATATTAGAAAATATTAAATTCAAACAAATAATCATTAAAATAAAAATATTGATATTAATTAAAGTGCAAGAACAATAAAAAACCCATAATTGACAGTTAAAAAATATGTTTTGTGATTAAATGTTACTTGATTGAGAAAAATGGTTTTCATTTTTTTAATTCATTGATCAAAAACATATAAAAATCACATTAAATAATAAAAACAATCTTTTCAATGTATACCTCTGTAATTTCCATTGATCTACAGGTATACACTACACAACATACTATATTATATAATCTAACATTCTATTAGTGTTTTTGATGTCTGCTGTTAAGTGGAAGTTGTAGATAGTGACATCCACTATGACTCTTAAGTCTTTCTCATAAGTTGTACTTTTAAGTTTCACGCCTCCCGTTGTGTTTTCATATCTAAGATTTTTACTTCCTACATGTGATAACTCACATTTATTTACATTAAATTTCATCTGCCCACACCTTATTTTGTCCAGGTCTCTTTTTAGCGATTGGGCTGATTCTTCATTGTCTGGCAGTCCAGCTAGTGTCATACCATCTATACTCATTAGCCAGCTTGTTTTTTACATTCTTATCCAAATAATTAGTTATATTAAAATGCAAAGTGGTTATAGCACTGATTTCTGAAGGACACAAAAACTTGTCTTATTATAACACTTTGTTTCCAATTTTTAATGCAATTATGTATATATCAACACACTGTGTCTCGATTTCCCACTTCTTTCTCTGTAATACCTAAAATCATTATCCTTTATCACAGCTTTTTGAAAATCCTCAAAGAATTTAAGCCTATTATTGAAGCACAACCTTCTCAGTCTAAAGCCATGCTCTCTGTTTTACAGTACACGTGTTTTTGCCACATGATGTTCGATTTTTTCCTTAATGGTTGCTTCAATCAGAATGTCTTACTGCCCTATAGTTACTTGGATCAGCATGATCACCTCTTTTGTATTTAATAGCTTCTAGGCCTTAGAAATGTCCTCAGTGTGCAGTGATGTTCAAAAAATAAGAATCAATAGTTTATATATATACTTACTACACTAATTAACCACTCTAGAATATGTTATCTTGCCCCAGTAAGTTTTTACATCTCAGCCTATTGAATCTAAACAACAGTCCTTCTACAGTTTCCAAATCACTAAGTACTTTCTTTATAGTCTCTTTTACTGTTGAGAGGTTATCCATTTTTTACACATGTAAGTTCCAGAAAAGGTTTTAAATGTTCAAATTCATGATAACATGCCAGCTGAGCCTATTTCCAAGAGATTCAGGCTCAGTCCACTGAAATCAGGACATTTTTACCATCAGACTAGTAAAATTTATCATCACAAATTTCCGTAACGTTAATGTCCTTAAGATATGAGGGGAAAACCAGAGTGCTAGTAGAAAATGACAGATGAAATCACAAAGAATGTGCAAACTCCAAACTGACAGTGAAAGAGCTGTTACTGAGTGTCTCTCTCCTGGATCTGAAGGTAAGCAGTGTGCATCAAACATTGCCAATAATTAGCACTATTGTGATTTATATTTTAAATAGTTATGCAGATGTACTCATACTTTTTGCTGTCATTACATATTTACACATTGATTTAGCTTGCGTACATACACACACATATGTATGCAAGCACTTTAGCCTGTACAGTACTTTAAATTAAAACACTCTATGATCTTTTTGAAAATTACACATTTAGAAAAAAACTAGAAAACAAGGTTAAAGGCTGAGAAAGTGCAGGAATATCTGGGTATTAAGGGAAACAGTTGGAAGTACTGCTGTATGTGGAGTTATTATATTTGTTGTGGAAATTTGCAAATAATATTGAATAAGGCATTAACCCAACCTGCTGCCTGTTTGTTACAATGGTTTATATTTTGAGTGCTGCCTCACTGAAAGCCATCTAGTCATCCAGCCTTTGTACCTATTCTCTGAACACAGCCACCTAGACACAGTTGGCAAGGCACAACCTGAGCCAGAGTCGATAAACCTGCCCTTCTTCCTGCTGTATCAGTGTGTTTTATTTGGTGAATTTTACATGGTACGTTTCCAGGTATATGGCTGAAGAATATAAATCAGCATTGAAAATCATGCTAAGTGCCATTTTTCTCTATTGTTCAAGTGTTCAGTCCTTCACCAACTGTTTTAAGGTGTGCTTTAAGTTTATTTCTGGGCTAGCATTAAGCCTTGAGAGTAAAGGACAATTTTTAAGAGTGTGTGTGCAGCTTCCAAAATACACAGTCTGATTTAGGACAGCCAAAAGACAAAGAATTGTGGGAAGTCGAAGTGTAAAGCCGTGCCAAATGACCCACAGTATTTGCATGTTGAGAGCTTGACAATGAAAATTCAAATTGGAAATGAAAACTCAATGAGCAGCAGGTGGCGCCAGTGCTTATTTGTGTTTTTCTTTTCATTTTTGCAGCTTCATTGCTGTTCAGGCTAAAAATGAAATTGCAAATGCTATTCTTTCATTTTATTTTTGATTTTTGCAGCATTCTTGTGTGTACACTTTGAAAATGAAATTGCAAAAGAGAGATTGCCTTTTCATTTTATAATTTTAATTTTCATTTCATTTTTTGCTGAAAAAATCTCCTATATGAGACCTTCTTTCAATAGTATAATGAATAAATATTGAAATAACAGCGCAAAAAGTACTTTCTAAATTGTGGAACATACACTGTAGATTATTTTTAAAATATATTCACCATTTTTTATAATAAATATACTTAATATAAAAGTGAAGAAAGGCTAAATGTCTTTTAACTTTTAATGTAAATGGAATTATAACAAAACACAAGATAGACTCCACCCTACCATATAACTGCATCAGTACTGTAGAATGAATGAATAAATGAATAGAAACTCTAAGACACGAAGAAATATTTTAAATGTGCAGCAATAATGTAGAAATTACCAGCTCTAGCGAGTAATATAAAGCTTTAAAAGTTTAACAAACACAGTAATTAATGTTCTAATGTGATGTGAATAGTATCAACATGTATACAATGCAATATCTATGTGCATCAAAATTAAATAATGGAATATCTCAAAAATGGAATATCTCAAAAGTATCGTAATTATCAACCAGTTCTAGAAACTGAGAAAGGTATCTCAGAAAATCATAGGGAAAAAATCCTTTTGTTGAGCAATCAGAGAAATCACGTATATTACTAATATTCACCAGTCAGACATGTGGAAGTACTATTGTCCAAAAGGGAAGTAGGCAATGAACTAACACTGCAAACCACAGCAGCCACATTAAGTCGCAGGCACTTCCTGGTTTTTGCTGCTCTGACAGAAACTTATGACTTAGTTCCCAACAGCTTTATTTAAATGAATATCAAAAGTAAAAAGATAAATGTAGTGCTCCACAATAAAATTTTAACTAATTCCCTAATATTCAAGTTTTAAGTTGTTTACATGTATTTTATGCAATGAGTGCACCAGCTACTTAACGTTTATGAGATTCTTCAGAGTCACACAGTAAGAGAATAAACTATGAACCTAGATCATACTGCTTACCAGTATGCATGCATATTCGTTTAAAGAGATAAACCATAAAAAAATATATATTGTATATTTTTATATATGTTACTTACAACATGTAGGTTGTAGAGAAGGCTGAGAAAAAAATGTAATCTCATGTCTTCATCCAGAACAGAGGTAAAAATGTTTATTACATATAATGCAAGCCTATGGTGACCAATGCTGTATAATGGGAAACAATATGAAAATTTTACATGAAAAAAGAATCCACATCATTTATCTAGTTGTTTGCTCAAAATTACCAAAATGCACATTTTTTTTTTTATAAAATACTGTTAAATAGATAGATGGAAAAATTAGGACACATCATAAACAGAAAGTGCAAGTCACAAGGGACTGAGTTTTTGAATTGAAGGTCCACTTTTTCCCAGTATTGTTTGGTGAAATCTCTGATCTTCAATTCAAAAAAGGCAATATCAAGGAAACTTGTGTTTTCTGTTTATGATGTATGCTCTCAAAGCTCCCTACAACCATATGCTGAAATAAGCAGGTTTCAGAATGTTATTTATAACTGCTAGGCTCAGCACTGCACCAAACCCACTACACCAAATTGGATTAAGCAGGTTTGAGCTTGCTAATGCTAATGTAATTGTTGAAAATTTTCTGCAAAGTTACAAAATTATACAGGTATTTACATTATCTTTAATTTGTACAGCACCTTGTAATTATACTTGCTTTAAAAGAAGCCATATCAAATAAAGAAATAATAGTTCAAGACATGGCATAACTACTGCATAACTTGTGTGATGGACATGCAGGATGGAATGGCATCCTCACTGGAATGAGTCCAACTCCCATGCCTGCCTGAGAAGCCAATTTAATGAGTGGTCAGAAGCAAGGCGTTCTCTGTCTCAACCAGGAGGCTGGTATGCCATGCCAACATAATATAAGGAATGGATGTACTGGCATCCTGACAGGGTTAGACAGAAGACCAGTGGCTGGCTTGGCTCAGTGTGGTACATGGACATGAGGAAACTCCTTTCTAAGACTGTACACTCCCCTGGTGCGCTGGGTGGCAGCATTCGTAGGCTGATGTACCCATACACACACCCGCAGTGTGTATTGGGAACTGTAATCCTTTTGGGCAGCTCTTCTGGGTTCCATGGGTGCCACCAGGGGACCTGCAGGGAATGACTATCCCTATTTTGTGTGCAGAATCCTGACATTGGAAGTACTTTCAAATCCTGCATTACAGGAGCCTCCACTTATCATTCAATATAAGGAGAAAGAGGACAAAACTTGCGTGAAGGAGTGGGAGAATGTGTGAAAAAAGGGAAAGAAAGGACTGGCATTGTTTTTGAATTGTAGAAAAGAAGACACTTGTATAAAGTAATCTTGTTTAATAAAAAGGTCATTTTAAACCCAAGACTGTTGTTGGGAAGTCGTGTCTGTAGTTTGATTGGGTAGAGGGCAGGGGGAGGGGGTATTGCAGCACCACCTAGTGGCCAGATCTGAATAAGAATCATGTGTTAAAATTTTTATATTGTGTCAAAACTGCCTACTGAATGATTTTCTCTTATGTAAGGAGTCCCAGTACTGAATACAACTTAAAATTACTGCTTTCAGGGACATCTGGTAGATAGAATTTCTCTTGAAAAAATGTTTAAGTAAATAGGTATAAAATAACCATCAAGAAAGAATCATATATTGTTTAATATACACGTTTATTAAATACATCATTAAACAGTACATCAAGACTTGAATTTATAAAAAGCAATAATAAAGATTTATGCATTAGGTAACAAATACTTTGTAATAAAAGAGAAACAGGGTGAATTCATTTAAAACCATTTTGACTGATAGGAAAATATATATAAGGCAGTAGGTACTAGGCTTTGTGATATAAAAATTACACAATGGGTGAATAAAAATAATTCAAGTATTATTAAGAACTACAAAAATGAGAAAAGCTAATGTAGCAAACAGATTGGAAATGAAGAGGATGAGGCGCCTCTAATGAACCTCCCTCCATGGCAGTGATTAAAATGTGTTTCCTTTAATATGTTGTCAATGACAGCCCGGCACATAGATTTAAACTTGAAAATTATTTATGTTTAATGATGTAACAAAGCTTCAAATACTTATGATTAATGTTTAACATACATCATGAATAAATACTAAGACAGATATAATCTCTGACACCAAAAAAGTGGCAGTATGTTGCTCTCAGTATGTTGTATCCAGCATTGAATCAAAGTCACTCATTAAAAAGAGTCACCTCCACAGAGTGAATGGTGTAAGAGCCATTCATTCATCTATGAAATCTCTGGCTTTATCCAATGACTTATCAAATCTTTAACATATTATCTCACAGGCATCTCTCCTTCATTTAATTATGACTAAGGCAGTGTAATCACCCTGAACACAATTTACATGCCATGTTACCAAAAGTACAGTACTACTGGAAATTGTAGGAGTGGGCAGAATGGTCAACAATCCCTATTACAATATAATTAAAAACTCGGAAGATATTGATATAATGTACAGTATTTGTATATACTTTTCATACTGAAATATTTTTTTAACAAATAACACCCATTCTTATACTCAAAGAGATTTGATAGCAAGTGTTCACCTCTCGCCCACTTCCACTGGAAATGAAAACATGTTGAACCATCTTTAGTATCCTTGAATGCCTAAGCAGCATTTTAGGTTTAGAAAATAAAAGGATGGATGGATTTGCTCAAAGGTTTTATACCAGATGTTTTTCTTTCATTTTTGTAACAGGACAATGCACAATGACATGTTTTACATAAACACATATTTTCTACAAAATTTGTCATTGTTTAAAATTAGATTATTTAGACTAGAAAGTCAAATACAGTTTAACACAGAATAAATGTATGAAGGTCTCATGGAAGCCCCTTCTGTGAAGTAACTTTCATATGTTAGTGACGATCCAGCGTGTCAGTTTGGTCATGTATTAAGGGCACTACTCATTCTTAGTAATCTAACCACAGTGTATACTAGTATATATACTAGTATATATGCTACATCTATGGATCAATTTCAAAATGGCAGCATCATGAAATATTTATATTTTGTACTAGAAACCTGCCCTCTCACCTCACTTTTTTTTGAGACAGTTAAAATGGACTTAGACATTTGTTATGTAAAATTATTTGATGATATGGCCACATATTTATCATTTACCTCTTTCCCTAGAGAAAAGGGAGTACACAGGTACTTGTTGGTACAAGTTACTGAGATGCTAACTGAAGCTCTAAGCTACATTTGTGAACTTTGGCTGCTGGACTCAACAAACATTGTAGGGTAAGAAGGCTATATTTGTTTGTTTTTTTCTTCTTCAAATAACTGTATTTATTCCAAGCCTAAACACACATCATTTCATTATAATGTTTTCTGCACATTTCAGAGCATTTCCTCAGACTAGCATGCCTACTTAGAATAATTATTCCTGCAAAAGCAGTTAAATAAACAGATGTCTTCTACACATATTTGTCAGTTGACTGGCGCCAGCATCTGTTAGTAAGCTCTTTATAATCCTGAGTGGGACTGAGAATAGTGTGACAAAACATATGTGATTACCTTTTCAAACCTGATCCAGCCAGCTATCTTTAAAAAGTCTTTGAATGTTTAGCTTTTTGATTTTGATTATAAAGTAAATAATTATGTGCCTAAGCATTTGCTAATGAACACAAAGTATAAAGAAAAAATTAATAGTCATAGATAGATTGAGAGATGGATAGATAGATAATATGACACCTATCTAACATATCCTTTTTTTAAGTATGGCATCCAGTAAGCATGTTTCACATGATAACTGAATATTTCACTAAGATGGATAGGCTATATACAGGTACACATAGCAAAAGTAATCCTATTCATCAGCCTTTAAGTCAGAAAGAAACATCAGGAATCTTTATCATTCACAAAAAGTAAATCAGTATTTTCCCCTGTAATTCTTTTTAGCTCAGTTGTTACTGGATAAGCATAGTGATTACCTTTGGAACAGTCAGTTCACAGTAATAGGAAAAATAACTCTTCTCTAACTAAGTACACAACAACAGGACACAGGTTGCTAATGCTATCTACCACATCTTGTAGTAACACTGGACTGATCTACATTACCAAAGGTTTTGTTTCCTTCTCTGAAGCAAAAGCCTGTTCACCACAAAAAATATTAACTTGATATAGTGTTATCTTCTGTCAAAAGAAATTAAGTAACATTGCTTTTTCCATTGCAAAACAGCAGCTCACAAACTTTACCATCTAAGACAAATGACCCAAAACATCTTAGATGTGTATGATCTTCAGATAAGGATTCATTATCTTCTGTTCACCTGTTTTAAAATCAGGAAAAATACAGTTCTAGTTCCAGCTCAGCCACTAACTCATTGTTTATCATGAGCAAGTCACTATTCCCACCTGTGTTCCTTTCTCACAAATGGGATATGAGAACTGGGATGTTGCTTGAAATGCATTTCCGGCAGTTACTAATGCACAGTTTTATCTTGTATTATATAAAGTGCTTAGGGAACGTGTATTTTAAATAAATAAAATGAAGGCCACAAAATTTAGACCATGTTACAAAAATATACTTATATAGCACCTTTCCTGCTGACATACCTTCATAGAGTACTTTAGTTAATTTAGCTAAAATATTTAGGATAAGGATGGGTAAAGAATTAACAAATAGTATTAGGTTTTAATTTTGTTGTACAATCTGGAAAATAAAATTTCTGTATTAGTCATTATTTTTAAAATGACATTAATCAACTTTAAAATTGCATAAACAATGGATCAGTTTAATTTACCATTATAGTTCAAGGGTTGTGATATTTAGAATGCACATCACCTTCTAAAGAAATCCGTGTGAGCACAGCATGTGTAGTTTTAAAGTGGCAGTTAACACAGGTGTCACTTCAAAAAAAGGAATTCTATTCAGAAAATGCCCTTCTACCCAGTTAAATGGTTAAATAATAAAACTGAGATCATCTTACCTGGTGTATTAGAGAATTAAGTCTTGACACCATTTTTTAAAAATATTACATAAATGTGCACACTAAGTAATAGATCAGAAAACTAGGTATTGGCCAAAAAACCAATGCATTGGAAACGAAAGTGCATTAAAGTAATAAGGACCATAGCTCTTAGCATGTCCCCCAGTCAATAAACACTGTGATAATCTTGAACTTGATTTACTCATTTTATATTTTTTACCTTTTTCTACAATTGGAAAAAAAGAGATTATTGTAGCATTAAATATTAAAATCAGCATCTGTCTCTGATGCCTGAGTTATACTCATGTTGGACTAGTGGCAAGTCCATTGCCAAAGTCAGCCCTTTGAGTTAAACTGTTGGGTTCTTATACATATCAAAATGAGTAGTCCAAATTCTTTTAGAGTGTACACTTTTTTAAAAACTGAATTATATTTCACAAAGAGGAACATCTTTTCTAGCAACATAATTGGTAAGAAATTTTCTGTTTAAAAAATAAAATTACAGATTTGCCATATATCAAGTAATATTGTTTGCAGTGTACTCTTGCCTCCAGTCAAATCAGTCATGTCTTTCGACTGGCTTTTAGGACTGAATCCAATCCTGACAGCTGCCGTAGGAAGCCACGGTTGGGGATGATACCACGGTGGTCTTTCACAGTTTTAATGGCTTCCACCAATGTCATGTCTTGACGAATCATGAGATATGCCAGGACCAGGGTAGCTGATCTACTGACTCCAACAGCACAGTGCACTAAGATGCATCCTGCAATAAGAAAGAGACAAACTTAGTTAATACCCATTGCCATATTACGAAACAGACAAGCAGTTTTTATTTTATATAATAACTTTCAAAAAGAATGCCATCAGAAAGTGTTTAATAAAAACACATTGTTATACAGAACAACAAAATAGAATAAAGATCATTCAAATAAATACAGTCCTAAAATACAAGAAGCACTTTAAGAATACTTTACCTAAATTTAAAAAACAAACCTAGTATTTATAGATGTATATATCGATGTTACTGAAATTACTTGTTGTCTTTTATATATTAAATTGTTTACTCTTCCCTGTTGCATTTAAGATGTACTGCTTTTGATTATTGACCGAATGACCCAAATGTTCATTAATTTTATTGTTTTTCTACAGATGTCATATTAGAAATTAGCCAGTTTGTGTTGAAGTATCAACAGCTAGGTAGCAGAGTACCTTTTATCTGAAACAACTTTTATTATTCTTATACAACCCCAGTTCCAATGAAGTTGGGACGTTGTGTAAAACGTAAATAAAAACAGAATACAATGATTTGCAAATCCTTTTCAAACTATATTCAATTGAATACACTACAAAGACAAGATCTAATGTTCAAACTGATTTTTATTGTTGTTTTGCAAATTTTCACTCATTTTGAATTTGATGCCTGCAACATGTTCCAAAAAAGCTGGGACAGGAGCAGCAAAAGACTGGGAAAGTTGAGGAATGTTCAAAAAACACCTGTTTTGAACATTCCAGAGGTGAACAGGTTAATTGGAAACAGGTGTTTGTCATGATTGGGTATAAAAGGAGCATCCCCAAAAGGCTCAGTCATTCACAAGCAAGGATAGGGTGAGGTTCACCACTTTGTGAAAAACTGTGTGGGAAAATAGTCCAGCAGTTTAAGAACAACTTTTCTCAACATACAATTGCAAGGAATCTAGGGATTTCATCATCTGCTGTCCATAATATCATCAAAAGATTCAGAGAATCTGGAGAAATCTCTGCAAGTAAGCGGCAAGGCTGAATACCAACACTGGATGCCCGTGACCTTCGATCCCTCAGGTGGCACTGCATTAAGAACCGACATCATTCTGTAAAGGATATTACCACATGGGGTCAGGAATACTTCAGAAAATCATTGTCAGTTAACACAGTTCGTTGCTACATCTACAAGTGCAAGTTAAAACTCTACCATGGAAAGCGAAAGCCATATATCAACAACACCCAGAAACGGCGTCGGCTTCTCTGGGCCCGAGCTCATCTGAGATGGACTGACGCAAAGTGGAAAAGTGTGCTGTGGTCTGACGAGTCCACATTTCAAATTGTTTTTGGAAATCATGGACGTCGTGTCCTCCAGGCCAAAGAGGAAAAGGACCATCCAGATTGTCATTAGCGCAAAGTTCAAAAGCCAGCATCTGTGATGGTATAGGGGTGTGTTAGTGCCCATGGCATGGGTAACTTGCACATCTGTGAAGGCACCATTAATGCTGAAAGGTACATACAGGCTTTGGAGCAACATATGCTGCCATCCAAGTGATGTCCTTTTCAGGGACGTCCCTGCTTATTTCAGCAGGACAATGCGAAGCCGCATTCTGCATGTGTTACAACAGTGTGGCTTCGTAGTAAAAGAGTGCAGGTACTAGACTGGCCTGCCTGCAGTCCAGACCTGTCTCCCATTGAAAAGGTGTGGCGCACTATGAAGCACAAAATACGGCAATGGAGACCCTGGACTGTTGAGCAACTGAAGTTGTACATCAAGCAAGAATGGGAAAGAATTCCACCTACACAGCTTCAACAATTAGTGTCCTCAGTTCCCAAACGCTTATTGAGTGTTGTTAAAAGGAATGGTGATATAACACAGTGGTAAACATGCCCCGTCCCAGCTTTTTTGGAACGTGTTGCAGGCATCAAATTCAAAATGAGTGAAGATTTGCAAATCAACAGTAAAGTTTATCAGTTTGAACATTTGATATCTTGTCTTTGTAGTGTATTCAATTGAATAAAATTGAATCTAGGTTGAAAAGGATTTGCAGATCATTGTATTCTGTTTTTATTTACATTTTACACAACGTCCCAACTTCATTGGAATTGGGGTTGTAGTATGAAATTTGTTTCTGGAACACAGTCCCATTTACTTAGTCACCTGTTGTTATCAGCTCTTGGTTGTTGTTTAACTGTGTCATCAGTATATGTACAATTCAGAAGTGATGCACAGAGAGTGCTGATCTTACCTGTCATTGAAACACAAAGACCATCTAGATTTGTAAACAAATTACTCTGATTTCTGATTTTGGCTGAGCAAATAGTACATGATAATTATATGGAAATGAGCAACCAAGTGTAATACCCAAGTATACCACATGTGGTTTCTGTATTTGTACTTTTAAGTAGACCTGTCTGGAAAAAAACAACTATGAAAGGAGAGTACACAACTTTCAACTTTATCAAAAAAGTTGACTGCCCCCTCGCCGAAACTGATCTCAACAAGGGCAGCGTGAAACACTATACAGTACATATAGTATGTCATTAGCAGGAAGCTGTTAAAACAACTGTAACTGCCTCCTCTAATACTAGCACACTACAATAGGTTCTTCTGCTTGTAATGCCTACCAGATACCTCCAAGTTGTGCTAATGACACGTGTAAAAGTTAGAACATAGCCAAACATATATCTTAAACAATTAAGGCATAATCAACCAACCAACCAACCATTTCCTAACCCGCTGAATCCGAATACAGGGTCACGGGGGTCTGCTGGAGCCAATCCCAGCCAACACAGGGCACAAGGCAGGAACCAATCCTGGGCATGGTGCCAACCCACCACAGGACACACACAAACACACCCACCACACACTAGGGCCAATGTAGAATCACCAATCCACCTAACCTGCATGTCTTTGGATTGTGGGAGGAAACCGGAGCGCCCGGAGTAAACCCACGCAGACACGGGGAGAACATGCAAACTCCACGCAGGGAGGACCCGGGAAGCGAACCTGGGTCTCCTAACTGCGAGGCAGCAGCGCTACCACTGTGCCACCGTGCCGCCCTGGCATAATCAAGAACAAATAAATATGGTTCTGGAGTAAAATATGCTTATCTGGGAAATCAGAAGAATAATAAATGATAAGCAAAAGTAAATTGTCACCTCTATATCAAGAACATAATCGAGTGACACAAAGTTAAAAAGGAACCAAATCTGAGGCAAGATAAAACACAGGCTACTTATATACAGTAAAACCCCTGATTGAATGTTCTCCTATTTAGCATTTTTCTGTATTTAACATTTATTTTAGTTTCTGTTGTTGAGCATATAAAAACTGTTGTCCAAACAAGTGTGATCATTTAAGGCTGCAACTAAAAGTGTCCGTATTCTGATTTTTGCTTCATAGCTGACTTTTTTTTGTTTGACTGTTAAAATTAATTTTGTGGATGATCCAAATCTGCTATAAGTGTACAAATATCTATCTTGAATATAACCCTTGTGTGCAAAATTAACAAAAAAAAAACAAATTTGTCAGACTGATGCAACCTACTAGAGAGATACTGGGTGTTAACTCAGTTTCACGTCGTTTCAGTGCAGGATATCTGCAAATTCATCAGCTCATGAATGGACACGAAGAAAAACAGAAAATGAAAAATCACAACTATTGCTTTAAGTTCATTTATCACTAGCATATCTACTGTATACATAAAAACCACTGCAGACAAGAGAGGAGCCAGTTTAGAGGTTCATGGTTTTGATTGCAAAATAGTGGTTAAGAAAGTAGCATAATTTCTTTCTGAAAGGTTGTGATTCCATGTTGTTTTTTGCTGATCACACTTCTCTAAAAAGATTAGATCCATGTCTCAATTGAGTGGAAAAACCGGCACTGAGCTACAGTGTGAATGTAGCCTTATTTTTTTTTCAGAAATTAAACATAAGCTAGTATGTGCCACACTGCAGTCAGGCTTTGGCCTCTCAAGGTTTAAAAACAGCGGCATTACCATCAACACAATGGTGTTCATTAAAATGAGTAACAATCTGTAACAACAAAAAGGATAATAATAAACACACACATTTCTATTAGAAATCAAGACATATTTAAACTGGTATATACAGTATCTAGTAATCATAAAAATAACTGCAGTGTAACTACAGAAAACCTAAGCACAGCAAACACCTGTGCTAATGGGAACCTGAAAAATCAGTGACAGTTTCCTTCATTTAACACTTTTTATTCAGTCAATCCCTAGAAAATGCTAAAATGTAGTTCTACTGTATTTGTTAGCGAGTTATGGTGCAGCAGAAAAGTTTAGCATTGCTCTCAACCAATAAAAGATTTGCTTGCTAAAAAATTGTTGCTAAGGTAAATGCTGCATTTCATAAAGAAAGATGGTAACTGACTGGGAAACATATACTGCTCAAAAAAATTAAATGAACACTTTTTAATCAGAGTATAGCATCAAGTCATTGAAACTTCTGGGATATTGATCTGGTCAGTTAAGTAGCAGACGGGGTTGTTAATCAGTTCAGATGTATTGGTGTTAATGAAATTAACAACAGGTGCACTAGAGGGGCAACAATGAGACGACCCCCAAAACAGGAATGGTTTAACAAGTGGAGGCCACTGACATTTTTCCCTTCTCATCTATTCTGTCTGTCTTTTCACTAGTTTTGCATTTGGGTATGGTCAGTGTCACTACTGGTAACATGAGGCGATACCTGGACCCTACAGAGGTTGCACAGGTAGTCCAACTTCTCTAGGATGGCACATCAATACGTGCCATTGCCAGAAGGTTTGCTGTGTCTCCCAGCACAGTCTCAAGGGCATGGAGGAGATTCCAGGAGACAGGCAGTTACTCAAGGAGAGCTGGACAGGGCCGTAAAAGGTCCTTAACCTTAGCCGGTATCTGCTCTTTTTAGGGCAAGGAGAAACAGGATGAGCACTGCCAGAGCCCTACAAAATGACCTCCAGTGGGCCACTGGTGTGAATGTCTCTGACCATACAGTCACAAAAAGACTTCATGAGGGTGGCCTGAGGGCCCAATGTCCTCTAGTGTGTCCTGTGCTCACTGCCCGGCACCGTGGAGCTCGATTGGCATTTGCTATAGAATACCAGAATTCGCAGGTCCTTCACTGGCGCCCTGTGCTTTTCGCAGATGAGAGCAGGTTCACCCTGAGCACATCTGACAGACACGTTATGCTGCTTGTAACATCGTTCAGCATGACCGGTTTGGTGGTGGGTCAGTGATGGTCTAGGGAGGCCATGGAGGGATGCCCAGACCTCTACAGGGTAGACAATGGCACCTTGACTGCCATTAGACATCAGGATGAAATCCTTGGAGCCATTGTCAGCCCCTATGCTGGTGCAATAGGTCCTGGGTTCCTCCTGATGCACGACAGTGCCCGGCCTCATGTTACGAGAGTATGCAGGCAGTTCCTGGAGAATTAAGGAATTGATACCATTGACTAGCCCCCATCCTCTCCTAACCTAAATCAAATGGAACACCTCTGGGACATTATGTGTCGGTCCATCCGAAAGACTGTCTAGGAGCTCAATGATGCCCTGGTCCAGATCTAGGAGGAGATCCCCCAGGACACTATCCGTTATCTCATTAGGCGCATGCCCTGACGTTGTCAGGCATGCGTACAAGCACATGAGGGCCATACAAACTACTGAGTTAGATTTTGAGTTGCTGCAATGAAATTTCGGCAAAATGGACTAGCCTGCCGCATCATTTTTTCATTTGGATTTTCAGGGTGTCTTTGAATTCAGCCCACTGTAGGTTGATAATTTTCATTTCCACCAAATGATGTGGCATCCTTTCATTCCTAACACATTACCCAGTCCATATCAGCATTGATATATAGCATGATATTTTTCCCATTGAGATCTGATGTGTTTTCAAAGTGTTCCTTTAATTTTTTTGAGCAGTTTATATTTTAATGGACAAATGAAGTGAGCTATTTGACTTAGGTTCTCTGAAAACACCACCCAGTTTTAGGTTATTCTAATGTTTGATTGTAGCTGACCTCATTTTGCACGCTGCCTATATGGCAGTATGCAGTCTGTTGGTTATTTGTAAAATTTCTATACTTAAAACAAATATGTGTTTTAACAGACTTCACTTTGACTGCTTTAATGGTGAAAATGCTAAATGACGGTAATTCTGGTATGCTAAACGTAGCCATGTCTTTTCCAGGTTGCCCACAATTTGGCAGCAACTGAGTAGGATCCAGCATGAGTCAAATGCGTAACAAAAGAAATTGCACAGTCTAATAAACTTTGTTTTAAAAAAGTTAAGCAAACGTTTTAAAAAGTACAAATCACAAATATTCAAAAAAAGTTATTACACACGGAGAATAAAAGGCAAAAAGGGAAAAAATGTTTAATTACAATCTTAGCTTTCTCATGTTAAAGTTAAGTTACTTTCTATACTTAAAAATTGTGTTATTTTCTATGGCAAAACTACATAGTCTTCACTTCAGTATGTTCAGTTTTTACAGTATGGTTTGAAAATGTTTTCCCTCCATGCCTTATCAACTGTAAGGCAGGTCATAGCCTGAGCTAGTGACTAGTCAGAATGACAAGAAAAAATAGAATATTCCATTTACAATTCAGCTTGTAGGGGTTATAATAGATTATTCCACTGATTATATACTATTACAGTATATACAGTATAGGCACATGTTTTAACATAACCAGGAAAATATTTCTATCAATTTACCATAACCTAACTAACAAATGGTTCTTACACTTAATGAGCAATTTGACTGTACAGTACTTGGGTTCACAGAGCCATCAGTAAAAGGGAAAAAACATCAAAGACAAAGATTTCCAAATGACGAAATCTCATTCAAACTTGAGCATTTTTGTGATATTAACATGATACTGACGTGCAAATCACAGTATGTCAAGGTCAATATTAACCAAACTGGGGGAAAAAAGCAGAAGGGTCCAGCACACCATAGCACATATGGTAGCATCTAAGTGACTTTTCATCAGACATTTAACATATAATCTTACCTCCATTGGACAACGCTTTGTGGATGAAGTCTGCTGCTGGGTAGAAATTCACACTCATATCAAATGTGGGAGAGTCATGCGCTTCAATTCCATGATAGGTGATATTCATTCCTTCATAGTACTCTGCTCCTCCTCTCCATTTACTGTGAGCACAGTTTAAAATGTGTGTAATCCCCAGCTTGGTCAACTCTCGACGGTCCGCAGCTATGTCCCTAAGAAATAAGGTGAAATGAATTCCTGTGTATTACAGTGGGGGATTGATCAATAAGTGCTAGATTTGTAAAATCAAATAAAGTAAAATGCAAGTCTATTAGAAAAAGTCAAGGTCAGTATGCCCAAGAGAAACAATTATTAATTAAAGGCAGCTAGCAATCACAGGACATTACCTTAAAAACCTCCACTTTGCTGTATTTTTATCAGTGTCTGTTTTGATTTACTTCCGCTTAACTGAGTCATTCTTAATTCAAATTGCATGATCTACTTAAAATAATAATAATATAATTGTTTAATAAAATAATCCCTTTAATCTTTTCTTCGGATGTAGTGAATGAATTATGCTCTACATAATCCAGTTCATAGTTTATCACACCTGGTCAAGGTGTATGGTCATTGCATTGCATTTACCTAAGTAAATACTGGGAACATTTAGGGTCATCAATGAACCTAAAACACACATCTTTGTGATGTATGAGAAAAAAATGTAAAATCCCTCTGAAAATACTTCACAGACGTGTAATTTCTGCACATATTAACTGGTTTGTAGGTTTTGAAAGTTCCAGGAAGATGGGTCTATGAAGTTACAATGCAAACTACCTTTTAGCCTCATGCAACTGAAATATAACAAAATGTGGGCAAAATTATATAACACATCTAAAAATGTGGCTGTGATCATGCATTTTTATTACCAGAGATTTTAGAATAAACACGTAATATATCTTTCTCAGACCAGCTTTTATCTAGTCTAGGGTTGCTCTTGGCTAGATTTTTCCCCAGAAGTATCAGTCCATCACTGGACCTACTCACGCACACATCCACACAAATAAACAGAGGGAGCTAATCTAGAATTGCCATTTAACACCCATTTCTTTGGGGATTTAAATGGTAAACCAGAGTACTTTGAGGCAGTACCACTTAACCAGTCGCCTTGGAATAAGTGCCTGAAAAGAAATTATAATATACCAGGGATGTCTGGAAAAATTGATACAAAATACTAGTAATGCATACTGTACATTACTAAATTAGCAAAATCATCTGGCTCCATATGATTTCATATGTCTTCTGTATGCTTGATTAAGAATGCATGTTACATGCGGTGTATACAGTATACAGTATATAGGAATAAAAAAAAAACGTTAAAATTCATAAGATTTCTCACAAGAAAATATATCTGACACCTAAAAGTAATGAAAAATAACAAGAATAACAGTGTCAATAAAAAGAGTAAACAAGCAAATGCCAAATATTAATAATAATGTCTCCAACTTCCAGTTGCTAATGAGAAACACACAATGGCACTTTGGTTCTGAACAAAAACATCCAAGAAACAAATTGATGTCACTTTCATGTAAAATGGCATTCAAAGCCTCATGTTTCTTTTACCACTTATAAAAAATGTCACGGTTACAATTTCTGTAAATAAATAAAGTGGGGGAAAAATCTCCATAATGTTGAAAAAGGCAAAGCACTCTTATTTTTACGGTAAACAAAATAATAATGCCATTAAGCAAGTAACCTGACTCCTCCTAAGTCTCCATCCATCCATCCATCCATTATCCAACCCGCTATATCCCAACTACAGGGTCATGGGGGTCTGCTGGAGCCAATCCCAGCCAACACAGGGCGCAAGGCAAGAAACAAACCCCGGGCAGGGCGCCAGCCCACCGCAGCCTCCCAAGTCTCTTATGTTAGTAATTCAGTTGCATAAAAGAACAAACAATATATTATTTGAAAGATGAAACGGTGACATTTGCAAGTATTCAATTGGTTGATTGACAATTAAGTAAGCAATCAATCACTGACAAGGAACGCGACACACTTCCTCCCTTTTCTTTAAATGCTAGATCTCAGGATCATGCCTGCGCAACAAAGTAAGGTTTGTAGTGTTTGAAAAAGTAAAGAACTGAAGTTGGACACACCTGTGAACGAACAGTGGAAAGTATAGGTATGATTCCATTCCAGTGAGTTTCTCATTACCACAGACATCTGTTCACCTTTGTTTTCTGAATATCTTATATTGTTAAAAAGCAATATAGTAATAGTTTTACTTTCAATTATAAATAAATATAAGAATAAAGTAGCTAATTTTGTCTACATCTTGGACAATGCAATAAATTCCAGAAAAAAAATGCTTCTGAGCTTGCAAAGTGTGACTCTCACCAAGGTGCAGCAGCAAGTGGAACATTACTTTATTACAGTATTGGGAGGATTCAAGTTATCTAGTCTGTCTAAGACCTAAAGGTAGACAAGCTGCGTTCTAAAACAATGAAATATTACTTCAAATTTTCACAGCACAACTTTGGGATTATTATCTGAGACTCTGCCAATTTTTGTGGAAAATGGCCACTGTAGCATTACATGCCACAGCAGACATATTGAACACAAGTAAATAATTGTGCATTCATGCATGGAGGAGGACTACATCATCATGGTAATATCATAGTCGTGTAACCATGTTTTAAACACAGAAAATGAGAAATTATGGCTAGCCAGAAACAAATATTAATGTAAACAAAAATAAAGAAATAAATGAAAAGAATATGAACTCATGAAGGGGCAAAAATAACAAAGCAGGGTACATGTAAGTCTGTGAGTGATCAGCTTGGTACAAAAGTATTCCCATGCTGGTTGCTTTTAATCAATCTTTGTTTAAACACATAAATAAGCAAACATCCATAGCCCCAAGTATTCAGTTAGGATTTTGTTTGCCTCATTTGTTTTCTATAGTACTTTTTTAAGATTTTCTTTTGAAATCAGAAAAAAAAACTTGTATTCTTGTAAATTCTGACAACTTGCATTCTTATTCAGATTGGTGGTACAGTAATCTACTAACCTAAGGCTATAAGATTTCCTGTTGGATTAATAATTTTGCCAGTAGTAACCTCTGGATTTTGTTCTAACAACTTTGGTACCATTATTATCATAGGCCCTTTGTGTAATTCTCTATTGAGGGGTAGAATAATTGTGTATCTAGTAAGAATAAAGCATGCAGGACAAGGGCCTGCTCATAAAGGAAAACACTGACAAAAGGGTACAGGAGAGAGCTTTAAGGGTTCTAGTTTTGTTTTACTAGTGTGCTAAGGTTAATTTAATGTTAATTCAACACTGTGGCTATGAACATTCTGCTTCAGACACTGCTTTTAACACCTCAGCTGTCTCTTTTTGTCTTGCCTCTATTTTCACTTGTAAGCCTTTGTCTTTTTATCTTCCTTAATTGCTTCCACTTTAAGTAGGAGATCTGGCAGCTTTGTCTTTAACAAAGCCTGGAATGTAACCACAACACTGTAATCAAGTTCTGAAAGTTTCTGGGAGACTGATTTTAACTTTTCACCTGTAGTATGGGAAAAAATATATAAATAATCAATCAGCAAGAAGCTAAAGAATGTTTAGGCATGTTGTTCATGTTATATATAAGAACTGGTGGTTACACAGATTTTCAGAATTATGAGTACCTACAACTCAATATTGACTGAACAAAATGTAACTTTGTGCCACCATTTTGTTTTTACTTGACTAATTCCATCATGTGAACTTTTGTTTGCGGTTACCACCTTGGTTACATAGCGCTGCTGCCTCGCAGTAATGAGACCTGGGTTCACTTCCCAGGTCCTCCGTGCGTGGAGTTTGCATGTTCTCCCTGTGTCTGCGTAGGTTTCCTCCGGGTGTTCCTGTATCCTCCCACAGTCCAAAGACATGCAGGTTAGGTGCATTGGTGATCCTAAATTGTCCCTAGTGTAGGCTTGGTGTGTGCCCTGCGATGGGCTTTCGCCCTGACTGGGGATTTGTTCCTGCCTTGCGCCCAGTGTTGGCTGGGATTGGCTCCAACAAACCCCTGTGACCCTGTGTTAGGATATAGTGGGTTACAGAATGACTGACTGACTGACCTTGGTTACAACCTCACGATAACAGGAAATGAGCAACACATGAGGTCATCATTTCCACAGTTTAAAAGTCGAGAGTCATGCACTTATAAGTTGTCCAACATTCTCAGCTTTTAGATGCATTTATTTTGAATTAAATGTTAATGAACATATCACAACATATCTTTTGACTTCAGTTTAGCATTTGCGTTTTGACACTTAGTATTTTTCTGAAACTTCATGAACAATTCAGAAACGTCTTATTACCACGTGGTTTTTTTTTTCAGCAAACAGAAATTTTGAGGCATGGCTTAGTCTTCCTGGTTCTTTTCCTTTATTGGTTTAGTGATAATCCTTCAGTCTTCAAACAATTTTGTGCTAAATCTACATGAGTGCTAACTCTCTTCTTTCAGTAACTTGTTCTCAATGTTCATGATTTCATTTTGTCTGATCATGATTTTTCATTTGAAATATTTCCAGTAATTCATATCCACTATATCTAGATTTTTTTTGCCATTTGCTTTTGATCCTGAATTTGTCTTGTCATCTGTTTTTTGATCCTAAACACATTACTCAACCCTTCTTCATTTTTTTCAGCTCACTTGAAAACTCTCACCACTGATTTTCTTGGAATTTACATCGTCCCCTTATTGATCATCCATCCATCCATCCATTATCCAACCCACTATATCCTAACTACAGGGTCACAGGGGTCTGCTGGGGCCAATCCCAGCCAACACAGGGCGCAAAGCAGGAAACAAACCCCGGGCAGGGCACTTTATTGACCACCTTGTCACCTATAGTGATAATCACTCTTTATACCTTTTGTTATTTTCTTCAACCAACTTCACAGTGCCACCATTCTACCATATTGCTTTCTGTATCCCTGATATCCTTCTGTACAATCCAAGACCTCATCAGCTGTTTTTAAATATACCATCTGTATCACTTCCCACTTACCATTCACACCAGATGCTTTCAGCATCTTATTAGTTCTTCTCTCAACATTTTTTTTTCACAATTTACTCATTAAGCTCTAAAACCTGTAGCATCAACATTTACTTCTGTTTCCGGAACATTTTAGGAACATTTCCACATATATACATTTCCTGTATATCCCCAGGTAAGATATACAAGCAGGGGTACCTGGCGCTGCCTGGTTTGGGAGCATCAACCACATTTGGGATCAAAACATAACTTATGGTATTCCTCTGAAAAAAACTGTGAATCTGTGTAAAAGTTGCTGTAGATCTGTTAAATGGTGTGAATTTGCATACTCGACAAACACAAATAGAGTTATCTGGCACTGGCCTGCGTGGGAGCACCAACTAAATTTTACAATAGTACATAGCCTACAGTTTTGCCCTGTATAAATCGGGAATATATGGAAAGTTTGAAGATTGATTCAACAGTGTGAATCTGCATACTGGACAAACACACGTTCAGTTTGACAGAATTGTGGCCGCCAAGGGCACTCTGAGCCTCAAACACCAGACACAACTAATCCAGACGCAAATTCCAGCAACATAATAGGTTGTTTATTAAATAATAATTTTCTCAAAGGCTTCAATTAGCTCACTGCTGGTAATACTATACAACTGGATCACCTTCTGTCTTTTTTCCACTGTTCATCCACGAGTGTCGTCCACTGCCTCCTGAATCTGACCCCGGATGTATAGTAGGCAGCTCCTTTTATGCTGTACCTGGGAGTACTTCTAATGCCACAGCAATGCATGTAAGAAGAACTTTCAGGCCAGGTGGAAGCCCCCCTAAGTAGTGGTGGTGTTCCTCTGCAGCTTCCCCTGGTGGTGTCCTAGCTCCCAACAGGGTTGCCAACCACAATTACAACTCACTAAATGCCCTGTGGGTGTACCAATGAGAGTTCCGCCAGAGGAATGCTGCCACCCTATATATAAGGGAAACACATGGTTCCAGGAAGCAGTCTTTCTCTGTCCTTCCATTATGTTTCCTGGCCCAGAAAGGTACCATCAACCAACCCGGCCGAGATGCCTGTCCATCCATATCTTCCTCTTGTGGATTCCTGTCCAGGCAAAGAATTGCCGTCCAACTCAGTAGGGATTCTGATCCCTTCGTTACAGCAATCACACAGTATATATTAGTTAGACCTTTCTTTCAACCTTCTTTCATCAGGAACTCTTTTTGAAGAATATACAGAAAATGTACTGTATGTTTTACTCTAAATGTCATCATGTTGTACTGATGGTAATGTTATTACTTGTGTTTTATTTTTTCTCCTATATTGTATCTTGAATAAAAGGTTCTGACCCCTCATTACCCTGAATTAGATTAACAGCTTTGAGAGAGTTATGCTATGTTAGGTTTAAATTACTTAGCAATTCAAATTATTATATATTATTATGTTTGGTAGAAAGAAAAGTGACAATTCACAATCACCAATCAAGCTAACATATATGTCTGTGTGGTATTGGAAGAAAACCAGAAAACCTGGAGGTAAACCCATGAAGATGCCAGGAAAATGTGCAAACTGAACATAGGTTGCGACCAGACATGGGATTCTGTTTGACTCTTTTGTAATTCGCTTTGGATAAAAGCATCTGCTAAGCAAATAAATGTAAATTAAATTACAAATAAGAATGCTCAAGGTGTTAAGTCATGCTTCTGTGAACAATATTTAATACATTTTAACTGTGAACTATTTTATTTAAAATACAAATTTCTGTCCTGTGTTTCAATTCTAGCATATTCATTGTTTATGTTCATGTTGTAACTGCCACATTTAAGCATATGTTTTCATCAGGTACTCCAGTTTCCACCTGACTCATTAGATTATTAAGGTTGGCTTGATTGCAAACTCTAAATTAGACTAATGTATATATGGCACCAAATCTAGAGTTGGCAACTGCCTTATAGCCAGTGCTGCCTGAAAAGATTCCACCCCTCTGTGAGCCTGTTTTGGAATAAGCAGTTTTTAGAAATGAATGGTACAAATTAGAACCAAGTGTTTATTATTTTGTTCTTGGTAGCAAAGCAATAAAACAACAGAAGTAACCCACAGTCTCAAAATAAACGCATACTATACCATACTATTTGTCAGTCACATGAGTAACATTAGAAGAGGTGTTAGTTAAGCAAACTAGGTACTTACAGGTGCTTTAATTGGCATTTACAGATAAGTCCCAGGCATGAAAACCCAAGAGTTAGCTGCGCTAACAGAAGCAGCACCCTCTAGTGGTGAAACATTCAAATAAATTTTTTTTTGTCTTGAAGTCTCAATAACAAGCCAACAGGAGAGGAATGTGTTATTCTTTGCCATAGCAATATTAAAGCTAGTAGATAATGGATGTGCAGAAAGTGAATTTTGTGAATGTTACTTACAATATTATGCCATTGCTCAGCTCTACGTGGAGACGAAAACATAGGTTTAAGCAACCCAGACAGATGTAAATGAATTTTAGAATTACTGATTGCCTGTCCGATTAGAAAAGCTTTATACAATCAGGGGTTTAGCACAGGCTTGAATTAACACATAACTACCATTTTCACATATCCTTATACATTACATTTATTAACATACCTTAATATTTCATGTGATCTTAAACTACATTGCTCTGGTGAAATCCCTAGTATACCATTATTAAGATCGAGGTTTCTATACATACATATTTGGAGGGACAGTACAGTTGGAAAAAGGTTGCCAGCAGGAAGAGCAAATCACATTTGGCATGTGATAAAGGGAAGTCCCACAGAAAAGATACCCAAAATATGAAACTATAGAACAGGAAAGAAAGTAACTTGGCAAAGGCCTATAGAGAGCTGTAAATCCAGTTATGTTGTGTCCAAAAAAAAGTGAAAAAGATATGGACACCAGTGCAAGAAAGAGATATGGAATGGTGCTTGGGGAGGAGTAGGAGATCACACCACTAAGTCACTGTTTCTGTGGCTAGTAAACTATCTATTTACTTGTAGTAACATGAAGGCACAAGTTAGGCAACTGATATACAATAGTACTCTCATGGAAACTGAGCTTCAAAGTTTCACTTTGCCAGGACCTTTAATAAAGAATGCTGATAAAGACTGTTGAGAATTAAGTAGAAAAAGTATTCCTGTATCAGGTTTGATCACAGTGTAATGGGTTATTATATCAGGAAGAATGGACTGATCATTCTTTTGAACTGTTTCATTTTGTATGTGATATCTAACAGATACACAGTATTTGAAATATTTCTAATCCCACCTAATGTTACAAACAAAATGTTAGAAACCACATATGTAAAAGCATCGGCACTTTATGTACTAACAACAACATCACTTGTGATTTTACCTTACTTTAGTCAGCCAGCTAAGGTATGTCTACCAAAGAGAATATACAGTTAATTTGTGTCTTCAAATAGGCATACAGTCTTATTAAAGAATCTAAATGTCCTTTGAGGAAGTTTCGACAGACTCCAGCCACACACATTACACTTAGATATCCTTTTGAGGGCGTGTTAAGCTGGCAAGGGGATTCCTTGTTGCAATGGTGTCAACCCAAAAAAAACAGCCAGGGGATTGAGCGTAAAAGAAAGCCACACAAGCAGCAGGAGAGGTTTTACTTATGTCAGTGTGGGAATGCAGGGCTATTGAGAGGCTGGAAGCCCTTCAATTGTACTGAGGGTATCAGGTAGGGGTACTACCATATGTGTGTGTGTGTGAAAGAGAGAGATACAGAAAGGAGCAACCTGGAGAGAAGCATTTAATACTAGCACTAAGTAGCCCTGTTATTGTCAGGGCTACCTGACCCCTCTCCTTGTTGAGAGGGTAAAGCCCAAGAGGAATTGGCAGTTATGACCAAACCTCCTGACCACTACAGAGCCCATCATCCCAGAAAGATATTACATAGACTGTGTTGTCTTTCAGATACCACAAGCAACTGGGAAGCTGCTATATAATCATGACCCTTTATGGGAAACTGACGCCTCATGGGTGCAAGGACAACAGGAATCACTAGAAAGAAATCTTACTTGGTGAAACACGAGCAAGAAGAAGGCCACGCTTCTACATGAATCTGATTCCAGGCTTGGCTGAAGGAGACATCAGAGTGACAGCCAGGGGCTAATGCAATGTATAGTTGGAAGGACAGTGGACTAAATGCTTGATGTTAGGAGGAAGAAAGATAGGCGTCAAAAAGGGGAATGCTTTTGTGTGTTTCTGTGCTGGACAAGTAGGTAAGCCATTCAACGTGATAAACAGGTTCAAGTTAGTTAAAGTAAGCCCAAAGGGGCAGTAGGTGTTGTTGTATTACCTTTGAGTTCTTATCTTTATCCATGTACTTACTTTGCAAAAAGGCACCATGGTTTTTTTTTTTTATTATCCTGTACTTCCTGGCATTTTTCTGGATGCAGAGGGCTGCCTCAAATACATCTACTGTCACAATCCATATAACTCAGCAGCCACAAGGATGCTGTTACATTATTGCTATCAACCGGAATTGTTGCCTCCAGGTTGGCAGACAATTCTGTGTAAATGTGAATGATAACAAATAAACTTTTAAACATGTCAGTTCCATTTAGATTGGAGCTGAAAGCAGCCCAAACACTCTGTGGAGCGCTTTCCTGAAATTATTGTATATAGATTTGCTCATTGTATTTAACTGAAGGTGCATGCTGTATTCATTCACATATGTCCTCACATTGTTTTGTTTAATAACCCGTCAGTAAAATATTATGTAGCCAGGAGACTCTGGTGCTTACATATGGCAACTGAAGAGCTTCCTGGTTGTGTGCAGATTTGATGAAGAATTAGCAAGATTCGGGAGACTACAAATACGAGAATTAATTTATTTTCCTCTGTTGTTTGACAGCTCTCATTGGACCTTCTTCAGAATCATATCCGTTTCGTTTCCTTTGCACAGATACTTACTGGTCCCCCAGGTATAGCCTCGGCCACACTTCATCTGCATGGTTGCATGCAGTTTTGCCAGTGTACAACAACCGCTCCAACTCAAACACTGTAAGAACTGGAGAACTGCGATCTGACTCCTTACGATTTGGAGACCTGGAACTACTCCGGGAGAATCTGGACATAAAGGCCATTTCACCTAAATGTCCCTGCCACCATCACTGTCTGAAAGAAACAAACAGAAGAAATAGCACTGAAAGTCAGACAATCTGAAAGTACCAGACAAAGACAGATTAATGGTAAAAGACATAAATACTATAGATAAAACACAGTAAACAAACAAGTCCAGGAAAATGCGAGTTAAACAAAAAATATTGTGACCAGGAAGGGGGAAAGAAACAGCAGTAAAAGACCATGAGAACTGGAGAGATAAGAAATTTTATGCAGGAGACTATTCAGTCAATAAAATTCACTTATTTAAATAATAAGTTGTCTCAAACTTGTACAGGTTTTGGCTTTAGCTACATGACTCTATACCCTGTTTCAGATTTCCATGACCCATTGTGTGAAGAAGTGCTTCCTGTTTTCTGACTAAATAGACTTCCTTTTAACCATTGACCAGAGAGATTTCACTGGATCATCTTTTTTTTTTTTTTGTTCTTTATTTCGCCTTATACAATTTCTTGTATTAGGAATTTTGTTCGTTTTCGCATACCCCTTGGGGTCAGAGCGCAGGGTCATCCATTGTACAGTGTTAAGGGTCTTGCTCAAGGGCCCAGCAGAGTAGGATCTCCTTTTTGGCAGTGACGGGGATTCAGACCGGCAATCTTCTGGATACCAGCACAGATCCTTAGCCTCAGAGCCAAACTCCGCCTCTTTACCTATGGCTTTGAGAAACCTGAAGACCTGGGGTCTCATTTATAAAGCTTGGCATGGATTTGAGCAAAAAAATATGTGAATGCCTAAAAATAGGAAAATAGGCACAGCAAAAAAAATTTGATTTTTAAAACATGGCATGCACAACTTTTCTGCTTACCATTTTAAATCACATTCATCTTGTAAATGGGTGTAAGTGAACATGCCTTAAATTCCTCCTAGTTGTAGTTGCCACCCTGAAACAATCATACATGGACTATGCTAATCAAATTCATACATGTGCAATCAAAATGCTGCAGAACTTCACTGGCTGGTAGATCAGCTTCCCTCCTAATACTCTTTAATGCAAGAGGCAGGGTCACAATGTATCTGGCAGCGCTCCGCAACTACCGAGCAAGATAATATGTGACATTACAGTCACAGCTTAGGGTTAGTAAAAGCAGCTTCATTCTTGCTAGATGCCTTTATTTTAATATAAATCCAGTAAAGTGCTCCGATTAAGCAAGGAGAACCGGACACTGCTGAAAATTGTCTTTTTGTATGTGAGAAATTTTGCGTATGTACTCCCACACCATACAGAAATTGGATGTAGTGCCATGCTGGTTGGTTAATGGCTTCTACCACAGCGGGCATGGTGGAGTGAAACGTGATTGAGATATTCCTGATCTGGTGACCCAATTCCATGAGAAGCGACAACAGGTAGCCTATGTAAATTGTTGAAAAACCTACATTGACCCTCTTAAAAGGGAACTAAAATACAGTCTGAACATCATAATTATCACAATTACTTATTTGGCTGACACCTTTATCCAAGGCAACTTTCAATATTTATGATATAACTGGTTACATTTCTTTCAGTTTTCCAATTGGAGCACAGGCAGGTCAAATGACTTACTCCTGGTCATCCCGTATCATTAATGAGATTTGAACCCACAACCAAAGAGTTTGAAGTCCAAAGCCTTAACCATTAAACCACACTGCCTACCTATGCTTTTGTTACACAGTTGAGGTGTAATATGTTTGTCACATCAATGTACATTCTAATAACAGCTCAGTGATATGAGTTACATTACACATCACTTAGCAGGTTTGGCTGCATTTCCCTGGTTAACCAAGAGTGTTGTCATTTCCCAGTTTGTCCTAAACGTTATGTATGGATGGCTCAGAGTTGCTGTAAATATCTGCAAGTCCTCTTGTCAAGTTTTCTTTTATAAATCGTGCAGTTTGCGTGGAAAGCTGGATACACACATTTCTAGCATCTTTTTATGCATGCACACATTTTATAAATGTGACCCCCGGATTAGGTCCCCGTCTACCTTAGAACCTGGAACAGGCCCTTTAGTTTAAAGCTATACAGCAGATTCTTGTGAAAGATTTTTTGCCAAAATTAAATGCAGTCCAATGTGTTAACTACTGTACATTGCAATATAATGCATATGCATATGGTGCATTAAATGTTGATACAGCTTTATTGCATCATAATTAAAAAATAATGATTGATTGATTTGCACTATGGCATGCAATTTTAATGTCAATTTAAAATGCAATACAAAACTGTGTTGTAATTTTAACTCATGTCCATAGATCAAATGTCATAAATAAAAGCAAAACAAATGTATTTCATTTCGCATAGCAGGTGCTCTGGATGTATTACATTTTGATTCAAGACCATGCATTAATCATGCCAAAACTAAATGTAATCAAATGACTAATTAGCACAAAAAGATGAGGCAAGGGGCATCAACAGTTGAGGTAAGAACCGATCCACTTCCAAACACTTCTGTTTGGTAGCAAGCATAAATTTTGTCAATGACGAATGATTAACCAAAATGGTGAGAAGTTATGTTTTAAGTCTCGCTGAAAAAGTTTACTTTTAGATAGATAGATAGATACTTTATTAATCCCAAAGGGAAATTCACATAATCCAGCAGCAGTATACTGATACAAAAAAAAAATAAATTAAATAGTAATAGTAATAACAATGAAAAATGAAAAAATAAATAAATAAAAAAGCAGACAATAACTTTGAGTAATGTTAGCATTTACTCCCCCGGGTGGAGTTGAAGAGTCGCATAGTGTGGGGGAGGAACGATCTCCTCAGTCTGTCAGTGGAGCAGGACAGTGACAAAAGTCTGTCACTGAAGCTACTCCTCTGCCTGGAGATGACACTGTTCAGTGGATGCAGTGGATTCTTCATGATTGACAGGAGTTTGCTTAATGCCCGTCGCTCTGCCACAGATGTTGAACTGTCCAACTTTACTCCTACAATAGAGCCTGCCTTCTTAACAAGTTTGTCCAGGCGTGTTATCTAAATAATGTGTTATGCTTGCCTTATATTGTTCCATTATACTTCTAATAGTCCATCTTCATCTATAGGTATTTACAAATCATATTTTTGGGAATATTGGTGTATGGACACTCCAATTCATGATCTACATAATCATATGTGGCATCTCTTCAGGACATTAGCTCTTGAATGCGTTCTAAGGATGTTACTGTAGCAACTGGAAATTATTCTGATGTTGCTGCGTCTATTATTCCAGCCCTTTCTGGGAACCTGTTGACAGGAAGAGAATGAGATTGCAAATTTTTACCTGCTTATTGAGATGGTAGATCCGCTGCCTCATCAACTCCCAGTTCACCATCATTAACCGCTGATGCCGATTGGTTATTTGATTACATTCTGTTTTGGCATACATTGAATTTTAAATACATTGTAAATTAACTAAACTGATATAAATTGCTGGCCCCTTTAAGAAGTTTTCAAGCAAATGAAATAGCAAAAGAGACCCAAGAGAAAAAAGCTACACGTGGGTCAGAGTAGATTGGATTATTTGGCATCTACTTGTTTATTAGATGCTGTTGTCATTATCAAGGGAATCCTGAAAACCTACAGTCACATACATTTTTTAAATTGCTATTTAAGTGATGCAGCTAATTTTACTGTCCTACACATTCCCTTTTTTATGTTGATCATGCACAATTTTCTAGGTGTTAGTTTAGAAGTAGAATTGATGCTTGTTTGAGTGATTTGTGCTATGCTATGGTAAAACAAAGAAAATATTTCAACAATAAACCCAGATTTAAAGAAGAAAACTCCACCATGTCTACTGAGCTCAAGGCTCTACATGAAATGATTTCAAACCACAGGCACTGACTCAATCCCAAAAAATGGCAGGTAGGACTGAATATGCCCAGCCATTGGGAGCTTTTGTGGTGGATGAGCATCCCACTCAGCCAAACTCAATGAAATTCCAAACAATTACTAATGTCATAGATCTGTGCCATTTATCCTTTTCCCTGGCATACAAAGTTTAATAGGTTTGAATACAGCACAACATGATATGCCATTTTCTGTAAAATAAGCACACACTTCCCAAATATACGCACTGGTGAGCAAACCAAATTCATAAATGTAAACTGTGGGACTTGATCATGATCCTGATAAGAGAGATCATCTCCGTATTCAACCAGGCTCATTAGGTGACCTGTTAGATTCTGCGTGATCTTTTGCTCGTTTGCTGTTGCTGAAATATTACAGAAAATAACATTTTTATTTGTCTAGCACGTTTGCATGTTTTCATGCAAAGGATGTACCCCAAAGTATGTTGCAAGAAATCGAAGAAAAAAAAAAAAACTTTCAAAAAAAGAAAAATAAATTAAAAATAGGTGAAATTAATTCATAAAATGGAATGAATAAAACAGTAAAGAAGAATAAATCAATACTTACATAAATTGTCCCAGGAATAATAAAGATTCTTCGAAGTACATTTGGCCATGTCACTAGTCTTAATACAGTATTTTAGTGCATGGAGTCTTTACCATTATTAATATTCTTATTAAATAATGCTACTTGTTTCAAATATTTTAATGTTTAATTGGTATGTTTCAGCTTTACTTAATTTATTTTTTCCTCCTTGGTTGGAGTCATAAATTACAAAACGTTTCTCATCTCAATCCAAACTCAGTTTTACAGAGTCACAAGCCGTCAGTCAAAGAAGAACAAAACAATCCCTGACCACCTGCTCAGACAAATGAAAAAGCCTGAAGCAGTCCCTTAAGCTTTGCATCAAACCTCTGTGGCTGCTTGTACACACATCCACATCCTTGTCCAAGTGCCAGGTCTTTGAAGACACCCATACTTTTTTCCTCAGTGTGACACCTAACCACTTCGCTGAATCATGCATTTCTGATTTAAAGGTCAAACTGCAGTCATTTTTTTGGTTTGAGCAGTTAATTATTATAATATAATGGGCTTAACAACAAAGAAACAGAATAAGAAAAACAAATCATAGCACAAATGATGGAACGAAACAAGCAAATTACAAGCTCTTAGCATGAACAACTATTGACCACTAGCAAATATATTAACACACTAATGTAACTGAGATGTTTACACAGTACCAGGCTACACAGATTTTTTACTGTTGACATTTTTTATTGTATTATTATGATTATCCTATTATGGACTGTCAGTAAAGTTGCTTAAATTTATGCACCCTTTATGGTTCCATGTTATACAATGTGTCAATGCACCGGTGTCTGTTATGAATGGTCTGCTCTGCTCCTGTATAGAAATTGTGTGGACTATTCCACCTACATTGTATTGTACAACTCTGTGATGGCCAGATCGGTTTTTGTATGCCGTTGTGTGGTGGACCAGAAACATGACTTCAAGTGACGCCCACTGAATCAGCCAAAAAATTCAAAGGGCATGGCTCAGTTATAGGATGCACTCCTGACACCCTGGAAGGAGTAGAGGAGGACTGAATGAAAATAAAACTGAGTGCCATTATGAATGCTGCTGCACATTCTCTCTCTGACACACTAATATTGAGAACTTTCAGCCCGTTAATTATATAGGAGAAGTGTGTCAAGAAACACAACTGGGACTCCTACCAATGACAATATGCCTTTATAATGCCTCACTGATGCAGTGACTGCTCTTTTTTCATTTAGCCAAGTTGGAGGTTTTCATTCTTTTTAGTAATTCTGGTGTGTATGTTGTTATGTTTATTTATTTAGCTTCTGAAAAAAACAAATTTCTCTCTTGGGACAAATAAAGTACCATCTATCTAATGTTCTGTACGTCTAGTCAGTTTTTAATGTCGTCTAGTGACTGCTTGTGTAATAGCCTTAACATGTGAAGCTGTTGCTCATTATTTTGTTAGTATAGCAGGCTTTATTAAAGTTGTTCAAGAGTAACCATTTTAGATACAATTTCCATGTGCTTCGTACATTTACAAAATTAAAAATATCCACTAATCGTTTTTATAGCCGCTGATATGTTAATGGTGGACACGCTGTAATGATAATTCTGCAAGCCATGATTTATTTTCCTAGTCTAAGAATTTTGGCTTGACACCAGGTTGTTTCCCAGCCTGATGAACATTTCAGTTTCTGGCATCGCTCCTGCCCCGAATGCTGTTCACTCCGACAGCGCTGACGACAGAACTGTCGACTTCGAATCCAGACCGGGGGAAACCTCCTGTTCCTACTTTTGAAGACTGCCATCTCTAATAGGTGTGTTTTACTTCAATGAAATATATAACCTTGTACTTCTTGATTAACTGGTCTTAAGTAAATGCCCGCAGTATTGAACGTACTTTGTCTCGATTAGGGTGAACTGCTGACAGCGTGGGCTCAATGACTCTTCTTGAAGAAAATAACAGGAGTGCATTCAAAGAATACGCGAAGAATATATTCTTCTTCCTAGTCACAATTTTTATATCTTCTGTAGATAATTTACGATATTGCGACGTCGTGTTCATGGTTTATTCTTTTCGCACTACCCTCCATGACCCTGCGCCCTGGAGACGCATATTTAGAGCATGAAGGGACGCTCACTCGTTAGCTCCCGAGACAGTCGGATGAGCTCAGTCATGTCATTTCTATTAAACCTGAAGGCCGCAAGTGTACAGACAGCGGCGTCCCTGGATGACAGTGATCGTCTGCCGGTTACGATGGATTTGTGATTTTCAAATGGGATGCTGCCGGCGGGTGATGATGTCACTGATACGGTTGTTATTTACAAAGCAATGCCACGCTGCCAGCTTGGATATCAAAAAATGTATATCGCTGCCAGCTTAATATCCCGAATAAAAAAATATGTATTTTGTTGTGTTGTCAAAACCAATTACTGACGCTCGGAGGCATGTATTAATATTTTTCAAACCTCAGTTTGGGTGAACGGCTTTTAATAGGCAGCAACGCCAAAGATTTAGAAGCGATTTAGCGCTGAAAGAGAACCGACTTAAGATTTCTCGCAAATATAAATGGATTATGTAACAGGTGCTTTGCATTGCTGGACAGCACAGATGAATGTGCGCCCCTGCAAGGTGAGTCGGCCCCGGTAGCCACCGCGGGTGCAATCACTAGAACGGCTTCAAAATAAGAGCTTTATTGTCCCGTTAAAGGGATGTGGATATCAGAGAGTGGAAGCCTAACCCACCAGCACAGTACTGTCACCCGTACGCGCAATGAGGGCGGCCAGTCACGGCTGCTGACCTTTAATGTGCTATCACAAAAACAAATGGTAACCGCAAGCTTCATCAAAGTATCGAAGACGCCCCTCCATCCTACCTTATCTGTCCCGGAGAACACGCGTGTACGATCCGCCAAAAATTGTCCCACGGGTTGCAGGTCAACTCACCGACTGGCAGGCCTGACACGGCTAACGGTCACGTCTCACGCGTTTGTTGCCCAGCTCTCACAGAAGCCATGTTTTCACTCTCCACAGCCACGGAGCTATTTAAAGACCCTGACAGAGGAGAGGAGAGGGGCGGGAGGAGAGGTGGGGCTTTATGCCGTACCCGGTCCACATCGCTGCCGACATACAAGCCATCTGGATCGTGTCCTGTTGCGGACTGGGAATTGACACGGGGGAACTCCAGTAACTAGACCCGCTGATAATTAGTCGACAAATATCGGATAATTAAATCACTTGCCGTCTTTGTAAAGGGTACAAGCGCACATTGGCTAAAGTGCACTCTGATTGAACTCTATTGGTTCGTGTCGACCCGCTTGGTCTTCTCGGCGTCAGTGTTGGACATAATACACGTTTATCATTGTAATCATCGTACAGGCTGTTGTATATCTAAGATGTTTCCAAATTACAAAGAAAATAAAAAGTTGCACACATTTTGTGATCTATCCGTTCGTCGTATGAAGCCATTGCTGCTCTTTAATTAGGTGATGCAGGACACTGCCACCATATAACCTGCTGACATCACCCAAGAGCTGAAAGTTAAGATCCAGTCACCAATCAAAGTCCCGTAATTTAACTGTATATTTTCACAGTAAAACTGTGACACTATTAACGCTTAAAATACTTTTAAAGCAGATAAATGCATGTATACTTACTGTACAGTACATTAAAGTTTTACCTACCAACATCGTTTCAATATTTTGTCATCAATTCAGAATGATGGATTAAAACACCATATATTTGTTAAAATATTGTATGTATTATAAAACTAAAAACAATATGCAGTGTTTTGATGATCATATGACTGGTGAGTAAGCTGCCATTTATTCAACTGTTAAATTGTGGTAAAATCTTGTACACTGCATCATATATTCTGAGCTGCTTATCCTGTTTAGGTTATAGGAAGCAGAAAGCTTTCTAACGCCATCTTTAAAATTACAGATGACACCGTGACAGACTTGATCACCAACTATGATGAAATAATTTATACCGGCCGCCTTGATGGTGCAAAGACTGTAGTTTCACCCTTAATGTCACAAAAACAAAGGAGATAGTTAGTGACTTCAAGAGGGAGGGGCAGACCATTCTGATATCCACATCAGACTGAATGCAGCTTTAAATGTCTTGAGAGCTGTAAGTTCATGATGAACTGTAGCAAGCACAAAACATCAGCTGTTGTCAAGAAATCTTACCAATCACTTTACTCCCTCAAACATCTGAAGAAAATCAGATTTCTCCATCTGTTCTCCATAACTTTTACAGGTGCACAGTGGTGTCCATCTTCAATGAGTGCATCGCATTCTGTTAGGTTAAGGACTGTAAAGCACTTCAGTAGATGGTAAAGGTGGCAAAGAATATTACTGGCACCACGTCTGTTCTGTTCAGGACATGTTTGCCACAGAAAGGCAAACATTATAAATAAAGACCACAACTATTCTGTAAAGTCGTTTCTCTCACTCCTCCCTTCTACTAAACAGTACAGGACCATTCACACTCACACCAGTAGATTCAGGGACAGTTTCTATCCACAGGTCATAAGGCTACTTACCAGCCATAAACAATAATAAATACCATACATTTTCTTGTATCTGTCTCTTTTATAATGATTTAAATTTTCATCTTTCCTTCTGATGATCTCCCACTGCCTTCTAAAATTAAAATTGGCTAGATCATCATGGTGCCAACTGTATATCCAAAAGGTGGGTGTATGGTGTGATGGTGACCATTTTCCATGTAATTGAAGATGCAGGGAAAGTTCAAATAAATAGCTCTTCTAATTAGAAAGCAGGACTCGGTCAGTTTGATGTACTAACTTCTTACTAGTTTTAACTTTTTCTTTTATTGTGCACATTGGAAACCTTTAGGCATGTTTTTGCACTGTGTTGGCTCACTTCTTTTCTAAAACCGTAGAGGCTCTTGTATTTATTTGGATCAGGTTTGGTTGGTAGGAACTCTCAGTGATCAAAGCACTAGACTAAAACCAAACCTTGCAGATTCTACTATTAAGGCTTCCACTCAGACTTAATTTTTTAGGAAAGCATGCACATCACACGCTGTGTTACTCATCTTTCACTCCTGCTACTAAACTGAAATGACCCTGTGGCATGTTTTGAATCTGTGACAGTTACGGTCCTGTGATGTACTGAGCCATTGGTTTCTGGCTATGTAAGATTTTGGCATGTACAGTATGTGTTGATATTCTACAGTTAAATCAGTTTTATACAAAAAGAATAAATAAATAAAACAGTCTTTATGTTGATAATATTTAGTGGGAAAGAAAACCAAGGCTGCGTCAGGATTCTCTGCTTTAGAACCTCTTTTAATTTTAACTTTGATTCCTGTTCATATTTTGATTACTCAGCTCAGTTTGTCTTTTCTGATTTTGTTTGCCTTTCCCCAGACCACATTTTAATGTCCCCTTACATGTAAATTCTACAACCATGAGCATGCTATTTTCCCTCTGATGTTGTATGTGTGATTCCCTAAAACACTCAATTTTGCAGTTACCATTGTGAAAGTTATGTGTTGTCAGTTGCAGTAGCCCACCCTGCCAATCCTGTTATTGTAGCTTAATCAGTTATTGAAGGTCAATAATAACCTTATAAAAAGTGCAACAGACCTGAGAAAAGACTCTGTTACAAATGTGATGCGCTGATGTCCCAGAGCTACAGGGGTATGTTTTTAGTTCAGCAGACTGAGACCCTCGTCTACATGCTGCTCTAGATTGCTGGAAAGCACTAAGATTTAGATTGCATCCCTGGGGACCAACTTATAGTGTGTATGATGCAAATCTGCCATATACAGCAGACTAAAAGAGAAATCATTTTATCCTAAAAATAAAAATGATGAAGTATACAGAAATCAATGATCTGAGTATTTCTGTGAAAATAGATTTGCTAATTTAACAGTGTTTTGAAACCCTCAAACAATTTTAGGTTTCTTCACTTTTTAGTACATTCAAAATTTTTAGCAATCAGTTTAAATATAAAATGATTAACTATGGCTTAGATATTTAACTTATACAGAAATGAAATACATTTTCACTCTTAATGCTCACATTCTTATTAAAAAGCAACTGAAATTATTATCTATTAGGGTGCTCGGCCCCATGCTTGCTCTGCTCGCCCACCCCCGTGTTTGGTTTCCCAGATATACAATTTAAAGAGGTTGTTATTTTCATGGAATTGTTACATTATAAAAACAATACTTGTCCTTTATTTCCGGCCCCGGGCGTGGTCTCTTTTTTGCAGGACATATAAAGCTGCTTGTGTTGTGAAGGGGGGCACGGCTGAACGCACGCTAAGGAGATGCCGTCAGATCATCTGCTCTCTTTTTGCTGCTAGCGAGCTGCCTGTTCTGCTTGTCGCATGTCGTTGTTCTAAGAGCTGTGAGCACATGATGCGTGTCTGCCAAAAGCAATCCAACAACTGCTAGGTTAAATGTCCGTGGACTTGTTTTAAATGATGGCTCACTGCCTTGTCTCGCGTGATGTTGTAAAAACAATAATTGTCCTTTATTTCTGTCCCCGGGCGTGGTTAAATCTCTTTCTCGCAGGACGCATAACGCTGCTCATGTTGTGAAGGGGGGGGGCAGCTGCTGTCGCGCTGCCCATCGATCATTTTAAAGCTGTCCTCTTTGCCACTTCGTGTCTCTGCTGCTCGCGTTGTGAAGAGGGGGAGTTAGAGTGTCTGAACACACACAAGGAGAAGTGGTTGGATCATCTGCTGAGAGCTGTGTGTTTTGCTTATCACTTGTCATTGTTTTAAGAGCTGGGAGCAAGTTAAAGTGTCTCTAGTGGGTAATTGGATATACAATTTTAAAAGCTTTTTTTTCTTTGGAATTGTTTCAATTTCATTATTTGCACTTTTACTTTAAAGCTTCATTAAAAACAATATTTGGAATTACCTTTTCTTCAAGATCACATTGAATTTTGATTCCGTTTTTGGAGACACATTGTGACAACGCAACGTATAAATGCCCGTGAATGAATATTGTTTCTGTTTCTCTAATAAATTATCCGACTTTTTCTAATGTTTGTCCCTGTGATTTGTTAATTGTCATAGCAAAAGCTATTCTCACGGGAAACTGTAAACATTTTAATACGAATGGCATATCAAGATCTCCTTTGGTATCTAATGTTATTCGCCGAATATATACATTACCTTTCTTGTCGCGTATTAAAATTTGTATCACTTCTCCGTGATCATGAATATACACCTGACCGAATTGTGTTTTCTTTGAAATTAAACTTGTCGTTGCTTTAACTGTTGCGGGATCACAGATTCTCATAGCCTATGGTCTCTTTTGGAATGTAATAGATCAATTTTTCCACATTACTTTGTGCACAGCTTAAATGTTTATTTTTGTATTGCCTTTTATGATGCTGTTTCATTTTTGTTATGTGTGCTACCATTTTCGGACTCCTTTTGCCACAATGCTATTCCCAGTTGCTGGGAGGAAGTGGTTCTTGAAGTCATGCATTGTGACATTACCAGTGGGACAAGTTATAAACTGACAGCATGGGGAAAGAGCCATTCAAGTTTGTGGATAGCCTTAAAAATACACACTCTTCGCCCATTATAGTACATCACTGATAATTACACAGACAGCATTGTTTTTCAGAAATTAAAGTATGCACTTTAGAAACTTCATTAAAATCATTCCCACAACTTTTATTACAGCCAAGAATGGAAAAGACTGCTTTCAATCTGTTGTTATAGCAGAATACTCCCACATTGATGGTGAATGCAGCAAGTAAGTGGTAAGAAGAGGGCTTGTGCGTAGAGGAGGCGCCAGTCAAGCGAAATCACAAGTGGCATGTTCGTTCGCTATGGATGATTTGAGCACAGACATCCATCCATCCATTATCCAACGCGTTATATCCTAACTACAGGGTCACGGGGGTCTGCTGGAGCCAACACAGGGCACAAGGCAGGAAACAAACCCTTGGCAGGGTGACAGCCCACCGTAGTGAGCACAGACAATTCTAAACAAATTGTTCAGAACACATAATGAGAGAGCTCCACACGCGGTTACTATTTTGTCTCTCTGTTTTGCTCTATGTGTGCGTGTTCTGCAGCCACCATGGTGTTACTTCTTATGCTGTGTCTACCTTGGTGAAGCATATCATTCAATTATTAACATTTTTATATTATGACTACAGCCTCCACTTTACTGTTCATAACATTTGACGCGCTTATTGTCTGGTTGTGTTTATGTGCTATTGTTTGGTTGTTTGTTGCGGTTTCAGAGTAATAGGTCTATTTCAATGTCTACTCACAGTAGGACAGACTTCTTGTTGCAAACCATCACTTCAACCTGGTGTTTAATTGATTACAGCGCCAACATCGCTTTAGTATGTTTAATTTAAATTCCTTTAACATCAATGTTTTATTAAAATAGTTCTTGTAGCCTGACTTAGTTAAGAATAAATTTGAATTTATATTTGAATATCGTATTGAGGTGCCCATCCCCAGAAATGCACATAACCACCTTATGACTTGGTTTGCAATGACACTTCTGAAAAAGGGAAACACTCTGTTGACTTCAGTTTACTGATTCAAATTTAGCCTCAGAGGTTATTTCAGCTTGTATATTTTGTATACCGTATTTTCCCTTTTTGCACATATGACATTCACTCCTGTTGGCGAACAGATCCTCATTTGCTCAATGCTGGCTATTGAACTGGCAGCATGCGCTTGTGCCAGTGGCTTATACCTAAATGTAGAGTAAATCTCTATGACATGGACATCCATCCATCCATTTTCCAACCCGCTGAATCCGAATACAGGGTCACGGGGGTCTGCTGGAGCCAATCCCAGCCAACACAGGGCACAAGGCAGGAACCAATCCCGGGCAGGGTGCCAACCCACCGCAGATATACCACCATTACAAAATACTGAATAAACAAGAATGAGATATCTGCCTCTTTTGTGAATAAATAAAACTCTCCAACCAAAACGGTCAACACAATTCCCTAATGCACTTGAATTATAAGCCGTTTATACATTTTCTAACCTGTTGCACCAATAAGAAAGTGCTTATTTTGCCCAATAAGTAAAAAAACTAAAATAAATTTTTGTCAATTAAATATCACTAATGATTCCATTCCAAATCTCAACAGGATCACACCGCAAAACATACCAAGAGAACTTCAAGCAAGATACAGTATCCTTTCCATGGCTAGTCTCACAAAGCCAGATGTATAATATATACGTCTGGAAACAACCATAAGTGCATTTTGCTTAAAAGTTGTGTGTGTGTGTGTGTGGGGGGGGGGGCACAATTAGACGGCTCACTGAGTGTCTAAACCAATCCAATGCCTCATGAAGGCAGCGCTCAAGTAGGGGCTGTGATTTTAAACTGCAAAGATCAGAGGTACTCTTGTTAACCTGGTCCGACAGAGAGCAAGCTTCTGATTATGATGAACTGTCTACAGTCGAAAAGTCTCCTAAAAAGAGCCCTATAGGACATATACAGCAAATGTGTGTCTCGTGTGTGGAGAGTACTTTGCCTATGTGAAAAAAATAAATCTAACATGTTGCAAGGAATAAACTTCTGTAAAATGAGGTTATACATTGGCATTCAAAGACATCAATGGATTAATGGTAAAAGTGGAAGATACGTTGTAGCTGTTTACAATTACGACAATAGTGTTGGAAATAATTTGTAGCTGCTTTCTTGAAAATATGCATTGCAAAATATGTACTTGAAGTAAACGTGTAATATACCATTCAAAAGCAGGTAATAAGGTTTGCCTTCAAGAGAACTGATAATGAAGCACCACAGAAGATGCAGATTTCATTACTCCAAACACCTTAATAAGTAAAGGTGCCTAGTGACTCTGAATGTCCAGCAGAACCACTGGCGAGGCCGCACAGCGACACCTTCTGTCTAATTGGAATTGCCAACATGCCATAGCAGAATATACAGTAGTCATAGCACTTTAACACAAACTATAGCCATAGACCACAAAGCCTATCTAAACTCTGTTTGTTGTTACGATGCCATATAGTGATGCAATAGTCAAAATATCAGAATCATAGCAGAGAGAAGTACTTCTTCAAAGGGTGGAGCGAAGTATCTACAGTGGTCTACGTGTCTAGGTGTCTCCTCTGTCCCAGTACTCATTACAATCTACAAATGAATTGTTACGCTTCAGTTACCTTGTGCTAGTGCGCTCCTGAATTGCTAACAGTTTTGGCTACTATCTCTCAATGTCAAGAGTCGTATTTAATTTGTTTATCTTTCATCTCGTCTTCCCAAATTTATTTCATGAATTCATAAGTAGAAATGGGACACTGCAACCCCAAGCATTTGAAGTGCATAGACTAGAGGGAAGTGGGAGTGGGCTCTTTGGAAGAAACCCTGTCAGCAGATTTCATCACTATACACTACAAACTTTTTAATAAGTTACCCTAGTTATGCGCTCCCATTCAATAATCATGCCTGGCCCTGCATGTCTGGTCCATTGCTACATTTACTTATTTGGCTAATGCCTTTATCCAAGGCGACTTACAACATTTATGATACAATTGGTTACATTTCTTTCTTGGTTTTCCAATTGGAACGTAGACACGTCAATCAACTCGCTCATTGTCACACAGTGGCAGTAGTGGGATTTGAACCTCATGATTTGAATTCCAAAGCTTTAATCACTACACCACACTGCCTGCTTGCAGGCAGACCAAGCAGATTTAGTTTTGTAGGCTTCTGCCACTTTCCAGTATTTTATTATACAAATATTGGCACTGACAGAACTGAAAGTGTCTTCACACCTTTTAGTTTTAGACTAATGCAGAGTTGCTCTTTTAATGCTTGACTATTTGAATTCCAAATGAGGTTATAATTGAGTCATCTTATTAAAGAAGAATTTGTTAAGCTATATAGTGTAGCAGTAGGGGGCGCTACCGCTCCCTTGAACCCTCAGGTACCACGGCAAACACCAGGTAAAAATCCAATAATTATTATTTATTACAATAATAAAGTGCACAAAGCACCAGCACTCCACTATTCTAAATAAATAATACACTAATAATCAATACTGCACTCCCAGACGCATTGCCCTCCTACCACCCAGCTCAGCTCGCCGTCTGGGAACTCCCACAGTCCTTTTATAGTTCATTACCCGAAAGTGCTCCTTAACCTGCAGTCCATGTGACTTCCTAGCACTTCCGGGTCAAATCAAAACTCTTCTTTCTTCGTCAGCCCGGAAGCACTTTATTCCTTCCGTCTTGTGACCTGCAAGTACTTCCGGGCTGTAGGAAAACCAAATGTCTCTGTGCCTCCCTGCAGCGTCCACTGGAGGCCCCGACGTTATCCAGCAGGGCTGTGTATTACAACTCCAAAGTCCATGATGCCCTGCTGGAATTCGAGGCATCTCCACATTGCAGGCGGCTTGGGGGTCTTGACTAGACTAAAGGCGCTTTTCCACTGCATAGTACGGCACAGCACGGTTCAGTACAACTCACCTTGGTTCGGCTCAGTTCGGCTCGGTTTGCGTTTCGACTGCAGTTTAGTACCTTTAGAGTGGGCGGGACTATAACGTGTCGTTATAGTTGCGCCGCCTCTACTGCCGTGACACCGTGGAACTTTTACAACAACACGCAGACAACTACAACACTTTAGCTCGACGACGCGCAAGGGTTAGCATCTAAAAAAAGCACATCACTAGCGAACTTTTATCACTGTTGCAAAGCATAAAATGAACTTAACTGCCAGTGTAACACTAAAATGCTGATTCTGTATATTACAGATCTTCCACATTTTGCAAAAAAGTCGCCGCAACAGACCATCTGTTTGGACATTTAACAGTGCTTCAGAGTGGTGGGATGTGATTGTTCCCAGTTTTACAAACACTCAGTGGCTTGAGAATTTTCGAATGTCTGAAGAATCATTCATCCACTTATGCAACAAACTGCGTCCAGCGATGGAGAGACGGGACACAAACTTCCGCGTGTGTGTACCTTTAAAGAAAAGAATAGCCAGTGACGCAGTAATGACAATTTTCTCCAGTCAATCAGTGACCAGCAGTTTACACGTCAAGTTTTGGTAACGGTTCGGTGCGCTTGGAACCTCGGCTGAGGTGGTACTAAAAAAAGGACCAGGTACCAGGTACTGTTCCCAGTGGAAACCCCCCCAAATGTGAGCTGAACTGAACCGTGTCGTGCCGTACTATGCAGTGGAAAAGCGCCATAAAGCACTCCTCTCTCATCTTCCATTTTTCTCTTCCACCTACTAGTGAGCCAATCTCTACCTCCTGACCCAAGACTTTTAAAGCCCCTCCTTTGGACATTTCCAGCCAAGGCCCAGAATCTCATCAAGGGTTACAGAAGGCTACAAGGATACTAGACTAGGACTCCCTTTAGTGTCCCACTCCTGATCACTCAGTGGTCTGTAAGGGCCAGGTGCCTCATGTATAAATGGTGCACACTCACAAAGATGTTGCCTACGATGTTTCCATGCTTACGTCAAGATGTATAAAAACTAAACCTTGAGTAATGCCACACATATTTTCACAGCAGCCTCAGACCATGCATACTCACGTTTCTGCTCAGTTTTATAACGGGCAGCACCCAGCATTAAAGCAGTGCCACTGTTTCTGTGTGGCTTCCCTTTTTCAGATTTGCATCCATGATACAGGCTTCATGAAATACACCAAAATGAATTGCATATTGTTTACAAATTGAATTGACTTGATCATTCTGTAACAATATAATGGTGCATGGAATGGCCAAACTATTCCAATTACCATAGCTGCTTTAGTGTTGTTAGACGACATCTGAAATGGAAGAATTAGAAGACAGATGATGATGACTGGCTTCTGAGTTGATTTCAGTTTCCAAGAGCTATCCTCTTGGCGCCGTGTGCTGAACTGGCACCAGCTTTACAAAGGTAGACTTTGAAGAATTGTGCTCTACCTGCTCCTTTGCAAGTTTTGTCCACCCTCGGGTTTTTAGCTACAGGAGCTTTTCAGTGTGAACGGACTGACCGATCAGGTATTTTTCACTTATCACTCTATCACACCATGCCAGCTGTATGGGATGGTATTACCTGCTCGTCATCCAGTTATATAAGATTTCCTTACACTGTGGTTGAACGGGCAAACATCAAAGTGCAATTTGCAATAACGTCCAGTTTTCCAAATGTAATAGGAATGAATGACTGCACGTACATTGCTATACTGAGAATGAATTTGCTTTTGTAAATAGAAACATTTCCACTCTATTAATGTTATTATACGTATTATATGTAATGTAATTATGGGTAATGCAAAAATGCGTCTCATTAATGTTGTAGCGAAATGGCCTGGTTAAACTCGAGATTCCTTAAGTGATATGGGGTGCCTGCTAAAGACATGGCTTCTAACCCTGCTTGCCAACCCACTGACTGAACAAGAGTGATGTTATAATGACCTCCTCTCTCTGGCTCAGGTAGTGGTAGAAGGTACCAATGTTCCCTCTAAGGAGTAGCATATACTGAGCAAAAAACATTGTTTATGAGCGACATTTTGCTTAAGCTAAAAATTTCTGAGCACCAATTTTCACAATAAGTACGAACGACGCCGTCGGAATGAGCGATCGTGCGGGAAGTATGAGCGACGCTCTGAATTCGTGTGAGCGATCGCTCACGCGCTCAGCTTAGAGGGAACATTGGAAGGTGCTGCAGGGCAGTTTAAGGGCCATTGGCGCTGCCTGGATAAGATTGGTGGAGTGCTGCTCTATAGTCCACAGAAAGTGTGTCGCATGGTGCAAGCATGTATCGTGCTACATAATGGGGCACACAATCATGACTTGCCCGTACCTGAGGAGATGCGGTATGATGAACCTAACCCACCAAATGATCACACAAATCGGACAGTGTTACAACTTCGTTTGAATGTAATTAGCAGAATGTAAAAACAGGTAATCAGATGCAGTATTTATTGTTTTTAACCAATTCATTTAATTGGTGGCCAGAATCACATAGTACAGCATTTATATTCCTTACAGCAGAAACTATTGCATTTTATGACTCCGGAACAGCCTCTGTCAGCACATGGCCAGATGGTCGCCCGGCAGTTTCTGAGACAGAGGTGTGTGTGCAGCCAGCACCTGAAGATAAGCACAGCACAGCAGGACAATAACCGCCTGGAGTTGCGTCCCTGTCATGGAGGTCACCTTTTGTATTATGGTCTGAAACAGAACAAACAGTAATACCACATCTGCGGTCTGCTTGTTTGTCTTATTTAACATGCAAATTATTTACATGAGTGTGGATAATTGTAAGTGGGAAAAAAAATGAAAACTCCCCCCTCAGCCACTGGTAAAATGCCAGTGCCTCGCCAATTACTGCAGCAGCCCACTGCTCAAACGGTGTGAGCCCCGGAATTCCGCTACCTCCTCCAGGGGTGGTGACATTCAGAAGGTGGCTGTGACTTGCCTTTTCACATTGAATTTAATATCGGGCTACTTCTTTTTTATTTCAGGCACTGCGTAACTTTCTGAACTGTGCCACTTCATCAGTCTCCTTTTGTTTCTTATACCCCTGCTTAAGCCACCAAATAGTAAGTTCTTCCTTGCCTCCACTTTACTGAGCAGGACATCCATTTCACATTCACTTCAATTTTTTTTTTCTTACACATTCTTTTTCCATTGTCTTTTAACAAAGCACTGAAAGGAAAGGGCTTTTTTTATTTGATTTGCATTTTCAAATAGGTAAAATTCTGGGAGAAGTCCGAGTGCGTACATGTGCGTTAAAATTCACACCGATTGGGATTTATAAAAGGCAAGCACACAGAACTTTTCTTAATCACAATTTTATGCATCTTATGTTTATTGTGCATGCAGACATTTCTAGTCTTGTCCATACGCTGCAATTTAGCGTGAATTCTACGCAAGGTATTATACATGAGGCCCCAGGTCTCCCAAGCTCCTCAAATTCTCTTTCTCTAGCATAAAAAATATTATTTATTCCACATAAGCTGTTGGTTACCACCTGAATCTTTTGCCAGCCCTTACAGCATCTTGTGGACATTAAGCAGAAGGTCATCTGTTCTAGGCATCTGTCGAGTTGTCTATTCTGTAGAATCTAGAAGGAACATTACATCCATGATACCAGTGCATTTTCGGTTTTGGTGCCCCTGTTTGTTGCACTCCTCAGGCACCACAAACTACCCAGTGGACCCTCTCTTTTGAAACTGGCATACCAAATGCTCTTTCTGACCTTTCACCCTCACCTGCTCTTATCTGTTGTGGTGTGCCATCACTTCATAAAAACATAACAAATATATCATATCAGGTGTGTTGTTAGACTGGGGATGGTCACAAGGTACAAGGGATGCTCAAAAAGTTTCTGTACTTTTTTTAAACTCTATTAAGAGTTTCAAACACAAATTATGAGGGTTATACAGAAAAAAAGGTTACAAGTGCCCTGGAGGGTGCAGGGAATTTTTTTTTTTTCGAAGGTTGGCATACCTGCGTGTAGGGGGGGTCCTAATGGTCAAAATAAGCCCGGGACCGCGTCAGTCAGTTGTGAAATGTCATCACAGCAAGCGAGTTCGTCAACCTCTGCTGAGGCTGTTTGCTCCACCTACCGCCAATGCAAGATTCGTTCGGTCATCAAGTTCCTCACTTTGCGTCACGAATCCGCGGCCGAGATCCATCGTCAGCTTGTGGAAACTTATGGACCTGAGGTAATGTCACGTCAGCATGTTTACAAGTGGGTTAGGTCGTTCAAAGGAGGTCGCACTGACACTCATGACGAAGAAAGGAGTTGGAGGCTGTCTCTCGTTTCAGAAGAGCTTCTGCAGCAAGTTGATGAAAACATTTGTGACGATTGACACCCTTAATGAAATGCTCCCACACATCTCACGAAGTCTCATGGGTGAAATTGTCTCAGAAAAACTTGATTACAGGAAGCTGAGAGCAAGATGGGTGCCAAAAATGTTGACTCCAGAACATCGCCAAAATCGCGTTTTGGCTGCACGTGAATTTCTTCAGCGTTATGAAATCGAGGGTGAGGTGTTCCTTGACTCTATTGTGACTGGAGACAAAACTTGGGTATGTCACTATACTCCCGAGTCCAAAAGGCAGTCCCAACAATGGCGCCATACCCATTCCCCATCAGCCAAAAAATTCAAAGTTCAGTTTTCAGAGCGGAAGATTATGGCATCTGTCTTTTGGGATAGAAAAGGGGTTTTGTTGGTGGATTTCATGGCCAAAGGGACCACCATCAATGCTGAAACATATTGTGAGACCCTAAAAAAATTGAAATAAAAGATTAAAGACAAAAGGAGGGGAATGCTGACTCGTGGCGTGTCCCTCCTTCACGACGCCAGACCCCATACCGCTCGTGTGGCTCAGGACCTGCATGTGTCCTTTGGATGGGATATTGTTACCCACCCACCCTATTCCCCGGACCTTGCACCCTCAGATTTTCACCTTTTCACCAAACTGAAAGAATTCTTGGGTGGGAAACGTTTTTCCAACGATGAGGAGGTGAAGGAGACAGTGGAGAAGTGGCTTTCTGAGGTGGAGCGGAGCGTATTCGACGAGGGTATAAAAAAGCTGGTGCCCAGGCTGAAGAAGTGCATTGAAATTGACGGCGATTATGTGAGAAATAAACACATATTTTGGAACATACCCTGTTAATTTGGTTGAAACACATTCATTTTTCGATTTTTAACAGCTGTTGTAACCTTTTTTTCTGGATATCCCTCGTACATGACCTTTCTATATAGTCCGTCTTCGTTTGCGATGCAATTTTCCCAGCGTCGTACCAACTTTTTAATGCCCAGTTAGTTACTCCTCCCGCCTTCACTGTTTCCAACGAAAATATAAAACTGTGGAAGCTTTTTGAATGTTCCTTGTACAAACCAGCCATGGACAGAATTACAGGGCTCAATTATGCATGTACTAATACCCAAAAATTACAAAATGGTTACTTGGGAACCTCCAGTCAATCACAGACACTTGGCACTGGGTTGGGGGAAATCTCAGAAACTGAGAAAACTCCAGATATACAAGTTGGTTGTGGTACACAGCAGTGTTAAATACCATGCCAAACCATCCACATAATCAGACATGGTGGACAAGATCCTGTGTGTGCAAAAAAAAAAAAAGCCTCAAGACTGAGTTAATACTTATTCCATTTTATTTCTGTGCCAAACATTTTTACCATTTTGACATCTGTGGTAAATGTTTGGCCAATATGTTTCCATTACTATTCCCAAAAAGGAAGATCACTTCACAACTGTATGAAAAAAGGTATTTAAAAGATATAAAACAAATATATAATAGGTATGTGTACGTATGAATGTATGTACTGTATATATTTATGCGTGTGTGTATATATACGCACACACACATATTTATATGTAATGTTACAGACACACTACATATATATATTACATACACACGCACACACTTTGTGTATATATTTATTTCTTATTTAAAAAAAAAAAACAAAACAACTTACTAGATCCACTGATCAAAGGAAACAGTTATCTGAATGATTAGGGTCTGCTTATTGCTACTCAAAGAATTTCTATGATTCATTTTAAAAAGGCTAAAACTGATTGTGGACAACGAGTGACAAACATAAATTAAGTGCAGAACAAGAAAGTACACATGTGCAGTAAAGAAGAAAAGTGACGGAATCAACCAACTGCCAGCTTAATCGCTAGTGGTCATTTTAAACCATTAACTGCTCCAGGCAGACAGCATAGTCGCTATTCATGGTTTTCAGCAGTCCAGTTGGTTGGCACAGGTTGTCATCATAATTGCACTAAGTGTCACACAGGTGTCACTGCTTGATTTTGTGCTGAAGTCAAAATGCTTTTTTTTCTAGTCTGTCCAAAATTCCCTGAACTTTCTGCACCGCTTCTTTCCTGACCTGCCTGACCAATTCCTGACCATTAGTTTCAACAGAATCCAGCTGTAGGAGCTCTTTGGTGAGAAGTTCTTCCAGGCAGCGGTAGCTCTTGTCTGTTTTATAACCTACAAATTCATCAACACTTTCCTCCAGATGGAAGACACGCTGCAGTACCTGCTGGATTTGGGCTACACCGGGGTTGTCACTTTTCTGGAAATGTGGAGGTAAAGAGTCTCTCTCATTTTGCTGGTGTTCACCCTGGGCCTTCTGATTTTTTCCAGGCTTGTTGTAAAGTTGTGGGGGTGAGCTATATTCACTGGCCTGACCAGTAGAAAGGTTCAGGGGTCTGGGATTAGATACCACAGGATGTGATGGCTGGCTGTCAGGAGGGAAAGTTGAGTAAGGTGGATCCTATGGAGAAAAAGGTAACAGAACAGAGGAATAACACAACATTCAAAGTCTGCTTCAATTATATTATTCAATTATTAGTCTAGTAAAAAAATACAGAAATAAATAGGGTTTTGATTAAAAATAAATCTGTCCCAAGTTTTTTCTTATTAATAAACCGATTTATTCACCATAATCCTCCTCCGTCACTATCCTGATCAAGACAGCATCATGAACAAAATGTCTATCCTATTTTTTAAATCCCTATTTGAACCATGCCCGATTTAAACATCATCGCCTCTGCGCTTGGCAGTGAGGCAGAGATAAGTGGAGCACAGTCACACATTTAAGCTTGGCAAATCGTCTACACTGAATGTTTTCGCAGTGTAGCATGGGGCTGGAACGTTTCTTCTCACTTTCTCCATTTCCCTCCTTAGAATGGAAGAACAGCGGCTGGAAGATGCCGTATGTCACATCTTCGTCAATGTGTACCTCCTCTGCATGACAATCACCCAGCAGGAGCTGCCATTTGACCAGTAGAGCTACAGCAGCACTCAGACTCCTGCAGTTCCTCACTTAGCCAGGAGAGAGTGCCAAAACTACACTCATCCCAATTGGGAATTACTATTAGAGAGGTTTGTTTTTTCAAATGTACTAACAAATTAAATGGGGTGCTCCTGGTCGGAGCCCCAGATATTTTTCTTGTACCTTTGATTTTGAACCCACATGGTATAATAGGCAAAATTCCTGTAGAAAATGACAGAGCCAGCAAACATGCCCACCTTGACTGAGACTCTGTAGCAGCAACTTCAAATTGTGGTGGTGAGGCAGAAGCCAGAATAGCGCAGAGGACCTCGCCACAGCAGAATGAAGGTACGGGTGCGGCAAAAGTTACATTCCTCTGGCACAAGGAAGATACAGTGTCATATTTTCCTCATCGTTGAATATAGTTAAGGACCCATTGCTCTTAATTACATACTGTATCTATCTCATGTAATTGTGCATTATGTATTTTTGTATACTATTTATGTAGTATTATTCTTACTTTTGTTTTACCTTCTATGTAACTACTGACTTAACATCTTGTAAAGCACTTTCAGTCCTCTTGAAGGACTGTGCTCACCAGCTAACTGAGGTACTGACAGATATTTTTAACATCACTGTCCACGGCATCTGTACCAGCATGCCTTAAGATGTCTATCTCAGTACTTTGCAACTGGATTTTGGATTTTCTAACAAACAGGCCCCAGTCTGTCAGAATCCATGGCATCATTCTTAACACCAGCTCCCCCATGGGCTGCATTTTGAGATCCCTACTGTATACTCTGCTGAGCTATGACTGCATTATCTCATTATCCAAACAATAATGTAGTGAAATTTGCAGATGACATGGCAGTGGTAGGACTTGTCACTCGTAATGCTGAGGGAACATACAGGATGGAATTGTCTACACTGGAGGCTTGTTGTGAGGATAACAACCTTAGTATTAAATGATTGTGGACTTTTGGTGTACTCTCCCTTTACATCAATGCAGAAGAGGTTGAAATGGTCACCTGCTTTAAATACTTGGGAGTGCAAATATTATACATGACCTCTCTTAGAGCTACAATACAGCCTGTCGGGTAAAGAAAGGCCACCAATGCCTCCGATTCTTCAGGAGGCTGAAGCGGGCTGGTCTTTGCCCCTCTATTCTGACCTCCTTCTACAAGTGCGTAGTGGAGAGCAGTTTCTTGGCTGCAGACAGGAGAGCACTGCAGTAAATGGTTAAGTGTTCTCAGTGGAGCATCAGCAACAGACTACTTGCTGTTAAGGACATTTACACCAGCAGGTGCAAAAGTAAAGCCTCTTCCATTATGGAAGATGTCACTCATCCTATACATGGACTGTTTGACCTCGTCCAGCCAGTTAGGAGATTGCACAGTTTATAGGCAAGCACTACCAGGTTAAGGAACAGATCTTCTTGGATGCTATTAGACTAATGAATACAACATCACAAAATCTGATTGTATGATTTGTGTTACATTTTGCATTTTAGTTTCATGAAATAAACTATCTGCTGCTACCTTTTTTACTTGCTGCTAATTACAGGGCACATTACAATAATATCTTTATTGTATTTTATCAGTGATACGTTTAGTGTGACATTTATGGGATTAAGGGGTGACTTACAGTTGTGCTTGAATTTTTGTGAATTTAGAATTTTCTATATTTCTGCATAAATATGACTTAAAACATCATCAGATTTTCACTCAAGTCCTAAAAGTAGATAAAAAGAAACCAGTTAAACAAATGAGACAAAAATGTTATACTTTGTCATTTATTTATTAAGGAAAATGATCGAATATTACATATTTGTGAGTGGCAAAAGTATGTGAACCTCTAGGATCAGCAGTTAGTTTGAAGGTGAAATTCAAGTCAGGTGTTTTCGATCAATGGGTCAGGTGTGAATAGACACCTGTGTTATTTAAAGAACAGGGATCTATCAAAGTCTGCTCTTCACAACACGTTTGTGGAAGTGTATCATGACACGAATAAAGGAGATTTCTGAGGACCTCCGTAAAAGAGTTGTTGATGCTCATCAGGCTGGAAAAGGTTACAAAACCATCTCTAAAGAGTTTGCACTCCACCAATCCACAGTCAGACAGATTATGTACAAATGGAGGAAATTCATGACCATTGTTACCCTCCCCAGGAGTAGTCGACCAACAAAGATCACTCAAAGAGCAAGGCGTGTAATAGTCGATGAGGTCACAAAGGACCCCAGGGTAACCTCTAAGCAATTGAAGGCCTCTCTCACATTGGCTAATGTTCATGTTCATGAGTCCACCATCAGGAGAACACTGAACAACAATGGTGTGCATGGCAGGGTTGCAAGGAGAAAGACATTGCTTTCCAAAAACAACATTGCTGCTTGTCTGCAGCTTGCTAAAGATCACGTGGACAAACCAGAAGGCTATTGGAAGAATGTTTTGTGGACGGATGAGACCAAAATAGAACTTTTTGGTTTAAATGAAAAGCGTTATGTCTGGAGAAAGGAAAACACTGCATTCCAGCAGAAGAACCTTATCCCATCTGTGAAACATGGTGGTGGTAGTATCATGGTTTGGGCCTGTTTTGCTGCATCTGGGCCAGGATGGCTTGCCTTCATTGATGGAACAATGAATTCTGAATTATATCAGAGAATTCTAAAGGAAAATGTCAGGACATCTGTCCATGAACTGAATCTTAAGAGAAGGTGGGTCATGCAGCAAGACAACGACCCTACGCACACAAGTCTTTCTACCAAAGAATGGATAAAGAAGAATAAAGTTAATGTTTTGGAATGGCCAAGTCAAAGTCCTAACCTTAATCCAATCGAAATGTTGTGGAAGGACCTGAAGTGAACAGTTAATAACTCACCAACATCCCAGAGTTGAAGCTGTTCTGTACGGAGGAATGGGCTAAAATTCTTCCAAGCCGGTGTGCAGGACTGTTTAAAAGTTACCGGAAATGTTTAGTTGCAGTTATTGCTGCAAAGGGGGGTCACACCAGATACTGAAAGCAAAGGTTCACATACTTTTGCCACTCACAAATATGTAAACTGTATGGGGTACTTTTTATTATTATGCAGTTTTCATGTGCAATGTTTAATTACCAGGACCAGAGTACTGAATTTTATTTCTGCATATGGATGTTGGAATGACAACAAAGGATCCTTCATCATTTTTATGAAAATGTGCTGTAGAAATAAATGTTATTTGGCCACAGGATACAGTCATATGCAGACTTATGGCTCAGTCTGGCCATAAGTCAAACTGGCGTTATGCAGGTCACAAAGTGTACAGCTCATTGTAACTGAGGTTCTGTGGGTCTGATGTGGGTCACCTGTACACATTCTTTAACTACCAGTGCAGAGAAGTACAAACCAAAGTCAAGTTGTGGTGGCCTTTTTTCAGGGTGTCTTGCAGCCTTCTTATACTGCTGCTCAGCTGTGATCATGCTGCTCACTCCCCCTACTAGGCAGCACAACTATGCTCCCAAAATTCCTGTGGGGAACTATACTCATCATTCATATGTCGATTTTTTAATCAACTGCTCAATACTTAACGGGAAGCCAAAGTTCTTCAATCACATGGAGGTGCTTTGGAGTGTTCATTACGTCACAGAGAAAACTCATTGTTTACTTGTTGCTATTTTGCAGAGATTGGCTAAAACTTCACAGAGGCTTTTTTAGCTTACTAATGTATTTAACAAGATTCTCCTTGAAGGAGCCGAGCCCCAAATAATTTTCTTGTCTGTTTGGTTTTGCATTTTCACAATACTTTATGTGAAATTCTACCTTTTCTAAAAGAACAGTTTACAAGATTCACTTATTTTGTCATACATTTTTATATTAATAGTTACCTTTGGTTCATACGGGGGTGCTGTTGGTGCTGCCTGAAGCCATGAATTAGATTGGGGAGGTAGAAAAGGATTTCCATACGCAACAGGTGGGGCTTGGGGGACTGTTTGCCACTGGTTCTGTGGAGGTCCGTATCCTCCAGGGGCATGTGACCAGGTTTCCACAGGTGTTCTTGGATGTGATGGTGGAGGGTTTTGATACGGTGGATTCTGAGACACTCCTGTCATACCATTGCCATAAGGGAGATAAGTTGAACCAGAATATTGTGGAGCCTGTAAAAAAAACATACAGATGCTGAATAAATCAGACAGTTTGAAAAAAATGGTTTGTATTAATCTCATAGCTGACAAAGTTCTAAACTTAGAAAAGCCTAAAAAGGGAAGGAACATTGAAAACCACAAGACATCCAGAGGTACAAGAAGCTCCTGTCAGAAACATTCTACTGTCTAGCAGCTTACATTTCTAGGACTCCCTTTGATCTTTCCATCCGGGCAGCCTGAGGGGAACTGAAAAAAGATCAGACAGAGGCTCTAGTGTGCCCATGGTCTGTAAGGAGCAACTGAGGATCATAGACCAAACTTCATGATGACGTACTGGTAGGACAAAATGACTACACACTGTATTATTTTTCAGCTGGCACACAGACAGGTTCAAAGATGTTTAGGGTAAAGTGCTGTGGTATGGTTTACTGTAGAGAGGTGCTTTCAGTTGTCTGTGCAGTTTAATTGTGTAACACTGGTAGGGTGCATTAAGACCTAAGTCCTGGCTCTGATGCCACTTTTCAAGAAGTGTCCCTCAAATAGTGATTAGAAAAAAAACACAATGTAAGAAGTACAGACATTGGAACAGAAAATAAGGCACAATCCAAAATGATACTTTTTGGACGCAAGTGCTATAATGTATAAAATACCCTATGTGACATTTGACTGACCAAGCCAGGCACCAACACATGCAGGATGTGGTGTTGTATAGTGGCCAATATAGGTCAATGAGCTAAAACTTTTGTTGCTTGACCAGGATTAACTTATTAAAAAAAAAAACAAACACTTGAACATTTGTATCTTATCTCTTACACTGTAAGGAACCTTCACACAGTGGCATGGTTAGTGAGGAGCCTGACTCTTAAACCACAAGGTTCAATTCCCACGTCGGGCCCACTGAGTAGACCTTAGCACCCAACCTACCTGTTGGTCATTTATAAACATATTAGATACAATGACATGCAAAGGTTTGGACACCCTTGCTTAAAATGCCTGTCACTGAGAATAGTTAAGTGAGCAGAAGATGAACTGATCACCAAAAGGAATAAAGTTAAAGATGTCCCATTTCTTTAATATATTTTAAGCAAGTACAAAATACCAAAAATATGAAAAGGGCCTCTTACTCTGACCTAAACCATCATACTGCCGAGGACTACCCTATTCTTAAGAAGTAAATGTTAATAGACAGATATAGACTAACAGCACCCCAATGTCTACTTTGAGTGGTATTGCTTACCTTGATCACTGAAGATGTATCCTACTCGCACATGCTTGACAGCCTGTAAAGTTCCTTAGGGTGCTGTTTATGCTATAGAAAAGGTGCTACATTAAAATAAAAATTGTTTGGCGTTTACTATAGAAAGCCACTCTGTGTATTCATATAACATAAAAAAGCAACAAGTGTTTTCCTTGGATCCATATAATATGAACATCACAAAGCCCCATTCACACAGAAAACATGCATGCAGTTGCGCACTGGCCAGATATAAAATGTGCTGTACCGTTTGTGTTTCTAATTTTAAAAAACATCCTGATCTCTTTGAAAGACTGTCATCCCTAATAGATTAAAGGTGAATTAAATGTTAACAAACATAAGATCACCTCACCTGTGCGAAGGACAAACCATGAGAATACAGCAGGACTCCCGATTTTATTTAGGCAGGGGAAAGATGAGAGCCACATATTAACAACATTTATTCAGAATGAATCCAAATGGTCTAATCTGACTGGTTCACGAGTAGGGACACAGGAGGATATCATACCAGTCTTAGAACCTACTGATAAAATGAGCTTTCGCTTATCAGATTATACAGATCCACAGTGGTGTCCTTAGAGGTTCACTGTACTGGGGATTTATCCCAGTCCACACTGACTGGTAAACAAGAAAGGGAGTAACTTGTGGCCAAAAAAGTCGAGTTCAAAAAGGAGTAGGATACCATCAAACTCGTGGGCCTATAAGGATTTTTTCTGAGACAGGGATTTTGTGAAAAGCTGTAGAGCATAACACTAACCACCAACACGGTTTAAAAGAAAAGGAAAACACATCACTCCTTTCTCCCAGAGCCTTTAAAATGACTGGGGTTTGATCAAGATAGCTGCCTTCCCATTCTGTTTTTCTTGAAGGTGACTTAACCATTTGATACCAAATTTAGCTGAACACCATCAACAATGTAACAGGCTCAACATGCGGATCCACAACAAGACAAACATGACTCTAAGCACATGCATTCTGCACAGTTGAATCAACAGGCTAGTATCAGTGGAACCTGTGAGTTTCAGGCAACTGCTCTAATCTTACTGTGGCTTACCATAGTTGATGTATGGTGTATAATGTGACACTCTCCACTGCCAAAGACTGCTGGCTGCTTTTGGACTTCCTGGCTCTCGTTACCAAGGTGTTGTATGGAAATCTGTGCTCTGCTCCTGGACGTTACCTTAAAGTAGCATCAAAGGCAGAACAGTGGGACTGCTCATTATGTTCGTCTAAATCTATTTATTTTATTGTCATTTTAATGTTTTTTCTATTATATTTATTATTATGTACTGTCCTTTCAAATGTTCCTCCATTCCTTGCGTTTTCTGCGTGAAGCCCCAGGGGACAGGGCCACTTTGATATCACCCCTTCTGAGCCCTCTCTCTGGCTATTTAAGGGCCGAGCAGAGTAGGCTCAGATCAGGAAGTAATTGCATCATTTGGAGTTCGGTGAGTATTGCCATTCTTCCTCTGATTTTTCTGGTTTTGCTGGCTGCCTTTAATCTATTTTAAGGATTATGATTATGGATTAATGAATTCCAGGATCACCCAAAAAGAGACATTACGAGTGTAAGCGGGTGTAGAACTAGATTAAGGGAATGGCAATACACTTCAACATTCTTAAAGATCAGTTATGCCATGAACTATATGGACAGATAAAGTCTCAACTATACTGAAAGGCATGAAGTTAGAGAATTAGAAAATCAGCATTTTGTGCAAACCCTGCCTTACATGAAAACAATAGAAATATAGACCTGATCACTGCTTGTGACAAATTGTCCTTGGGTACACAGGTTTACTGGAAGGAAATATCATGACACTTCCAGGTGCAAGGTCATGCTGTGGTTAATAACTTACAGGTTTGCCAGGTCTGGAGCATTTTTTATCGTCAAAGTTATTTCTTCATAATCATGGTGTATATTAATTGCCACATAAAATTGTGTTCTAAAGTGAAGTGTTTTTTAAGAAGTTCTTGTAGCTTACAACGGGACTGAAGTGTACATGGGTCCAAACATTAAAAGTGGACTTATTTGGTAAGTTTAAGCGTTTTTTTTTTTAAAGGACAGAATGTTACCAGATTTTAATCTACATCTTAAGATTGCACAATTATTGTGAAACAGTGTTTCCATGTTGTTTTAGAAAGATTTTAAAAAAGTAAAAACCATTCATGAGATTTGGCCAATTTAACCTCTTCACCTCATTATGCCAGTTGTTCCTCTACCTTGTTTTTTGAATCCCGGACACATCATCTTCATTTTGAGATTCAACTGCTTATGGGTATAAAGTTTAAATTGCCAATATGTCTGAATATGAAGACAAGAGCACATTTAGCATGATCGCTGAATCATATTTGTATGAACAAGAATATACCAATGAGGAACACCAACAGACTGAAGAAGAAAGAACAGAGAGGAGAGCAGATTTGGAGAAACAATAAGAGCAAAATATGCAACTGGAAGGTACGGAAATGCAACAAACAAGTAGTGATTGGTGGTGCACATCTGGAAAATGTCAAGTAATGCCCACTGACAAAGAGTATCTTTGTTTGAGGGAATGGGAAGTGCTGCTTCCACCTCTGGAAAACTTACGTCATGTTAGGGGATGAGCCCACTTTGTTATGCAAGGTTGCAGTATGTTTTGGTTGGCATCTCCCGTTAGCACTGGGTGAAAGGTAAGAAACAGGTGGCAAGAGGAACAACTCACACACACCCATGCAGAATCCCATTCACACTAACCTGGATTTGCCATTTCATATCATCTTTATGGCGTTCTATATGTGTTAAAGAAAATACTATGTCATGTCTGGGAAAGCATGCAAACTACACAGACAACGACCAGGCACACGATTTAAACCTATGATGCTAGAGCTGCAAAATGGCACCATTAATGATTCTTCTTCCTAGGTGCCCTACAAAAGGGCTACTCATATAAAGGTAGTCACTGACTTACGACGACGTTCGGTTCCGATGGACCAGTATATGTATTCAAATCTGATCATATGTATAGTACTGTATAATAAGACCCTTAGGTCATTTGTTTTAGATCCTTTTTATCATCATTCTTAGCACATTGTGTAGATTCTGTCTTTTTTTGTGTAAATTATTTACTTTATTATTTTGTTTCATTATTACTGTTGCTTACAATGGTGCTGAACATTTAACAGCTTCACAAATCTTTTCCTTGTCTGTGTTATGTTACGTCTTCATTCAGTGTGAGCCTCTCCCAGTGTTCATTGTGTTCACTGTGAGAGGAGGAGTTTGAGCACTCATATGTTTTCTGCTTTAACATTTCAGCCTGTTAATAATAAACATTAACAGATAAAGGAGTGTGGTTTCATCAGCCCTTCATGGCAGTTTGCACAAAGCAGCACATCATGAGACACAACACAGAAGCTTGAGAGGTTAACCGGATTCAAAGCCACAGAGCAGCAGTTCAGCTCGTGCTGTGTGGTGAACACCGGTTACAATGGGATAACTTAAAGTCACATGCAATCACATTTGCTTTCTTTCCTCCCTCATACTGCTTGATCAAATTCGTTTTTGTGTCAAGATCAAATGCCTTTTTTTCTGTATTTGTAAGACAAATGTAACTGAACACAGTTGAAACCACTGCAGGTAATACATTGAGATTGAGATGAATGAGTCACGGCATATGGAGCTGGCATGACTAAAAGTTGTTTGCCTGCGAGACGCGGTAAAAGTCGAGTGGTTGCAAGATGCATATGTTGTAAGTCGACGGCTACCTATATACGGTATTCAGTTTCCTAGTCAAAGACATTGACATTTTTTTTTGTTCCAGGGCTTTAAATTTCAGCCCTCTTCAGTTGCAGCTGAAGTGAAATGACTCAACTTAAATATGTTTGAAACTACAGCTAGCTTCAATAATGGCAATCAGGAACAGGTTTTCCTTTTCCTCTTTGGCTGCAAGTAGTCGTCCATGGAGAAATGAGTGATACAAACTCTCAGATTTGCTTTTGGTAGGTCTGCCATTTTCTTAAACTGAAACTTTTGCTGCTTCAAAGTGGATTTATTTGCAAAATTTTAAGGCTTTGTCTGTCATCTATGGACCCATGTACACTACAAGAAGTGACAATGTATTCTTAAAATGTATAAAAATGCTGCACCATACAACACAATTTTATGTGTCAATATATATCATGATTGTGAAGAAATAACTTACAACCTGAAAAATGCCAAACTTATCCTTTAAAAGATGGCAATGGTCCCTCTCAGGTAAGGGTTTGCAGAACAGGCACTGCGCCAGGTAAACGTACTCAATAAAAGCAAAGAGCGAATGTGACATTCAAGACAGAAATATAGTTACCAGTAAAGAGGCCGAGTAGACAGACTTGTGATAAACCGATATGCAAAAATTGAACCCTGTGATATTATACATTTAAAAGTAAATCGTAACCAGTTTACACACCATTCCAACCAAACTACTGTTTAAACTTAACTATAGATGGACTACTATATTTACCAATTAAGAATGGATGCCCTCTAATGTTGTGCAAGTCAGTCACTAAGGGATCTTGGTAGTGTTATGCTCAAGACAGTCATGGTATGAAGCCATACATAAAGAGGTGCCAGTTTTAACCAGTACATTCAGACCAGAGACATTATCTATTTGATAATGAAAAACATCCACGAGAAAGAAAAAAAAAAAAAAGTTCCTTCCTGTGGAAACTTGTACAATTTACAAATTGAACCGATTTCCTACCTGTTCCCATAGGACACAGCTGAAACCACAGCATTGATCCTAAACACGTTTAGTACTTTATCATGACCTATACAGCGATGGTGGTGCCTTTATTCCTAGTAACCTCTTGCATGTAATAAAGACCATGTCTGACCTCATTGAAGAAAAGTGAGATGCACAAAGCAAAATCAAGATTATTAAAAGAAAAACCAATGTGCTTGTCTCTCTGAAAGAAAGATATTTTATAAGTAATAACTCCCACCAGGGCACTAGACTCACTGCAAATAAACTATAGCTATGGCAGACTGAGAAATAATATGGTGTGAACAGAACTCTGGAGATCTAAACATTTAGCACTAACTCTTCTGGTGGCACCTGTCACGGAGTCATCTTTTCTGTCTACTGCCAGTCTTTCACAGACAATTTCAAATACACTAGTAAGATAACACACCAATGAATGTGTTTGCATGTCAGTTCTGATTTTAATTGGCATTAGTAGTAGGGTAGTGGTGGTATTGTCGTGTATACAGAGTACATTCAAATTCTTACTTGCATGTAAAATGTTGCCATTCTCCAAGAGAAAATATGTGGGTGTCGCATGACAAGCCAAATTATCATTTAGATTAAATTAATTTAAATTATCATTTTATCAACTATCATTTATCTTTAAAACATTTAAAGGATATTACAGAAATATCTAAATTACTTATCTCTTTATTTAAAAATCATATTCATTATTCAAAAAAAAAAATCACATCACTTCCTGTGAATGACTTCCATTATTCATTTTCTCCATGGGAGATTACAGAATTACAATTATATTTGTATTTTTATATTCCAGTATGTGAATGGTGAATTCTCACAATCACGCATTAGAGGTAATGCTTTATATTCATTTTATAGTAATTTTTTCACAGCTACCACCATCGCCTAGCATATTTTGGTTTCTGTTGGTTTGATTCCTTGATTCCTGTCCGACTCCTCGATATTTTAGCCTGGCACTGTTGGATAGCTGTAACTCATTTAAAAAGATATCTTTAAATATGCAAGCACTCATTTAAAGATAATTGTAAATCATTTACAGATATCTTTTAATACACTGGAAGTCATTTAAAGATATCTAAAAATTGCCTGAAAAGTCATACATATTTTAGTAAGCACTTTGAATAGAATATTCTAAACCATAGTGACATTTAGACACATCTGTAACTGACTTGGAGATCTCTTTAAATGCAATTAAGATATATGCAAATTATTTAAAGATATATTTAATTAGATTTCTTTAAGATATCTTTAAATGATTCAGATATATCTTTAAGTGAACTGAAGATATCTTCAACTATTTAAAAAATATCCTAAATGATAATTTGGCTTACCATGGTGTCGGGCCAGTCTTAGTTATGTATGGTTTTTATTATCTAGAATAAGTAAGGAAAACCAGAACTTTTCTTTCTAATATAAAACTGCAGCAGCTGATCTTTTAACATGTTTCATTTACAGACTTTACCTGTGTGACATCAAACAAACAAATGCTGTAAGAAAAACAAGACAGCAAGGCATATTGCTGGGCACCCGTGCATTGGTTAGCCAATCAGATTTTAACTCTAGTTATATATATTAACTCTAGTTTATAAACAGTCCTTGATCTTGAAATATGGGCGATAACCCTTAGGATGAATCTCAACATGCAGGATAATGCCAAAAAGGCCACATATATTCAATTAAAGTTTTTTATTTTGTTTTTTTTTTTTAAATAAAGCACACAGAAGGAAATGAGGACACCAATGAAAGAGTAAATGACACAAGAAGAAATCTGATCCCTCTCAGAACAGGTTTTGAACCTTGTCTGTCTGGTGGAACAAGTCATTTTCTTCTAACCTACCAAATACCAGCCAACCTCTCCTTTCTCAGGTTGTGTCTCTAGCAACCCTGGCTGCTTCCCCACAACTAGTGATCCTTTACCCCAGACTCTCCCTTAATGCCAGGTTAAGGGAGACATCGGGCTCCAGATAGCTTAAAACCCTCTTTATGGATCACTTCTGGCCAAGCTACTCAATCATGTTTGGGATCAGAGGCAGTCATTTTTTTCCCTAATACTGAGATGCCAAGCTAGACTTTTCCATAGTGGCTCCTGGTAGCCTTTCAAGGCAGTTCTTCACTTAGTTGTTCATTAAAATGCTTGATGTGGTCCCTTTCCTTCAGTTCTTTGTGAGACTTTGTGCTGCCCAGTAGAGATTAGGTGAAATAATATTGGCCTCCTGTTAGGCATCACTGACCTCACCCCTTGACTAGACAATGCAGAAAGGTTATGTAACGACCGTCGGCCAGATTGTCTTTTAATGGCCCTCCCCAATCTCACACTGTGGGGTAAACTAGGCTGCATCTCTGTCATTGTGTAGGTCTCTTCCATGCTGGTGCCCCACCCTGTTGCAGCCGCTAGACTTGTGGGAGCTATTGGTGGCTAGTTGTCAATGCCTCCTCTCACTAGTATTTGGAGGACGTCTCTGTTTGCAGAGGATGTGCACGCTCTCTCTCTCTCTCTGTCTTTTAGTGGAGTTTCACAACTGTTCCTTCCTCTGGGTGTCCTAGCATCTTGCAACCGCTTGCCACTTAGGCACCTGCTCACATCCACTCTTAACAGCTAGTAAATCAAGAAAGCTTGTGACAAGTTAGTCAAATATTAAAAGAGACTTTCAAAATATTTGACTCTTTGACCAAAAATAAAAGGGAAATGCAGCTAAGTAGGCCGCATCTCGGAATTCCACGAAAGCACAGGTATCACCAAATAGATCTGCGCTATGCATATCACATTGTATTGTTAGCCAAAGTGACAGAATGTTATAGATATAACAATCGAGCTGGAAGCAGCAGCCAGTAAAGAGGTGACAAAATAAACAGGCTGGTAATGTTCAAATGAACATACAATTTGCCAAAAATCAAGCAATCAAGGATATACACACTTTAGAACTGGTACACCATTAATAGGTACAAACGACTACTCTTGATGTGCTCAACAAGACAATGAAGATGTAACTACAGTATTATTGTCTTAACAATTACAAATAATGTCAGTGAAACATGGAAGTCCAAAGCAGAAAAAAGTGTGGAAATTCAATATGCCCCAATAGCAGCAACAATGAAAATTCACTTTCCACAGCCATGTTATGTTGCTGGCAAAGAGTTTCTACAAAAATGCAGTTCAAACAGACGCCCAGGGCTTCGCAACAGGGAGATGATTTAAGGACTATGGAATCAGATTTTATGTTTTCAGTTACTAAAAATGTACTTTTTCCTCAGATTTTTAACGGCAGCATTAGCTTAGCTGGGCAAATTCTCTATCTGCCAGTTCAGCGGCATTCTAAAACTATAATGTAATTGATACCATCTGGAAGAAAGAGAAGAGTTAGGCCATCTAATACATGGCACATGCCATTCAAAGAAGACTGCAAAAGCATTTGTTTTATGACACAAAGAAGATTGCACCCAGCCAAACTGGTTAGAAAGAACATGCTGCCCAGTGTGCCTAGTGGCACTGCCCCGCCTGACACTAAGTAAGACTAAGTTGGTTCGAGGCCATCATCTTTTAAAGGGGATCTTTCTAAACGAGATCTCCTTTGGGAGTGTATGACTTTTGCTGAAAGTTACCTATCGTGTAAACAACTATGTTCTGGTTATTATCAATGACAGTAAGTTACTTTTACCACAAACCTCATAATAATCACCACTTACCAGTAAGCAACAAGTTAATATCTACATACTACATTTATGGGAAAGTAATTTAAAAGAAGCACACATCTTTAGAACTATGCTATGATAAACTACCACAACTGAATATTGTACTTAGAAATTCTATTTTGCATAGAAAGCATTTGGACATACTGTACGTGCAAATCCACCTGTTGCATAATGTAGAATTTCTCTTATTTTTATTTCAGAAAAATCTGGATGTGAGCGTCAGTAAGCTTTGCACCCTAGGAACCAAGTTACCCAAACTATTCTGTAACATTTCACTAATTATTTACCTCTGTGATGCTGATCTTTCTGATTATAAAATAGGTGATTATGATGGCAATTGATGAGAAGAATTTATAATTTATCGCAGCATTACGGTATTTCATGGTTCCTCTAGAGTGCCAAAAACTAGTCAGCACATCGTCATCTCATAACAGGATTAAGTATCAAGATTGGTATTTTTCTGTCCAGCTGTTTTAACTCTACACCATCCTCAAGAAACTGTGACACACAGACAGACAGACAGCTATCATCGAGATATTGATATTTTCAGTATCTGTCAAAAACCGGAGATTGAAATTTTTGACGAATCTAAAGCTTTTGCTCTTCCCCCATACACTATAGGCGGGTGGGCATAAAGCAAAAAATCACCTGTAGGAGGGAAATGAACTTCTATGCACAAGTAAATATTTTGTAGTTGTTCTTGCTGTTCATGTGCCCTGAAATCTATATATCTCAAGAACGTCTTGCTACTATCTGCATTCTATGCCTTCTTATTAACTTGAAATAAAAGCAAACACGAGAATCAAAACCCCATATTGATATAGAGGAGGTCAAATGTGCATGCTATCAGTCCCAAGAAATAATCAAAACATGGAAATGCAACTACAAGATTTCACCCTGGACAACGTTATACCCCATAACTAGACTTGAAAGCATGCTGGATATAACAAAACTACATTGACAAAATATAAAGCCAACAGTAATTACAACAATATGCTTATATAAAAAGTACATTTCTACAAAACCAGACATATATGCCAGGGAACAAAGCAGGTATTTTCTACTTTAAAAAGAGTAAAAGGAATTTTTTTTATTGTTTTGTAACTAATGCTGACAAAGGAATAAAAAAGGCTGTTTTTAAAACTAAGAAAATATACTACTCTATTCAAACTGGGTACTGACCCCTTGACTTTGTGGGCATGAGTATGGGTGATGATGCACTGAATGCCCTCCTGCTCCCAACTCACAAGGGCCTGGCCTGGCCTCTTGATGTGCCTGAGGATAAGATGGATGACTTGGATGATGTCCTTGGGTATATAATGGTGGAGTTCCAGGATATTGTGCTGGGTGGAAAGCATCATTGGAATAGACGGGTACACCCTAGAACAAAGAGCAGGAAAAAGGAAAATTTCAGCAGTAGAAATGTACTTGTGTGGAAACTGAAATAAAAAGTTACATAAAACTATGAATGTTTGTCCTACAAACAACTATTAACTTATTGAAATATGTTTTTATTTTATAAAACATTGCTAGTATTAACAATAATTTTTAAAACTGATCTTCTTTCGGCTGCTCCCGTTATGGGCTGCCACAGCAGATCATCGTCTTCCATATCTTTTTGTCCTCGTCATCTTGCTCTGTTACACCCATCACCTGCATGTCCTCTCACCACATCCATAAGCCTTTGCCTAGGCCTTCCTCTTTTCCTCTTCCCTGGCAGCTCTATCCTTAGCATCCTTCTCCCAATATACCCAGCATCTCTTCTCTGCACATGTCCAAACCAACGCAATCTCACCTGTCTGATTTTGTCTCCCAAACGTCCATCTTGAGCTGACCCTCTAATGTACTCATTTCTAATCCTATCCATCCTCATCACACCCAATACAATCTTAGCATATTTAACTCTGTCACCTCCAGCTCTGTCTCCTGCTCTCTGGTCAGTGCCACCATCTCCAACCCATAACACATAGCCAGTCTCACTACTGTCCTGTAGACTTCCCTTTCACTCTTGCTGATACCCGTCTGTCACAAATCACTCCTGACTCTCTTCTCTACCCATTCCACCCAGCCTGCACTCTCTTTTTCACCTCTCTTCCACAATCCCCATTACTCTGTGCTGTTGATCCCAAGTATTTAAACTCATCCACCTTCGTCAACTCTACTACCTGCATCCTCACCATTCCACTGACCTCCCTCTATTTTACACACATGTATTCTGTCTTGTTCCTTCTGACCTTCATTCCTCTCCTCTCTAGAGCATATCTCCACCCCTCCAGGGTCTCCTCAACCTGCTCCCTACTATCGCTACAGATCACAATGTCATCAGCAAACATCATAGTCCACGGGGACTCCTGTCTAATCTTGTCTGTCAACCTGTCCATCACCATTGCAAATAAGAAAGGGCTCAGAGCTGATCCCTGATGTAATCCCACCTCCACGTTGAATGCATACGTCGCTCCTACCGCAGACCTCACCATTGTCACACTTCCCTCATACATATTCTGTACAACTCTTACATACTTCTCTGCCACACCCGACTTTCTCATACAATACCACAGCTCCTCTCGAGGCACCCTGTCATATGCTTTCTCCAGGTCCACAAAGACGCAATGTAACTCCTTCTGGCCTTCTCTATACTTCTCCATCAACATCTTCAGAGCAAACATTGCATCTGTGGTGCTCTTTCTTGGCATGAAACAATACTGCTGCTCACTAATCATCACCTCACTTCTTAACCTAGCTTACACTACTCTTTCCCATAACTTCATGCTGTGGCTCATCAATTTTATTCCCCTGTAGTTACCGCAGTCCTGCACATCCCCCTTATTCTTAAATATCGGCACCAGTACACTTCTTCTCCATTCCTCAGGCATCCTCTCACTTTCTTTCCAAGATTCCGTTAAACAATCTGGTTAAAAACTCCACTGCCATCTCTCCTAAACACCTCCATTTTTAAAATGGATATACAGTACATGAAATAAAATGGATTACATTTCAACACATGATTTTCACTTTCATGTAAATGGAAGTTTGGTGATGGAGTCAAAAATTTCCTATTGAATTAAGTTCAGATTTAGATTCTATGATGTTCAAAATGTTGAGAAAAGTAGGTTTTTTAGCATGGTGTCTATATAGGTCTATGGATAAATAAAACAGATTTTCATGTCTTCAAAATTGCAAACTTCATATAATTATGAGTTTATTTTTGCATTGTGTAGACCCCATGATTACTACATCCATCAGAACTTCACTGCTGTCAAGAGGGAATTGATGTGTAATGCAGTTCATCAAGGAGGCTAAAGTAACATAAAAGGGGTTTGGAGTTTTCCATTATTTGCTTCAGAACCGCTTAGGTACCAGAACTGAAGTCTGAAAGCTGGTGTCAACAACAGAGTCAAAATTTCAGTACAGATTCAACACTAGTGTGCACACACAGAGGAACACGCACACACACTGAAAGAAATGTGAGAAATAGCCAACAGCTCATTTGCTCAACCAGAGCATGCAGTCATGGCCGAAATTATCGGCACCCCTGGAATTTTTACAGAAAATGCACAATTTCTCCCAGAAAATTGTTGCAATTACAAATGTTTTGGTATACACGTTTATTTCCTTTATGTGCATTGGAACAACACAAAAAACAGAGAAAAAAAAAGCCAAATCTGACATCATTTCACACAAAACTCAAAAACCAGGCTGAACAAAATTATTGGCACCCTCAACTTAATATTTGGTTGCATGCCCTTTAGAAAAAAATAACTGAAATCAAGTGCTTCCTATAACCATCAACAAGCTTGTGACACCTCTCAACTGGAATTTACGACCAGTGTACTTTTGCAAACTGCTCAAGGTCTCTCAGATTTGAAGGGTGCCTTCTCCCAACAGCATGGACCTCTCCATTAGTGTTCAATCGGATTTAGATTCGGACTCATTGCTGGCCACTTCAGAACTCTCCAGCACTTTGTCTTCAACCATTTCTGGGTGCTTTTAGAGGTATGTTTGGGGTCATCGTCCTGCTAGAACACCCATGACCTCTGACGCAGACCCAGCTTTCTGACACTGGGCCCTACATTGCGCCCTAATATCTTTTGGTAGTCTTCAGATTTCATGATTTCTTGCACACAGTCAAGGCATCCAGTGCCAGAGGCAGCAAAACATCCCCAAAACATCTTAGAACTTCCACCATGTTTGACTGTAGATACTGTGTTCTTTTCTTTGTAGACCTTATTCCGTTTTCTGTAAACAGTAGAATGATGAGCTTTACCAAAAAGCTCTACCTTGGTCTCATCTGTCCACAAGACGTTCACGCAGAAGGATTTTGGCTTCCTCAAGTACATTTTGGCAAACTCCAGTCTGGCTTTTTTATGTTTCTGTGTCAGCAGTGGGGTCCTCCTGCCATAGCGTTTCATTTCGTTCAGATGTTGACGGATAGTTCGAGCTGACACTGTTGCACCCTGAGTCTACAGAACAGCTTGAATATGCTTTGAAGTTGATTGGGGCTGTTTATCCACCATTCAGACTATTCTTCTTTGCAGTCTTTTATCAATTATTCTCTTCCATCCACGTCCAGGGAGATTAGCTGCAGTGCCATGCATTGTGAACTTCTTGACAGGCGAGTTCAAATGAGCATCATATGCTTGAAATAAAACGATTTACCCACAATCTTGAAAAGGTGCCAATAATTTTGTCCGGCCCATTTTTGGAGTTCTGTGTGACATGATGTCAGATTTGGCTTTTTTTCTCTGTTTTTTGTGTTGTTCCAATGCACATAAAGGAAGTTAACATATTTATACCAAAACATTTGTAATTGCAACAATTTTCTGGGAGAAATTGTGCATTTTATGGGAAAACTCCGGGGGTACCAATAATATCAGCCATGACTGTATGCTAGACGATTTAAAAAAAAAAAAAAAGAAAAGAAATGAATACACACACAAAAACACAAGGTCGATGTGAACAGAGGCATTAGGCCAGCCCTGTATCAATCTATCTGTGCAGCTTGTTTTCTTCATTTGACCCAATGACTTTGGTTCCTACAATTATTTCGGTATATACTAATTATTATATCAGCTAATGTACTTTATTGTATTTTATTGTTTCATACACTTGGTTATGTTGTGTTGTAAAACCTTACTTTAACTGACTTCCAGCAGTATCACTAAAGTGAAAAATACAAGAAAGTACTGTATGGACCATTCCATTACAATTTTGGAAATGTTATTCCCATTTTTAATCAATATTTGCTGCACTTTACAGTTAAGTCAATATAAACACAGACAGTAACCCCAGCTTCAAAAGTAACTTCTGTAGATATCTGCGGTTTAAAATTTGCAATTATTAAAACTCTTAAAGTTTATATAAGGTATTGCATACCTGTTGGCTGTAAGGGGAATGGCCATTGATATGCACTCCGGGTGGGTATGTGTTGGAGTACGGGCCAGTAGAATAGGCCTTTGGATACCAATAACTGGAATCATAACCTTGGTATGGTCCTGCATCCTACAAAATACAGTAAGAAAACAAACATAACATTGCAGTTACATGTGTATATACTAACATGATAATACTGTACTTAGAATTATTAAAAAAAAAAAAAACGTATCCATAAAATCTATAAATAAATACACCTTGTGTCTTGATGGTTCAAATTTCAGCAGATAATGAAAGAAACAGAAACTTATTCAAAGTCTCTTTGTGCCCTAAATGTTTTATACTTGATGGACCCATTTACACAGTCTCTTCATTCAGTTCCAAATTAATTTTGCCTTCACTTTAAGTCATTTATATATATCCCCATCTCATTCTTAAATGCACTACCATATTAAGGATAAAAATTACATCAGAGTGTAACAAGCAAACACATGTAATTCCTAGAAGAGAATGTAATGTTGCTGATCAACAGCATCAACTGTACACTCCAAGCGTATCCTCCTATTGTTTTTCCAATATGAAGTGTGCATGGTGTCAAAAGTCATTCTGCTAAATCAACTGCCAACTCTAAACTGGCTCAGCCTCACTAAGCAGAGAAGTGTGCCCTAGCATATCATCTAATGTCTGTTCCAGCATGTTGTGTGTGACAGCCAGGACCAGGTCTGGCTACATGAAAAACAGGTGAATGTATCACGTCACAATATCAAAAATGCTGCAATGATTGCTGCTTTACATCCATAGTATATTGTTACAAGTACCAACAAAACAAATGTAAACCTCCTAAAAAGGGGAGGGAGATATATATATATATATATATAGGGAGCATGTGAGTGTAGCCATACAGCGGGTGACACCTCAGTACCACACTGGAGCAGTGTGTTTTTTTGATAGCCCAAAACACCAACTCCCCCACAATTGGCTAGAGTGCCAATTCTATTGCCAACCAGACATTTCCCTGTTCATTAGAAGACATGCTTATAGGGCTGGATGCAGAATAACATCATATGTCATAACCAGGAGGCAATTGCCAGCTAAGGGTCTTGCTCAAGGGCCCAGTGGAGTAGAGTTATTCTGGTATTTATGGGATATAAACCGGGCGCAGATCTCTAGCCTCAGAGCCACCACTCTGCCCCTAAATTAGGACCCGAGCACAGCCATACAATGGGTGAAACCTCATCACCACACTAGTTTAAATGGAGTGGAACAGTGCGAGAATATTTTACAGTGGCAACCTCCAAATTTTCCACTGCAAGTTGGAGGAACTGCTTGCAGGGCTGGATGCAAGTTAACATCATACTCCGGATGGAGCAATTGCAGGTTAAGGGTCTTGTTCAAGGAGTATACCAATTAAATGTCTTCTTTTAGTATGTCACATATATGCAAATATATTTAATGGATAATGCTCTTTATAAGAAACTCAAACTGTATATCATTCCTAAATATTTTCATCCTGTTATTTTGCCTTATTATCATGTATTTTTGCTTTCATTCAAAAGCACTGTGTGAAGGCAATCACTATCCATTTTCTAAATTTACTTACGGTATTTACAACAGCCTCACAAGGAAGACACAATTATCCCAGCAGCACTGGGCATAAGGAAGGAACCGGTACTAAACAGGATGTTGGTCCACTGCGGAATGCAACCACAGACACCTTATTTAAAATTTCTTTCTCAACCCAACTGAATGTCTGTGAAGGAAATTCGAGTCCACGAAGGTAACTTGTGCAAAACAAGGCAGAACATGTAAACTCCTTACAGATGTTACCTCTGCTGGGAATTGAACAACAATACTTCGAGCTGATCGGCAATTGTGTGGCACATGCTGTTCAACAGGATTAAGTACAATCCATATAAGTATATTGCACTTTACTGTAATAAAATATTACAGGCTAGTATATGTACTGCCCCAAGATTTAAAATTATGGAATGTTAAATACTGTAATCATACTGTACTGCATATATTTTACTCAGTCAGAAAATCATTAAGAACTCCAGTACATCTGCTTATCCTTGCAATTATCTGATCAGCCAACAATGTGGCAGTAGTACAAACATAATATCTTGATGATGCAGGTCAGGTTTGAGAACAGAAACCTGAGGGTGCAGTGGGCACAGACTCACCAAAACTAGACAGCTGAAGTTTGGGAAAATGAAGCCTGGCACACAAATGGTAAGGTAAGAATTGGGTTCAAACAGCAGGAATCCATGCACCCAACCTGTTTTGTGTCAACAGTCCAGGCTGGTAGTGGTGTAATGGTGTGGGGAATGTTGTCTTGGCACACTTTATGCCCATTAATACCAACCAATCATTGCCAGAATGCCACGGACTATTTGGGAATTATTGCTGACCACATACATCTATTCATGACCACAATTTAACCATCTTCTAATGGATACTACCTGTATGACAATACAACACATCACAAAGCAAAAGTCTTCAAAATGATTTCATGAATGTGACAGCACTTCAGTGTTCTTCAGTGGCTTTCCCATTCACCAGATCTGAATCCACTAGATTTGCAACATGAATGTGCAGCTGACAAATCTGCATAAATTGTGAGGTGCAATCATGCCAACATGTACCATAATAATAATAATAATAATAATAATACATGTTATTTATATCAGGGGTGTCAAAATCAGGGCCTGGAGGGCTGCAGTGGCTGCAGGTTTTCATTCTAACCCTTTTCCTAATAGGTTTTCACTGCTAATTAACATCTTTTCCCTTTATTTTAAGAGCCTTGTTTTTAAGAATTCAGTCCTCTGAATTGATTCGTTTCTTCATTAAATGGCAGCCAAACAGAAATGAGATGTGAAACAAGCCCACAGATGACCTGCTAAACTGGGATTTCAAACTCCAAGCAATTACACTCCAACCAATCTCTTAATTAGAAGCCAATTCTTGCTTTTATTAAACCCATTATTTAATTCCACAGCTTGTTGCTGCACTCATTCCGCCACAGCAGACATTTCCAAAACTGTTTTCCTAAGAACATCGTCAAAATGTTTTGATGACCTGTGAGATCAACCTTACCGAGACCCTCACCTTTCCTTATTTTCAGATATTGTGTGATGGGTACAGGTGAGCTGCTCACATGGTGGCTCGTTTTGTGTCTCATTATTGTTTGGCTGCTAATTCAAGAAAAAGAGACAACTAAGGAGGCCTGAGTTAAGTTAATTAAAACTATAAATCAAAAGAAATTAATTAACAGCAAAAACTGGTCACTAATGAAGAAGATGGTTAGAATGAAAACCTGCAGCCACTGCGGCCCACCAGGACTGGAGTTCGACACCCGTGATTTATAGAGCACCTTTCTCAAAACACAAGATACAACATTAGATACAAAGAACACTTGATAAAAAACTTAATAAATATTAATAAAGGATATACAAAGCATTGAAATAGAAAGAGACCATACAGCATAATCAAATACAAAAATGTGAATACTACAAGAAAACCCAGAACAATTAACAATTTGTTGTACAAACACATCTTCCTGGGTATCTAGACAAAGAGGGTGAACTGAAAGAAGGGTCAGAAAGTCTGGGTAAGTTAAAAGAATAAATACATATGCATACATATACACACATACATATATATGCACACACACGCAAATACATATTCTGTTTAGTCAATGTATGCGCTCCCCTTTGAATTTAAATCTGATACTTTAGCTGATTTTATGTTCTGTTTTAAAATTAGAAGTAACCCTTCCCTGACCCAGACGTTTATTTTATTGATGTTTTTCCATATAATGCGTTTTCTATGACTAAATACAAGGACACGCTAATACACCTTTTACATCACTTATGTAGTACGCAATAATAACCAGCAATAACGTAAACGTCTCGTGCAAACTTATTTTATAGCTACTGTTAAATACCATTTCTAAAAACAGATATCAGTGCCCTTGTACTGAATGGAGCAATCAGAAGCCCTTCGCCTAATGTTCTTACCATTTTCGTAAATACCGCACCACGCATTCGCCGTCGCCGGCGGTCGGGATGCTCGGCTCACAAGTTAACTCGTGCAGAAGACAAGTGTCGAATTCAAAACTTAAGAATAATAAATACGTACTGATCGCCTCTAAACCTGTCAGAGACGGGACCCATTGCGCTTCTCAAGCTAAAGTTTCTCCGCCGGCACTGTAAGCAGACCGCGAGGCTAAACGAGATCGATAGGACCAGATTATGACAAGAACTACGCAACTGGATAGCCGATCTGCTTTGCTACTAGTTTTACCTGATTGCCCGTCACCACCGGGGCAGGCCAGCTCGAATGGTCCGAGTTATTATAATGTGCCCAGTTGACTTTTGGATTAAGGTGCTGCTGATGTTGCATTTCCCACGAAGGATCCCCGCCACTCATTACCGCACCGGCGTCGTTGACCGCTACGCCGTAGGCCACGTGGTTTGGAGTCTGCATACGTGACATGCCTGGTGCGAATCCTCTTTTACCTCCTTCGAATGCGGGTAAACTCTTCTTCCTGGAAAAGAATTAAAAAAAAAATGAGACAACAGGCTTTGTCTCTTTAAGATTAAAAAAAAAAACAGTTTCTGGCAATGACATCATGGAGAATCTCTTACGGTCACCAATCAGTTTAAAGGGACAAGGAGGCGGGGACAGGTCATCCGGAAGTCACTTTTACAACCAGTAACATTTAGGGGCTGAAAGTTCACTATGCGCTAGCTTTCTGACAGTGCAGGGAGATGGAAATTAATTTCATTTTAAAATCGTTGCATTTCCTTATGTAGGCATACAGTGTAACCACCGAAGAGAGAAATAAAAGAACGGTCATTGTGTATACATGTTAAAATATTTATTCAACGTCTGACTTATTTTGTATTAATTACCATCATGATTATTGTTTCTATTGCTATAATTTATAGTGTTATTTTTTTAACATTCGAAACTGTTTATACGCCGCATAAAAGGACCGAACACAACATGTGCTCTACAGACTTATCTTCACCGCGCACTAAAGATCGAGGGCTTTCATTGGACCCTTAGCTGCTCAGATTGAGGACATTCTGGATTTTTCTAATTATAGAGAAAGTCCGACATTGGAGGACCCAAAACGAACAGCGTCAAGACGCTTTTTCCTATTGATTGCATCTTCTTGATTTTAATTTCTGCATTTTATCTCAATACTTGATCACACTGTGCAAACCAGGCTAAATATAAATGTAAGTTATTCATTAATTTAGACATAAAGAGATACATGCTCGGAAAAGAAATACTTCTTTTAATTGTTCCTGTAAGAAATAAAAACGGACCAGAAAGAAAGTAACGAAAGCCAGGAATGACTCGTCGTTATATCATTTAGATCGGTACGGAATTTAAGGAGAAGATGAGTGAGAACGATTGTATACCACTTTCTGTTTACCAGTTCGATGAAGTTCCCAAAAAATCCATTTTGGCCACTGGTTTTGACTTAACATGTTTCCGCTCCCACTCACTTAGAACTACAGCTGCCACAGATGAGACAGAAGGGAACAGTCAGGTACAGGGCAGATGACAATCAAGAGCCTTTAAAATGTGTAGTTTCTTGAAACTGCCATTCATTTAAGTAGTTTGTTTTCTTTTGTTCTTTTCTCACCATCGTGCCCCCCACCCCTAATTTTTCTTTTGGGATGCAGCTGATGCAGTAGCACTACCCCAGAAGATATGGATCCTAGGTCATTGCCTTTATATGCTGGCTTTATGGAAGGGCTACTGGAATGCCGGATGGGACACAACTGGGTCTACCAATTGAAGCAGAGAAGGTACATTGGAAAAGAGAGGAGTAAATTAGGCAGAAATGCTGCAGCTGTTAAAGGAAGTGACCAAGAGGTGGGGTTCATCCTCCATGATTGTTATGCATGCAGGAGGTAATGACCTAGCCAACATGTCAGGAAGGAAGACTGCTAGCTTTATGGACAAAGGTGTGGTCTTCCATTGTGCCTAAGTGATACTTGAAAGGGGCAAAATCTCAAATAGCGATGGAAAGATAAAACAGTTTTTATAGTTAACATTATTGTTACTTAACTAGTAAATAATAAAGAGTGTCTCCCTCGATGTTCACTAGAAGGATTTGTATGGGGGTGAGGAATGATGGCGGGTATGGTCTCTAGACCTTAGTAAATAGTGAGGGGATGGGAACTGACAAGTTCAGGCATAAGCCCATCTGACATTATTATCCACCCTCATGGCATTGATATGCTATTTTTGTCCTGCAATAGTGGGCTGAAGTCCCGGGAACAGCAAACAATTAAAGCACCAGGACTGGCCAACCTAAAAAGTGGGGGGTGAATGGGTTAGATAAAGAAATTTTGATCAAGCTACCAGTATTAAATCAGTTTTCTCCACTTTATTTTGTTTCTTTCCTCAACCCAAAGATTAAAGATGTAAGTTGCCAGAACAACCCGCAGGCAAAAATATGGGCAGGGTGGCTGGGTTCAAAGTACTGTCTTTATTGGCCAAGCCACAGTTCAAAGGGAGTGGACTGTAGCATTCTTTGTCATTTGTTATCAGAATTATTTGTTGTTTAAACAGGCAGCTAGGATATTGGCTGTGTGGCTGAATCCATGTTACTGCTGGAGTAAATATATAGTAAAGTGTGAGTCAGGCTTATAGTTAGCACACTGCTCACCCAGGTTAAGAGAGCCAAGCATTCAGGAAGCGGCAGAGGACAGATCAGCTCAGCTCAACAGAGAGAATCGCAGCCTTCTCCATTTGTTGGATCAACAGGCAGCAAGGGTTCTGGCTGTGCAGTCGGGTCCAAAAGGCCTGCTGGGCTGAACCCAAGGTAAGGCGTGAGTCAGGTTTGCAAACTGCATGGCACTCATCCATTATAAGACAGCTGAACTGTTGGAAAGCAGCTGACAGGAGACTGACTCAGCTGGGGAAGGGGATGGACGCTGCAATTTGTTGAAGGGGGCTAGGGTCCTCCAGATCTGTTTTTTGCATATAGTTATGTGGTTCCCATAATGTTTGCCAAGATTAAATGTATGGTCTGGTCATTTTGAGGGGGTGAGGAACAAATATGAGCAGGGTCCCCTTACCTTATTACTCCTGAAGGAACTCAAGTGTTTTTAATGGTATTAGAAAGCAACTTACTTTTTTTTTTTTTTTTACATGGTGATGCACTATTTAAGTAGTAATTAAATTATGTTAATAACACTGTAAACAGTTCAGAGTTGAGTGGTGCTCTGGATCAACAGGAACCAGATGTGAACTTCTGGGCATCTGACACAGGAGGTACCACACAGTTCTAGAAGGAGGACCAAGGAACACCATATACCTTTGGGAAATTATCTTCCAACTTGATAAGAAGGTGCTAGGATCTCCCCTGAGACATCAGAGTCCTCACCAATACAAACAAATATTATGAAAGCAACAAACAAATGCTTCATTTCAATTATACTATACGTTTTACTTTTAGTGCAGGCAAATATCACTTTAACAGTTTGTGCTGTGTTAATGAGTTCGGGTTTAACATTAATTTGCTTTTTTTTCCTGAACGCTATGAAATCACTTTAGTTTTTTTTTTTTTCTTTTTTTCTTTTTGTGCCCGGTACCACTTGACTCACAGGTACAAGAAAACCCCCACTTATGGCATACAGTTCAACTCATTGTGATGTCTGGTTATACAAGACATTAAGGTTCTTGGGGTTTCCCCCTATACAGTACCTGAAAACTCTTTTAGACCAAATTTTGTACAGGAAATTATACCCTTACCAGTAATGGCGCACTGAATACGCTTGACTTGAGCATTCCTACTTTTCATCATTCTTTCTCTGTACGTTTACCATTTGTTTGCTCAGAGGTTGATGCGCTTGCTGCTTCCTGAGCAGCTCTTTTCTCCACCCTAGTGGCCCGCTGCTTCTCTTCTTTCGTCTGCATCTTTTTGCGTTAAAACTGATTAAGTCAGTGTTTGTGCTGCAATTACTTAGTACGTTTTCAATAATTTTTTTTACTTAAGCTGGCACTTATGTCTTCAATCTGCCTGAAGAATGATTTAAGATATGAAGAGGTTGGGGAACTGACGCTGAAGGTGGTAGGGGCGAGAACGGCACCCGTACACAAGCGCCACACGGCCGCCCTGCTGATCGTTGCCGAGAGTTGATTCTACACTAAAATAATATAAAAAGAGGAATAACCTTGGAGGTCAATCATCACCCCGAAAGCGGATAGAAGACGTCACGTAGTATACAGTATGTGTACCACATTTCAGGTCAAACAGTTTGTGAGCTACAGGCGATTTAAAATCCTGGACAGACAAACGGACAACCACAGTAGCATATTATATATAAAGATGGTAAAGAGTAATCCAGGAGCAAAAATGATCAGAAACTTTAAGTTGTACATTCCAAATCAACCAACCCCAGGGGTTCATACCCAAATGGGATGTGATGGGTCAAAGTTACCGCTGTTCACAAAGCTTTGAAAATGGAGATCAGGAATACAGGCATACTGAGTGTCACTTTATGCTATTTTGAGATTGTTGATCCAGCATATGATATTTTTGATATTTGATTCTTTACCAGTGGTCCTAGACCTCTAAGAAGCACTCAAAGAAGGTTAAATATGGCAAATTTCAAACATAAACATGTGGGTGTATCATTTTAGACCAGGGCTTCCCAAACTCGTTCCTCGGGACCCTCTGTGGCTGCAGGTTTTTGTTTCAACCAGCTTCTGTTTTTAATTGGATTCCTGAGCTAATTAAGTGAACTATATTTCCCAAGTTCATTTTTGGGAACAATATAGAAATTAGAAAACAGTTTGGTTATATATATGTGTGTGTGTGTGTGTGTGTGTACGTGTGTACCAAGCAGGTATACGGGAATAATGTTTTTTTTTTCCTTTTTAACAATATTTTCATCTTGATTTTTATTCTACTTTTCCAGGTGTTCTGATTGTTTAATCCATTATTTACTAATTAGTGGGGCTCACACTGAAGTTGCTGCAGCCTTTGATTATTCAGTGTTGTTTGCCTGGGTGTCTGCTCTGCTCATTTTTAATCAACATTAGTAAGATACAACGAAGGGGGAAAACCACACCGATAAAGTACAAAATATAATGAATCAACAAAAGAGAAGTATGAATTTAAATCTATAGCAAAAGCAGAAATATTTCTAAATGTCTTATAAATGTAAAAACCATGCTGTTGTGCTTTTCTGAACGTAGAATAACAGAAGAGGAAAAAAATACCAGCTAATTAAATGAGATCAGTGCTGTCAGGTGTGGTCACTGATTAGGAAACTGGTTGGAACAAAAACCTGCAGCCGGCGAGAGGATTGTGTTTGAGATCCCGGTTTTAGATCATTTCAGGATCAGTGATTATAGAGATTTTTTCATTTTTATCCTTTACTAGGGATTTAGCTCTCAATGACAGGCCCGTCTTAACAGCATCATAGGGCCCTGGACAAAGTAGTCTACTGGGGCCCCTGATTTGATAGCAAAACACAAGCACTGTGGGCCCCCAGCCAGTGGCCATACATTAAGACAGCCCTGCATATGACAAATTTCTATCACAGACGAGGATAGTTAGACTTCAAACATTTAAACTTTAGCTCACATGTAATATTTGCCACAACTATTATGTATTTTATCTCACAAAGTAAACCATTACATTTGTTATGAACACCCCGACTTTGAGTGGCTTTCAGACTTTTTCTACTCTGTATTAATTTTGAAGTAAATGGATCTGTCTGTTAACTTACTGTTACATGTTTAAGCGGGTAACATGCCACTGTAATGTTTGGTTTTTGAGAGAAGGAGACAGTGCGCCAGCCATAACACTGTTTGTAGTACAGAAGACGGGGGCACAAAGCGCAGTTACTGAGACAGGAGACCTCAAACTAGACGTTACTTTAAACGCTGGCAGGCAAGTAGATTTCGAATTCATCGTTTTTATTTTTTAAGATGCCCCGTGGGTTCTCCACAGTGTTGCTAACCTAAGTTTTCCGGAGACCTGCAATAAGCCGGTAGTATCTTAAAGTAATGGGGAGCGACTTCATTCGCTCACTCGTTCATTTTCTCTAAACGACGAAAGTTTATTACATCCTGTTATATCATGAAAAAATGCCGTGGATATTAAGGACTGAACACTTTTCTATTACCTGAATCTTTTGATGGTTTCCTGGAGACGTAACTCGGCATCCCGTACAAGCTACCCGACGAGCTCTCCACACGGAGGTGCAGTTAAGGACTTCGCTCTAGTTTGTGCGCATGTCATGCGATTATGTAAATGGATCTTATAATTCATATTTCACGCGTATTTTATATACGTCATGTATAACACGCAATGCCACGTTTGTTTTTAAAATACCACTTAATGATAAACGATTATATTTACCAAGTCTTATTGGGTGGCTTTTAAAACATTACTCAAACAGTGTATGTTTTTCCATAAGTGTCTAACTTTGAAAGTCTGAAACTGTGCTAAACTTACGTAACCCTTCAAATTGCAGAACATTTAATCATATATATTGCTTTCGCATAACTAATTTTTAAAGAAAAAGAAAATCCCAACTTCATACAACAGTGATATTTTATCTCTCCGGACAGTTTTAGCGGACGGACTGGAGTTTGGTTATTTAGAGCGTGTGACGCTCTATCAGCCCGGCTGGTAACACTTCCTGAGAAGAGAGCGGCTGTATTTCTTTATTAAAGAGAGTGTTTATGGCCTGAAACGCCGGCAAGCGAAGGGAATTGGAAGCGTTTAAAGCATCAGACGAGTTTTTGCAGTAAAAAAAAAGAGCTGAAGTTTTTGTTTATATATTTATTTTATTTAGTTATTTTACAAAATGAATTACATGCCAGGCACGGCCAGTCTCATTGAGGATATCGACAGTAAGTTACACAGCTGTTCAAGGTTGTTCGTGGCTAGAACTGATTTTTGTGGGGGGGGTAGAAAAAAAAAATATACGCAGGCTGAACTTCAGAACACTAATGAAGAAATTAGAAAAAAATCTAAATATTTTTGATTATTACACAATTACATGTTACAAAAATGGTGTAGCATTTTTATTTATTATATGAAGTGCACAAGTAAGACCCATAAAATTCGTTTAGTGGCACAGTTGTAATTGATGTCGCAAATAATTTTAAATTATGTACTTCTTCAATTCTCTCTTGTATTTCTGATAAAAAGACGCGGAGAGAGAATGTCTGTAGATTCCAGTATTTTACATTCATGTTCATTTCAAAGAGCTTTTAAAATTCTAATTCGTTCAACGTGAGTAAATAAAACGTTTTGCTTAGCCAAAAGACGGACTTATTATTAGTTTATTTACTGCTGTAGCATGAAACCTGAAATTATTTTGAACAGATGTTCGTGTAGTTCGAAAAAACTTTTTTTAGTCCACCTTTTTCAATACTTGTTTATTGGTTTTACTGATTTTTAAAGCCTATGACTGTCCTGTAATATATGGGCTAGTAAAGAAGTTTCTGAAGCGGTTAAGCTGAGCTACATTTAGTTCAAATAATGATGATTTATTCATTTACAGTACTTGATTCTCTATGGCTGGGCATATGTTTATGTATCATATTAATGATCGAATTTGATTTGGTACATGCAATTATACATACAGTGCAATATGTAGTGAAATGCACAGTTGCTAAATTCCAAGACTGTGTATTAGAAGAAGAGCATCAAAGACAATAAACCATAAAAATCAATATATACAATAATAAATAACAATATAACCGAATTAGTAACAAGGCAGCGCGCGCAGCTCCTGTGATGTGCTCTGAAATAAAATTTTAATTCTGTTTAAATTTGTTTATAAAGCACACTTTGACTGAAAAACTCCGTGTGCTATACCCTAATTATAATACATTAGAACAAAAAGAATATGTTTAATGCAGCTGAAAATCATGTTTTTTGGTTAGTGTTTTTATTAAGTCATATTTACACAAGACAAAAAAAATCCCATCTCAGTTGCATCCATTAAGAGACAGAAAAGAAATAAAGCAAACAAATGGAGACAAGGCTGGTTTAAACATACACAGAACGTCCATAATGTTTTACATCCTTTGATAAGCAGATTATTTGCTAACTGCTTCTGTCCGTTTGATAGTACATTTGTACCTGCAATGGTTACATGATACATAAGAAAAACTCTACACTTCTGGAATTTTTTCTTTATTATTGCTGATACTTCTTATTAGAAAAAGATTCTGGCACTACTAGGAAGGATGACTTCTCTGGAGTGATTTGTGTGGGTCTTTAAAGTGACCGTGCTCCGTGATTCACTGAAGTTAAGTTGTGTGTGTGTGACGGGGGTCTGTCGTCACTTGAGGTGGCTACTTATTTTTTCAGCATTGCCCTGTGACACACACTTCCCAAATCCTCAATGTCGGCCCCAATCGTGTATAAAGAACAAGCTGTTTTTTTTGCATCTAGTTAATGCAATGAAAACCTTTCAGTGTATGTCCTCTTTCTGAATAATATTTTCCTTATGTGTAGTGTATGAAAAATGTACGCAGTGATTGAAACACTGTGCAGACTGTGGCTCATATTGTGCTGCTAGTCTAATGTATTAATGCTGCGAGTTTTATTATGAAGCTGTTACAGAGATGGAGCACATTTGAGTTTTTGTGGATGGATAGTAGTCTTTGCTTGTGTATGGAGTGCTGTGAAAGTGTCTGACCAATATTCAATATAGTTCCACTATTTATCAGACTGTAATATTTATATATCGGACCTTACTTTTCTTCTGTGTTAATTAGTATTGCCTAAGTTTTTATTTTTTATATTTTCCTTTTTCTCTTTCTTCATCCTGTAAAGCACTTTGAGCTACTTCATTTGTATGAAAGTGTGCTTTATAAATAAATGTTATTTATTTACTGCTGATTATACTATGAAAAATATCTAAAGCAAGATATTTAATATTTAATGAAAATGAATAGTAGATTTTTGTCCATATCGGCCATAATTATTTTCTTAATATGGTAAACCTTCTTTACTTTGTAATGTCCTTATTTGTGTGCAAAATATAATTTGGAACATGTATGTGACAGCATATAAGAGATGAGTTGTGTTGAAACTCAAGAGCCATGTATATTGAAAATGAAAGAAATACTTCTATATGTAACATTTCCCTCTTTATCTTTAGAAAAACATCTTGTCCTGCTGAGAGATGGAAGAACATTGATTGGGTTCTTGAGAAGCATCGATCAATTCGGTATGTAAGTACCCTGACAGCAAAACGCAACTCTCTAGCTTCAGTTTTTAAGAAAGTCAACATTTGCTTTCCCAGGTACAATATTTATAATGCACTGCTAAATACAGGATTAATAAAAATCCGGACAGGTCAGGTTGTGGCTTATGCTGTGGTACAGCGCGTTGCTGCACCCACTAAACAACAAAACCGCTCAGGATCCTGGTTGGCAGACACACAGTCCAGTCCCACCCTCTGGAAATGACCCTCAATCAGCCGCAGCCAGGTGTTACGTGGGCGACCCCTTGGCCTGGTCCAGCCACTTGAGGGAGGGTCCTGTGAGTTGGATTACCCTCCGGACTCCTGCCACATGGCCGTAGTGCCTTAACTGATACTCCCTCACAATGTAGCTAATGTGCCTTATTAGGGACTCCATGAGCAATCGCTCATTTGACACAAAGTCAAACCAGCAGTACCCAAGGGTTCTCCAAAGAGACACAGTACTGAAGGAGTCCAGCCTTTGTCTCAGGTCGCTGGATAGCGGCCATGTCTCGCAACCATATAGCAAGTCAGGAAACACCAGGAATCTAAGTACTTGGACCTTTGTCATTTTGCATAGATATCAGGAGCGCCATATACCACTTGCTCTCCCAATTCGTCTACTGAGTTCATAGGGAGAGTCACCAGAGACATGAATGCCACTGCCGAGGTAAGTAAACCTCTTGACAAGGTCGAAACTCTCTCCGCAAACAGACACACTGCTGATGGCTGTGCCCAAGAGGAGTTTAAAGGCCTGGATCTTGGTTTTTATCCTGGACACTCACAAGCCCAGACACTCTTGACTCCTCACTCAGTCTTTCGAGAGCCCCGATCAGAGCCTCCATTGACTCTGCGACGATCACAGCATCAAATGCTCATAACTGGGATGTTTTTAATAAATGCTTTGATGGTGCATTAGAGGAGTTTGTCTTGGACCTGAAAAGGCAATGTACACATGAATGATTAATGGAGTGTGTGTGTTTTGTTTATGTTAATTTTTCTCAATCCCTTCCCTTACCAAAGAAGTGGAAATTTTCAGTTGTGAACTCCTCATCATATTGAATCAAATTTTATTTGTCACCTGCAATTATACATAGTACAGTATGTAGTGAAATGCTTAGTTGCCAATCTCTTAACACTGTGCCTTTGAAGATTATTGATATTTATAGAGTTGGGCATTTACTATGTACAATGACAGCATTATATTTCTATTGTAAAAGTATACAATAACTTAATATAGTAGAATTAACTATGAGGCATCATGTAGCTTTAGGTGCCATCCTCATTTAGGATGCGGCTGTAGTGTAGAAAGAAGTTCCTCCTCTGTCTGTCTCAACTGGTCTTCAGGCAGCTGTACTATTTTCCTGACTATAGATAGCTCAGAGAATAGGCCATTGTTAGGAGGGCTGGCGTCTCTGATAATTTCCTTTGTTCTGGTACAACATCACTTGGTATATATGCCATTATAGTTACAGAGCGCATATTCCTGTAATGCATTCCTGCTGTGTGCTGTTTTCATACTAGACGCTAATACTTCCCATCAGGATACAGTTTATGGTGGATTTATAAAAATCCTTTAGTATCTGGGAAGGTAGCTTAAAATCCCAGAGTTGTCTGAGGTGGTAAAGACATTGTCGTGCTTCCTTCACAAGGGTGTCAATGTACTAGGACCAGGTCAGGCCCACTGTGTTGTGGATACTGTCCACCCTCTCCAATTGAGTGCTGTTAATTCTGAGGAAATTTCCAGTTTTTATGAGAAATTCATGAAGTATTTAAAAAAAATGAACTGTCTACCTCATGGATCATACATCCTGGGTTTGAGTCATGCACAGTCACTGTTGTGTGGAGTTTGCTTGTTTTGTTTCCCTTCTCTCGATACTCCAGTTTTCATTCCACATCCCTGAGATAATTCTATTAGGTTAATGGACAGATTTTAATTGTTTTCTGCCTTGTGCCCTGTGTGCTGCCTAAAATAGGCCACAGCCTCTCCTCCCTGGAATGGATTAATAAAGTATGAGAATATGGAAATTTGTATTTCTGTAATAAAATAATGAGGGGCATTTTGTGTATATGTCTTGGGCACAAATAACATTTCATTGCTGTTGTCTGCTCTTCTCTGTTTCTGGCCATTTGAATTGAACTTTATCTAATTAGTGGAAAGGTTTTGATAAAAGTACCAATACGGCTTATGTGTTGTCTTTTACTCTGACTTCACGGCAGTCTTCCATAGAAGAACATAGAACCAAAAGTAGCGTAATGCTCACCCTAATCAAAAGCTTTTAATATTTTTATGGTATTTTTACTGTAGAGTTTAACAAAAAAAAAAAGAGTTTGATTTCAGTAACAAATTATTCCTCGTCAAGAAGCCTAGGAATACAGTTTAAACAGAAATAAAGCATTGAAATTTGAGAATTCTGTTAAATCTAAACTTTACATTTTCTTCAATGGCCCTCTTACTTTCATTGACACAAGAAAGAAAAATAAAACAAGCAGAATGATACAGTATAGATGATGGAAAAGAGAAGTCAAGAAGAATCGCACGCTCAAGGGTAAGTTTGGTTAAGACTGAAGCCAGGAATCACTTCTCAATGCATAAAGTTATGGGAATCGGCAATAAAATACTAATTTAAGTAGATGGAGGAGAGACTTTGACAACCTTTAAGAAGTATCTGGATGAGATACTGGGACAACTTGGCAATTCACTAACCAAAGGAGCTTGCTGGACTGAACATTCTTCCTTCACTTGTCAAATGTCTTCTGTTCTAATGAAAGAAGAGGGCATTTTATGTTTGCCCTATCAGAGAGAGGCAGCGTATAGTGCCTGAAAAGATACACTCAAGGAGAGGTTTCCAAAAGTATACTTTTAGGGAATTATGCACACTTTTTGCCTGGGATACTTTTGAGTTGTTTAAAATTCTTTTTTTACCAATCAGCAGATGTAATTTATCAATTTCTGCACTGAAATTGAAACCTTTAATTTATCAATTTGTTAAGGTATCTTTCATGATATGTTACTACAATTACTTTAATGTAAAACTGTGAGTTTATGTGGAAAGAGCTGTTTAATATATGCATAAAGCATTATACTTGGAGATTTGTTAAGTATGTATGTAGTAAGTTTTTGAAAAACTAATAGTTAAATATTTTAACTTGTTGCTTTGCTGATTTTTCTGTTTTTTTTTTTTTTGAGGAACAGTAATGAACCCTGTATTAGTTAAGCTGTATGTGTATTTGCATATTATGTACTATTATTGATTTCTGGGTTTAACTTTCTTCTTTATTCAGCTAATTTAGTTTTGCACCAGACAGTAGAACGCATTCATGTTGGAAAGAAGTATGGTGACATCCCTCGTGGAATATTTATTGTTCGAGGGGAAAATGTAGTTCTACTTGGAGAAATAGTAAGTTTTATTATTTCCCCCAGTTTTCCTTTTACTGTATCTGGAGCTATCTAATTAATTTATATGATCCTTTTTGCTCACCAATTTGCTGATAAACAAGAAACAATGTCAGTGTGCTCTGTTTTGTTTTATTGCCATTTGAATATTTGCTGCTACTGTCTAAGAGAGAAAGAAGTCTTGTCAACACATTCACACACTCTTATCTTGCCCTTGAGCATAGATGATACTAGCTTCCCAATACAGAGTGATCAGTCAAGGCTGCACTACTATTTGAATGCAAGAAATAAGCACTGTAGCCAGAGTTAAAAAGTTGACGATGCTGCTCCTACACTGTCTTTGACTGTAAAGCCTTAAAATATGAAACCATTGAGCAGCACCTCCTCTTTCAGAGTACACATGTAATAACAGAACTGCTTCAAACATAAAAATTTAGATTGGATTTGTGGGGGGAGCAAGATATTATCCAGCTGTGACTTAAACTTTTAAGCACTTCATAGTGCATTTTTATCAAGGCTAAGCAACCTGGTTGGTTTTTAAAGTTGAGGTTTACCTGGAAATGTACTGTTAATGGGCCTTCTTTAGCAATGGCTCATCTGTTGTCAGGAATGTCTTGCGGCTGGTGACTCTGCTTTATGGGTCCAGAATCCTGAGTTTGAATCCCACCCCAGTTACTGTTTGTGCAGAGTTTCCCTACTCTCCTGTTTTTCCTCCCTTATTATAAAGAATATGCTAATTGGCAATTCAGTACTAGTCCCATCTAAGTATGGTTTTCTGCGTTATAGAACCTGTGTTGGACTGTCACCCTATCCAGGGTTAGTTCCTGTTTAAGTGTGGATTAAGTGTGACTGAGAATGGGATTTTCGCTTACGTAATCAACTTTAATTTATTTTCAGATATCAGGCAGATGTTCTGTTTAGAATGTGTCTAATCCCTCATCATCCCGGTCTTTTTATCCCCTCCCACATATTGTATTGTTGCATATTTAAAGACATTCTGCATTATTTCTTTTTCTGTTTTGCCTTCTTGTATTTCATAATTTTGTTGCAATTTAAAAGGCTCTTTGACAAAACGTTCTCTCTAAATGTAAAGGATCAGTTTGCATGAACACAAATGTGCAAAACAGGAAACCTGTCAGTACACATTTATTCTAGTACCAAAGCAAATAAGTAATTTACTGATCCATAATGGGAGAGGTCATTGGGCAGAACCACCATGGCTGGGTTTAAGAAGTGAAATGCCTGAGTGGCATTTCCAGTCAGGATTTATACAAAAGTGGATGCTGATAAAAACATGTTTTGCTGGAGACACTTCCTGACACAGCTGGTCTGGATAGAGTGCTACCATTATGGTGGAAGGTGGCAAGCATGTGTGGCTGGCTGGCTGTTCTGTTCAGAAATGGTTATAAATAGGAGACGTCTCAGTAGAAGGAGGCTCTTTATCTAGTGGTCATATGGTCCTACTGTTCACTAATGAGTATCTGGGGTATGCACATAATGTAAGTGATGGTGTCTAATTCCATAGCACCTGCTATTATCAAACTCCCTTAAACTAGTTCAGTGTCATGGTGCCTAAGCCCATCCTCAAAGCCTTAGACTAAGGCAGGAACAAACCTTGGATTGAGGTGGTAATCCATCAGGGGGAGAACACTCACTCACACCTGACCAATTTTAGCTGCCAATTTTAAGGCTGATTGATAAGCAGGGTCTGATCCCCACAGAAGAGCTACTGTAGTAGAAATTGCAGAAAATGTAATGCTGGCCGTGACAGATTGTATGTGTGGGGTTGCAGAGCCGCAGACCAGTCAGTGCTCATGCTGGCACCTCTCCACCACTGAAAGTGCCGACAATGGGTATGTGAGCAACTAGAACATTGAGCAATGATAGAAGGTGGTTTGGCCTGTGAATCATGTTTTCTTTTAGATCATGTCGATGGCTGGGTGCATGTGCATTGTTTACCTGGGGAAGAGATGGCAGCAGCATGTACTATGGGAAGAAGGCAAGTTGATGGAGGCAGTGTCCTGCTGACATCAATGTTCTTCTGGGAAAACTTGGGTCCTGGCATTCTATCTACCTAAACATTGTTGTCGACCATGTACACCTCATCATGGCCATTGTATTCCCATAGCCTTCAGTAGGATAATGTGCCCCACCACACCATACAGATTGTCATGTTCCTCAAACCATTCCAAAACAAAGAGTTCAAGGTTTTGTCTTAGCCTCTAAATTCCCCAGATCTCAATCCGATCGAACATCTGCAGGTTGTGCTGGGAAAGCAAGTCCAATTACAGTTCTTAAATGATCTGCTGATGCCAGATACCACAAGACACCTTCAGAGGTGCCTCAGTGGGTCAGAGCTGTTTTGATGGCACATGGGGGACATATTTGGCAGATGGTTTTAATATTTTGGCTGATTAGTATTTAATATTTATTTTATGTTCATGCTTCTCCACACTGATATCCTAGTTTGGTTGACAGAGGTTGTGTTTTTTTTTTTTTTTTAAGTGGCGAGCTCTTAGGCTCACAAGTTGTTACGTCTGTGAATTTAAACAGTTCCCAGTGGTACATTGCTGCTGTACCAGAGACCCAGGTTTAAATACTGGTTTGATCTTATGGTCTTTGCACATTCTCCTTTTGTTTGAGTTGTGTGAAATGTCCACCCACCCCACTTCTTGGTACTCCAGGTAACTCCTCCATAACCTAATATGTTGGGTTAATTGGTGACAGACTAGTGAATTGGCTCAGTATGAGGGTAGACTTAATCCCTGTTTTGCTCTTAATGTTTCGAGATTAGACTGATAATAAGTGAATAAAACAGTTTTATTAAAAATGGAAGGGTAGGTTCATTTATACATCTTTTATTTTGATTGATGTTTTGATTGAACAGAAAAATGAGCAGGATGCCTGACTTCAGCCTTTTTTGCATTTTTAGGATCTGGAAAAGGAAATTGATACGCCTTTGCAGCAAGTTTCCATAGAGGAAATTTTGGAAGAACAGCGAGTGGAACAGCAGGCAAAGCAGGAGGCCGAGAAACTAAAGCTGCAGGCTTTAAAGGAACGGGGACTGTCTATCCTGAGAGCAGACACACTTGACGAATACTGAAGTGTTAGATTTCTTTCCTCTTATTTTTAGTATTTGTTTTATGCATAACAGACTGTTTACATATAAGGGACAATTAATGCAAGTTTTCAAGAAGACATTGTTTAATCTTTTTTCGTGAAAGAAAATACTGGTAATTTAAATACTGTAAATTGAAAAAGGTATTATTTTTGATTATCAGTTAAATCTCACTGATTATGGACTTGGTTATTATAAGCACTTAAACTAATTTTATTTTTCTTTATGTAAAGAGTTGTTTTTTTGTATTTTGTGCCTATATTGACTTATATTTTTTGTTACCATGTAAATAAAATACAAGCAGCATCAATGCTAATCCTTAACAGTCCAGGACATATGATATGTTCCGTTAATGCCCCCATACACCCCCCCATTATGCAGTCCTGTATATGACCGTTATTAAGGTAGTGGTTTGGAATTTCCTGTTATTTAGACGTAAACCTCAAAGCTATCCACGAGCCAAATTCTACAGCTGAGTTGGCCACCAGGTAAAAGACGAATTGTATAAGGTGATCTGACAGCTGGACAAAACAGACATTACTTCTTGAAATTGTATCTTTAATCCAGCAGCTGATTAGTGGACACTGCTTTCTGTTGCGATGTTGGGGTGAGGGAAGAATCAATTCAAAACTGCTTAGGCTGAAGGTGTAGTTTGTAATCCGCATGTTATGTTTGTAGTTTAAGAAGCACATAAGCAAACTGTGCTGGGTTTCCGCATTGTCCCTCTGCCTCTGGGGGTTTTCTTCCATACTCCAAAGATGTATGGGTGACACTACTTTAAGTTGGCCTTAGTGTGAACTTGTGTGTCTTTTGTGTTTTGCTGTGACCTGGTGCTCTTCCCAGGGTTGTTTCTTCCTCCTGCCCAGTGTTGCTCAGATAGAAACCCTGCCATCCTGAATTGAATTAAGCAGGTGGGCGACTGCCTGCATCTTTATATTTACTACATTCTTAGTGTGTGCATGATTTCAATCAAATAGAGCTTGTGTTTTGAGCAACATATCACTTAGAATTTACATTAATGACCTTTTATATGACCATATCAACTATTTTACTGTACAAATGCTTTCAACATGCTATAACGATGGGCAACATAGTTAATACACAGCCACAATGAAATTAAGCTTTTTAAACGCAGTGCCAGAAATAATTCTAAGAGTGCAAGGTAACTTGCATTATACCCATCCATTTTCTGCGCACATATTGTGCCGCACATGATCACAGAGAGCCTGAACACATCTTGCACAGAAACTGACCATGGAGAGGCTAAAAGTCCCCTGCTGGACACACTCGCTCACACACTCTTGCTAAGCTGTGTAGCTCTTTTAAATGGATGTGAGACATTTTGGATTGTCTGCAACTGCACTCCTCATGCATGAAAGTCATGGGGGTCCTGCCACCATTTATCATTTATAGTTTATTAGATTCTTGGTCAGGTTTGTTACTGTAGTTGTAGATCTGCTACTATTGCTGTGTTTGTTAATGTTTGTCCTGGTACAATAATATCCTTCCTAAGATTTGAACCCATGAACTCCTAGCCATCACATGATCAGCTTATGATCAAAGGTGATCTCTGGTACAGGCCTAGCCAGCCATCAGTTGGCTTGTTTCTGACCGGCAGGTTCGTAAAGAGATTTAAATTGCTATATAACTTAACATTCTGATTTCACCTGTCTTAAGTGCCATATGTGGCGACTTTGGTCAGAAGGTGTCATTCAAATTTAAGTGACTTCAAGTCACCCCGGATTAAAAAATAAGTGATTCCAAAAGTCCACATTAAAGATAAAAAAATGTAACTTTTTGATATTGAAACTCCATGACCTGCTGAACTAAAGCAACATCCTTAGACTTTTCTGAAAGTCCAAAGTGTTAAGCTTGTGCTTTGTCTTGAGGCAAAAAGAGAAAATGCAAAATAGACATAAAATTCAACAATTTTATGATTCCTGCACAAGCGTTACTTCCCTCAATCTCGCAGCTGCTCATTGAGTGTTGACTGTCATGTTCTCAGTGTGGCTTTTCCTCCTGGTACTCTGATTCACACCCTTAAAGGAGAGTGTGGCAGGGAGGTGGAGAAGAGTGTCAGGAGCGATTTGTGATAGAAGAGTTACCTGCAAGGTCTACAAGACAGTAGTGACAGCAGCTATTTTGCATGGTTTGGAGATTGTGGCACTGACCAAAAGGCATGAGCTGGAAGTGATGGAGTTGAAGATGCTACAATTTTCACTCGGAGTAATGATGGTAAAAAGGATTACAAATATTGAAGAGGACAACACAGGTGTGACAGTTTGGTGACCATGTGAGAGAGGCTAGACTGAGGAGAGATAAGAGTTGTATCAGGAAAAGAATGTGAAGTATGGAACTGCCAGGCAAGACCAAAAGAGGAAGGCCAAAGTGGATGTGGTGAGGGAGGACATGTACTGTAGGCAGTCAGGGTGCCAGAAAATTATGTAAAAGACAGGGATAGATCTGCTGTGGTGACCCCTAAATGTGAGCAACCAAAAGAAGAAGAAGACACTGATCTGCACCCCCAAAGATAAGCTCTTCAGGTTAATTGATGTTGGCCCATTGTGTGCGAGTCTGGTGCTCTGCCTGTGATTGGTGTCTACTTTACACCTGATGCTGCTGAATTGATTAAGAAGGTTTGAGATGTCCTCTTGCTTTCTTACGTGACTGTGCTTATCAGTGTGGTTCGTCTCTGTCCATGTGTGCAGTTTGTGTGGTATTGGTTTCCTTTGCCAAGTAAATCCTATTGAAGAGTGTCCATGTAAAGGTATAGGATGCTATTCTGTGAGACGCTAGTGTCCAGAAGATCATCTACCTCACTTTTGTTGTTGATATGAAAGTGTTTGACTGAAACCTTTGATGCGAGTTACTCAAGTTCATGCTTCATGGAGAGTGTCACATTAGTCCATCTTGCTCATTGAGCTTTGCTTTCTTTCATGTTTTTAATCTGAGCTTTTGAAAGTATTAACCTGATTAGAAAAATAAAACAAGAAGTAACTTATATGGGCAACTCTTTGTGAGGATGTGCCTATGGTTTGTTCCCAAATAGCTTTTACAATTGATTTTGTACACAGCAAGTATAGGAGTTAATGGAAACACGTTCTTAGCGTGGGTGTTGGCTTGTGAAAATGAGAGGGAGTTGTAGGGGAGAAAAATAAACTTGATGGGCATTAAAAAGGCCCAATGATGTATTGAAATCCAAATGTACAGTTGGCAACATCCATCCATACATTCTTTGAGTCAACTTCTTCCAATACTGGATCATTCCAGTTTTTTTTTTGTTTTTTTTTGCCAAAATTTACTACAAATTCCTAAGCAAAGGTATGATGTAATGGAATTCAATATTTGGAAGAGTGTAGGAGCAGATATCGGACTTTGATTTTAATTTAAAAAAAAAAAAAAAAAGTGAAAATCTGCAGATAGTTTCCTTAAAACCAGAAATGAGAAATAACGCTCTGGGAGATGAAGGTTAAGTCTAATCTCCTGATAAGAGAAAATATTGTTGAGCTGATAAAGCCAGCAAGTGATTTACTTGGTGTTTTTAGAAGAAAAATAATGTCTGATGACTTAACATCTAATTCTTCGAGAATCTGTAGTTGGTTTGGCCGGAGATACATTATGTCATGGGTTTTCCCACAGGAGTAAACTATAATATCGTCCTCCCGAATAAAACTTCATTGACTGTTCCCTGTTCGTTGGATGTGGATAATGTTGGTTACCACCTAAGAAAATAATCTCAATGGGGTTCAGATGTTATGCTAAAGAGTCTTGAAATACGGATTAATTGCTTTGATCAATCTCTAGCTTAATAGAAGTGCTCTGCCACCAGAGTGTTGTCACTCTGAATGACACTTTACAAGCAAAATATTGTCTGTCGTGTGGCACAGAGTGAGGATGAAGATACGTACAGATGAGCGTCACCCCTCACTTGACTTGACTACACTTGCTGTCTGTTAAGTGCCATGCAGATGAAAACAAACTGCAGTATCTCAGGAACTCCTACCATGGCTTACCATGAATTGTTTTACATTCTTTCATTGTCAGACGCACGTGAGGGAAGCAGGGGTTCGAGAGCTTATCCTGGGACTCCAGCCCATCACAAGGTCCACTCACACACTGATATGGGCCCAGTTTGGAGCTGCCCGCTACTCTGACCTGCCTGTCTTTGTGGATGTGGGAGGAAAGTCCACGTGAAAGGCACTAGCGGCCCCCCACATCTGGGGCAGTTCGGCGTTGTTAATGCTCAGATAGCACTTTTCAATTGCTGTGTTGAATTTCTGCCTCACCCTTCTGTATTTTGTTTTATTTCCATACTCTGTTTGAACATTTGTGAGGTGATGCTATGTGTTAATTTCCCATGCGACTTATCATGCACTTTTGTAAATTATCTTACATTGCACGCCTACTTGGTACTTTGTAGTCTTGTCTTCTTTGTACAATTCAACTGTGAAATCTGCTACACCCTACCAGTAAAATGTAAAGACTCAATGAGACACTTGCAATTTTACGTTCTGAGTGTGTCCGAGACCCCGTCTCCCATCATGACTAAAATAAACCTCCAGGAGCTGTCAGTTTTCACGTATATTGTAGAATTTGTACATTTAGTGGTAAGAATGTGATGAAGGATCCTTCAAGTTATTATTGTCTCACTTGTTTCCTTCAGTTGTGTGAGGTCGAGTGTGAGACACGTGTATATAAGTGTGTATTTAACACATGCGTGTTGAACCACAGTGGCAGCAGGTTTTCATTTTAATCATCATCTTCATTAGTGAGCCATTTTTGCTGCTAATTAACTTCTTTTGCCTTAATTTTAATTAACTTGACTCAGGCCTCTTTGTTGTTTCTGTTTCCTTAATTAGCAGCCAAACAATAACGAGACACAAAACAAGCCGTCACTTGACCAGCTCACCTGAAAATAAAGAAAAGTGAAGGTCTCGGTAAAGTTGAACTCTCCGGTCACCCAAGCATTTTGATGGTGTTCTTAGGAAAAAACAGAAAAGCAACAGTTTTAGAAATGTCTGCTGTGGCAGAATGAGGGCAGAAACAAGCCATGGAATTAAGTAACAGGTTTAATTAACAGCAAGAATTAGCTTCTCATTAAGGACCTGCTTGGAGTGAAGTTGGTTGGATTTTGAAGCCCCAATTTAGCTGGTCATCTGTCGACTCGTTTCACGTCTCATTTTTGTTTGGTTGTCATTTAATGAAGAAAGGAATCAATTCAGAGGCCCGAATCCTTAAAAACATGGCTATCAAAATGAAGGGAAAAGGAGTTAATTAGCAGTGAAAACTGGTCACCGATTAGGAAAAGGGTTAGAATGAAAACCTGCGGCCCACCAGACCTGCAGTTCGACGCCCCTGGTTTAGTTGTTTCTTTTCCCTTAATGAGCAGCCAAACAATAATGAGACACAAAACAAGCCGTCACTTGACCAGCTAACCTGAAAATAAAGAAAGGTGAAGGTCTCAGTCATGTTGGTCTGCTCAGGTCACCAAACCATCTTGAAAAAACAGAAAATCAACAGTCTGCTGTGTCAGAATGAGAGCAGCAACAAGTGATGATATTCAATAATGGCTTTAATTAAGATAAAGAATTAAATTAAATAAAGAAACTGGTGAAATTGGCTGGAGTTTGACCTTCCAACTTAGCTGGTCATCTGTTGGCTCGTTTCACATCTCGTTTCTGTTTGGCTGCCATTTAATGAAGAAAAAAAATCAAATCAAGAGGACTGAATCCTTAAAAACAAGGCTATCAAAATGAAGTGAAAAGGAGTTATTTAGCAGTGATTAGGAAAAGGGCTAGAATGAAAATCTGCGGCCCACCAGGACTGGAGTTCAACACCCCCGATTTAGCATGATAACAGTGTAGTTCCTAGTGGCTTCTCTGCAAATTTCCAATGACTTCTCTTTCACTTCCTATATTTTATTGTTGGTAAATGATTACAATTTTATAAAAAAGAGAAACTGATACTTCTGACATCAGTTTGTATTTTCCGTCTCCAAACATAATAACTTTATCAAACTCAATTCAAGATCACGGGTTCAAAGCCATCAGAGAGCCTGCTCATGCCCACACCTTCTATTCTTTTCCTATATTTTAATTATTATTATTATTATTATTTTTATTTCTCTGCTTACCTTATAACATATGTTACCAGATAAAATCAAACAGGCCAGTAAATCTTTCTGTTCACCAAAAAGTGAAATTAATGTTGACACTAGAGGGCAGCAGCAGTCTTGTAGAGCAGACCGAGAGTGGACGTTGTGCGTGAGACGTGTGAGAGACGTGTCGACGAAGTCGCTAAGAGCATATGAGGTGCAGACACTGACATAAAGGGATATGCGATTGAGTTGTAGTGAACAGTTAGCAGTTTCACTTTTAGTTTTGATTTTTATTATCAGTGTTGCACAAAATGAATTAAAAACAAACATTGCACTTTGCTGTGCTGTGCCTTCAGAGAGGATTTAGAGCATGAGAGGAATCTAGATGAGAACAGGCCATTCAGGCCAACAAAGCTCACCAGGCCTACCAAAGTAATTCTTCTAAAGGACATCAAGTTGAGTTTTTAAAGTCCTAATTCAGACCCCTTCACTTTTTACATGTTACACTGCAGTCTAATTTTAAATCATTTAAACTTATTTCTGCCTCCATCAAACAACACAATACCCCAGAATGACAAGGCAAAAAAATATTTTAGGAATTTGTGCAAATTTATGAAAAATAAAACACTTAAATCTCACGTTGACACAAGTATTCAGACCTTTTGCTGTGACATTTGAAGTTTCACTCAAGTGCATCCCTTTCTACTGATCATCACTGAGAAGTTTGCAGTCCACCTGTGATTACGAAAGACACACACGTGTCTATGGGAGGTCCTGCAGGTGACGACGTGTATCAGAGCAGAAACCATAGTCACAAGGTCGAAGGACCTGTCTGCAGAGCTTAGACACATAGGGAAGGTTACCAAGAGCAATGGAGGATTCCATAATTCTTAACTGGAAGAAGCTTAGAACAACCAAGACTCTTCCTAGAGCTGGTCGTCTGGTTAAATTTAGCAATTGGGGGCAAAGGGCCCTGCTAAGAGAGCTGACCGAGAACCTGATGGTCAATATGGCTGAGCTCCAGAGAACCTGTGTGCACGTGAGAGAACCTAATCTGGGCTTAATGGCACAGTACAGACGACACATGAAAAGCCCACATGGAGCGTGCACAAAAAATCTCTTAAGGAATTCTAAGGCATTGAGAAAAAAAAGACTTCTCTGCTCTGATGAAACCAGAATTGAACTGTTTAATTCCAAATTCTAAGCATCATTTCTGGAGGACACCAGGCCCTGCTCTTTACCTGTGCAGTACTGTTCCAGTGGTGAAGCTTGATGGTGGCCTCCTCATGTTGTGGGTTTTTTTTCCAGTGGCACAGACTGGAAGACGAATCGGGGTTGAGGGAAGGCTGAACAGAGATTAAAATGCAGAGATTTCCTTAAAGGAGACCTGGACCTCAGACTGGGCCGAAGGTTCACCTTCCAACAGGACAATGAGCCTAAGCACAAAGCAAAGGCAACACAAGAGTGGCTTAGGGACCACTTGGGGGGAAATGTCTTTGAGGTGCTCAGCCAGAGCCCAGACTTAAACTCAACTGAACACAGCTGTCCACCAATGGTCTCCATCAAATATGACACAGCTTGAGAGGATCTGCGGAGAAGAAAATCCCTAAATCCAGGTGGATCAGACCCAAGACGACTCCAGGCTGGAATCGCTGCCAGTGGGGCTTCAAATAAGCACTCAGCAAAGGGTCTTAATACTTGTGTCAATTCCATTTTTGATATATTTGCAAGAATTCCTAAAATCCTGTTTTAGCATTGTCCTTGTGGGGTATCGGAGTGTTGTTTAATGAATGGGACAATGAAGTTAAAAGATTTCAGCTCAAGGCTCCAACATAATAAAATGTGAAAAAGTGAAGGGTTTGAATATTTTTGAAAGGCATTGTGTAGAATTACATGATGCCCTAAACTCTCTTAAGTATATGCTATTTATTTAGTTATTATTATTTCTACATGATGCAAACTCCCTAACTATAACTCTCTCTAGATATGTAGTTATTATTTACTATTTGTACATGATGTCTTATTGTAAACTCTCTAGCTTTATGCAATTTATTTAGTTATTATTTATTACTAGCTGAAATACCCGGTGTTGCTCAGGAGGAAAATAAAGTTTTTTTTATAACTGTTTATATAAATATAATTAAAAAAACACAACTTGACAGATTAGTTTTTGTTTTGTGGTGTAGTAATACGTTTTTACTTGCAGAATTTTTGACAACAAAAAAAAAGTAAATGAAATTAATAATATTATCAGGTTGATTTAATTCAATTACCACTACAACATTGTTACAATTAGAATAATGTAAAAAGAAAATATACTAAACAAAAATGAATATTAAATGACAAACAAATAATACTATGGATTTTTCATGATAGTTTTACAGAGCACACCAGAAGTGTTCTGAGTGTCAACTGGATTGTTACAGGCTGCTTTATATATAAGATTTCTACATGATGTCCTATTGTAATCTCTCTAACTATAAGCTGTTTATTTAGTTACTAGCCCTTCCCACTCGGCTCCGCCCACATATTAGTGAAATAGGACTGTGTGGAGGCCCCGCCCAGCTCTCTACTCCTGACGTCACTCTTCCCACTCCCCTCGGCCTGCAGCCTCCATCTCGGATTAGCGTGAATATATCGCTCCTGCAAGTAAACTATGATTCTTAGCGCAATGAGAGAAGTTGCAAAATCAACCGGAATGTTCAAGCAAATTATAGAGAAAAAAAAAACAATCTAAATCCCTTAAGTAGTTCTCTCAATTTGCTAACTAAGCAGAGATAAGGTTACGCCCCGAGGCATACACGTAAGTGAGGAGGGCCCCGCAGCCCAATGAGTCTCTCTCAGATTTGCGCAAATAAATCAGTACCACAAGAGAACTATGGTACTTAGCACGATGAGAAAGTCGCAAAATCAACAGAATGTTCAAGCAAATTATAGAAAAAAACCCAATCTAAATCCGTTAAGTAGTCCTCTTGTGAAAAGCGGACAGGCATACAAATGGGTCTAAAAAACTGTAAGAAATTTCGTTCTTGAACCATGAACCGTTTCTTAGCGAGCACCTATGGGCCAAGAATAACCTACATTCCAGATTTCAAGTCCCAAGTCCTTGTGGTTCAGACGATTTCGTGATGAGTGAGTCAGTGGTATTTGGCTTTTATATATATTGTAACAGTAGGGGGCACTATCACTCCCTTGAACCCTAAGGTACCATGCCACACACCAGGTAAAAGTCCAATAATTATTATTTTTATTATAATAATTGCATGCACCAAGCACCCTCCACTCCACACCACTCATATAATAACCAATACTATCAATTACAATAATCAATCCTCCACTCCCAGACGCATTGCCACCCTTCCACCCAGCTCAGCTCGTCGTCTGGGAGTTCCCAGAATTCTTATATAGTTCCTGACCTGGAAGTGTTTCCCATCCTTTAGTCCATGATTCCTTATTACTTCCGGGTCAGCTAAAAACTCCTTTTCTTTCCGGGGTGTAGGGCAAATAGTAGTCCCTGGTTCTCCCTGGAGCAACCCCTGGTGGTCCCAATGTTATCCAGCAGGGCTTTACAGGAAAACTCCATAGTCCATGATGCCCTGCTGGAATTTGAAGTATCTTCATGTCACAGGGAGGACTCCCTCTGGCAGCCTGGGGGTATTGGCCGCGATAAATGGCCGGCCATGGACCACAATATAGATTATTTATTATTTCTACATGATATCCTATTGTAAACTCTGTTAGCATTAAATTATTTGTTTAGTTATTATTAATCACATACTGTACATCTTTATATATAATGCGCTACTGTGGCTGTTCGTTTGACTGTCCAGGATTTTAAATCACCTGTAGCTTGTAAACCGTTTGACCGATTGACCTGAAATTTGGTGCACATACTGTATACTACATGACGTCTACTATCCGCTTTCGGGGGGATGATTGACCTCCAAGGTTATTCCTCTTTTTATTTTTATTTTATTTGATTGTAGAATCAACTCTCGGTAGCAGTCAGCATGCATACGGGCGCCGTTCTCATCCCTACCACCTTCGCCGTCACTTCCTCAACCTCTTCATACCTTAAATCATTCTTGAGACAGATTGAAGACTTAAGTGCCAGCTTAAGTGAAAAATGAAAGAAAATATACAAAGTAATTGCAACACAAACGCTGACTTAATCAGTTTTAACACGAAAAGATGCCAATGAAAGAAGAGAAGCAGCGGGCCGCTAGGGTAGAGAAAAGAAGAACTGCTGAGAAAGCAGCAAGCGCATCAGCCTCTGAGCAAACAAATGGTAAACAGAGACAGAGGAAGAGGATGAAAACTAGAAATGCTCAGGTCAAGTGTATTCATGCAGTGCGCCGTTACTGGTTATTTATAATTCTGTTCATGTTTTTAAAATATTTCTAAAGTCATGTGTTATTTTGGTGTTGCCCCTTTATATTCTTCTTAAAGGCAGATGCATTGAGTTGAGTGACTAAGCATTTCATTACATTTTATATTGTGCGTATAATTTGTAGGTGACAATAACATTTGATTTGATTTGTATATACAGGGTCAATGGCTAAAAGGAAAGCTGATCAAGGTATAGAGTTTTACATTTTTGAACTATTTATGATTAAAGCTGCATCAAGTGAGCTTGTCAGAATATAAAAGGTTCATGGGAACGCTGGAGCCCCCCTTTTAGTAAGCCCTTTGCCTTCTCCGAGTTTGGTAGCCACGTCACACGTCCCGGCTGGAGGTTGGCAGAAGAGCCCAAGTAGTTTCATTCCGTGTGTTCTGTTCATTTTGAAATCATAGGAACAAAAACTGAGACACTTGACATTAAAACAGGAAGTGTAATTTTCAGTAGTTACACCAAGACCTCTGTGGAAATGAATAACACTGCATATGCAGTTTAAGCAAATAACAGAAAATAAAATTTGAAAGCAAATGGTGCCTTAGAAATACCAGCCCATTTACATTTATATAATTCAGGATGGATACATGTGTGCTGTATCAATTTTTATTTTATTTTAGATGTTATCACATTGCCAACCGAAACCTAACAGTGGGCTGGACGGTAGTCCAGTTCTTATCTCCAGCCAGTGTCCTGGGCTCAAATCCCACAGTTTGTATGTTCTCCTCTTGTCTGTGGTGGTCTTTTCTGTTCACTCCACTTTTCATACCACATCCCAAAAAAAAAGGCCTGTGAGGTTAACTGGCAACACTAAAATGCATACGAGTGTGCCATGAGACGGACTGGCGCACTGTTGACTGGAACGGTGATGGCCCTTGTGTCCTTTAACTCCTTTAAGTATCTTCTTTGATGGATAGATGGAAGGGATCCTCAGTGAACAAATTGTGCTCTTATGAATTATTTAGTATGCAGTATTCAGTGTGAAACAATAATGAACTCTTGACGCCACCTTCACGAGCAGTAACTACTGTACATGCAGACATTAGGAGCAGTCATACCGTAGATGCGTATCTCACAACACAGTCGTTACTGAGACGTCGAGGGTCAAAGCAAGTCTGGTTTGTATTGGGTGGGATGCGTCTGAATTGTAGTGTGTTCAAAGGTCAGACTTGTAAGTGAGAATGTCACTGTAGTCTGGACACATGGCAGCACTACTGACCATTATTATTCTGGTTACTGGGCTGAATTCACTAGAAGAGCAAGGACTGTCTCACACCACGTGATACACATGTGCCCACCTCCTCACCACACAAATGGAAGAAGATGTAAAGGTTGAAATAATTTTTTCCCCACCTCGGTCTCATCTGTGTGTTCTACCACAAATCACAAAGCCATTGTTAACAATATGAGGACAAAGCTTTTTAATTTGAGTCTATGAGAGACCTATTCCACACACACACACACACACACCAGGGGGCGATGCAGCACCCCAAACACTAACACAACGACATGGACACAAGTTCCAGAGTGTGTCAAAGCATTTAATTCTCTTCCCACCGTATACAAAGGCTTCAAAACACACAATTCAACCACGCAGCAATCCTTTCATCTCTCCTCCTCCGCTCATCCAGGTAAGCTTTGTCGTCCGCCTCCTAACTCTAACTCCCTGTACTGAAGCAGGTTGCGCCTTTTATATAAATCCCAGGAGCACTTCCGATGTCCCGAGACTATGACTTGGAAGTATTTCTGGGTACGCCTGAAGCCACACAAAGCAGCACTCTCTGATCCCATCAGCGCCCCCTAGTGGCACCCAATAGACTCCAACAGGGCTGACCCAAGGAACTACAGTTCCCATTATGCCCTGTGGGTATCCGTAGTGGTACCTTGAACCAGTGGAGCTGCCATCTAGCGTGTTGGGGGAGACAATGACCTGAATACATTGTCTTGCCCTGTCCTTCCGTCACACGGGCCCCCAAGCTGGGTAAGGATCCCAGTTCAGCTCTGAATGGAATGCCAGTTGCTCACAATATATAATATTGTAACCTGTAGGGGGCGCCACTGTGCCCAAAATCCAGGATACAGCAATACCCTGCACACTTCCAAGTTAAAATAAAGAATATTTAATCCCCACAATGCAATGTTTTACAATCATCTCTCCAGAAATCAGCCAAAATACACAACAATTACACAATTCTTCCTCCACGAATGCTTTTGGTGCCATGCCATGTGTCCCAGGGAGCAATTCGGGGCCATAAGGAAACTAGGGTGGTCCTGTCCCTCTATTGGAATGAAAGGGCTGCTTTTCCAGACTCCATATCCCAAGCACCCTTGCGGGTGTCCCAGCTGAGTTCCCATGTGAGGCCCACTGCCACCTAGCGTATGGGGGATGGAATTGCTCCCAACTCCTAGCTATTGCTGCTCCTTCCATTATTTGATACCAGCCAGGCACAAAGTTATTTGTTTGTTCCGCCGACCAATCCGTCTGTTGTTCCTTTCTGTCCTCCTTCCACTATATACACGTATATAATTATCTATTTAAAAATTGTAAATGTATCTTGGCATCTGCAAATGCATGACACTCTTGGGAAAGTCCCACAGTGTGCACTATTCATTTTCTCAACTTGTTTCCTCCATTGCATTGTTGGAGTGATTCTAAATCATTCTAAATATAGACTGGCTAATCTCCATGACCTACCGCCCTACAATTACCTGATCGAGAACTGCAACCTGCGGCTGACAGAGATTTTTACAACTTGTGGTATTTCGTGCCATCTCTCGCTTGGAGGCTTTACTATGTCAACAGCCTTCTGCATTGTTTCAGGCCACCTTCAGGTGTCTCGTCTGTCCCTGTTCGTTTGTAGATCTACAGCAGGTCTGATGAATTTTGATGAGGTCTTTTGATTAGTTTTTTTTTACCTATATTGTTCTAATATATTTTGTTGCTTTCATGACGCCATATTCTTTTTTTCTTGTCTTGTTTCATGTTAACTATACAGGAGTCCAGAAAGTTTGTGACACTGAAAACGCAGTCGAGGAGCACATCGAGTAAGCGGATTTATGGCACTGGAGAGCGGTGGCGAGTCGCACGGTGGTTGGACATGCATATGTGACGACACTTTGGCTGCTACTACTATGACTCAGTAAGTTCCTTCTGACTGTTGTGTGTTAAGTGTCACACTCGCACGCTAAGGAGGCAGTCAACAAGCCCGGAGGTGAGTAAAATATTGCGATAGAAGGGGTTGATATACGGTACTAACGCCTCTCTCTCTCTCTCATCAGACAAAAAGAAGAAATGTAAAGTACCTTTCATACTTCTGGGTTCTCAAGATGGCGTCCAACCGTCATTTCCACCTCTGACTCCCAAGGACCACGTCACTTCTGGTGCTTTCGACATGATGTCACTTCTGGTGCTTTCGACATGATGTCACTTCTGGCACTTTCGACATGATGTCACTTCTGGCGATTTCGACATGATGTCACTTCTGGTTCTTTTCTGATGACCTCACTTCTGACCTCCAAAGATGACGTCACTTCCGTCTGACAGCAATGACGTCATCTCCATCCACCATTTTGACTTGGTATAAAAGCACCATTTTTTTCTGATGTATGTTGTTGAATGACTGTAATGAAGTAATTTTTTTGCGTTCATTGTCCTTTGGACATTATACGGGGACGGTCCTCAACTCTTTTTTGTTGTCGTGGAGTACTATTTTTTTTATCACATAAGCAAATATACTAGACATGAACGAATTTCAAATTGTCATTCATACGCACACTGAGCGAATTCTTAGGACCACTAGACCAACACTGCTTAGGACCTCCTTTTGCTCTCAAAACAGCCTCAGTTCTTCATGGCACGGATTCCACAAGAAGTTATTCCTTTGACATTCTGGTCCATGTATTTGTTTTTTTATTTTTTATTGATAAAAGCAATGCTGCCTTGCTGTAAGTAGATCGTGGGTTCACATCCCGGGTCCTCCCTGCATGGAGAGTACTTTGAGGAGTGAGGATGTAAAGAATCAGTAAAAGGAAACCATTCTGGTTCATACTGACATGATTGCACCTCGCAGTTTGTCAGCTGCACATTGATGTTCTACCACACGCCAAGATGTTCAGTTGGAGTCAGCTCTGGGGAAAGGGAATGGCCACTGAAGAACACTGAACTCCTTGTCATGTTCACAACACCAGTTTGAGACGACTTATGCTTTGAGCTTTGTGACATGGTACTTTGTTATCATGCTGGATGTGGCCATTAGAAGATGGAGAGATTGTGGACATGGAGGATACACATGGACAGCATCAGTACTCAGAAAGGCCGCTGCATTGATTAATACGAACAGGCCCAAAGTGGGACAAAAAAAACACTCCTCACGCCATTAACACCCCCACCACAAGTCTGGGCTTTGTTTGGGTGCTTGGATTTGTGCTGTTGGCTCCACATTCAAACCCCACCATTTGTGACGCTCATCAGACGTCATTCTCGGTGAGGCTGTGCCCACTGCAGCCTCCTTTTTCTTTTCTTGGCTGGCAGGAGTGGAAGCTGACGGGGTCTTCTGCTGTTTTAGCCCATCCGCCTCGAGGTTTGACATGTTGTGTATTCCGAGATGCCTTTCCATTCACCACAGTTGGCATCTGAACTGTTGCGGCCTTTCTGTCAGCTCATACCAGTCTGGCCATTCCCTTCTGACCTCTTTCATCAAAAAGGCATTCCTGTCCACAGAACTGATGCTCACTGGCTGTTTATTGTTTCTTGTCCCATTCTGAGTAAACCCTAGAGAAATCCCAGGAGATCAGCAGTTACAGAAATACTCAAACCAGCCCATCCGGCACCAATAATCACACCACGGTGGAAATCGCTGAGCGCCTGACTCGTATCTGCAGGATTTTATGCATTGCATTGCTGCTATGTGATTGGATGATTAGAGAATTGCATAGATAAGCAGGTGTGTGCGTCTGCTCCAAATAATTTGATCACTGAGTGTATATCATGTAGCATGTAGATAGCTCCCTTATCATCGCCGAGTATTTGGGACCCACAGGATGCCAGTCAATCTGTTACTCCATTTTGTGTGTTTTAGCATTTGCATATTTTTGTGTGACCTGTGATGGTCTGACATGGCGTCTGTGCCAGTTTCTTGTCGGTTCTCCTTTCTTTCAAGCATCTAAATGGGCGTGAAAGTAAACAGCGGGGCCTGCTGGTTTACATACAGTGAACAATGAATGTGTGAATCACGCTTGCAGTAGCTCCACTGTCCACTAATTGTCAAACACACTTTTTTAGACTTTCTACTCTGGATCAAGGTGAAGACTTAGAAAATGTAAGAAAATGCACAAAACTCGAAACTTCAAAAATCAAATACAGCCAAAGTATTTGTGAGCAGCGACTTACGCGACCGTGCCGAGGAGCACATGAATGCAGTTTATCAGGTGTGAGCTCTCGCTCGCACATTTTTTACATGCTCCTTAACATTTCCCACTCCACAGTCTAAAAATTGTCCTGCCAACCCACCGGTCTGGTAATACCAGTCTAAAAATAACCAGGATGTTTTCTTTTCTTCTGTGTTGTTCTTTTCTTCACTTGCTTTGACCTCAGCCTGTCAAACCTGAACTTTGACTTTCTAAAGCTTTCATATACTGTAAAATAAATCGGGAAGGAAAAGCTCTGTGTGCGGTAACTTGGTTGAGACTTTTCACTAAGTGATCCAGTCTAGAGTATGTAATCTGCATATTACTACTTTGTAATATTTTTATTCTTAAAATAGCACAGTACACTTTCAGGAGACCTAGGGTGATATCCCAGATGTCCCAAAGTCCTTTGATTAACACCTCCTTGCCAGAGCCTGTTCAAAAAAATAAAACAAATTCAACGTTTACATCCCTGGAAAAACCTCACTGTTTCCTTTTGTGGTAACACTCAGACTTGACATTTAGCTGCTCTTTGTATTTGTGGTGCCTTCCGGCTCCTGAAGTCTTGGTTTGAACCCTGGCCTAGTCATTCTATGTGTAGATTTGCCTAGATTTTACATGCTACCCTATGTCTATATGTGTTTTCCCCTTCACATTATAAATAACTTTGATATTGAAACTCAGTGAGGTGTTAAACTACAGCAATATGTGCAGAAATAAAATCCTTAAATACAAACAGCATTGATTGCTTAGATTCCACTGCTGTCTTCTAGTGGGCTTTACTGGCGAGACACGGCAGTAAGAATCTCACTGTACTCCGTACATGCGACACTCACATTACAGCGACTACAATGATAACTTTAATAAGTCCCTGTGAGGGTGTGTGCCCCCCATTTTAGTTACTGATTTGTGCCTGATGTGCAGTGGGCTGGTGCTCTGCCCGGGGTTTGTTTCCTGCCTTGCACCCTGTGTTGGCTGGGATTGGCTCCAGTAGACCCCCGTGACCCTATAGTTAGGATATAGCGGGTTGGATAATAGATGGATGGATTTGTGCCTGATGTTGCTGGATAGATGACGCTTTAATTGGATTAGCTAAATTAGGGAAAAGAGTTACAAACTACCCATCCAAGGGAGTTGATTCTTTTCATTCAATTTATTCATTTGACAGATTTTTTGGATTAAATGCTGGTGCATATGTCAAAATCAGTTTTGAAATCCCCTCCAATCACATCACAAATAAAGAATTTAATAATTTGTACATTATGACCACACATTTAAGATGCATGATTACAATAAGGCATTACGTTACAGAATCACAAGTGAATGAGAATCACATGACTCATTCATGGGTAATGTTTTGTTCATGAATCAAATGAACAAAAAAATGTGCAACTTGTTTTTGGGTAATGGTTTGTTAATGAGTCAAATGAACATGAATAATGCAACTTGTTCTTAGGTAATGTTTTCTTCATGAATCAAATGAATGAGAATCGTGTGTCTTGTTCTTAGGTAATGCTTCATTCATGAATGAAATTAACAGAAACTATGGATCTCAACTTCAGGTAATGAATCAAATTAATACAAATTGTGCAACTCATTCTTGCATATATCTTAATGAATCAAATGAACAAAAATCAGATGACTCACTCTCGGGTAATGATTCATTCAAGAATGAAATGAACAAATATAGTAGAACTTCTTCTCGTGTAAGGTTTTGTCCATGAATGCAACAAATGAGAATTTTGCAACTTGTTCTTGGGTAATGATTCATTAATGAATCAAATGAATGTGAATAATGCAACTTGTTCTCAGGTAAAGTTTTGTTCATGAATCACATGAATGAGAATTGTGTGTCTCGTTCTCAGGTAATGCTTCATTCATGAATGACATGAACAAAAATTATGTATTTCATATCCGAGTAATGATTTGTTCATGAATCAAATGAATGCAAATTGTGCCACTTGTTCTTGCATATTTCTTAATGAAACAGATGAAAGAGAATCATGTGACTCATTCTCAGGTAACGATTTGTTTGTGAATCAAATGAATGAAAATCATACAACTTGTTCTTGGGTAATGCTTTGTTTGTAAATTAAATGAAGAAGAACTATGTGTCTCATTCTCAGGATGACATATTTGGGTAATGATTTGTTCCTGAATCAAATGAATGCGTATCATGGAACTCGTTGTTGTGTGAGGATTTGTTAATGAATTAAATGAATGAGAATCATGTTACTCATTCTCGAATAATGATTCAGTTGTGAATCAAATGGATGGAAATGTGCAACTCATTCTTCGGTAATGATTCATTCATGAATGAAATGAACAGAAGTCGTGCAACTCGTTCTCGGGTAATGATTTTCTCGTGCATCAAATGAACAAGAACTGTACAACTCATTCTTGGGCAATGATTCACTTTGAACTCAAAAGAATCAGTAAATGATACATGCCCAGTGCAGTCAATGAACTGTAATAAAGTGTGCCCGTAAAGCTGAAAGTAAATATTCACTTGAAATGGGATTATTTGTAGGGAAATAAATACTTTAGTTTCAATATTGTTTATCTATTCAGTTTAAAACAATACCAATAATTACTTGTACAAAATAAAACAATTAAGACATTCTGATTCTGAGTTGTTACTGTCTTGTACTTGTATGATAAATGAGAGAATAATCAGTGACTGCGTTTTCATTCATACCTTGAATTCAAAAGAATCAGAAGTAAAGAGACTCACGACGACAGTTCTTGTGCATGTGCTTTAAACATCTGTCAGCGTCAGAGAAATAAAAGACATAATGTAGGATACGCATGCACTTTAGCGCCCTGCCGAGCTTCAATGAAGCGATTTGTTCACGCTCACGTCTCAACTCACTTGATTTACTTGATTTGAAAGAGTCCTTCAAAAAGAACACACAACACTAATAAATATTTTCTGGGTTTGTAATCTGCAGTGCCTTTAAACCCATCGTGTCATGGTGATTACCAAGGTCAATTTCCTGATAAAGTGGGGGTGTTTGTCCTAATGACAGATTCACAAAATGGCGACAGATGTAATGAACCAAAATGGGGAACAAAATTTATACAACCTGTCAACTTTTTGGACTGTTTTCACTGCCATTTTGATTATTTTTGGGCCACGCTATTTTGTGTATCCCATTTTCAGGACAGTGAAGTATGTTGTAATGCTGTGTTCTCAGAGCTCATAACCTCCCAGTAAAGATACAACTGGCTAAAAGGTCATCTTTAAGGGCTCGTTATCATCTAAATTTGCAGATAACAAAACTGTTCTTTGAGCATCCTTTTGATAACTTTAAAACTCTTCTTAGTTAATTGTTTCTGCTTAGTTTTCGACTATGTTTTTTGTCTTTCACGTTGGTTTTGTTTGTGCTGTTTATTGATCTCTCAGTTTAGACTTTTTGGCTATGTGGCTTATTTCTTGGTCATCCTCATAAAATACTCCTTGCTGCTGTGCGTAGCATAACACCAGGGAATTGACTGATCAAAAACAAGTGCACAATCGACTATAACTGTGAAAATTAAAACATTAAAAGTATTAACAAAAGTAGTATCCTAACACATATAGTCACAGCCATGCAGAAATGCACAAAAATGGCAATGACTGCAATTGCAAACACAAAACAAAATGGGGATGTGGCAACATCATAAACATTATTGTGACAATTTTCATAATTATAAAACAAAGCCCAAAAAAGAAAATAATGCAAAGAATTTTTTAATAAAGTTTAAAACCCCAAAATCATGACAATCAGCAATAAGCATCATGGACATAAATAATTTGGTTATGACCATGCAAAGATCATCATAAAATACAATACAATTTATTTTTGTACAGTATATCTGAAAATCACACAAGGAGTGCCACAATGGTCTCTTACAGGCCCTGCCTTTTGACAGCCCCCCAGCCCTGACTGCCTAAAACTCCCCAAAAAAAACCTAGTAGGGAAAAAAATGGAAGAACCCTTGGGAAAGGCAGTTCAAAGAGAGACCCCTTTCCAGGTAGGTTGGGCATGCAGTGGGTGTCAATACAAGTAATCCTCAATACAATATAACAGTAAACTAGAAATATCACAAGTACAGAGCAGAATTCAACAGTAGACGATATTACATAATATGATTTGGATGTGTTTAGAGTCCTGGTGACCTTGGCCAATGAAAGGACCCTTCTACCTGATGATTCCTGCGATCCTCCATCAGGGATGACTTTACCTTGGGCAGGCAAAACAACTTGGCAGGTGGGCAGTGGCACCAAGTGCTACATTTGAGTACCAAGAAGAGAAACAGAATAGGTGAGGGTTAATATCCAATTATAACTATCATGTTACTTATGTTTTAGAGCTAATGGCTAACAACAGAGATGCAGTATGCGCAGTTAATCAGCAGCTCTAGTCAGGGTATGCTAACCTGAAGTAGTGAGTCTTCAGCCGGGATTTGAAAGCTGGGACAGAAATGGCTTCATAAAAGAAAATATAATTCAAGAAATGCAAAAATGTATGTGTACATAAATGAATAGTAGACCTTGTTAAAACAGATTACACTACCTTATGGCACTCACTTTCAAACTGGAAATCCCAAACTCCTGGACTGTAGCACAGCGTCCTGCCATGTAAGATGTGACTGGCGGGGAATGCTTGGTTGATGTGGATAGCAGGATCAGCCTAAAGAATGACATGGTGATCAGGTAGACAAACCACCAAGTGCCAGGAAGGAGAAATGGGATTCCAGTCTGGCAACTTCATTTTAATATAATGGTTGCAAATCAAAGAGCCCACAAGGGCACAATGCATTTGCTACAGCAGCCCCAAAAGAAAAGATTCCCTGATCTGGAGTAACTATCGTGGTCACACTGGTGCTCTGTCCTTTGTGTTCTGTGGGTTGTCAACATCAGATGCCACCTTCCGGGGCTTGCCTGGATGCATGGTGTCCAACCGTGGGCTAAGTGACTTACCAGAACAGCCCCTCAGAACTGCAGGTAGAAGAGATGATACATATAGTGACAGCGCCCCCTCTCATCCCAGGGTGTTACTGCTTACCTTAGCAGAACAAGGAAGATGACCCTTAGGCCTAAATGTGTGATAACGTATTAAAACACAACAACTAAAACTTCCATTAAAGCATTATGCATGATCCGTGGATCATTCCTTATCTTCAGCCTCTTTGAGGTTGTCCTGATGGCTTTTCTCTTGAGTACATTTATGATATTGTGGGCAGCATAAGATTTGCAGAGAGAATGAAATGCCAATCCTATTCAGCACTTATCACCCATTTCTTAAATGGTCTTCTCCAAATCCTCCATTCTTCATTCTAGGTGACCATCACCTCCATCATGATCATCTGTTTTGTCTTAGATAGCAGCAGTGTGTCTAGCTTAAGGGTTGTCACTACTGTGAACTGGGAACTTGCAATGTCTACCTAGGATAACCTTCAGCTGCCACTGTCACACTCGTCTGAGGAGTTCTCTTGATATTCTTGGAAAAGGATAGAACTTCACCACTCTAATGAAACAAGTATCCTCTCTTCTTGGATGAAATTGCTTACTTTAATTGATAGCATTATCAAATAGCTCCCACTTATGTCTTCAATACTGGTCATTTATGGTGTCAATAATAGTGTGTCTCCAGCACACATTTGGAGCAAGACCTTAGGATGTGCTCAAGCTTTATTCAATGCAGGTATAGGTGGCACAGCGGTTTGTCAGCCTTACCCCAACAAAAATGGTTTGCTGGAATGGGAAGGGTTGAAATACAATGATGTTCAGCCTGCAGTGGTTTACACAATGAAATATTGTGGTCCTCCGACTCTTCCATCTTATCCCCATCATCTTTGTAGCATATGCTTGATGCAACATACCTCACAGCTCATGGTGGTGGTCCTTTATGTAGCTTGAGACCAGTTTTCTTGCTGCACAAAAACCACACTTCATCACCTATGTTCAATGTATGTATATATTTATGGATATCTCCACTGAGGTGTTTTTGTGAGGCTCCACCAACTGTAATAAATCATGGCCAACAGCCCACTTCTTCACTCCTGTATTGTACAACTGTTCTCTTTTTGTGACTTCTCTGAAATAAGTTCTTAAGCTATGGTTTCTCATTTGATTTGTTTACAGTTTTGCATTGTTAATGGCAGGTCTTGTGCTGTCCTAGGGAGTCCTCCTCATGGTTCTCAACACTATGTTGTAGCTGTAATATATATTCAGCCATGAGGATGTACTTTGTTATGGGCACCATGCTAAATAAATATTCACTAATTAATATGCAGATGGTATTTCTGTTCTATAATATGTCACTCCTGATTGTAAGGAACTCACAGACAAGCTTTTGGTAACTTTCTGTAGTGACTGAACTGCTGCTTGTTGGCCTGCCAGCTCAACTCAAGAAGCTTGACTGCTTCTCACTGAATCATGGGTCATCTGTCAGTGGCCTTGGAGTCTCCACTGGAGTCAAAACCGCACCCTGAATCCTCTAATGCAGAAATGCTCTATGACATCTTCATTACTTTGCAGTCAGACTGCTGCAATTCTAGAGAGTGTCTTGATCAAAGAAATATAACAGATTCAAGCTGCTGCCCCTTGAGCCCTTGAACTGGACAAAGTGCAATAAAAACACACCATCTTTCCACGGGTTTCTCAATACTTAATTTATCTGCTACACAGGATGATCATCAATACATGTACTCTTACTACTACTTAAACATATCTTCACAATAACTTCATGAGGCACATATTATACATCTACAATAATAGAACTTTGTCTAACAATTATGTTCAGTTTTCTTTACCCTTACGCATGGTGAAACGAGCCCCGGACACCGACAGGTAGACATATTGAAAAGCACCACCACACGTTTATTTACAGACTATATACAATAATAAAGTGCCACACAACCCACTTCACCCCAAAGTCCAGGCCTCACACTGCCTCTTTGTTCTCTGTAGGCCGCCTCCTTGTCTCCTCCAGAGACCTTGTCCTTCCTTCTCTCCCGACTCCAGGCCTGAATGAAGGGAGGCGGCCCCTTTTATAATCACCCAGATGTGCTCCAGGTGTTTCCTGGCAATCTTCCATCAACATGCCCCAGTCCCCATAGCAATCAGGGTGGTCACCCCCACGTGGTCTGAGGTGGGCGTATGCCCTCTTCTGGTCCTCCAAGGCGTCCCAGCCGGGTTGCCCCCACAGGCATCTGCCACGGTGCCCCACCTCCAGCGAAGACCCGTCGGCCGGAGCGGCTTGTCCCACGAGGGCAGCTCATCCACGAAGTGGGTCCTACTACTTGTCCAGGGTCCAATTCAGCACCCTGGAACTTGCCTCTTCTTCACCCTCTCCGAGGTCTTCGTGCCCCTCTGGTTGGAGCTTCTCGCACCCTCGTAGCCTCCACCAGCTGCGGCAGCACCCCTTCACAAACAAAGAGCCATCCCGTGAAGTGGCCCGTCCCGCGAGGGCAGGTCCCCAACGAAGTGGGTCCAGTCCTGCAACACACAGAGAAAAAGGGTCAGAGCCGCTGCCTGGACACCCTCTCCTGGCATCCCTTTGTGCCACGCACTGCCAGTGCTCCCCCTTCCGACCGGCACCCCTCGACTTGCCTTTTTGGCACCCTCTCCGCGGGTTCCGTGCCCGTCTGCTTGGCACAGATGGGTCCACTCGAACGTCCGACATCTTCGCCGACTCTGGAGCTTCCCTCTGCCTCCACAGAGGGCGATAAATCACCGGACGTGAGCGGCCTGCCTCACATTCACCCTTATCGGAGGAACCGGCATTCTTCTCTCAGTTCCTTCTTTTCCTCTGGGACACCGTGATGGTCTGGGTATGTCGATGGCAAAAACACAGCCCCTGATCGGTCTGTGTCCCTATAGAATGATGTGAGGGTGCGGCATGCTCAGGGCGGAAGGCACTAGGACCTGGGGCACTCATCAGCCCGCTTCCTGCCAGCTCTCTCGCTGTTTCTCCCCTCGTCACGCACACAGCACTCCGTGCCACGTCCACTGTCGGAGATCCCCCTACTTGGTTCCGTACACATGGTTCACGGGCCTTTTCTGTGGGACCTCCCGCATGCTTTACGGGGTTGTAATCACCTTCCCTGCCATACTATTCTGGCCAAAGGCTCCAGTGTCGCGCCGTTATGCTGCAGCACGCACTCTGTGATGACGTGACTGCCTTCCCTTCCGGCTTCTGCAACTCTGCACGGAGAGCACTCAGCACCTACAGTAGAGGTCCTACAGACTGAAGGCACTCCTCCAGTTCACGCAGGACCACAGGCAAGGACAGGAAGTTAGCAGACAGTGAGCTTACCTGTCCATCAGCAACACATGCCGGCGACTTCCTGTGGGCCCTTTCCTCCGGCCCAATCGGGTCTCTCCCCGGCACATGATGGACATTCCTTTGTCCCGCCTCTCTCCAGTCATCAGCAGGCACGCAAGACACATCGTCCAATTGCATGTCTGTCACGGGGAGGGACTTCCGGTCTGTGGCCATCTTGTCTCCCCTCCTGCTGCGGTGGTGTGCTTTATGACAGCCTTGCTGCTGCCAGTGCTTTTCGAGCTGTAGCGGCTCCTTCTCCGCAGCTGCCGCCGTGCTGTCGAAGCCCCACAGACCAGCATGCGTCCACCACTGACGTGGATCCAGGCAGTCCCTGCTTACAAAAGGGAAAACACGCCTGGCCCCCCAGGGCCGGCTGCCGGTAAGCAGGGAACTCACCTCCTGGGTCCCGTCTAATTGAGGAGACGTCCTCGGCTTGGCCTCACTAGACGCAATGCTGCACTCCTGCAAAACCCGTTGTCAACCCGCAACAGGGGAAAACGGCCCACCTGCGGACCAGTGGCGGTCCGTGGGGCAGTTTCATCTGTGGGGTTGTGTGCATGCCGCTCCCGGGTGGGTTCCCCCGCTGCGTCGGGCCGTCCACAACGATTTTCTTGTTTCTAGGTCTCCGCCTTGGAACAGGCGGAGCATTCTGCCGACTACGCCAGTGTGGAACGAGCCCCGGACACAAACAGGTAGACATGTTGAAAAGCACCACCACACATTTATTTACAGACTATATACAATAATAAAGTGCCACACAACCCACTTCACCCCAAAGTCCAGGCCTCACACTGCCTCTTTGTTCTCTGCAGTCCACCTCCTTGTCTCCTCCAGAGACCTTGTCCTTCCTTCTCTCCCGACTCCAGCCCTGAATGAAGGGAGGTGGCCCCTTTTATAATCACCCGGATGTGTGTTTCCCGGCAATCTTTCACCGACACGTCCCAGTGTGGCGGAAGTGCCGGCTGCATCCCCAGAAGCACTCCGGGTGTCCCTGCTCTTCTTCCCCCCAGCATCTCCAGGTATGGCGGAAGTGCTGAGGTCCAAGGTCTCCAAGGCACGGGGGCGCCCCCTGGCGGAGACCCCATAGCAACCAGGGTGGTCGTCCCCACATGGTCTGAGGTGGGCGTACGCCCTCTTCTGGTCCTCCAAGGTGTCCCGGCCGGGTTGCCCCCCCAGGCATCTGCCACAGCATCAAAAATGATGATAAGCATTAATATGAAGTAACTGTTCACAAGTACTGACATAAACAGAATTCTGTGCTTCAGCATGTTCAGTTAGTCAAGTATACATTAATAAAGGCTCAACAAATTCAAGCAAAATTTGATTTGTTCCTCTAAAGTGATGTTAATTTTTCTAATTTTAAGTAAAACCAGATTTTCATTTCTCAGTGCATTATGTTAGGTGGGTTAGGATTCCTACAACTCAGCAAGATTTGACAGAATGCTAACAATGTAGTACAAGATAGTCACAACAGATTAAGCAATAATGTCCCATTAGGTGTCACCCTAAGTAAAGCTTTTAATTCATTAGGATTTATTGTGATTGCTGGGCTGTCAGGTAGATAGATAAAGATTTTATTCAAACAGGTTTAAGCACCACATATCCCCACAACATGTCCTGAGGAAGCAGGTGTTTGCCGACATCACTCACGAGTTGGATCTTGTTGAGAGTTGAGAAAGATGTTCATGGTGTACAATTATTAGCAGAACTAGACCTTGTTTTGTACATATTGAGTAAGTGTGTATTTTATTTAAAGTCAACTTCCATTCATTACCTGAAAGTCTTGTCTCATATCGTCTAAGGATGCATTATTTTTGCAAGCTAACTGTAGTTCTGAGACACAATATTTTCTGTGGCTGTATTAAAACCTCTGTAGAAATGAATTTCTGTGAACTTACAGCACAAAGCATCTTAATTCACAAATATGCACAGTGGTGTACTGTTGATGCTCAGACATGAAACTCCAACATTCGTCTCAGAAACAAACTCCTTGGAGCATGAGCTAACAGGAGAACTCTGTTAGTCCTGCATGAGGGTCCGCTTTTGAACACTGGCTGGAGTGTGTCCTGGTGACATCAACCTATCTCTCTTTTTGTGCCGGCCCTTACTTTTTCTGTGTAGCGTCACCACTACACTTCACCCATCCACAGTGCAGATGCCATCCTCATCGCCAAGGGAATTGCCATGGACTCGTACAATGAAGCATCTCAGTTTGAAAACTTGTATATAAGTGAAAATATATTTTAATCAAATATATTTCAGGCAAATTTGTTGAATGGATGAAAATATATTATCAATAGGCACGTCTCTGAAGTTATCTTAAATATTACATACTTTAGGAAAGGCAAAAATACAGTATATGATTATATTTTAAGGATGTGATTGACTGTAACATCTCAGCCTTAAAATGTCTCCTGCACTGGATTTCTGCTTAGTTTATAGCAGTTATTTGTTGCACAAAGTTGTGTTTACCGGTAGATTTTCTCTTCTTAGATAACCAACAAGCACAAGTGTGTTGCTATCTGATTCTTTTCCTAAATTATGTATATTGACAAACCAGAAGCTGAATTGATACTTAGGTAATAACACGCATCCCTGTGATTTAGGTCTCTGTAGAGATACATTTTTTTTATTAAATTTCTTTCTAATCCAAATAAATAAGGTTAAACTGAATCCATTTAATTAAATGATTGGAAAAGGAGAAATTGGAATGTGTCAGGGTTTAGGAAGCTGTGATGTTCTTTTTATTTGTTATTCCGGTGTATCAGTGTGCTGATTGCTATGATACTGTGTGGACGGCTGTTTAAGACTGAGCTGCATGTTAAAGAGAGCTACAAAAACTAAAGACTCGGATTAAAAGATCTCAAAAAGTTTAACATCCATCCATTAGCCAACCCGCTATATCCTAACTACAGGGTCACGGGGGTCTGCTGGAGTCAATCCCAGCCAACACAGGGCACAAGGCAGGAAACAAACCCCAGGCAGGACGCCAGCCCACCGCAGGGCGCACACACACATGCACACACCAAGCACACGCTAGGGACAATTTAGAATCGCCAATGCACCTAACCTGCATGGCTTTGGACTGTGGGAGGAAACTCACGCAGACACGGGGAGAACATGAAAACCCAGGTCTCCCAACTGCGAGGCAGCAGTGCTACCCACTGCGCCACCATGCCGCCCAAAGTTTAACATGCCTTGACATAATTATTTTCAGGTTTTCACTAAACTATCTTTATTATTTTTCAGTTTATTTTGTACTTTGAACAAGTCTAGTGTTGTCAAGCCTTGCTTAGTCTAACTACTCTTTTTTGTTTGTCCTCAAATCTTTGATGCCCAGATTCCTCAACCATCTCAATTAGTCATTTCAAGAATGAACTGGAAAAGATACAAAAATTTGGTAGAATATTCGAAGCGCCACCTCCCAAGCTGCCAGACTCCCAGTCATCATTGCTTGCTTAACCCAACCTTCCTGATACCCAAGATGATTTGATGTCTAAACATAAAAAATGTTTTCATTGAAACAGGCCATTTAGTGCAGAATTTCTAGCTATTCACTATTTACTTAACAGTTCCAAAATAACACCGTGTTGAGATCTGGGGCCTCATGTATAAATGGTGCGTACGCACAGAAATGTTGCGTAAGAACTTTTCCACGTTCAAATCGCGATGTATAAAACCTACACTTGGCTTAAATCCACGCACTTTTCCACGGTACCTCATACCTTGTCGTACGCAAGTTCTCCGCTCGGTTTTGCAGACTGGCGGCACCCAGCGTCAAAGCAGTGCTACTGTTCTTGTGTGATTACTCATTATTTTCATGACGTGGCTTTATAAACACACAGAAACTAACCGCATATTGTTTATTAGTGTAATGCATCTGATTGTAATTAACTCGTAACAATATAATGGTAGAGGGAACAGCCATAGTATTCCAAATACCATAACTGCTTTAGTGTTGTTACTCTCACTTCTTCTTCTTCTTCTTCTTCTTCTTTCAGCTCCTCCCTTTAGGAGTTGCCACAGCGGATCATCTTTTTCAATATTTCTCTCACTGCACCACTCAGAGTATTTATATCACTGTATCTGAGTGTGAATCACAGCAGCAGCTGATCAGAAAGGGAATTATCGGTATACAGCTTCAAGGACACGCTGTGTCAGCCACTGCAAAATGTTTTAAAGCCTTTCTTGTACGGACCTCGCAGTTCAGAAACAGAAACGATATCATTTATAAGGTGAAATTCAGCAAAATATGTTAGTTAAATTATACAGATAAAACTTTAACTTCATTTAAATAATCTATATTCTTCACTGGGAGTGTCGTTAAGGATAGAATAATTAAACATGTACTACGAAGATATTTCAATGTTCTTTAAACGTTTTGAAGAATCGGCGCTAAGCTTACAGATGGCTTAACGTCTATTACAGAGCTGATTGTATGGCGATCGGTTACTTGGGTAAAGAAAAGCACTGACTGCAGTGACGGCTACGCCAATATATACTGAATATAAAGCAGAAAGAGAAAATAACAACACAGCTAAAAACACAGCGACAAACTTCGGCAAAAGTTAAATGCTTGTGTCATGAGCACGAGGCGGCTATGCAGCCATCCACTGTGCATAAGCTACCTTACTGACGGGCGGCAAGGAGCCACCGATTGCCACCACAAGCTTAGAGCCGCCCCTGATTGTACTGCTGCAATAAATTATTTCATCGAAGTGAAACACATGTTTAATAACGTGCTTTAACTCCTATCATCATGAAAATGATATTACGTATACATCTCAGTATTTTAGTTATTCAGAGAACTGTAATATTACGAATGTAATGGATTCTGTGTCCAGTTGGAGGAAGAGAAAGCGGAAGCACGTAGTGATTCACACACATTGAGCAAAAGATCAAATACAAAACAAAGCATTTAACGCGCTACTTTAATTACGATGTGATTTGAGAAACTGGTTAATTAAACGATTTTAAGATGAAGTTTATGATGTTCTACTTTAATGACAAAATAAACTATGTGATTAAAGTGGAAATGTCGAGATTGAAGTGGACATTTCGTGCTTTTTCCCCACTGTGTGCCTTTTTTCTCTGTACCCTAATAAACTTTCATATGACACTGGGCTTACAACTCTTCTTTTCACGGCAACTTTGATATGTGACTTCTTTTTTATTTCCGGCACTGTGCGATTTTGTGAATGTGAGCTTTCAAGTTTCTCCAACACGCTATGTCACTCGATCAACTTCCTTTTGTTGATTATACCACGGTTTATTTGAACAAATAGTTTGTTTTTCCTTTGCCTCCACTTGGTATTCGCTGAAATTCTTATATTTTCCCTGTGCTTTTCCCATTGTCTTTTCACAGAAGGCTGCGCTTAAGGGCGATTTATATTGATTTGCATATTCAAATAGGCGTAATTCAGGGAGGAGTTGGGGCGTTACATAATGCGCGTGCACGAGCGTTAGTTTTCACGCTGATCGGGATTTATGTAGCCGAAGAACGTGGAAGTTGGAGTACGCACAGATTCCTGCATCTGGATTTTTCTGTGCGTAAGCACATTTCAGCTTTTGTGCTTACGCCATGTTATAGTGCGAGTTCTACGCACGGCGTTATACATGAGGACCCTGGTCCTCAGGCAATATACCACTTGGTCACTTGTTGCATGTATCGGCAGTTATCTAATGTGAAGAAATACATGCTTCCTAACATTCATACATCATGTACTTTTATCAGTCTTCATCCATTGCTCTGTGTTCACTTTAAACAGTTGATCTGAAAGTGACAGCTATTATCCTAACTACTTACTTATTTCAAGATTTTAAACACTTGTTCAGTGTTACCTCTTACTCCCCATTTTCTAAAGATGCACATATTCAGCTCCTTCTCTCTTGCTTTCTGCTCAGTCTCTGCAGTATGGTAACTTTTTCTAAGTTTGTTTTCTAAAGTTTTTATCAGACCGCTACTAAACAAAATTTAGATCTAGACACAAATACGCTTAATAAATTACCATATGCATGTAAAAATTCTGCAATTTTAGTTCTGGTTGGAAACAAAGAATATTGGATGGGATTGGAGAAAACAGATGCCAAGAACAGTTTGTTCCCCCAAACACGGCAGATGTCAGTGATCTTCTGGGCTGAACTCAGTTAGGACATCCACAGGATGGCATGGGAATTGGTGTGCAGAAGTGCAGCCCTGTCAGGGTCCTTGGGTGCCACCACAGGGTGCTGCCTGGGGGGAGCTGTCCTTGTTTCCACACAACCCAGAAGTTCTACGCATGACCAATGCTGTTGACACCAGAAGCAGGCCTGGGCTCAGTTTAAAAGAACCCAGCAGCCTCACCTTGGGGAGTCAGGTGGCAAAACTACTGTAACTAGGAGGGCAGAAGGAGAGGAAGGAACATTTGATTTATAATTGTGTATATTTTTGTTTGTGTTAACTGAAGAAGTTTTTTTTTTTTGAACCAGTAGCATTTGGACATCTATCCATACATTATCTAACCTGCTATATCCTAACTATTGGTGACAAATAAAACTTCTCAATTTGAACCTGGAGTTCAAATGCTGGCTGCAGGTTTTCACTCTAACCCTTTTCTTAATTAGTGACCAGATTTTGCTACTAAATAACTCTTTGCCTTAATTTTAATTTATGCACAACTTAAGAGTCAGGCCTCTTAATTAATTCTTTTTTCCTTAATTAACAACCAAACAATATTAAGACACAAAATGAACCAACACACAAACAACAACCTGCGTCCATCACACGATAACTGAAAACAAAGAAAGGTGAAGGCCTCAATAACGTTGATCTGCTCAGGTCCACAAAACATTTTGAAATGTCTGACATGGCAGAATGAGTACCTTAGAATTAAATCACGGGTTTAATTAGCAAAGAGAATTCGCTTCAAGTTAAGAAACTGAATGAAGGTTGGAGTTTGAGGCCCCAACTTAGTTGGTCATCTGTTGGCTCACTTCACATAAAATTTATGTTTAGGTGCCGTTTAAGGAAAAATTAATCAATTCAGCAGTCAGAGTCTCAAGAAAAGTCAATTAAAATAAAGGGAAAGAGTTAATTAGCAGCAAAAACTGGTCACTAATTAAGAAAAGAGTTAGAATAAAAACTTGCAGCCACAGTAGCTCTCCAGGGGCCTCATGCATAACGTCATGCGTAGAATTCACACTATAACATGAAATGCAGAAAAATGCTTACGTGCAAAAAATCCAGATGCAGAAATCTGTGTGAACGCCAACTTCCATGTTTTTCTGCTACATAAATCCTGATCAGCGTGAAACGTAATGCACGTGCACGCACCTGCTGTCCCGCCCTGTCTCCTCCCAGAATTACTCTTTGAATATGCAAATCAATATAAATAGCCCCTAAGCTCAGCCTTCTGTGAAAAGGCAATGGCAAAAGCACGGGGGAAACAGAAGAATTTCAGCGAATACCAAGTGGAGGCAAGGAAAAACGTACTATTTGTTGGTTTAAACAGTGGTATAAAGAACAAAAGGAAGTTGATCGAGTGACATAGAGTGTCGGAGAAACTCGAAAACTCAAGTTCACAAAGTCGCACAGTGCGAATAAAAAAGAAGTTATCAGATATCAAAGTCACCATGAAAAGGCGAGTTGCACCACACCGTCTGAGTGTCATCTGAAAGCTTATTTGGGTACAGAGGACAAAAAAATAGGCACACAGTGGGGAAAAAAGCACGAAATGTCAACTTTAATCTCTAAATTTCCACATTAATCTCATAGTTTATTTTGTCATTAAAGCAGAACATTATAAACTTTATCTTAAAATTGTTTAATTTACTAGTTTCTCAATTCCCATCGTATCTAAAGTAGCATGTTAAATGCTTTGTTTTGTATTTGACCTTCTATGTGTGTGATTCACTACATGCTTCTGGGCTTTCTCTTCCTCCGACAGGACACAGAATACATTACATTTGTAATATTACAGCTCTCTGAATAATTCAAATACTGAGATGTATACTTGATATCATTTTCATGATGTAGGAGTTAAAGCATGTTATTAAACATGGGAACATGGTGGCGCAGTGATTGTGCGCGACCTTCGATGAAATAATTTATTGCAGCAGTACTGTCTCTTTCAAACATACTAAACCCCAATTCCTGTCCTTACTTTTCTTTCCCCAAATACCCAATCGCCACACAATCAGCCCTGTAATAGACGTTAAGCCATCTGTAAGCTTACAACGCCGAATTGTCAAAACTTTTAAGAACATTGAAATATATTTGTAGTACATATTTAATTATTCTATCCTTCCAGTGTCACGCCAGTCCCAGCAAGCATACAGCGCGGGGCAGGAACAATCCATGAATGAAGCGCCAGATCCTTGCTCGCGCAGCGACACCATGTCCTCACATGTTTAATTATTAACAATATAGATTATTTGAAAGAAGTTAAAGTTTTATCTGTATAATATAATAAATATATTTTGATGCATTTCATCTTAAAAATGATTTTGTCATCATATGTAAATAAGCACTTTATAAAGTGGCTCAGGTTGTGCAGTATTATAATAATAATAATAATTCTTTGCCTTTATATGCCTTTTCTAATGAGTTTGCACGCAGTTTGTGTGAGGAACTTTCAGATTTGGGTACGACTACCGATCCTAATGTGATGTGTGAGACCTTCCGTGACAAGACCCTGAAGGTTGCTGAGGGTTGTGTTGGTGTTACCGGTGTTCCCAGAAGGAGGTGTTTCATCTCGCAGGGCACCCTGAATATCATCGAGAGGAATCGCAGCACACGGCTCAATGGCAATTCTGGTCTGTACCGGGAACTGAGAAGGACGGCTGCGAGGGGTCCGAGGGCAGATAAAGAGGCGTTTGTTAGTGGAATCTGTGAGCAAGTGACACACTATCTGTGTTCTGGCGACCCACGTCCTGCTTACAGAGGAATCAAAGCATTATGCACATCTGAATCTGTTCCTCTGAGAGTCGCAGTCAGGGCAGCTGATGGAACGGTCCTTACGGATGACACTGCAGTTGTGACCCGCCTAAGAAGTCTACCATCGACCGCATCCTGGCATTGAGGGTTCTCATAGAGTGCAAACGTGAATATCGGCATAGTTTCTTTGCAGCCTTTGTTGATTTTCACAAAGTGTTCGACTCAGTTGATCGAGCTGCCCTGTGGGACATCCTGAGGGTTTGCGGGATCCCCTTCAGTGTGAGTGCTGTGCAGAGTGAAGGCAGGAACTCTGCGTTTTTCCCAGTTGATTCTGGGGTTTGCCAGGGGTGTGTTCTTGCTCCTACTCTATTCAATGCTTGTATGGAATGGGTGTTTGGGGAAGGTCGTGGGGTCCAGCGGCTGTGGAGCATCTGTTAATGAAGAAAGATTCACGGATATTGATTTTGCTGATAACGCTATGATCTTCACTAAGTCAATGGAGGCTCTGATCGGGGCGCTCGAGAGACTGAGTGAGGAGTCTGTGTGTCTGGCCTTGTGAGTGTACTGGATAAAAACCAAGAACCATGCCTTTAATGACCTCTTGGGCACAGCCATCAGCAATGTGTCTGTTTGCTGTCTTACTATATGGTTGTGAGACATAGACGCTATCCAGTGACCTGAGATGAAGACTGGACTTCTTTGGTACTGTGTCCCTCCGGAAAATCCTTGGGTACCATTGGTTTGACTTTGTGTCAAATAAGCGGTTTCTCATGGAGTCCCGAATGAGACACATTACCTGCATTGTGAGGGAGCATCAGTTACTGCACTACGGCCATGTGGCGAGTTTCCCCGAAGGTGATCCGGCTCATAAGATCCTCATTGTTGGGGACCCAAGTGGCTGGAGGGTAGGACTGGACTGTGTGCCTGCCTGTGGGGTTGCACACCGGGATCCCAAGCTGTTTCGACGTGTAGTGGGTGTGGCAACACACTGTACCAGTGCATGCTCCCCAACTTGACTTGACTTGCCTTTATATAGCACTTTTCTCACTACACAAAGCGATCAGCAATTGCAGGTTAAGGGCCTTGCTCAAGGGCCCAACAGAGCAGTGTCCCTTTTGGCATTTACGGGATTTGAACCGGCAATCTTCCGATTGCCAGTGCAGATCCCTAGCCTCAGAGCCATCATTCTGCCTAAATATTGTAACTGTAATGCAAGTTTACAGTGAGGTGATTGTACTAATACTGTAAGTACAAACAGTTCTACAAGGAACACTTGATGGACTGATTGAGTGCATTTATAGTTCTTGGGATGAAACCGTTTCTGAACTGCGAGGTCCGTACAGAAAAGGTTTTGAAGCGTTTGCCGTGTGAGAGCAGTTCAAATAGGCAGCGTGTGCTTGATGCTGTATACCGATAATTCTCTTTCCGATCAGCTGCTCCGAGTGGTGCAGTGAGAGTTATATGGAAAAAGAAGATCCGCTGTGGCAACCCCTAACGGGAGCAGCTGAAAGAAGAAAAAGAAGGTGCAGTGAGAGTAACAACACTAAAGCAGCTATGGTATCTGGAATAGTTTGGCCATCCCGTGGACCATTATATTGTTACAGGTTAATTACACTCAGGTGCATTACACTAATAAACAGTATGCGGTTGATTTCAGTGCAATATTAAAGCCGTGTCATGGATGTGGATGTAAACAAGAAAGGTAAACCACACTGGAACAGTAGCACTGCTTTGACGCTGGGTGCCGCCAGTCTGCAAAACCGAACGCAGAACTTGCGTACGCTATGGTATGAGCTACTGTCGAAATGTGCGTAGCTTTACGCAAAGTTTAGGTTTTACACATTGTGATTTGAACGTGGAAACAGGCTTACGCAACATTTTTCTGCGTATGCACTGTTTATACATGAGGCCCCAGGACTGGAGTTGGAGACCCCTGGCCTAGATCTTCTATACTGTGACTGTGTGTAACATTGTTTATGATTGATAACTGCCCAAGGACCCTTTCCCTGGAGTCCTTGTTTTACTCTTCGCCATTGTCAAAGAGCTATATCACAAAAATAATAACATATATATTGGATTCATAAAGTATTCAAACTCCTTCACAATCTGCATACTTTGTGTTGTAGAATTAATTTTAAATTAATAAGTTTTTAATTTTTGCCTATCTATCTACACTGAACAACTCATAATGATAAAGTGTAAACACATTCGCTGAAAAGTTGGCTCAAATCTCTCATTCGTATAAGCTTTCAGACCCTTAACTTTAAGGCAAATTAATCCATATAAATTGAAATCTGCAGCACTGTAAAAAGAGTCTGAAAACTTTCTGAATCGACTGTATGTAAAAAAAAACATGCGAATAAGATTACGATACTGCATTACCTTTGAATTTGTTGTAGCTGATACACTTTGCATTAGTGTTTCTCAGTGACTGGGTGAGTCGCTAAAGCCCACTTCTAACTGCATTCGTTACGCGAGTGGGTCTCCCGCTCTTCCCATCCCACTCGTTTAACTAAGACCCCCGTTTCACCAAGGTGGAACTTTAAAAAGGTTGAGACCACAAAGGTTAAGAAACATTGTGTCATACATCCATCCATTATTTTTTTCAAGACTCGAGTACCAAGTTCAGGGTCGCGTAGGTTTACCTCACATGCTCTCCATTTTAAGTCGATGATGTTGTAACAGGTTACAAATATGAATTAATCAAAGTCCAATCGAACCCTGTCACTAATGGACGGACTGCGCGCCCGCTTCTTTACAGTCACTTCGTTGAAGTGCGGCAGTTCCCCACAAGGCACAGATAAAGCTGGGCTGTGAACTCGTCTCTACTTGGCAGGGTGGAAAAGGACGAAGTGCATAAGCGCGTAAAGCGCTGTTTGTAAAGAAAAAAAGCGCCAAGCTGAGCTCTTGACGAAGCCAGACGAGGTGAACGTCTCACCTTCCAAGGCGTATAATGAAGTGAAGAGGGCAGGCTTTGTCACGCATTGAAAAGAACCATAAACACACGCAAATAAGAGAGGATATCAGATATCTCTGACAGCCGGGAATATCTCTCGGCGTCTGTGCGTCAGGAGGACAGAGGGGTACGCCTCTTCCGACTCTGTTCGTTCCGCTGCAACTTTGCGTGCTCGTCTGGCTTTTAGCAGCCGAGGGCAGGGGCGCTGTTTTGCATCCAGCTGCCGGAAAGAACGACGTCTAATCCCCTCGGTTTCCAACGAAGTTTGGCACCCGGACGCAGTGGAGAGAGTTGCTAAAACTTAACGGAGAAGACATGCATTGACGCCGCGCTGGGAGCACAGGATGACAGCCGAGTTCTTTTAGACGCCAAATAGGTGACAAGGCACCACCTGGCGAGGGAGCAGAAGAAGGCACGGATCTGAAGTACAAACTTTTATCTTTCTTCCATGTGTTCATTTTACGGGATGGAGTGAAGTTACACCCGATGTGATTCGTCTTTTTTCCCCCCCACTTAAAACGACAGACTGCTGGGCCGGGGTAGAAGGAGGTCTAGTACTGCGAGATTCCCGAGCCCGGATCGCAACTCATTCACTCCTGTCTGTATTACGACCTGCATGGAACCAATGATGTTTGCGTAACTTGTTCCCTTTTTTCATTTGACTCGGGTGTGAAATCCTCATTTTTTGCAGACTCCACTCAACTTGGATTTAATAACCAAAGTGACACCTTTCAGCAGTTCGGGCAGTTCTGCGGAGCTGCTTTCGTTAGACTGAGTTGCCAATGGAACTCGAAAATATCGTAGCCAACACAGTACTGCTGAAAGCCCGAGAAGGTAAGTCGCTGCACTTTGGTTCCCTCTAGATTATTTTTGTGTCGCTTCTAAAGTGATATCGCTTTGTCAGTGTCCTTGGGTGCAAGATTCCCGTTTGGGGAGGGTATGCTGCTCAGCCAGTGTGCGATTAGCAAAGATTCAAGGTAGCCGGCTGCAAGCGTTCTTTTAAAATGCCACCCGGCTCACAGCTTGTCTACTATCTTCGGTGTTTCAGGTTTGCCAACAATTTTATTTACACTGAAAAAAAAAAGTTCTGCAAACAAGCCACATCCGCATGTGGGCTGCCGTTCTTTCTCGTTCAACGGGAAATGATTTTGTTTCACGAGTGAAGAACTCGAGGGCTGGAGCTCCTCCAGTGGACATACCGGCAACACCGGAGGTAGCGCGCCTCAATTCCGTAACCCGACAGAAGTGTAAGGCAGGCAGGGTGGGTGGCTGAGTGACTGACCCCACTTCTGCTTAAGGGTTTGTCAGCACGATACGTCTCCTTTCGTTTTAGATTAATTTCACTTTGTTACAGTACCAGTACACTTAGCAAAACTGATTATTTAATTCCGCCATTTCTTGCATTAACATGACACATTTAATTCAATTGGCTGTTTGCCATTTATTCGCACCCCTTCATTTTAAAAGGTTCCTGCAGAACAGCACATTTACGTTAGGATACATTAACGTGATTCTTTCTTAATTTGTTTCTTTTTCTCTGCCTCTCTCTCTCTCCTAGTTAAATGAAATGGGATTGTTATGTGTTCTGGTAAAGGTCACACAGTTTATCCTAATCATAAATTGGAAAAGCGTTTTTTTTTTTTTTTAAATCACGTTTTAGCCATCAGGAATGAGTGTATTTATTTGGTTTGTTTGTATAGCCACTAAGAATGAGCATGGTTTTTATCTACATTTCTCTTTCAGTATTAGAATTGCCTTTTATTTGTATATATTTGGACTTTGTCTTATTTTATTTTGATTGTTATGGTTTAAATGTAAGTTTTAATCAGTCTACTTTATATTTCTCTATTTTACTCCCTTCCTTTTGAATTGGACATCTTCTGAGCAAAAAAAATATTCTATACAGAACTGTACTCTTCTGATGAGATGTCAATGTGAAAGATTGATTTTTCTTTCTCTCTTCTTGTATGGTGGGATTTCTTTAGAAAATTAATTCTGACGCTGAATGCAGGTTCCGCAGCCGCTCATGGCGCTTGGAGAGACACAGATAAGAGTTGCCTGTTAGCCAGATATGCACAATTAGCCGCATGATAAGATAGCAGAGAGCATCACATAGTGTTAATGCCTTGCTCTTGGGTGATGAATTCCTTTCTTCATGTAGTGTGCAGTACTTTGTAGTTTGTGGGAGTGAGCCAGACCTCTAGAGACTTTCAAACAGTTCTTTGAAATAAGTACATGTTTAGATAACCTAATAAACGTGAATTAATGCCCAGTGATCCCACACACTAGAATTCCAGCAGTTTGTATATACGACTTCCGTGTTTTTTTTTTTTTTCTTCTTCCATTTAATGCACCATTTCCAGTCACACTTGCAACTAAATGAGTTTTACGTATTCTTCACATTGGCTGCAAATGTCCTGTTTACTTTTTCCCAGTAACAGAGTAACCAGATGTTAAACTTTTCCAGTTACGCCTTAAGTAAACTGTGTACAGGTTCCTTAACAACATTTTCTTTCCGAGAATAGTCAATACCCTGTATACAAATGATGTCCCCGTAAGAAGGTACAAGGTAGAATGCACATCATATTCTTTTAATTTATGCTTGCTAAGTAACTAAATTATTAAAGAAAACATTGCATACAATGGAGTTCTAGGTGGTCACATTGGTCAGCAACTCAGTTTTGTCATATTTCGGATAGAGCCTTGGACCATGATTGAGGTCCCCAATGGGATAATTTCCTTATAGAGTCTGAGCTCTGCTTTCCTTCAGCAGTCCATGGACATACTCTTAGGTTGACTTTAGAGTTTGATTTGACCCGGGGTCACTAAATGTGGCAGCAGCTATGTGAGTGGACCTACATTAGAAACTAAATAACTTGATGTCTGGCTGGATGCTGTTTTATTTCAAGAAACTGAAATAAAGTTGAATTGTAAATAATGTTTAGTTTAAAAATCCCTGAATTTCAGATCCTGATAAGCAGCGTCTTAGGCCAAAGAGCCCGACATAATAACTTCAGTGTCACTCAACACCAGTTTAGATTTGAAATGCATTTATGATGAATATATTTACATCTTGCATCTATTTCCATCTGATCACTTATTTGTAAGAGGGAACATTTTTTCTGATGCAAAATGCCTGAATAAACTTATCAGGAAAAGCTTGCTCCATTCACAAGGCAAACCCTGGACACACTGGAAGCTGTTGTGGAAAAAGAAGATGGTGGCAAAATTGGATGCCATCATGAAAAAAATCGCTTCCAGTGGGTGCTGTCTTGGACCACTTCAATCACAGGCTCATTCCAGCACTGTGTGCTAAGAAACATTTCAAGGGATCCTCCCACTCCTAACAGGCAATTCAGTGCTTCTTACCAACATACACATCAAGTTCATTTTGAACTTTCTGCACAATATACATTATGTATTTATGTATTTATTTATTGATTAATTGATTAGCTCTATTATTTGTCTTCCAAGTGTTTTTATGTTTCTTTGCTGTGTGCATCTGAATTTCCCCTTGGGATTAACACATTTTTTCTAATCTAATTATACTCTAGTGTCAAGTATTATTTCACAATTTACTACGTATGCAGAGATATACCACCATCCAAAACTCACTGAATTTCAAGAATATTTTAAATAGTAATCTTGAGTAAAACTAAAGAGTGCAGAAAGAGTCTTAATGATTTTGACAAGACAAAGTTACGTCAGTGTTTTCCAAAAAGTCAAAAATTGAAGTAAAGATGACACTTAAGAAACAGTTCTGTTAAATAAGGGAATTGATTTCAGGTATAATGTACGACTTGATTGTGAAATTAGCTGGAATGTAAACTCTGCTTGCATCAGTTGTACTGTATTTGAGTGTGTGGTAAATAATGTATTCAGTGGAAACAAAGCTCTATGATTTTAGGCACTATGGAGAAGAAGAACACTAATGTTAGGAAAAAAGGTGTTCATGAACAGTGAAGTGACCAATATAATTCACTGACCATTATAACTGTAGTACAGTTATAGGCAGGTGACATGAAGGGTGCTGCAGTCTGTTCCATAATAGGCATAGAGCTAATGGAGCACAGCCTCACAACGATGTTCAAACTCCTCCACAACAAGCTTGGTTTACAGTCTCCAGTTAACCTGACGGCATGCCTTTGAACTCTGTGAAGGAAATGAAGATCCAGGATGACACTTGTTTGAACATGGGTATGTGCAAATGTCACACAGGGAGCATCTGTTTAGTATATGTAGCTATATTCTCCCTGTTTATCCTTGTTTTATTTGCTTTTTTGAGTAGTGAATCTGTTTTCACCAGTGAAACTAGTAGAAATGTAAGAAACCACTTTTTATGAAATTCAAAAATGTGTGAAAAATGTATAAATAAAAAGATTTATGGTTCATGATTTATTGTCCATGCTGTTGGTATTTAATGGATAAAGCCATTTTAGAATATGAATGGATAGCTACTGGTAACTTAAGACATTCACACCAGCAGATGACTGATATTTCTTTGCCTAACTGCATTCTGTGGAGGGTTTAACTTTGGTGCAGAGGAGCAGTGATTGGTGGAGGTGTGTTTTTGAAGACTTCACTAGCAGTGACTGTCAGAACGGGGTAATGGGGATACAATTATGAGACAGGCAAACATTTGTTCAGTTTCCTCTGTTGCAGTGCTACATGCTGAACTGAAAGCACTTCATGCTAGCGAGTGTTTTCCAATTATTTAGGCTGTTCAAAATGTTTTTCACCATTGACACTCTTACTACAATTCTCTGTGTAGCATGTTCCACTACTTTTTTTTAGATTGAATTAACATTTTAATCAATTTACATTGTACCATTACATTAGTCTGGATGTTATTCAGCATTAAATCTTTTTCCCTCATACAGATTAATGAAGTTATAGCTGCCCTCCAGGCATTTATACAGTAGCTACTACCATTGTTTTTTTCACTTCCGCCAGTAAGGACCGGGCTGAACCGTAATGATGATTTTCTTTCAGCTCGATGAGAAAGACACAAACTTTTTGGGAAGAGTTTCCACATAGCACAACAAGATCTGTTAAATATATTGTAATACATTCATTGGACCGAACACTTTAGAATTCCTTTTAGGTTAAAAATGAGTGATGGCTTAATTTAATAAATGTATTTGTTGCTATAGTAGGTTCATCCTGGTATTGCTAAAATGAAAATTTGTTTCATTTAATAAAGTTATTGTAATTCCCCTTATTGCTGGAGTGGCTATGTCTGCTTCAGTCTTTAGCTGTTTTTAAAAATCGGCCTGCAAAGACTGAAGGTTTGACATGGCACATTTTAAAATGACAATAAAACCAAACTGTCACTGTACAAAAATAATAAGCAAGCACAAGCCAAAGGATTCGGTTAAAGGGTAGGGCTGGAACTACAAGATTGCAGGTTCAAATCCCACCACTGGTTTACAGTGTGATAAACACGATACTGGGATGAAGTATGATCTCTCTCTGATGCACCCTACTTCTACTTTACATATGCATTGCTGTGTGGTATTCTTAATGATAAAAAGATTTGTTGTGGTCTTTTGGTTGTTTTTAGAATATGCAGAAAATTTGTAGACACTGTGACCAAAGGCCAATAGGAGTACTTTCGGTCTTCAGTTTTCTAGGTTGAAGAATGTTATGGAGTTTATTCCAAAGGCAAATTTGTTTTCTTTAAGAGTACAAGTGACTGTAAAAGTCCTATAATAAGAACCAGCTCAGTCAGAACCACTATATCTTTGTGTTAAAGAAGCCTGTTCTTTGCTGTTAATATCGAAATATTAACTTGAAATAGACTTTTGGTTATATTTTTATTCTGTCTTTCTAGGCTTAACCCACATTTTCTTATTATTGGAATACAGGAGCAGGTTGCTATCCTGGTAATGTGACGTTAGTAGCCCACCCACATGTGATTCAAACTCAGTCACACAGCCAGACTACCTGTTGGTGTGCTAGTTTAGAATGGCCAGTTTGTGTGACATGCACATTTTTGGAACCTGGAAGGGTAATGAAATTCTCAGAAATAATAACCTGTCTTTGGTGTTGGGAGAGTATGTAAATTCTATACAGGTAGTGATTAGGTAATTAAAGAGAGCCATGCCCCTTTAATGGTCATCCTATAGTGAGATAGGGGTGAAGATTAAACCAAGATTCTAGTGGTTTGCAAGCTCATTATTTATTAATCAACAGAAAATCTTTTGATGTACAGTGCATATGTAGTGTGACATATTGAAAGGAAAGTGGTATATACCTGTTTAGGGTTAACGGGCATGCCGCCATGTTCATTTACAGTAATATCAGAGTTACTTGACCCTTGTGTGTTTTAGCTTGTTTGCTTTGCTCTTCACCATCCTCTCGGTCATTTTCCTGCATTGTATAATTTGTGTATATTCAACCTTCCCCAAGAGAGAGTGTTGGAAGCTGGCAGGCTTATGTCTATAGGACATTGATCTTATGTAAAACCTATGCACATACAATTTTTGTTTTTTAATAATTAGAGTAAAGCTTGAATTTTTGTTTTGAATTTTTATATGATTTTCTGTCTTTCTATAAAAAATGTATAAGTTTATAAGTTGCTTTCGTTATGCTTTTTGAATTTTTTGTGTTGAAATTTCTGTAACTATTGACAGTTTCAAGTTTCACAGGTTTTTGGTGTTGCTGCTCAAAACTATGAGCCATATAATAAAATGAAAAGCAAAGAAAAATACACATTTGTGTTGTGCTGCTGCTGTTTTTTCAGTGGCTTTGCTGACAGCAGTTCTTGGCTGTGTTATCAGTACTATATTTACAGTAGCTGTTGTGTTAATTGTTTTATACTGCAGATTACAATTCTGCTCTGTTTGGAGTTCATTTTGTGTAGTGGAGATTGACTGGTAGTCTGCTTATGTGTTAGTCATTTCTGGTTTTCTCCACAATCCTTGGATGTTGAAGAAAAATGAATATGATAAGGTTTCTTTAATTTTGTATCTTTTTAAGTAATTACAGTCTGTATGTGGTCTGGTATTTTCCCTCTTATAACAGAAAATAGAAATAATTCCTTTAAAATGAATAACTATTTAAAGCATATCATATAGCAAGTTTTTGCACCATCTTAATCATTATTTTTGTGCAGACATTTACATTTTGTTATTAATATTTGTCAGTTGTTAATTTTTATAAAAGTACAGTCATACGTTTGTGCGTAAGTTTCAATTAGTAAATGCTAATTTATGCATTACACTTTAGTTTTCTGACATTGGAGAGGAACGATTGTTATTTATTCTGTGGCTTGTAAGTGCTGTGGCATTCAGGAGCAGTTGTGAGCAGAACCCTAAATCCAAAAAGAAGTCAGGGATGTCAAAGTATAAAAAAAAGAATTTATTATAAACATAAATAATAAGCAGATGGGTAAAGGTTTATGGAGATACAATACAACTGAAAGCAACAAACGTACAGCCTCCCAGGGCATGATTATCACACTTATTTACAAGATTGTTTCTTACTGGATTTCTTCTTGCTAACTCCGTATTCCCTTTCTCTTGTTTTTCTTTGGCCCTCACTGTTCTGGCCAGCCATACATCATCCAACCCTAATACTCTTGTCTCTAAGTATGTTGGGCTGAGGACAGGAAGGGGATCTTAAATATTAGCTAGGTCTTACTTCGCAGGCAGTCTCTGTGATCATTTCTGGCATCTGAGGTCAGAAGTAATACTGGGAACTCCTGGCGCCATCCTCCCAAAAATTCCTCTAGTAGCTAAGTTACCTGTCTATACTGAGACGTAGCAGGGCTCTACGTATAAAGTGTTGGGTCTTATAAATGCCACCTGGTATCATTATTTGTATTGGTGCCCAAGGAGTAACATTCTCTGTGGCTCCATTCATTAGGCTTAGGATCCACCTATCGGTTGTGTCCGATGTTTACCTTCAGTGTTACAAATTACCACTGCATGTGCTACTTGGATGTTTTGTGGGCTCAGTCATGTCCTGTATTATGACTTTTGTTTTTGCATATTTGCAGTAATGGTCCCTGCTGTGCTTTCTTTCATAATAAATAAATGTATCATAGATCATAGTTTTATATAATATATAACAGCATAAAAAAAACTTGATGACAAGAGATCACTCAGCCAAGCATAGGTTGTTGTTTACTAGTATGAGACAACTCAGTGTTGGAAGACAGAAAGTGGTGGAATCTTTTCATTCCAGCCAATCTGACCACTGGAACATACTGTAAATTACATGTGTTTTTGCCTGTCGATTAACTGAATTTATTGTGAAGATAATGTTAAGGTTTGGCCTATTTTTCTGACTAATACTGTGACAGATCTGTCTCGTTTTTGAGATCATTTGTTGACTTTTATTTTGTCTTTTAAATTTTGAGTTGGAGCACTTCCTTCTTAAACATTTTAATAAAGTAGTGAATTATCTGATGAACAGACCATAGTGTAAATGATAAAAAGTGAGTTAGTGCCTGTTATTTATATCAGAATTTGCTTATCAGGAGGCATCTAGTGATGTGACTAGAATTGTCATCCCAAAAGTTCACGCAAGTGTGTGCTGATAGGCCATGTACTGTTTTTACTAGACTAGGTAGTGCTTCGCTGTTAAAGAATACACAGTGAATCAAGAACACCTAAAGCCTATGTTACATTAGGCAATTTTTCTTGCAGTTTTCAGTCAAGGCCTTCGTTTACATATTTTTAGCGAGTCGGAGACATCTGACAGGCTACTCCTATGAAGCTGATTGCCTAATGTGATATAGCCAGCGACTGATACCAACTAGTCTGCAACTTGTTCCAATAAAATCAAACAGGTTTTTTCTTTAGGCATGGGGTGGGCTTTGTGTAAATAAGAACTGAAAACCAATGAATGCTCATTCGGATGAACAATGCATAGATTGTAGTGATGATGATTAAGGAATGCATAGTTTTTGAACCTTGTAAACACAAGAGAGGCTAGCTTTTCTGATGTCTCTTGTTCTACATACGAAAATAGAATGGGGAAAAAAATGGACATAGATTGCGTTTGAACTTGCCATACATGTTAACATTTTGTACCTCATTGGCTGTCTAAAAAAGGGCTGAGCAAAGCTATGCTGGAAAGTTAACACTCAGTGAAGTAGACAAACAGTGATTTTCAATCTTTCAATGTAAAATTTGAAATTCATTTATTAATTTAAATATATAAACTTAGTTATGGATTTTATTTTGCTGCATAAGGATTTATTCTTTAAAAACATTTTGACTATTTTAAATATGTCGATTGAGAATGTTCATTCATACACTAACTGTTAATCCTCTCAAAACTTTCCCAACTGGTGTGGGAGCCACCTTGCAACCATTAAAACAAGTAATGTTCATTTTCACATATGTACAGCCAGCATAAGCTTTTATGTGCCAATGAAAGGGGAAAAGAAAGGTTGTAATATTAAAAGCCATTTGCTATCGGCTTTTATTTCACAGCTTAGTTGTAAAATGTTAGATTAATATATAGGATTTTAAACAATTACTTGCTTGTCTTTCTTTATAACGGTGGTCAGTGTTGTAAAACAAAATCTGCATTGTAGAGATTGTGAATTAGGCAGTAGCAAGGGCAATCCTTTTTTGATACAGGCGAAAAAATGTTTTGTCTACATAATACTTTTGTTTTATTTAGTATTCATGTGTTACATCAAATTTTCTTTCATTTTGTGTAATTTTATTAAAAATGCCTGCTTTTTTTGGTTAAATATATGTGCCTTTACAATGTGAGAGGAATCATGACTGGTTCAACCCATGATCAGAAACCAGCCATTATGCAACTCTTATTAACTATTCTGATGAAATTCTCCCATTGTTGTCTATTATCTTCAGACCTTGGGACATCTTCTAGGGTCAGGAATAATTTAAATTTTTGTTTATTTTATTTATAAAGAGCTTTTCAAGTGAAATGCACAAAGCGCTTTCCAATGACAAAACAAAAAGCCATAAAAAAGAATAACAAAAATACAGTAGCATAACCATTACAATATTAACTGCAAAATTGTATAAAAAATGACAAGCCATCATACCTAAATGCAAATAGATACAATACATAATAGAGAGATATAAAAACAAGAAAGAAATATTTATCTAAAATATTGTTTTTAATAGAATTTTAATTGTTGTTACATAAATAGATGCTCTAATATCAAGGTGAAGGTAATTCTAGAGTTTGGGGGCCATAACAGAGAATGCCCTCATTTTGTTTTTAATCTAGTGTGTAGAATAACAAGTAAGCACTGTTTAGATGATCTAAGAGATCTACCTGGATGATAAAAGTTCAGCATGTCTTTAACATATACTGAAGCCAGACCATTTCAGATCCATATAAGTTAGAAGCAGGATTTTAAACTGTATCCTATCATTAACTGGTAGGCAATGTACTGAGGATAAAATAGGGGTGATATAAGCAGAGGACTTCAACCTGGTGAGAAGCCTTGCAGCAGCATTTTGCACCACTTACAGCCTAATCATACTGGTTTTGCTAAGAGTTGATAGCAAGGAGTTATAATAATCCAGCTGAGAGAGCATAAAAGCGTGAATTAATTTCTCATTGTCCTAGAAGTCCAAAATGGGTCTGACTTTAGCAGTAATATTTAAATGATAAAAACGAGACTGAACTAGTTTTTTGACATGAAACTCAAAGGCTTAACCTCAAGTTGAATAGAACACCTAAATTTCTGGCCACAGTTTTTAAACTTAAGAGCTAGGTTTTCCAAGGAAGCTTTAACTAGATTAGCATTTTTGCTGAAATGCTGAATTTAGTTGAAGAAAATGAAAAGACATCCAGTTCTTAATGTCTGTTATACAATTGTGAAGCATGGCAAAACCACTTGAATTATTATGATCCAAAACTAAATAAAGCAGATATAAATGAATGTCATGCTTTCTAATAATAAAGCCCAAGTGTAGCATATACCCGTAAACTGAAAATAAGGGACCTAGGATAGAACCTTGTGGTACACCATAATAAATGATGGTAGTGGAAGATAAAGTGCTGCCACAGCCAACATTAAAGTTTGTATTGGACAAATAAGAAGAAACCAATTTTAATGCTGATTCAGATAAACCAATCCACTGATTCAGTCTATGTACCATAGCATTATAGATTGATCAGTGGTCTGAAAGGGTGCACTTAAATCGAAGAGAACTAAAACAGGTCTGTCTTGAGTCCTCTTTTCTAAGAAGGTCATTAGTGACACTAAGGAGTACAGTCTCAGTGCTGAGGTTTTCTCTGAATCCTGACTGAAATTTTTCAAAAATACTGTGCTTATTTATGTTGACCGCCTATGATCTTTTTTGTGAGATAAGCCTAAAATTATTTAAATTAGACCGGTGTAGATCAGGCTTTTTAAGTAGAGGATGGACAAGTTGAGTATCATAATAATCTGGTACACAGCCTCTTAATAGAGAACTCTTAATAGGTAATATAGTCGGCCTGATCTGATGACTTCCTTGAGAAATTTTGTTGGAAGACTTCATTTGATACAACAGGCCAAATTTGTCTGGTTCTAAAATGGGCTTAAATGAAGCTAAAAGATTTAAACTGGGACCTGGCACATCAACATAAGAGACAAGGTGAGTGATATAGCCCCTTAGTGTGTCAATTTAATCGGTAAAAAAAGGATAAAAATTAATTGCGGTTAAACACAACACTGTCAGCCTTCTTTAATGTTGCGTTGACAAGGACATTTAAAGTTTCAAACAGGAAGCTAGAATTATAACGGTTTATATAAATGAGGTTAGAAAAGTAAGCTGTTCTTGCTGCTTTTAAAGGATTATTACATGTAGACGTTCTATTCTTTCAAGTGTTCCAAGTGCACATTTAGCTGGGAGTCTTTCTATCCTCTTTCAGTTTTCCTACATTTTTTCTTTAATGCCTGTATATCATCAGTGAGCCACAGAGTAACAGTAAGTTTTCACCTAGCTGTAAATTGTACTCGGGCAACAGAATCTAAAGTGGACTGACATATGTTATTAAAATCATCTAGAATATTATTTGGCTTGTTTAAATTAAGTAGATGAGAAGCATAATCTTGGAACATTGAAGATAATTTGACAGCAGCCTCATTATTAAACAAATGGGTTAGATAGCCCTGTTTAACCGACACAGGAATATATTGTATAACAGACATTAAAATGTATACATTAATGATCAGACATCACAAAGTCCATTGATGTAACATTAAAAGGGAATATACCAAGTGTAAAAGTTAAATGTAGGGTGTTCTAATGAAGTTAGAATAATCAACATTTCTAACATTTGCTCTCCTGTAAATTCTATTATTAATACCATGAGGAATTAATGTATAGTTTACATAGTGTACTTTGCAGGAAGCATAACATACTTTAGTGCAATCATTAACATTAATTACCTTGCTTGCTAGTCAAAAGTCATTCAAAATATGACTACGATTTTCTTGTAGCATGACTGAACCAGTTTTGCTTCGATGCATACCGTCTTTGGCGTAGAATTACAGTTTTTCCCAGAACAAATCCCAGTTTTGAACAAAAGCGCTATTCTGGACCTCACGTAATGATGACAGCCAGGAATTAAGAGCCAAAAGTCTGCTAAAAATTTCAGAGCTTCATGTAAAGGTCGGAACAGGGCCAGACATGATTATCCTTGACTCGCATGCGAAGCATTGAACAGTTTTGACCAGCTTTGATATGTCCTTTTTTTTAGGATTTCAGAGTTCCAGCAAAAAGTGTTATTTACTCCAACATGGAATGGAGTACCACAGATCCTTAGTTGCCAGATTTACAAAGAATGCTCGGTATTTGCTGTGTGATAGCTGAAACACAAGATTTTGGGAAGCATCTTTATGTACTTTGCAATGTCTCATTGCATCTTTCATATTTTTTTATCATAAAGTCCCCCAATTAAGGCGTCTTTATTGTTATTAACAGAACACGATGATGATGATGGCGAGGAGGAAGCATAATCCACTGTCTGGGTGAGCTTATCACACCGATTACAGGCTTCAAAATTAGGCTGGGGATGGGAGGCTTCGATTGATATTTATCGATCGAAGTTGTCAAGGACATTCAATGGCCCACGTCTGGTGCTGGAGTAAAAAATACCTCAGCTAGCCTCCTATTAGTGGCAGGCTGCTCCGGAAATGGGCTTTCACTCCTCAACGAATTGGGAGCAACGCTGACTCTCGAATCTGATGTTTCATTCAGTAGCAACACGTCTAAGTGCTGTTTTGATTCTAAAAGCACAGTTTTTCTTTCAAGAAGTGACTCAATTTTCTTTCCGAGTTCCACTAATTCAGCATTCACCAGTTCTCACTCGGTCAGATGTATTACCATCCCAGTCACTTGTTCATGTTCCAGCAGTGGTAGTTCTGTCAGCACCATAATAATAACAGAAACTTCTTGGTCCATCCTATTTGAACTCCTTCTAGTTGCAGGGGAAAAGAAGAATATCCCAAGTAGTCAACTATCTATAATGAGATGTAGCAGGGACCCAAATGTAGTGTGTTGAACATTACACTATGACACTTTAAAGTATACTAGTTATCCAAACTATTTTTTTGCATGTGGTCCATCTGTACAGAATGAATTGCAGTGCTTTGTAAAAGGTGCATGTGAAAATGGTAACTTTCAAATGAATATGACACATGAAAATATATCCCTTACTAAAAACGGGGCTGACGGTGACTGCAAAGTAAAATGATGAACGATAAAGTGGAATAGAGCACACATTTGATTGACTCTTTGTAATGGTAATAAAAAGGCCTTGTGATTGTTCTAACACATTAAATAGTCATTAATCAAATTTTCCCTTTTTCCAGCCTTAATTTTTTTTTTTTTATTGTGACAAGTTCTCAGATAAAACGGCAATATACATTTTACAAATTACTGCTTAAATAATGAGGACAGGGCGGCATGGTGGCGCAGTGGGTAGCACTGCTGGCCTCGCAGTTAGGAGACCCAGGTTCACTCATTGTGGATATTCTATAGTAGGATCTGTGCTTGGTTGCCCAATCTGATGCCGGAATGTTTCCATCCAATGACTTGAAGGCTCCAGATGACTTTTCCATGGGTAGGAGAACAGATTGATAGTAGAGCAGCACCACAGCAAAATACTGAAAAGAGAACAGAGTTGGGTTAATAACCATTTATAATTATTGTATTACTTAGTTTTGTACAAATACCCAACAAATAAAGATACAATGTGCACAGCCGATCAGCAGCTCTATACAGGGTAGGATGGAACAATTAATTATGCCTTCCTTGATACACTAATCATTGAAAGTAACAATTACTGAATTCTGTTTAATTTTTTCATTCTCTCAGAGATCAAGCTTTCTAAGGTACAGACTGATCTAAAAAAAATGAGTGTTATAATCAAGCACAGACACATTTACGAAGTGCAAGTGCACTGGCGAAATGGAGGTACTCACACCATAGGACTAACTAGGTGTCATGTAAAAAACGTATTTTTAGAAGTATGATCCCAAACAACATGTTTTAGAAAGTGTGAATGTATTTATTTGCTGTTTGCTGCAGCTTTCAGAGAAATTGAAAACTATAAGTAATGTTAAACTCCAAAATCAGTCCTTGGAAGTAGGCTAAGCACTGTCCAAAATAAAGAGAATTCCTCGCAATTTAGAAATATTTTGTTTTCAAATGTATGCAGTGTAAACTGTTAAACCACTTTACATAAATGTTTATACAGTGTGACCAGGTGAACACACAGAGGGAAGCCAGAAGAAACGCTGTGGTACAGGGCGGCCCCATTTAATTGGTATAAAATAAATTAATAAATAAAGGTAATGCTCTTGGCATAAACAAGGCTGTCTCTAGATAGCCAGGCAAAAACATTTAGAATAGTGTTCCAACAGTGGGAGTTCTGTCCTCGATGTAGGTAAGGTCAAAATGGGATGCCAAATCTGAGTTCGATGGGTGGGGCTAGGCATCCTCCTTGGCTGTCTTCTTGGAACTACTGGGGAAAGAGAGAGTACAGTTAGCACTAGCGCCCCACCCCTCTTGTCCTAGAGTGGTATTGTTTACCTTACCAGTAGCTGGAATTTGGTCCTTAGACACACATGCATTACAATATCCTTTAAAATTCAACTACATAGTCCAGTATGAAGAGTGCTTAACATGCAAACAGTATGATGTTCCAGCAACATTAACTCAGTGGTGTAGATAACCATTAACCGTTTATGCTAACGCATGTCCGAATCTTTCAGGCTATCGATAGTTAACTGGAATAACAGTAATCAATTTTATTCCTCAAAAGACAATACTCAGATAAAAATCTTATGCAACAAAGGTTTTAAAAACCAATCAAAACTCAAGGCAAGTGAAGTCCTTCACTTTACAATTATTCTTCCAAAGTTATGTTGCCTTTAAGTTATTCCAAATGTCGACCAAAAATAAAAATGGATCTGAAACTAGTAGTGCCTTATGCAACTACAACCAATATGTGATTGAGTATTACTATGAAACATGCCTGAATTAATTGTTCATTATATTGATTAGGAATATATTATGAAAAGTAGATGGTTGCAGTGCTGCTTCTTTAAATGAGTATGCCTTTCCCACTTTCCTCAAGAATGGGGATTGCACTGCTCAAGGTAGCAGTATGGAACAATGTTTTGTAATCTAAATATTTCTTGAGTTTGCAATATATTCATATGTTGTTAGATTTAATGTGTTTTCATACATGTACAACTGAACTCGGGTTGTGGTTACATTAACATCTTAATTTTGCCTTAATGTCAATTAAGATTTTATTATCTGTTATGATTTTGTTTTCTTAATGCAGCAGAAGCCTAATTTAACATTTCCATGTTAAACATTTTTTCACTGCTGACTATTTTTCCAGAAGTAGCACTTGTTTTGGGGAAAAAAAGATGTTTGTGCTATAATTAAGTTTTATTTTTATAAATATTTATATATTAGTAGTTTACTATATTTACTGTATTAAACAGTGGCACCATTTTTAATGTGTGCTGTATTTTATATTGTAAAAAATAAAGAATCGCTGCATTTTTAACTTTTTAACTAATCCAGCATTTAACAATTTCATATAAAAAAAAGTCTAAGTGGTTTCCTGCAAAATGGTGGGGCTCTACTATCCCATGTGTATATATAAAAGATAGTATATACTGTTGATATGACAAAGTACACAATTCATTGCTCTGTTAAATTAATAACCAGAATTAAAATATCAAAAGCAATAATTTTCAATTAGTTATTTTGTCATAAACGTGCACCTCTAGGCTAAAATAGTGAATATTCAGTCTGGACTTAAAATGCTGTGACTGAAGTGGCATGTCTTCTGTAAGCAGGCAGATTATTCTGGCTTTAGGGCAGTGTAACTGAAAATGTGAGTGACTATAACGAAATTACTAAACTAATACTAGAGAATATAATTTTTAAAGTAAAGTATAAGATACATAACCTTTAGCTACAAGGGAAAAGTAGCTATTAAAAAAATAACACACATGGCTGGTATACAACAGAGTGTACACAACCTGAATTTATTTATTTATTTTTTTAAAAGGATGCCAAAGTAACATATAGGACTAAACTAAACTCATTTGGTCTTTTTTATTCCCTTTACAGTTATAACAAAAATGTTACACAGGTTACCTGAGTAATTATTTTCATTAAACCTCATCATTTTAGGCCAATGGAGTGGATTTACCATCAGGGTGTTCTTGTTGCATGCCCAGGGTCCTGTGATGTCAAGATGCCTTTTCACCTAAATGAAACACCCCTTGACAAAACAATTGAGTCTTTGTGCCCGGAACTGACTAAAGGGAACACCCCTTCCCCAAGTGAAATAACCAGCAGTAACCCTCCCAACTTGGGGAAATTATCAAGTCCCTGCATGGCCAATGGAAGAGAGGGAAATACCACATTGCATTAAGCCACTGGTTGTCCGTACGCTGCATTATTAAAAGTATGATCATCTCTCTGTTAAGTTGTTAAGAAAACCAGGGGCCTGCGGGTGTCTTAATCCAGTCTTGGCAGACAACTAAGATGTAAGCTGGTGGTGAAACTGCGAGTTGGCTAAGATGTAAAACTAAAACGAGCATTGCTGATGTTGAAAAGGCGCTTCAAAAATGTGTTTTGTTGCAATTACAACAGGAAAGTAAGAAATCTGCTTTCTATTTTTCATTGTCTTTAGTTAAAAATAGATGACAGGTTTGGCTTTGGTTTAGAAGACAAAAAGTAGTTAAATGAAAATTGCTTGTCTGTAGTCAAAAAGTTTCAGTCTATTGTAGTGAAAATGCACCTTATCTGGAAGGTACAACTTGTGACTTCCTGAAGCTGACTGTAAGAAACCTGACAAGATTTGTTTGCAAGCAAGAAAATGACCTCCAGCATAAAGCCAAAGCTACTCAGGAATAGCTTAAAATCAAGAATATAATGTCTAGGAGTATCTCAGTCAAAGTTCGGATCTCAAACCAACTGAGAATTTGTGGTAAGACTTGAAAATATCTGTTTGCTTATGATTCCCATGCAATCTGACATAGCTTGAGCAGTGTTGCAAAGACTTATGGGAAAATAAAATGTTAAGTGTCATTGAATGTCAGTCAGAGATACCTGTCCACACAGACTCTAGGCTTGAATTGCTGCCAAAGGACCATTTAATAAGTATTGACTTGATGGGGTGAATACTTTTGTGTATTTTGTGTTGATCTGTAATTAATTTAAACCACTTTTGAAGAGACCTGTTTTTACTTTGACATTAAAGGGTCTTTTTCTGTTAATCATTGTCAGAAAAGACATTAAATAAACTGTTATTCAATGTTGTATAATAAAATGTGAAAAAAAATATTGAATACTTTTTATAGCCACTGTTTTCAAAAATACTAGCAGTTCAATTCTGTAAATGTTGTGAAAAACGGATAATTCAAATACTGCAGTACTGAATAATGCTTGTGGAGTGATGCATATACATATAATTTTTGCAATAAATTAGAATTGTATTTGAACAGTAATATTGATCTGACAAGCCTAATCTATATATGATTAAATTATTATTGGCATTGGTAAGGAAAATAAAAATATCATAAAGATCATTTGCAAAAAAAAAAAAAAAAAATAGATTTGATTTTTAACTAACTTTGCATCAATGCAGAATCATGATGTGTATGTGCATGAAATATTTTGCTTTCTTAAACTTTTTAATCATTTATTTACATTAAAATTGATTTTTCTCACACCATAAATTAAGTCTGAAAAGTGGATATTGCTTATGCTAATAAGTATGCTAATTTATCTTATTTTAGCATCGTCTATCAGTTGGACCAAACTATTGTCAGTAAAGTTTTTATCTGCTAAACATCTAATATAAGAGAACCAGATAAATCTTAGTACCTTGTGTCCTGAAAGTCTTCAGGATGTGAAGACTTAAGTCAGTCACCCTTTAATGTAACACTTTTCACTACAAAGTACTATGAAAAGCTGCTTATACAAAGAAATTAAAGATGTACATTATGAATCTTTAAGTGCACCACATACTATAATAGTAAAGGTAGACAAAGTTATTACAGCACTAAATCAAAAGTGCTATGGTAACATAGGTGGATAAAGTGTGCCAAGTTAAATGTAAAAATGTATTTTTAGAACACAATAGATTTGTTTAGCTTGGATATAAGGCTTGGTGTACATTTAACAAAGCTTTCTTTTATTTTTGAATTATAGTTATGAAAGTCTAAAGTGTTATTGTTCAGGTAATTGTTGCTTGTATCTGATGCCTGGGGATCAGTGCAGCTGCTAGTTTTCAGTCCAGCTGATTTCTTAATCAAGGGCCAGTTCCTTCCTTTATTTAAAATCCTTCCTTAATTAAACATGTTTTTATATTGTTCTAGTTTCTAAAGCAATAAGCAGCATTGTACCTGATTATTTATTTTAAGACATTCTAGCCACATATTTGCCGAGCTAGACTATTTCTGAAAGGGAGGGACTTAGTTTGTATTCCAACTGCTAAACAGACCCTGTTTAGAATAATTTATATATAGTATTGCTTTATATGTATGTGGGTTTGTGTATGTGTATTTTGAAGACCTCACTCACAGGATGCATTTCCCTCTGGGTACAATTGAATCAATTTTAAATGGATTATGTGTGAACTATAAACACTTTTTATTTGCATTATGTCATGTTCTGCAGTTCTTGGACTAGAATATATTTTAGTAATGGCTGGATTCTACACATCATTTCTCTTAATTCACTTTTTAGTTCATTTTCCAGCATGCTGGAGAGCATTAGTATGTTAAAGGATCTATTCTTGGCTCAACTTCCACTCAAAAGACGTTTTGACATTCTTCTCTGGAATAATTTTTATGACACAATTAAGGCAAGTTCTTCATGGATAAAAATGAGCCCCAACCATGATACTTGAACTACCATATTTGATGGTGAAAGTATGCATCTTTTGTCTATAGTCAGTGTTGTGTTCTTCCAAACATGTTGCTTTTTATTTTTCCAAAAAACTTTTTTTTTTTTTTTTTATAAAACTTACCTGGTCAGAGAACATTCTTCCAGATGGCCTTTTCCAAACTTAGTATGAGCTACAGTGTTGTTATTTGTCAGCGGCATGAAAGTACTGTGATTAGACCTTTGTAACCCAAGTGTTCTTAAGGCCCTTTAAAAACTTTTTCTTTTTTTCCTCCCACGTTGTATTTTGTTTTTCTCAATTTTTTGGTTTTCTTTTTTCCTTAATTTTTTTAAAATACTAAAAGTATGTGTAAGCAGCAATAATTAAATAACACAAGTAAAATGGCAGTTTGCAATTTCAATAAAAATATTGTACAATTGCACTGATGGCATGTTTACATATTCAGTAACATCTAGATATTTAGGGCACAAATAAACATTAATGAACAAATAAAGTTCAGAACATAATTGAAAATGTATCTAAAGTGGCAAATTGCACATATATTAACAAATCTGAATTCACCAAACTAAAAGTTAAAAGTTAAAAAAAAAAAAGTAGTGCGTCAGTCTTGCTTTGTTTTTATTTTATTGTGTTTGGTAGGACTGAACCATTGTTTATTATGCTGACTTGAATATTTTGAAAACACCAACTTTTTTTTTTTTTTTTACATTTTTAAATAATAAAAATAAGAATGCAAAGTCAGAACATTTATAATGCAAAAATGTAAAAAAAAAAGTCAATTACTGGTGCAATGTCAAATGCTGCTACCTTTCTAGGGTCCTTGTTTCGAATCACTGCTTGTTTGCCCTGTGTCTGGTGGAATTCTCATCCATGTACCAAACACATGCATGTCTTGTCAGCTGACAACTCTATTTGTCATGGTGAAAAAGAGTATGAATATGTGTATGAGTGTGCCATATGATGGATTGGCAGACCAATCAATATGTGAATATATATGCAAAGATATGTGAAAATTAAAACATAACGTGATCAGTAAGAATGCAACAACTATGTTCTGTAACTTTTTAATGCCATGGTAGCACCTTGATGTATTTTAATATATGACCTGCATTGCAGATGCACTGCTGTAATAATGCAAATAAGTCAGGCCTTTAATTGCAGAGTCTATTGTATTTTGCTTATGGATGGATGGATCCTTAACAATGGCTTCATTGTGACACTGAGTACCAATATTTTGATAGGGCCTCATTCTTTGTTTGTTCATGGTTGCAAGTATTTGAATAAACCCTGATGATCTGACTTATTTTTTATTTAAAACAAAAAATACTTTTGTAATAGGCATGTATGGTTATGCTCACTTTACTGTGCAGTCTGGTTATCAAAAGTTGTAGTGTGATATAAAAAAAATCTTTGCAAAAATAATAAACAAAATCCAGTTCTTTTCTCTGAATTGCCTGCCTTTCACCCAGCCCTCCATTCATACTTAACCTGCTTTGCTCTTTCCAGGCTTATGTGGATCCTGGGCCTGTAGTATACAGTATTGTGTTAGGTTTTAAACTAATCACTTACAGTACACATTACACTTGTATTTTTATTGTATTTCATTGCTGTCCACATCTTAGCACTGTCTGCATGGTGTATATTGATGTTTATAGCTGAAGTCGATTACCAGTTCATCATAACAGTTTTACCTGACTTTTTCCAAGCTTACCCAAGTTAACCAGTTGCCCAACAAATCCCGGAATCTTGGGCATCCTTTAGCGTGAGTTCCATTCTTTTCATATCAAGATTTGTTTAAACTCTAGACAAGAAATAGCTGAAGTTTTTATTTTATGCATGCTGTTATACCGAATACTGTGGGTAACTCATTAGTTAATACTTTATATAAATTAAAGGTAATACTTAAATTGTATTAAGAAGTTATAATAAAGTGTTCTGGTTATCAGTTACTGTTCAGTGTATGACCAAATTTTAACTAGAATTTTTAATATTTAAAAAAATGCATTATTGCTTAAAAAGTATGGATATGTTTACATATTGTGTGTTCATTTTCTTCAGTATGATTTATTGGTTGTTATTTTGTGTTTGCAATTAAAAATACTGCATTTGTAATTCAGGCCTGTCCTGTGTGATTTCCACCTTGCTCCCAATGATGACAATATAAACCACAGTCCCCTGTGATGTTGAATTTGAATTTAAAAGTGTTAAAAAGTTTTAAAAATTGATTAATTGATCTGTAAAACTTTTTATACAGCTACTATTTATGTAATTCATAATACAAATTGTTGACCTTCAAATATAAAAATCATGTTTTAAATTTTCAAGCAAAGTACAGCGGATTTTAAATTTTTGTTGTAAAGATTTGTCAGTATTCCATTTTTTTTTATCATAAATTGAATGAGCTGTCTTTCTCACATCCGAATTTTTGTAGACTTTTTTTCTGTCCATCTACATAAACAGATACAACTTGAACATGGTACTTAAGTATGGAAAGTTATGATGTGTGCAGAATTGAAAGCATCAGTTGTTATTGCATATAGACATGAGAAGTTTATTTGTTGTGTTACTGCTTAGCAGCAAATGTGTTGTGGCATCAAACATTAAGCTCGTACAATGTTACAAAGATTTACTTTTTACCTGTTGTAACCCAATCTCTACTCTACTGCTGCTGTTTGTAATTAATATACAATATAACAGAGCGATAGAAACTTGCATCTCTATCCTTGTCCTTGTTTCAGACTTGGCGATAACTGTAAAATAAATCACTTATGCAAGTAATGTGAATACAGTATAACAATTAAATATGAAAGCAATCAAGTAGTTAATAAATCAGCTTAAAGTAGGTAAATTATTTTTAAGCTAGCAGTGGATATTTTATCACATTCATATTTGGAGTTATAGTTGTGTGACATTTAGCAATAACTCTTGTGTTAAAGCAAGAACCCTTGCTTTGTTTGATTATATTTTGTTTGGTGTAGGTTTGAGCAAAAGCAGCATTGGAACACCTCAGCTCTGCAAATTTGATGTTAGGAAGCTAGATTACTCCTGACAGTCTTTACTGTCCCTAATTGAACTTTTTGTTCTTTTTGAGTGAATTTTCTTGTTGTTTTGGTCTTTAACCCAATATTTTAAATAGATTTGAATGTTTGTTGATATTGGCATGAAAGCAATCTACCATAAGTTGTGATGTTGCAGATGCTTGAGGACGTGGAAAGCAATGTGTGATGTAAAGGCAAATAAAATAATGCTGCATGAGTTTGTTGTCTGGACTTAACTGGTTGAAAAGAAAGGTCCTCTTCATGCAGAAATAGAAAAAAAAATCAGTTTCCAGGCCTACTTTGTTTGTCTTTCACTGTGAGGTTGTCTGTTATAATTGACCAAGATCACCCCAAACCAATGTTTGTTTAACCAGGAATGTTCTTGATTGGAATTTTTGTTTTCTTCACCTCCAAGTCATTCCAAGACACAAAAAACAAATTCCCTGAAACTGAATACTCGTCCCTCTCACCTACCCAACTCGAACAGATATAAGAGAGCCCAATTTTAAAAGGGTTCACATATACAGTTATTAATTATGTCTGTTTATGAATGTAAATCTTGTAATGTTTACAATTTACTGTTATTATATTACAGTTTTAGTCTGTACTTCTGTGAAAGGAATACTACAAAATAAATTGAATTAAATAGTGTATTGATCAGATTTTTCTGAAATATTTTTGTCCCGGTCTACAATTTGTTTATCTCTTTTAGTAATGATTTAGCATAGTGTTTTTAGGTCTAGAAGTACTTGTCTGTAAATATAATTTTGGGAAGTGTTTTTAATATCTCAGGTGTTCAACATAAATAATTTTGGATTTAGTGATTGTTAAAGTACTCTTCTTGAGTCATTTAAAATCTTTGGCTATCTCAAAAAAATTAAAGGAACACTTTTTAATAGGAGAATAGCATTATGTCACTGAAACTTCTGGGATATTGATCTGGTCAGTTAAGTAGCAGCGGAGGTTATTAATCAGTTTCAGCTACTGTGGTGCTAATGAAATTAATAACGGGTGCACCAATGAGATGACCCCCAAAACAGGAATGGTTTAACGGGTGGAGCCCACAGACATTTTTCCCTCCTCATCTTTTCTGACTATTTTTTCACTAGTTTGCATTTGGCTACAGTCCGTATCACTACTCATAGCATGAGGTGTATACTTGGACCCTACAGAGGTTGCACAGGTAGTCCAACTTCTCCAGTATGGCACTTCAATATTTGCCATTGGCAGAAGGTTTGCCGTGTCTCCCAGCACAGTCTCAAGGGCATGGAAGGAGATTCCAGGCAGTTATTCTAGGAGAGCTGGACAGGGCTGTAGAAGGTCCTTAACCCATCAGCAGGACCAGGATCTGCTTGTTTGGGCAAGGAGGAACAGGATGAGCAAACAATCAGAAACAGACTTCATAAGGGTGGCCTGGGGGCCCGACGTCCTCTAGTGTTCTCTGTGCTCACTGCCTGGCACTGTGGAGCTCGATTGGCATTTGCCATAGAATACCAGAATTGGCAGGTCCACCACTGGCTACCTTTGCTTTTCACTGAGGAGAGCAGGTTCACTGTGAGCACATGTGACAGATGTCAAAGGGTCTGGAGAAGCCATGGAGAATGTTATTCTGCCTGTAACATCATTTACATGACTGGTTTGGTTGTGGGTCAGTGATTGTCTGGGGAGGCATATCCATGGAGGGAAGCCTAGGCCTCTACAGGATAGACAACGGCACCTTGACTGCCATTAGGTATTGGGATGAAATCCTTGGACCCATTGTCAGACACTATGCTGGTGCAGTTGGTCCTGGGTTCCTCCTGGTGCACAACAATACCCCGCCTCATGTGGCGAGAGTATGCAGGCAGTTTCCTGGAGAATGAAGGAATTGATACCATTGACTGGCCCCCATGCTCGCCTAACCTAAATCCAATAGAACACATGTGGGAAATTATGTTTCGGTCCATTCGACACTGCCAGGTTGCACCTCAGATGGTCCAGGAGCTCAGTGAAGTTCTTGTCCAGATCTACGAGGAGATCCCCCAGGACACTATTCGTTGTCTCATTAGGAGCATGCCCTGATGTTGTCAGGCATGTATACAAGTACATGGGGACCATACAAACTACCGAGTACGATTTTCAGTTGCTGCCATGAAATGTCGGCAAAATGGACTAGCCTGCCGCATCATTTTTTTACTTTGATTTTCTGGGTGTCTTTGAATTCAGCCCTGTGTATGTTGATAATTTTCATTTCCATCAAATGATGTGCCATCCTTTCGTTCCTAACACATTACCCAGTCCATATCAGTATTGATATCCAGCATGATTTTTTTTCCCATTGAGATCTAATGTGATTTCAAAGTGTTCCTTTAATTTTTTTGAGCATTTTTTTCAGCATTTCCTTGTGATGATGCACTTTCAGGGTACAAATGATGCTCAAATCCAATGGCTGAAGCACTGCCATGCAATTGGGTGGGAGGAATTCAATGTGAATATTATCTAAATGTGGAAGCATATTGTGGGCAGCACAATTATCAATCAGAATCCAAATCATCCTTTTCTTCTTCATATTGTGAGGTTTCTGAACTCTTTTGGGACTCATCCCCTACCCAACGGGACGACACGCCGAAGTGCATCCTGAAGCGTGATTGCCGCGTCTGTGGAAGATTTTTTGACCTTTGCCGGGGCAGGGCAACAGCAGGCTCAGGGCGCTGCAGGGAAACGCCACAGAAGCAAATCCTAAAACATTGGGGTCACAATAAGTCCCTGTCTTGCACCCCCAAAACACGAGACTGAGTCTCAGTTCTTTAGCAAAATCAGCTTTATTCAGCTTGAAACAGGAACAACAGGGTTATTTATTGTAGCATGATCTGCCACTCTCCTATACACAGACACAGCAGTCAGGCAGGGCTGTAGCCAGGTTAGTGGCCAAGTAATACTGTTCCCTGCATTTACAATGTTCCTTGCATCACCCATCGAGAGCTTTTCTGTTTACTTCGGTGTCGAGCCACGGATAAATGGACTTCCACAGACATGGTGATCGCACTTCGGGGCACTCTTTGGCGTGTTGTCCAGTTGGGGGAGGTCCCAAGAGAGTTTAGAAACCTCACATTTTCTTGAATGAGTGCCGACTTAATAGGAATGTTTCTTGAATGAGCATCACTGAACCACATTAAAAAATGTTTTTTGACGTCTTCAAATGCAGCAGTTCGCATATGTTTGTAACCCGAGATTTTTCTTCTTTTTTTGCTCGGTCTTTCAAGAAAGCTGACAGTGTCGTTGGTGAAATTCCGAATTCACTGGCAACTTCTTTTTCTTTTTCCTGGAATTTAATGTGAACTGTTGTTATTTTTTCGTGTCTGCCATTTCCATAGGAGGGTGACAGTGAGTTAAATTCCAATGAATGATTTTTAAATGTTGACGAGCAATAAGCAAAAGGTATCGCTGAAAACTACAGAAAACAAAAACAGCAAAAAAAAAAACAAAACAGTACGAGGAAAGTTTGAAGAAAGAACAAAAAAAATTGACAATGTTTCTGTTTGGGGATTGTTGTGCACAACTGAGCTGCAATCACAGAACTAACTGCTCTGTGGATGATTCATTCAGGCATTTCAAGGTCTTTTGGGCACTTCGTTGTAATGCAAGTATCTGCTGAATGTATTTCATAACAACGAGATTTCTATAGACTCGTGTCATATGGGGAAACTGTCCGGACCATAAAAAATACTTTATTGTAATGAATATTCATTGTAAAGATATCGGTTGTAACAGAATTTTACCTGTATAATTATTTCTCTGACAGACATGATTATTTATAAACTAAACTACAAGCTCAATGAAATAACAAACTAATTGAAGAGGTGAGGGACAAATTGTATAAAGAGTTGAGAAGCATATCTTAGCCACTGTCCAGCAACAGGACCCACCGGGCATTCGGCTACTGATGGTTTGATGAGCAGTTCACTTTTCTTACCTAGGTTCCAGTCACCAAGATGGATTTTTAATGCCATTCAGCTCTAGGCAAATCATCTGATTTTATTATTACCGTGTCCCCTATTTGCAGATTTCTTCTTGGTATGTGCCTGCATTGTTTGAAAGGTGTTTCAAAAATATTCCTTCTCCCATCAGTTCCAGAATTGCTCTGCAAGATATGGAACATGTCCCCACCTTTTTCTTGCATGTCCTCTTTAACAAACTTTCCGGAAGGAAGCAAGGCAGCAGTAGATTTTAGAGTGAATGAGTGATTCGGGGTAAGTGCGTCAAGACTATTCGGGTCATTAAGATTGTCAGTGGTAAGGGGACGGTTGTGTACAATTGCCATTGCCACATATGAAATAGTTCATAGAGAGGAGTCCTCTAATCATTCAGAAGACAGTGTTAAGTACATTTTTTACTGTCCTGATCTGACATTCCCAAATGCCAACAACTTGTCTCGAGTATGGTGCATTTGTGTTAAAATCACACTGTCTCTTAGCAGGAAAGGCTATTACTCATTCACTGTCAACCTGTGCTTCTTTAAGCTCATATATTGCTCTCAGAAAGTTGTTTCCTTGTTCAGACCTTATTTGGCAAAGAGAGGTTTATCTGGATTACATGCAATCTCTGTTTCTTTCGAAAGAAAAGCTATGAATTTTTTAAAACCAGGAAACTCTCGAGTCTCCTTCAGGGTTAGTGTAACCTGATGATTTCACCTAGATGCTACCCAGTCAGGTAGGTTTTAAACAAGTTTCAGATATTGAATGGTTATGAATAAAATCAGAAGACCCTTAACAAGAGGTATTGCATCCTGGCATGTATTTAAAAAAGTTGAATAATCCCCAAGGCCATTTGCATCTTTTGACTGGATATTTGGCCAGATTGCCAGTTTTTCTATAAATGCTCTATGAATGGCAAATGGCTGTCCATAACAATGGTTTAGCTTCATTGTCACTTCTGTAAAATGTCCCATCTATTATCTCACGAGCTGAACCAGCTATATATTTCTAGAGAATAGTAAAGCTTATGAGTTGAAGAAATGTTCTTTCCATCAATAAGTGACAGAAAGGAGGCCTTCCACTCAGTAAAATGAAGTGGGTCTCCACTGAAAACAGATGGCTCCGACACTGGAAGCTTATTCAAAGTTATGTTGTTTTGTAAGGCCTGCGCAAACTAATTTATGTTTTCATGAGGAGATGTTAATTCATTAGAGGACTGACAGATGACTGATGCAGGAATGTGTCTTTGTTCTGTTGCACTGTAGTCAATTGGCAGGATACTAGCCTCTGTTTCAGCCTCTTGGTTGTAAACTTCCAGCCTAGCACATGCTGCTCTCAATCTTTGTTCTGTTTGCAGTCACTGCATATTACATTTGTGAGTTTCTAGCTCCCTTCTTTGTCGTTCTCTCTCCCTGTCTCTTTTCTTCCAGCATAACTGCAAATTCAGCTTCCTTTGCTGCTAACACTACTGCAACATCTGCCTGTTTTACTTCCATGCTGAGGTTACAGAAATGTTGCTGGATCTTTTACTTACTCTTGAGACTGTAGAACTATAAATGGATCTAGCATATTTGTGATGCATTAAACTCTCCATCTATGCCAGCTATCTTCTCATGCAATTTTGGTAATGTCAGCCATCACTGCTTCACATGCATCTACTCTTCATCTCAAATCTGATTATGATGTGATGTTATTTTGAATTGCTACATAAATAGCTATGACATCATCTTTCTTTTTTTGAAGGGAATCAATAAGTGCAGATAGTTAATTTTTCCAGGATCTTCCACTGATCGTACAAATAGTTTAGCTTTTTTTCCTTCCTTTCAGCCTCTTGTCTTGGAAATTTTTCTATAGACTTTTATTCACAACCAAAGAAACAAGGACCAGTCCTTTGAAGGTTTTGATGAATACTAGTCTGCATCTTTTCACTAATTTGAATCTCTTCTAGGCAATCTCAGTGTGCACTCTCTTCTTCATTTTGATGCAGACTAACTAGCTTTAAAACTTTTACCTGGAGACTATCAGTCTGCTCCTGCAAAGCTCCCACACTTGATAGAGTAAGATGTGCCTCTGTTGTCTTTACACTCAATTTGAAAAAATAATTAAGCAAACACTTATATTAACTAATAAACCTAATATAATAAAAGAGATATCAATATTTCTTAGTTACACAGTTAAAGAATTCTGTGAATTTTAAAGCTTTGAATTAACTATGAAATTGTCCAAAAATTAGAAATGAACAATAATCAGTCAGGTATTGTACAGTACACTTGTAACAACAAACATTATCTTTAACAGCTCTTACAGAATTGTCCTTAAAGCAAACTGCCATCAACCGGTCGGGATCAATCCCTCTTTATACATATACACACACATATATAAATTGTTTGTTTTTCAGTGATGTTATAATTGTTTATGCCTACTTTTGACCATTGCACCAAATCAATACATCAGCCGCTGCTAATATTTAAAAATCCCATGCTGAAGTCCGCATATTGAAATTTGTAAAGAGTGCTTTACTTTCCCTTTTCAAGTTGAAGAATGAACATCACCGCTTCTGCTTTAAACTTCATTGCCATTGTGACAACACTACATCACTTGACCTTTAACTCCGATGGTGCCTTATTACCGGTGCTTCACCTGCAACTTCAACTCAGCAGGTTGACAGGACATGATGAGTGGTCATGCTGTAACTGTAGTGACCCCGTCTGAGTAATGGTCACCTCTCACACATATGGTTTATGAATGTTAATTATTATGAATAACCTAACAAACATTTGCAGCTTTTGTTTTACATATAACACACAGAAATGAATACCTTGTTCACTTTTCAATGAGATGCTTGTTTGGTAACTCCAATATGTTGCCATTTTCCATTCCCTGTCCTGGCAAAAAAAAGAAAGGCACCCAATAACTTTGTCAAAATAACAGACATGCAAGTGTAATTTACAATTAGACATGTTAAATTGGCTTAATGTGAGTAAATGTGTCTCACACTATGCTGACATTTCATCCAAGGCTTCCTTCTTCCTAGCCTTCGTTACTGTCAGGATAGAAACCAACTTTACAGATGCCTAATGGAAAAAATGGATTAATAAAATGTATAAATGGATGAATGAATTCATGAAGTATACCAACACACACATTCTTCTCTGCCCAAAACTGCATTGACTTAAACTTCAATCTAAGACCTTTTTCTTGGGCTTAGAATATACAGTAGTTGTATTCTGTTACTCTTCTTCGAACTGGCAGAAGTGTTACTGTGTCTTTATTTGTCTTTGATAATATATTTAATGCATGTGTATGTATTGGGGCAGTATCATACCATAGTACAGTACTATGAGAGAGCATGATTAAGATAAAACTAGGCCAAGCAAAATATGAACCTAGATGCACCGTACATATATTTTTTTTTTTTTGGCTATGGTGTTTTTAGTACAACATTGAAACTTTGTTCTCCCAAGTTTAAAAGGTTGAAGCCAACTTTTTTTAACCTACCTGCTTGGATCTCTTGTTGTTATGATCTTCTACTTTCTTATATACAGACTACAATCCCCACTCTTTCATACACTCTTTTTAAAGCACTAGTATTTGCTTCACAAACTGGTGCTCTTGCCTAATAGATATTCTTTAGAGTTCCAATGACACAAGACCCTCAGGTTGGTGTGAGCAAATATTTTAACCTGTGAGCACTACTTAGTATTATGTCATTTGACTGCCTGTTCAGATGTAGTCATTTTCATACAATAGTAAACACTTAAACATGTATTTTTAAGTGGCATATTTAAACTATTAAAGTACATACAAATAATTCATGAAGGTGAACGGAAATGTAATATGGCGTTTATGACCAGAAGTACCTTTTTAAAATAGTGCATTATGTACTCTAAGTTGATGTAGAAATTGCAAATCACAACTCCATAATGGCATCAGAGTCTAAAAGAAGAGTATGTTACTTTTAACAGCTAGAAACATATTTTGTTTTTTATTTTTGTAAATTAAAAAAAAGAAGAAAATAGGAGAAAAGGAAAGAAATACACTGCATAACCAATTGTAATCATTTGGGCACTTTGAAAAAAGCTAACAACAGAGAGAGGGGTTAAAAATGTCATGGCTTACCAGTTAGCGTACATTATCATTAGTGCATTTTGGAATAGTGACCCTGTTAATGTAAAAATGAAGAGCCGTCTGCTTCTTAATCCTGAGATTTCTGATCTGCTGCAGCTTTGTGCTAGAATCCATCAAAGCAAACTAAAGTTGGATTTCTATGTCTCTAAAGACAATGGAACATAACTATTTCTGATTTTTCTCTATGTCAATGCAAACATTGTTCATTTTAGTCACCTCTGGTTGAGCTAAAAAGCAGGTTTGAACACAGTGTGTATTATATTGATGCTAACTTCACACATAATGTCTTGAATCAGAATTAGAATCAGAATAAGAATTCATATTATTAGCCAGGTACACTAATGTGTACTAGAAATTTGTCTTGATGTTATTGGTGCACATACAAGGACAACACAGAATACAAAAGATAAATATAAGAAAATAAAATACAAAATTTTAAAATATGATGCAGCTTACAAGGGTAATACAAAACAAAATACATACAGTATGATTAAAATGTCCAAGCAGTCTAATGTGCAGGTATATATAAATATTGAGTAGTGCTCAGACCTGATTCGTAAGAATAAATACATGTAGAATAGACTGTTTAGGTGATGTATTGGTTTAGCTTTCATTGAATGAAGATGCTTGCTGGAGGGAAGTCTTTGGATCAGGTGATGCCCTGGGTGAGTCAGATCAGCAATGATCTTTGAGGCCCTTACCCTAGATTCATATAGGACTCCAATGTTTGGTATGTTACAGCCTATGATGCTTTACAGATTGGCCTTGGCATGAACAGAGGCAGCACCAAACTAGACAGTTATATATGAGGTAAGAATGGATTCTGATGGCTGTGTAGAATTGGACCAATATTACTTTAGTGAGACAGAATTTCCTCAGATGACACATAAAGAACATTCTCTGATGGGTTTTCTTAAAAACGTGTGTGATGTTCTTGACCCTCTTATGGTTTTTTGACAGTGCAGAGCCCAGAAACATAAATGATTTTGTCATCCCAATGACTGAGCCATTTATGGCAACTTCAAGATGAGCATCTGAGTGTTGCCTGAAATCTATGATCATCTCCTGAATTTTATTAATGTTCAGTTCTCAATTATTATGGCTGTACCTCAATGTCAGACTTTCCACCTCTTTTCTGTATATGGACTCATCATTGTCTGAAATGAGGCCTGTTAGTGTTGCGTCATCTGCAAATTTTAAGAAGCTTGACTGACGAATCACCAGAGGTACAGTAGTTTGCATAAAGTGAGAAAAGTAGTGGGAAAGGACACATCATCCCTGTGGTATTCCAGGCAGTGGTTGCCGTAGTCTTTACTTCCTGAATTGAACCAGGGCACCAGTTTGTCTGCCTTCGGTCTACTTGTTTAGCCATATGAGCACCAGTGATCAACAAATTGTAACATCCACAGATGTAGTTCTAATAACTGGAGTCACATCAGATGACACACTGTGACGGATATTCAGAAGCTTTTCCAGTGTACTGTATATGTTATGACTTTGTATGGTGATAATGAATTTAACACAAAGTGACATACAAGGACGGAACACAACCAAAGTACCATGGGTGTAATGAAGAGTAAAACTGAACTCACCTGTATTAGATTTTTTGCTATATCTTCAAAGAAGGAATTAAAGAAAATGTTTGGTGTATTCCCTTATGTTGTTTAATGATCCTTTGCCCCTGCCTACAGCATTCAACGAACATCACACAGTCTACTGACTGCATTTTATTTATAAAAAAAGAAGAAGAACTGAATCATAGCTGTGTTTAATAATTGAGCATTACCAGCGATTTTCTGTTTTTGGCATGTGAAGTACAGGGAGATAGTCTGAACTATGTCCCATTATGCTTTCATTTTGATTTCCTTACTTTGTGTGCCCAGCGAACCTGTTTTTGTGAAGGGGTGTATTTACAAGTGTCACATTTCTTTGAAAGCTGCTGCTTTTTTGAGAATGTTTCACTAGTTATGTTAACTTCACAGCTTCCAGACACACTATGAACAAAAATGTAAAAATGTTAACAATAATAAATAAAAAGAAAAACACATATGGTGTTAATTTGTATGTAGCACCTAAAATATTTTGTCAAGTTTGAACACATTTGAATATATACTTATTTTTAATAGAGGTAGTTTTAGCTAATTTGACAGGCTTACTTCTAAGTGAGTAATGTGTGTGAGGAGTTGGGCATAAGATGAATTAACAGGGTCACTTTAGTGTCATTTTGCAAAAAAACTGCCTACCACCTCTTAGTATATCAAGGTGTTTTCCAGTTTCCAATGGGTGGCATGGTGTTTTTTTTTTATTATTGTCCCTCTCACTCTATTTATCTGGCCCCTGTCAGGCACTATCTCTGTCTTATGTGAGCTCAATGCCACTCTTGGCCTTATTCTCCATTGTGCTCTTACAGTTCATACTAAGTAATACAAAATAGCATCCGTTATTGTTTGTTTGTGTTAGTGATGTAGATCTCAAAAGATTGATCTACCGTCTTTCCCCCAGTTTAATTTCAGATATGGTGCTTTCTTGCCAAGTCTACCTATGACACATACTAATAAATTAACTCCTGTGCACGTTTGAGGTGACCTAGTTTCCTGTGTTAAGTAGGCTTGTACTGTATTGTGTATTTGTTGTTGACAAGACAGGGTTCTCTGCAATTCCAGTGCACCCTTGCTTTATTTTACCATTTACAGATTGTCTTCTCCTTGCAACATTAAGATGACTATGGGAATGCTTACAAAAGCTCACATAAAGGAAGATGTGATTTAGAGTTTAAGTAGGCACTTGTCCAATACCTAAATTTTACATGAAGTGTTTTAGTTTATTTATTTTTTTAATATTCCACATAGTATGTAAAAGGGACAATCAGTCTTCACTTGGCAATGCTTTGCCACTTTACATCTCTAAGTCTAGAATAACTGCCACTGTGTTAGACTTTTTTCATCTACCCTCTCCAATAATATATTTAAATTTTAAGGCATCACGAGAAAGGTGGCAAGATATAAAAATTTCCTTCAAGCTTGAAATAGGGGCCTTCCCCATGAATTTTTATGCACCCTTGTGTGAATGCATTAATCTCAGTCCCAAGAGGAAAGGCAGCAGGAGCCAAAAACTTTTTATTTATATATACATCAGAGGAATATATATCCTCTTTAATAAAACCCCTGTGTGCATCCAGGTGTCCATGTGTGTGTGTCTTCTGGTGAAGTGTGCATGCGCGGGGCCACACGGCACGTGTTCAGTCTCTTCCTGTACATTCCCTGTGTGTGCAGAGAGAGACACACACAGGTGCGTGCACGAGAGAGAGAGAGAGAGAGAGACAGACAGACAGACAGACAGACAGACGCGTGCATGAGACAGACAGACAGACAGACACACACACACACACACACACGAGAGAGAGAGACAGACAGACAGACAGACACACACACGAGAGAGACAGACAGACAGACAGACAGACAGACAGACAGACACACACACACACACACACGAGAGACACACACGCATACAGACACAGAGGCGCGTGCTTGAGACAGACACACACACACACACAGGCGCGCATGTGCATTGTTGCAATGTTACTTTTCTTGGTTGTTTATTAAATCATGGATTTTTCAAATGTTAATTTTTTTCCCTGTGCTTAAAACTCATTAAAAAAAAGTGTTTTTAGTGAGTGGTTCGTAAGGCTATAGCACAAACTCTTGCAGTGTTAGTTTTCTCTGTTGTTCAAGGTTTTCTTAGTGTTATTCAATGTTTTTACATTTAGTTTACGCTGTGCATTTAATGGTATAATTAACTATATTTGTGCTTAAAAACTTAAAAACCATATATATTTACATACAGTTCATACGGTCTGAAACGGATTAATTGTATTTACATACAATCCTATGGGGGAAATTACTTCGGTTCACGACCAAATCGGGTTACAACCAGAGTTTTGGAACGAATTATGGTCGTGAACCGAGGTTCCACTGTATTTTTGTCAGACAAAATTACACACATTTTACAGAAATAGTAAACCAGTATTACTGAGAGAGAGAATTAAAGGCACACAATACAGTGACTCATATTACAGCCACATGCAAGGTCCCTTGCCATTTAATATAGACTGTTCCTACTAATGTTTATGCACTACTGTTCTAGTTATTGTAACAGGCTTAATGTCTAGTATATATATAATATATATAAACCGTGTGTTGGCATTTGGGTTTAGAAGCATGAAGCTTATCAGCTGACATTTTGGGAAGTACAGTATACAAAGCCTGCAGTACTCTAGGTGTGAAAGGTTCTCTTGTGCCCGTTTCTGTAGCATTGGCTTCATACAGCAAAACCATGTCCATGCACCACCTAATTCAAGAGGATTGGAGGAACGTGGTGGTTTTTCTGGAGTTGAATTTACTGTGAGAAAGAGAAAAAGCTGGCTGACCTTACAGAGTTCTCAAGGAGATTCCGTTAGAAACAAGCAGCAAAATCACTAATTGATAATTATTTTCTTACTTTTAAACAAGTAACACAATTCATGTCATTGTGGGGAATAGAAAGCCAAAGTCTAGCCCTGACATGTGCTACACCCAAGATGCAAAAATCCCAATTGCAGCTTTTCTGGTTTTTCTAGTTGAATGTTAAACTTTTATTCCTTCTTCCGTGGTGATTCTGATAGTAATCCGGTTATCTGGAATTGATGTCCAGTATGTGGCATCCTTGTGAAAGGAGTTCCATCCTGGAGGAGTGCATTTACAAGATTTCAATAGTGAAAGTTTATAAATATGAAAGATTTCTTTATATAATTTCACATTTAGAAAATATAGTAAAACATGGAATAGAAGATGAATGTATTAGGGTTTTTACACTATGGGTTTTGCAGGGCCTAATTTCTTAAGGAGTGAGAGATTCAATGTTGTCATTCTCATGGCGCACTTTAAAAAGACAATTTGTAATTTGGCAGAGTTTGGGAGAGACAGCCTCCAGGGTGGCAGGCAAAGGAAATTGAGAGCAGCTGGACAGGAAAGACTGTGACTCTCCAGTGGTCTGGTGCTGACTTTAACCCTTTTGCTGGTTATGCAGTGTTTCCCTGCAGTTTCTTTACTAGATTTCCTATTTTGTATTAAAATGACATATTACTTTCATCCAATAAATACACATGCTGTCAATGAGGGGTAGGGGTAAAGCATTCATATTCTCGAATTGTTTTATATAGAAGCTACATTTCACAAACCACTATGTAGAGTCAAAGAAATATGTTACCTCTTTTGTCTTGTGATTACATTCTGGTAGAATTTAATGCTGCTGTTAATATGTCACTGAGTAAAGTGAGCTCAGCAAAGTGTTTGGTAGCTTTAATGCAGTGTACCCTGGTTTGTCAAAAAATCTCTTACAATAATTTTGCAGCAGAAACTGCACCATGTTCTAACTAATATTATCACCTGCGTGCATATTCCTTTGACGAATTTGTTAGTAGGGAAACAAAGAATATCAGATTAAGAGGAGTTACATTGTTCCTTTTACACTCCTCAGAAATGTGCAATTAAATGTCAAAGTTTTTTCACTCTTTATTAATTTTCAGTAGCTGCCATCCTTTCACAAGCCATACGTCCTCAATAATCTAATCATGCTAATAGCAAAAGCAAATTATGAATTATGGTGTGAAACTTGCTAGGTTCTGGACTTGAAACCATAGTTCTGTCCTTGACGGTGATTAATGGAAAATTACTTAACTTTCCATTGTGGCAGTTTTAGAAGAAATTTAAAAAAGGTTACTAATATTGGCACCTTTTATTTGCCTTTGCTAAAAAAGACAGTAGAGAAGACATATATATACCTAAATCTGGAGTACACTCTTTTAACAAAAGGTTATTTAATAACTTGTTGCCCCTGAACGACTTAAAAATGATCGTAGTATGTACCTTTATTAATATAGTGACATTGCTCTTCTTGTCCCCTTGGGTTCAGTTCCGAGTCGGGGATGGATCAAATGACCTTTGAAATCTGATGGTTTCAAATATTAAAGCCATAGACCCATGTGATTTTCCAAGTTCAGGTTACAGGGCCTCAGGAAAATATTGTCCAACCCATTCTGAAGGAGGTTATGCGCTTAATGAAGAATTTCAATTGTGTGAGTGGTGTAGACTGCTATACTATGTAGTTTATTGCACCTTTATAATATTCTGTTGTAACTAATATGACAAGGCAGTTTTTTACATTGACAAAAGGGCACTGTTTTGTGGTATGATTGTATTTTCTGATGTGACAAACCTGCAGGTCACTAAGACTAATCAGGTCTTTTTCCAGTGCTAGCGGTGCATCCATCTAACATGTGATAAAATCAGATTGCACTTTGAGACACTGCTGATTCCTGTAATGTAGTGTGAACAAATCGTATAATGAAAGATGACTAAGTATTTAAGACTGTTAGAGAAAAATAGGCAGGTCTTTTGCATCTAATGGCATATGCATCTGTAATTTGACAAAATCATCCCCACACTGTAATAAAGATACCGTCCTCATTAAAGACTGATTTAGCATTTAAAACTCCCAGTAGTTTTGCATTCTACTTTATGTCAAACATGACTTCAACCATATGTTTAATTTTGCTGCAAGCTTTTAAAGTCTCAGAGAATATGTATTTTTAAATGCTCAAAGTTATTAATCTTGGAGAAGTAAACTTAGAGTCAAGTACCATGGCCTCTTGAGATATGACAAGACCAGACTTAACAAGGTGAAGCTGTACAATCACACTCTGCATCAAGTAGTGAATCTTAGGTCATTCGTGATCTGAGTGAATTAATACGTCAGAAGATTAAAGCTTTAGTCCACTGCCGTCTAACAGAATCAGGCTCTTTGTGATGAACCCTCATTAAATATGAAATTACTCATGTTTCAAGATCCTTATGTCCGAAATAAACATTTATAGAACTTGTACATTTGTACAGATGCCAGAAAAGGAGGTCACTTTAATTTCAGCTATATCATCTCTGCCAAAATGGGGGTTGGATTTTCTCCTGACTAGTCAGCGCTTTTCCAGTGACCCCTGGGTCTTTTATGAAGATGTTTTATATTTTATATATTGTAAATAATTTAGCAGGAAATGTGGATTATGTAGTTTGCAGCTCTTTAAGGAGGGTATGTGGTGGTAAAGTCATTCCATTGTAAGGAATGTTTTTTTATGTTGGGTGACTTTACTTATTTTAAAAAAAAAACCAAAAAGATTCTAGGGAAAAAAGTGGGTAGTTGATTCTTGGAGAATATACATAAAGATTTTTAATTAATAAAGATGTGTATATCTAAATATATTATAATGTATGTGTAATGGTATTGGCATTCATGGAAATTCATATGTACTGTATTTCTGTTTTGGTTAAATAACTTTAATACTTCACTCTATAAAGGTATACGTTTTAGATATTGTAATGTAATAAGTAAAACCACTAGTTCTTCACTGTGTGATCCTGAGCAAAGAGTTTAACCTGCTTTGATTCCAAATGTAGTAATACATGTTTTTGTTAAGAATGTTGTTAGAAACAGTTATATTATATACCGTGAGGTAGAAGGAATTTTGATGATCAGAACACTGAATTTTTATTACTGCACTGTTTGTACATAATCATGTGTGGATCTAGCAGTTATTTTACACTGCAAATGAATTATCATCTCAGCCTTTTTTCATTGAATCATAAATGATAATAACCGATTCCCCTTCTAATCTCCTACATATTACTTTCATTGAGCTACCGTAAGGAAGATTTTTGCAAGTTTGGTAACTTTTAGCTGCAGCAGCATTTTTTATCATAGAAAGAATGATGTGATGTTTTTGAGTAGAATAGAAATTTATGACCATTGAACATAACTGTTGATCTGTTGCAGCAGAGCAGCTTGTAAGGGGCATCAGAATACAACCTTATGAGTACCTGTATTGAGAAGCAGCAGAATGTTATCCCTAAAATTAAAGGTCAGCATAAAGCATCCCATGATCCTTTAAACTCCTATGTAATGGATTGTGAACTCTGAGTGCAGCAAAACCGTATTCCCCTGACAGTTTTAAAATCACAGTAGTTTTTGCTATGAATGTTTAATGTAGCAGAAGAGTAACTCTTTGCATATCAGAACCATCAAAACAGTATCCTTGCTTTACTGGAGAGGAGTCGAAAGTCTCAGTTGCAGCCCTGCAAAAGAAGGAAATCAATCCTAATCCTGTGGCGCAGGAGCAGAGGAACAGAGAGGTACACTGTGTTAACCTTTGTAATTTTGTCACAAAGGTTTTATGATGCTTCTGGATTATTAAAGTCACTGTAGCTGAGCCATATGTGGATGCGTAAATGGGATAAGATAATAGTCTGACAACCTGTTAAACTGTGGCAATATGGTGGTGCATTTACACTTAAACAGTGTTTTAAGAAGCATATGCAAAAATCTAGCTAAGATGCAATGAAGAAGATCTCTGGGAATATTTCAAAGATAAGTTTTTTACTGCAGCCAATCTTTTTATATAATACGCAACCGTGGCTCTCTGAATACTTAAGTCAAGTATATTCGTGCAGTGCACTGTTACTGGTGTGTGATAAATATAGTTTAAACTACCTTCAAGACTAAAATGCTGTGGACAAAGAACTGTGAGATATGGTGGCAGGATCTGACATTTAGTGAAAAAAAGTTTTTTTTAATACCTGACCTAAAGTATTTTACAAGCAGTTCTGTTTTGGGAATAAAGAGGAGGAACAGTGGCATTTGTATCCCATCAGAGGAATAGCAACAGAAAGAGAAGCTGAATAGTAACCTGTGGCTGTTTTTGTATTAATTGCATCCTTCTTTCAAATTACATACTTGATATTGTTTGTGTGGAGTTTGCACATTCTTCCTGGGCTTGTGTGTGTGTTTTCTTTCCTCAGTGTACAATATTTTCTTTTTACATCCCCAAAATCCTGTATGTTATGTTAATTGCTCATTCCACATTGGTCCCTAGGTGAGTGTGTGTGTGTGCATATCTGTGTTTGTGAGTGGGCACTGCAAAGGAAAGATGCCATGTCCAGTGCTATATCCCGCCAATTTTCCCAGTATTACAAAGGTAACATCCAACCCCTCATGATCCTGATCAGATTAAGCAGACTTGAGAATGTTATGTTACATTAAATGTGAAATAGCAGCTCACCGGTATTTCTATATTAAGCTAACATTTTTTTTTCTGACTTGGCCACTGGGCCTAGCCTATACTCATAGACTGTTTGTATGTATATATGTGTGTTCATCCACAGCCAGTTGTTAAGCATTTCATTACACTGCAGCATATTTTTAATAATGCTATAAACAGCTTTATTTTGCCATTTGTAAGATATTACTTATTTTTCCTGTATCACAGTGTGGATTCTTATTTAACTGTGTGATGTACTTATATTTTAAAACTTTCTTGGTTCATTGGGATGGCAGGTCATCAAGTTCACTAATTTGTTGTACATAACAAGCAGGTAATGAAATATAAATTAAACTAAAAATACTTAGTTGGAATACTAAGACAAAAGTAGATCTTACTGAGTGAAGGAAGGTGATTGCTGTAGAAAGCACATTCAACCTTGCAGTATGTTTATTTTCATTGGAACAGGCACTATAAAACACAGTTTGAGTGGATATGTTTATCATTGGTCAGTCAATAAGAATTATAATAATAATAACCACTCGAGCTCAGATATTGTCATATTTGAGGTATGTTGCCATTGTAACAGCTGGCTGCACCTGCTATTTTATTTTATTGACAACAGTAATAAAATTATATATACAGTACAGATAGTGAGACTTTGCATATCCTGTTCTGAATAATCTGCTGAAAAATGTCTTGGATCTTGATGACCTAAGGAATTGTGATGGCAGAGGGTATTGTGCAACCCCATAGGCCTTTCCTTTTGGATCTTATAACTTTATGACAGCCTGGGGATTCTGTACTCCATAGACAGCTGTATGATCAGTTACACAACTTCACTTTCATGGAAGGAAAATTAAGTGCTGGCTGGCCTTTGCTTGTGTTTACTCTGGAAACGTAATGGCAGCTCAAACACAGCTATCAGAAGAATAAACATGCCATGTGAATTGCATTTGACCCAAGCTATTGTTCTGGAATTGGCCGACTGACAGTGCAGCCCGGAGATCGAGAAGTATGCTTCTGCTCAGAGGTTGCCAATGCGTTCCATTCATGTTTGGTTTGCTGTTTCTGTTCCACTGAGGTTTCTATCATTTTATTTATTTTTATTTTTTTCTAGAAAATGTTGTTTAAAGAGAAGATGGGTGGAGAAAATATGTGTCTGTGACTCCTGAACTTTAAAGTAGTGAACAGTGGTTGCTTTCTAGGTCTGGCTAGTATAAATCCTCATTGCCCTGAAGGCTGAAAGCAGCTTAAGCTAAAAATAGTTTGCAACTGGTAATATAATACCGGAGACCAGAAAACAAGAAGAAACAAAACAATGGCAGTCTCTCTTTGTTCAGAGTTGTAAAAGGCACAACATCTGCCAATGAGTTCTCTCTGCCTGTGAGAATTATGAGTGCATTGCTGTTTTTTTTTTTTTTCATTTCATATTAGAACTATTTTTATTTTTTTAGTTTAACGTATGTTATTGAGATGCTTATACACACTTTTCAAGTTGTGTAATACATTGGGGTTGCTCCAGGGATTCTGTGTTTTTTGTAACAGAGTGTTTGTAGTCTCGAGGATAGCAGCCAGAAGGCATCGGAAAAAGAAGAAATGCCTGAAATGGGTGGAGATAGCAGGAAGGTTGAAAGAAGGCAAATATATCTTTACTGTAGTAATCATAAAAAAGTAGGTTATGCTTGAGCAACTAATCTGTTTGTGCCTAGCCCTACTTCTGTAGAGGAGTTTCTTCAGTTAGATCTTCATGGATTACAACTCAGGATAACAAGGGACATGAAACTTTTAACGTTGCCACAACTTGGTTGTAAAGATCCATTTGTTCAATATAAATTAATCTTTTTTCATATTTATTATAATTGTCATATTTCATAAAAATGTGTTTTGAATTTAGGGATATATTACCCATGCAATAGATTTATCAATCCAAATCAAGTGCAAAGCCTTGAGGAAAACAGAATGCTTTTTTCTTTTCTTCAAAGATATGACAATTGCATGCAGTTGCATCTTGGATAGATTGATGTTTAATATATGACAGTAGGTTGGTGCTATGTCTGCAGCAGTTCTGTTTCCTTCTAGACTGAAGTTTTTGTCCTCCATCTTGCCAGGTCTGCTGTGAGTAAAGTGAAAAAAAAGTAATTAATATTGTACCAAATAAGTGATTTACAATAAATAAATCATTTTACAGTAAGTATATTTTTGCTCCATCTCTTTGAACCTGAAATAATATGACCAAGTGAACACCATCTTCTGTAACGCATGTCAGGGCTACTATCCCCTTGGGCACCTGCCTTCCTCTGTGGCCCTGCTGACTTACACTTTCTCTTTCTCAGAATGCCAGTGAGCCTCTTTTTGTGGAGTTTGAATTCTGAAACTGCTTTTACCCACTGCCTCTTGAGTCGTGTCCTCATTTCAAGCAATTTTTTGGCAGCTAAGCACTCCTTTACAATTATATATAAAAGTGTATAGATACATATTACACTCGCATCTAGAGATCATACACAAAACTGCCACTGAGAGAGAAGGTGGTAGAGGTGGTACCCTGACAAAAATCTATTGCCTTACTTTTGCTTCCACTGTTGGAAAATTTAGCAGTGGTGCAGCAGAACTTGCTAACAAATTTATACACAACACACACAGACTAAAGTGTGAAGTCTAGGGTCTATATAACATTTGGCTCTTTAAAATTCATCTACTCATGTACAAGTCGAGTATCAAAAAAAATTCAATATTACATAATATGTTACTCTTACTGAGTGCAAAGGGGGATCCTCTTGGCTTTCTCATTTTTTTGTTGTCACCAATATTCCGGGGAAAAAAATCAAGTCTTGCTGTTAACTTTCTCATGTTACCAGAACTCTTAGTTCTAAAGGGGAGATATCCACTTCCTTTGTATTTGTTGGGGGAATAGTCAGAGTTTTGCTATATGGACCCATACCATTAAACTGGATTATTTGAAATAAAGACTGATGGTTTTCTGAAAAAGAAGCACTTTTTTTTCAAGATAGTCTTTCTAGTCTGACTTTTTTCATCTTGTATTTGTGCATTCATGTCTGTTACTTTTTATGTGGTCTTCATTGATACCAGTCTTGGTTTTATAAATGTGCATGTTATTGAATTTTTGTTACAAGTTTAATATATGCATGCATTAGAAATACATATGTATACATTCATTTATGTAATGGTAGATGTATGTTTTCATCTTCACCCCTAACGTTGACAGACTGATTGATTGAATAAATATAATGCTGACATAGGTATCCAAACGGTGGTTCTTGTGCAGGGTATAACTGCTGCTCATTTTGGACTGAGATCCAGTGAAGTTGCCCTCTGGGTTCATCCCACAGATGGTGACGCATCTATGGTTCACATATTAGACCATATGCCCCTCCCATGGCATTATATAGGAAACATCTTATTTGCCAGCTAACCTGGGGTCTCATGCATAATGGCGTGCGTAGAATTCACACTATAACATGACGTAAGCACAAAAGTGGTAATGTGCTTACAAACAAAAAAATCCAGCTGCACAAATCTGTGTGTTCGCCAAATTCCACGTTCTTCTGCTGCATAAATCCTGGTCAGCATGAAAAGTAACGCACGTGCATGCGCCTGCTGTCCCGCCCTGTCTCCTCCCAGAATTACGCCTCTTTGAATATGCAGATCAATATGAATAGCCCTTAAGATCAGCCTTCTGTGAAAAGACAATGGCAAATATATTAGGGAAAATAGAAGAATTTCAGTTAATACCAAGTGGGGGCAGAGAAAAACGTACTAATTTGTTGGTTTAAACAGTTGTATACAACAACAGGAAGTTGATCAAGTGACATAGTGTGTCAGAAAAACTGGAAAGCTCAAGTTCACAAAGTTGCGCAGTGCCCAAAATAAAAAAGAAGTTGACACATATCAAAGTCGCCGTGAAAATGCGAGTCGTAGCCCGCCGTTTGAGTGTCAAATGAAAGCTTATTAGGGTACAGAGAAAAAAAGGCACACAGTGGGGAAAAAAGCACGAAATGTCAACTTTAATCTTGAAATTTCCACTTTAATCACATAGCTTATTTTGTCATTAAAGTAAAACAGCATAAACTTATCTTAAAATTGTTTAATTTACTAGTTTCTCAAATCCCATCGTAGCTAAAGTAGCACGTTAAATGCTTTGTTTTGTATTTGATCTTCTATGCGCTCTATGTGTGTGAATCACTACGTGCTTCTGGGCTTTCTCTTCCTCCGACAGAACACAGAATCCATTACATTCGTAATTTTACAGCTCTCTGAATAATTAAAATACTGAGAAGTATACGTGATATCATTTTCATGATGATAGGAGTTAAAGCATGGTGGTGCAGTGATTGTTCATGTCTCGCGCAATATGCTTGCTGCGCCATGTGCGACCTTCGATGAAATACTTTATTACAGAATACTGTCTCTTTCAAACGTACTAACCCCCAATTCCTGTCCTTACTTTTCTTTCTCCAAATACCCAATTGCCACACAATCAACTCCGTAATAGATGTTGAGCCATCTGTAAGCTTCGAACTGAGATTGTTCAGAACTTTTAAGGAACATTGAAATATCTTCGTAATGTTTAATTATTCTCTCCACCTATCCTTCCAGTGTCACGCCAGCCACATCAAGAATACAGTGTGAGGCAGGAACAACCCGTGAACGGAGCACCAGCTCCTGGCTAGCGCTGCAGCACCGTGTAGTTAAATTTTTATCTGTATAATATAATAAGCATATTTTCCTGCATTTCATCTTAAAAATATCGTCATCATATGTAAATACGCTCAGTGGCTCAGGTTGTGCTGTATTATGACTGCATCGCAAGTTTACAGTGAGGTGATTGTAGTTATAAGTACAAACAGTTCTACAAGGAGCACTCAATGGACTGATGGAGTGCGTATAGAGTTCTTGTGATGAAACTGTTTCTGAACCGCGAGGTCAGTACAGGAAAGACTCTGGAGCGTTTGTCGGATGAGAGCAGTTCAAATAGTGAATTGCTGAGACAGCGGGTGCTTGATGCTGTATACCGATAATTCTCTTTCCAATCAGCTGCTGTACAGCTGTGATTCATACTCAAATACAGTGATATAAATACTCAGAGTAGTGCATTGAGAGTAATATGGAAAAAGATGATCCGATGTGGCAACCCTTAACGGGAGCAGCTGAAAAAAGAAGGTGCAGTAAGAGTAACAATGCTAAAGCAGTTATGGTATTTGGAATAGTTTAACCTGTAATAATATAATGGTCCAAAGAATGGTAAATTACAATCTGATGCATTGAACTCAAAAGCAATATGCGGTTAATTTCAGTGTAATTATAAAGTCGTGTCAGGAATGTGGATCTAAAAAAGAAAGATAAACCGCACAGGAATAGTAGCACTGTTTTGACACTGGGTGTCGCCAGTCTGCAAAACCGAGCGGAGAACTTGCGTACGACAGGGTATGAGCTACCGTGGAAATGTGTATGGCTTTACGCCAAGTTTAGGTTTTATACATCGCGATTTGAGCGTGGAAACGTTCTTACGCAACATTTTTGTGTGTACGCACCGTTTATACATGAGGCCCCTGATAATTTGCAGTGGGATGCTTATGCTGAGATATGGCAGGACTGGTCTGATTTGTTCAGCCAGAGTTGACTATCATGATCCTTAACAGGGGAAGACGAACCGTAAGTAAAAGTTTTTTGGTCAGTCTGATTTGTTTTTCAATAGGTAAAAAGTAAATTAAAGTAACATAAAATATGTCCCTTTGGCTATGAAGGAATGGAAAACAAACTACTTTACAAAATAAACTTCTGGGGTCTCACAGTTCTTTGGAATAGCGTAATTATTCTTTGATCTAGCACATTCTTCTCTATTATGATACAATTGAATCTTCCATTGGTCTGACACTACAGTATGTCTGTCACTGTTAATGCCATTGGCTGTTAACCAGTTTAATGCCTTATTTGTAAGGCAAAATGGAGTAACTTTGTTGCACCACAGCAAAATCTAAAAAAGATGAGCAGAACGAGAAATGATTGAAAAACTGGTGCCCATTATGAATGGCACGAATTACTAATAATTCGAATGACTCATAGACATTTATATACTGTATTTCAAATAGATGTACAAACTCTCACTAGGGTATTCTATGCTAAAATTATGGGTCTTCTGCTTTTACTTAAATGCTAAGAGCAATGTTCATGTATAACGGAAAGATGTTCCCCATATACGAGTGTTATATAATCTTTGAATTGTAATGATAAAATAGATGAATAGGTAAAAGGTTACCAGATGTCCTATTTTTCTTGACAGTGTTCTCTTTTTGAGACTTAAAATGGTATATTGACATTTATAAAATCCCTGAAATTTTATGGGATTTTGTCTTGATTGTTACATAAACTTTGTAAACAAAGATCAGACCTACAGATTTTGCCCAATCCATGTATAACACATATATGTTTTGAACCTGCAATTGGTGTAACCCGTGTGCAATATAGGGTTTGTTTAAAGAAATAGCTCACGCACATGGCAATTTAATTCAGCTAGTAGGACTGGGCAGAACCATGTTAGTATTCAATATCAACTTATAAGAACAAAAGGTCCCCACACAAATGGAAATGTACATGTACAGACAAATAAAATGAAGAAAAAAAAATGTATAACATGCATGTTTTTAACCATGATGTAATGTGTAGAAAACTACAACCAGTAATCATTTGTCTTACAAGCTACTATGCATTTGTGCCACAATGTTTGAAAAGATTCTTTTGACATGCACATGCTATCTTTTCTGTTCTGGCTGTATGCACTATAATAGTAAAATCATATTGATTATACCATCAATGATATATTTAACAGTTAAATAATGTATATAGTATATTTTTCAAGAATTTTCTCAGAGGTTCATCTCTGCTTGAACGACCAGATCACGACCACAGAAATAAAGTCTACTTGCCTGTGTCTGCTCTCTGTTTTAATTTAGCCGAGTTTGCAAATTTGCTAATTCTTTTCAATTGAAGATTTAGAAATGTGTATGTTTTGTGCAGTGTGTTCTATTTGAGATGCCTTAATGGAAATGTAACTTTCCCAAGAAATATTCTTTAAGAATAAGGGTAGGAAATTTCAACAAAATCAGTCCACTGGAAGTTGTTTCATGCTGACAGACCGACATGGAAACTTCAATAGGTGCTTTTAACATGATAATTCATCCATCCATCCATCCATTGTCTAACCCGCTGAATCCGAATACAGGGTCACGGGGGTCTGCTGGAGCCAATCCCAGCCAACACAGGGCACAAGGCAGGAACCAATCCTGGGCAGGGTTCCAACCCACCGCAGGACACACACAAACACCAAGCACACACTAGGGCCAATTTAGAAACGCCAATCCACCTAACCTGCATGTCTTTGGATTGTGGGAGGAAACCGGAGTGCCCGGAGGAAACCCACGCAGACACGGGGATTACATGCAAACTCCACGCAGGGAGGACCCGGGAAACGAACTCGGGTCTCCTAACTGCGAGGCAGCAGCGCTACCACTGCGCCACCGTGCCGCTTCATGATAATTCAAATACGTTTAAAAAGTAAATCATACTGCAGTAATATTGGGATTACAGATCAGGTCCAAAAATATCTAAATTCCAAGTTTTTGAAAAATGAAATATTTAGGTTTTCTTTCATGTTTTTGTAAACTCCAAATTGGTATTTGAAAAGAGATTTTCAGAGACTTATCAATTTCTAATGCAATTTTGCATAAGTTTTTAAATGCATTTTTGTTTAAGGATGTGGGTGTACATACAGTACTTCATGTTCCTAACATGATTACAAAGATAGAATTTTGGAATATTGATACAGCCACAAAATGAAAACAGTAAGCAAGTCATAAAAAATATAAATACAATAATTCAAACTTAAGTTATGCATTGCATATTAATCAGTGCTTTGTCAAATCTAGACATCCTTTGATGTTATATGTTAGTTGTTAATACTTTATTTCTGTATTGAGAAGTTCCACCCAGTAGTAGGACTTAAGGTTTAAGTGTAACTGAAAGTAACTGCTATTTTTTTACTTCATTAAAAAGGTTTAATGGTGAAGTTCACTGTTTCGTGTGTGGGTCAATATACTGTAACATTTATTAGCTGTCGAGTCAATACTTGAAACTGTTTTTATATCTGTTGCATTGATTTTTAACTTCAAGTATTTTTGTGTTTTTTTTTCCTGATTTTTCTCTAATTTTGAAAGTGAAACAACACATTAATTGACATATTTTGCTGTAATTTTTGTATGAAATGTTAGTATCACAAGTAATATAGTGTTTATGTTAGTGGTTAAAAAGACCTACTGTACCTGTTACAAGCATTATTCAGTTATATCTTCTTTTGGCCATTTTCTTTTATATTAGTTGGAGGTGGGAGGAAACAAGGTCTTTTTTATTAGCCTTGAATATGGTTAAAAAAAAAAGATTGCACTCACAGTACATATTGTTTTACTTCTTTAATTTTCAAAATTTTACTTGAATTGTTAATATCACTAGAACACAGAGGACTAAGAATAAATACTAGAAAGACCTCTATTTTGGTGTGCAGTAAAGGAGGCGATGATGGAAATCAGAGCTCAGACAAGTAGTTAGGCTTGGTGTTGAAGGCAACAGGTGTTGTGAAGCAGCAGTAAAGAGAGATTTTGAGCAGGATGGATAAAGTAGGAGGAGTTGCAATTTGATTAAAGATTGCTAAGAAAGTTTAAGTTGTACAGTATAAGATAGTATTCCAACAAGTGCTGCTCAATGGGTGTGAAACTTGATCCATCAGCTTATCATATCAGAAATTATTATGCTGAGATAGCTGCTGGGGATATGTTTAAGAGAAAGAAAAACTAATGATAAAGTTCACAAAATGCCAAGGGTCATGTGTATTGTGAAGAAAGTAATTGGAAGTAGGGCAAGATGGTTTGGGCATGTTGTATGCATTACAGAGGATGACCTAACTGGAACGTCATGGTGAATGCTTGTGGGTGGAATAAGAGCTCTGAGGGCAGAGGATATTGCAGATAGGGATGAAGTAAAAACAGATGATCTGTGTTGCCGACCTTCAGTTTCAAATAAAACAAGAAGAGAAATGATTACAGTAGTTAGATTTGAGAAAAAATGGTACTGATACTCAAAATACAATGTTTCTGTCATTCAGTTTTTCTTTGGGAAGTAGGAGGCAATTTCAAGCTTTCTGAAATGTGTGTTTTTATTTTTTTTATAACCATTTCTTTTTCAAAAAAAAAAAAAAAGATTTTGAGTACCAACACTGTGCCTAGTACTTGTGACAATAAGCCCATATGACAATAAGGGGAAATTTCCACTTTAATTCATGATTTATTTATTTTTTCTTCGAGTATTTTTGGGTTCTATGTAATAGTTTCAGCCAAATTTTAAGGTAAAATAATTTAAAAATTGAAAATCATGGTATAAGATCAAAAAGCATTTGGAAGCTTTAGAGTTATGTGTATGTTTTAATGTACTAGAGTGGGTAAGTAGTGATTTCAACATAGCAACTTAGCCCTGAATCAAACCCATTTTATAACAGCCTAAGGGAGAAAAGTCATACATTTTCTAAATAAGCATTGTTTCAATAAAATTCATTAAGGAATTAAAGATTTAGGAAAAAATGGATGTGTTACTTTTTAATAGTACTGTATGTAATTACCTTCACTCACTTCCTGATTTTATTTATTACTGCAAGCTTTTGACACTAAATACTTTCAGTTTTTTCCCCCTAATAACAAATTAACATAATTAAGGATATGCTGAGGTAATTTAACTTTAGGGCACTGAAGGTGTTGCTGCTGAAAATGTGGCTTTGTATAGTTGGCACTATACAAAGAACAATACATTTATAGAGAATCTTTGAACAAATATGTTTTATTGATACTTACTGATCTTAGGATTAATAAAGAAATTTTATTGTAGTTTGTTCATAGTAAATTAATTCCAGACAAAAAAATACTTTCAAATTGGTGTGACAATGTGACACATCGTCCCCTGGAATAACTTGGAATGTCATGACTTGTAATGTCACATAAAGGAAAATGGGTGGTAAATTTAGATTAAAAGTAATTCTTCATTTCTTGTTATTAAATTATTACACAGCATAATGTGTGTGTGCATTAATAAAGAGAGGAAATTAAAAATAGAGAGTCAAAAGAAAAGTTCATTGCTTGGTTTTAGCCTGTTATCCACCAATTTTCTTAGCCTGTTTATTTCATCATTCAGTCATTGATTGACTACATTCAGTTAAGTTGAAAATTTAGTTTGTCAGATTACATTGCTTAAGACCGATCAGAACATCACATAAATAGTAGACAAAAACTTATTCATCATCTCAATATACTGTATATTCTTCATTTGGATCTTGATCTTTGTTTGTCCGCGAATGAATTAGAAGAAGAAGCACTAGATGGCAGTAGAGAGACAGCTAAAACCTAGGCATTGCATTAAGAATCTCCTCCAGGCTTATACCACTGAAGACTGTAGTACGCCAGTCACACCTCAAAACACAGACATTCAAACTAAACAAATTGTTGTGCTTTAAATTAACTAAAGAGATCTTCATTTAGATCTTGATCTTTGTTTTTTCGCGAATTCCACGCATGCGTAGACCACCTTCCAGTTTAGTATGTTGTTGTTACTCACGGATGTTAACAATGTGCCGGAATAACGAAAGAGGTGGTGGACAGTGTTACGCTGGTTAGCTCCTGAGGCCTGGTTAGAGAATGAGATTGCCGAAGATAAAAGGTACGTGCCTACGTAACATATGGATGAAAGAAAGACAGTGGGTAAAATGAATGACAACGTAACAGCATGTTCCGGAAATTATTATTGTTACGTTGTAGCCGGTGAGTGCTGCGCATCTCGCAGTTGTACCGTGGCTTGCTCACATGTCAGTGAAGTGATCCCTATTTATGCTTTAAAGAGCCTGGATACCTATGTGTCCCCCTTTTATAACCATTGCGCCGTGTATATTGCCTTACTGTTTGGATTGCCACAAAGCAACCTGCGAGATTGGAGAAAGGTTGAGAAGAGATCGTGAGAGGAAATGACCGCGTCGTGAAAAAGAGACAGACTGTGAACGGACAGAAGCAGAAATGCTCCTACACCACCACATAATTACGATTCGGACAGTGATTCCGAGTAAGCTGTTCCTATCGAATCAATGTCTAAGGGTTTTATTTTGTAATATTGTTTTCCTTATAAAAAAATCATAATGCTGTGCGAAGAAGGGCCCAGTTCACGACTGGCAGCCGCGTTTAAACAGGGAGCCCTTCACAGACAACTTTAACACGCGCAACGTAGTTGGGCGCACATGGCTAGTAAAAATATATCTTTGTCCCTGAAAATAACTTGTAAATAACACAATATCATATCATAGTTACAATCAATGTTTCTTCTGAGCTGAGTGTATTAGCAATCACTAATGCGTTTTAAGACCATTGCTCTCTGAAAGACCTGACTTTCAAAGAAATTTTTCAAAGAAAATTATAATCTAAAAATTAAAAATTCCTGACCTCATTTATATGATTTTCCTGAAAAATTGTGTTATGTAAAGGAGTCATGTTTTTGTCTCTTTGTCACTTCCATTGCATCCAAGTGAAAAGCTGAAGAGAGTTCAAATAGTAAATCGTAGAAATGATGTTGGTTGTTAAAATAGAGTGGTTGACACTGGAAAGTTTTATTAAAATAGATATATTGCGTAACAGTGGGCAGCACATGTTTCTAGGAAAATTTTTTTAACTAGTAAGACAGATGGTGTAATTTGCAAAATGTTTGAAGGCAGGATCTTTTAACAAATTTACACCGTGGAAAGCACAGAGCAACAGGAAAATAGACCATGTCAATTTGAACCAGAAATCTCATATCGATTCAGTCACAAAACTTGGAAACTAAATTGAAAGGTTTGGTGAAGAAAATGATTAAAGCAGAAAAGAACTTATGCAGAGAAAACCAGTGACACCTGATGAGGTAAAAAGTTTTAATAGATAACCATTTGCTGGCTGTGGAAATAAATTCTTCTGTGTTGATGCACCTGGATCATGCTGCAAAATATGTGAAAATATCAAATAAGTAAGAAGTGCATATATTTATCAATTAAAATTGTGTTAAATCAGAAAATCAGCTTAGCATATTTTGATAGTAGATGAATTAACTGACAAATGAGCTTAAACATGTTTCATTCTATATCTTAAAGCAAATTCAAACATAAAACTGTGTTTGCAGGCATAATAACATTAAAAGCATGTGACAGTTGATCTATTCTTGGGGCTATTCAACAGTTTAATATGGAAAACAAAGTTAAATTAAACCAGATGGTTATGCTTACCTCAAACTGGGCATCAGTCCTGCAGTGCAAACGAAAAGGTGCAGCTACACTTTACGGCAGTTCATTCCACAGTTATTAGAGCAACATTGTGAGGACCTGGGTACAGATGATGCTTGGAAAAACATTTTCCTGATAAGTTGAGATCTTGCTAAGGTCTGTTTACACAATTTTCTGCAGTTTATCTGTTAAGAAGGCAAAATTCAAAGGACCTGTCTAAGCTAAAGAGGCAGGTGTGAATGCATTTAAATCACTAAATGAGATTCAAGATACTGATTAAGGAAAAATTTAAAACTGGACCTGTAGGAACATGTTCAGATATGGTTACATTTACTAAATAATAGGATCACTTCATGGAGTTGTTCTCACTTTTCAATATTTGTGGCACATTCCAGGCCTTGAGTGCTGACTATGAAAGTTGATTTAACATAATAAACAATATAAAAACAAAATATAAAAATTCATCTAGATGTCGAGTATTTGGAAAACTTCATGACTTACTAAAGACAGAAAAGTTCAGAAGAGAAATTATTTGAATATATTTGTATATTATAGGAGAGGGTTTAGTGATAGCACACTTTATACTTTTGGGTGGTACTTTGTGATAAATTTCACAGTGTTTGAGTGGGATGTAGAAAGGGTGGAGGGGTTGGTCAGCACTCGCTTTGATATTAACCTTGCATTGAAAAAAAATTAAAGTAAGGCTTTTCTATTTTCTAGTGCAGATTTTATTAAGTTCTGATTTTTCAGTACATGAAACATTAAACTCAAGGAATTCTTTTTTTTTAATGACATGTTATAAAGATTGAACTAATCTACGCCAAACTGAAGTCGGAAGACAACTCGCATGATGTGAACTGGATACCAATGTCTGTGGCATTTGCCAAAGATGTCTCCTAGTGGTCAGAAAGAGACTCCAGTAATTAATCTAGTGCGGGTTGCAGCTTAGGCCGCATTCAATATAGGTCATGAACCACCATGGTGAAACCTAGAGGATGTTGAATTCCATGGGGTTCCTGAGTTCCCACAGATATTTAATTGCAGGTGCTCCTCAGGCCCAGCTGGGTTAGTTAGAGGCACCAAAGAGCCTCTGTCCAGTAACTATTCAGGGAGTGTATGCAAAGGTAACCCACTCCTACAAGTACAGGGTGTCCCACTCAGGAATACAACTTTAAAAATGCTAATTACTCGTGAACACGTGAACGTAAAGGCAAGCTGTAAGAAATGAACATACCTGTATTTAGTGGAAAACAAGTCCACATTACAAAGGGTGCTGAAAATGTCCTCCCCCAACGTCCGCACACAAGGAAACGCGACGCTCCATATTTGAGAATGTCCTCTGCAACATGTCACTGTCGATGGCAGCAATTTCACGCTCGATGTTTGCTTTCAGTTGTTTGATGGTCCTGGGTTTGCTTGCATAAACCTTGCCCTTTAAATATCCTCATAGAAAAAAATCTGGGGGAGTTAAATCGGGTGATCGAGGTGGCCACAAACCAGGGGTGCGGAAATCCAACGCCTGACTCGTCCGACACGGGTAAATTGACCGTTGGACAAGTGTGTTTTCTGGTTTCAGTTGTCCGCGGACAAGTGCAATTTTCTGGAGAAAAAAGAATTAAATGTGCAGTGCAGGACACATTTTTACCACTACTTTCAAATTTTAAACATTTGGGTACGTACTTTGTGCGGAAACAGTCTACTTAGGCATGTTCTTCATGTCTCAAATTGGTTTTCAATATTGTTTACAAAATGACAGCTGATTTTTCAAAGGGGAAGCACTCTTGTGGTCTTACATAAGCATTTTACCCTACTATTTACACGCTTGGAGATGCGGTCATTTTTTTCATGCCAACATTACGATGTAATTTGATGATTTTTCATTATAATCGATAACTTTTATATATCTGTACTAATAAAAGGCAAAGCCCTCACTGACTCATCACTAATTCTCCAACTTCCCATGTAGGTAGAAAGCTGCAATTTGGCAGGCTTATTCCTTACAGCTTACTTAAAAAAGTTAAGCAGGTTTCATTTCGAAATTCTACACATAACGGTCGTAACGGTCAATAACGGTCGACAACGTCCGCCATGTTGAACTTTTTTTATATATGGCCCCATCTTCACGAAATTTGGCAGGTGGCTTCCCTGCGCTAACCAAAACCGATGTACGTACTTATTTCGGTGGTATGACGCCACTGTCGGCCGCTATATTGAATTTTCCAACGTCACTGATTCTCCAACTTCCCATGTAGGTAGAAGGCTGAAATTTGGCAGGCTCATTCCTTACAGCTTACCTACAAAAGTTAAGCAGGTTTCATTTTGAAATTCTACGTGTAATGGTCATAACGGTCAACAACGTCCGCCATGTTGAACTTTCTTATTTACGGCCCCATCTTCACGAAATTTGGTAGGTGGCTTCCCTGAGCTAACCGAAACCAATGTACGTACTTATTTCGGTGGTATGATGCCACTGTCAGCTGCCATATTGAACTTTTTAACAGTCTTTGTTACTTATGGGCCCATCTTCAAGAAATTTGAATCCTACTTACGTACATATATACGTCCATAGCCTGCAGCTCGGTCACCGTGTGAGGTGGCGTTTTTGGCTGCCTGCCTATATAAGACCGTCCGTCGCTCCGGTCTCTACATTCCCTTCCTTGCTTCGCCACAAGATTCACGTCTCCCTACTGATAACTGCAGCCTTTTTATTTAATCCACGGCTTCTCCACTGTTTTATTGTTTGTTTATTACAATTATAGTTATTGTATAGGTATTTTAGACTTACTTTACATTTCTCAGGTACCCATTTCCTTTATCATTCCAACCCCCATTACCATGTCTATCGAGGTGATCACTATTGATCAAAGAACTGTCACTTACTGAGTAGTTTCCATGCCCGGAGATGGCACCTACCTTTTCCATTCTCTTTGTTACATATTGCACAGCCATATCAGGCTCACTGTTGATATCCGGAGGAACATTGTGTCTTATGTATTGAATGACTGGGACAGGTTCAATGTGTGGACTGATGACGGTACAGGAGATAATTATACTACACAGGAGCACTATAAGAGTGAAATGCTTAAGCCCTTCACCTATGGTTCTGCATGTGAGTTGATGACTGCCTCTGAAGTGTTCGGTTGTCGATTTCAAGTGTACCAAAATAGCCAAACATTTTACAACTTTCGACAACCGCCAATGCCTCTTAACCATTTTAGATTCACAGGTGACGATTTCAGTATTGGACACTTTGATGTTTATGAATGTTTAAACTCTCAAAAGCTGGATGTGATTTTATTGATGAAACCGGTTGTGTGCTTACAACGCTTGACAAATGCCGAATGTCACTTCAACACAACAAGTCCTGCAAATACTGTCGTAATTGAAACAAACCATAAAACTCAAACCGATTATGACAGCAGCAATCCAAGCTGTCAGATTTGAGGCAAAATTACTGTTCACATGGCCAACTGTAAGTTTCATGCTCAAGAGTAAGCTTAGCGCACAGCTTCATCATATTACAACCAGAGAGCCGAACTGACAATGTGGTATACAAAGAGATCCTTAACAAATAATTATTGGCATATTTTCCCTCAGTTTAAAAAGGTTTAATTTTCTTCTTAATAAAAATTTTAATGCAGTACTTTGCTACTGCGAAGCGCGGGTATTTTGATATATATTGTGAAGGATGGCCAGCCATTTATCCCGGCCAATACCCCCAAGCCGCCAGGTGGAGCCTTCCTTGCAGCATGGAGGTCCCCAGAAGACCAGCAGGGCATCATGGACAATGGAGTTTTTATGCAAAGCCCTGCTGGATGCCGTGGGGGCCACAGGAGGGAGCTGCAGGGAGGACCGAGGGCTTCTTCGTGCCCTGTGACCCGGAGGTTCATCATAGGAAGTGCGACGGACTTCCGGGTTGAAGAAAAGAACTTTTACCTAACCCGGAAGTGATTGAGGATCACATGGACAGGGGATTGAGAACACTTCCGGGTCAGGGATTATAAAAGGACTGTGGGAGCTCCCAGACGGCGAGCTGAGCTGGGTGGAAGGGTGGCAACGCGTCTGGGAGCTGGAGGATTGATTTATTGTGTATTATTGGTTATTTAATGAGTATTGTGGAGGAGAGTGTGCTTTGTACACTGTGGCATAAAAATAAAGTCAACTTGAGGACTTTTACCTGGTGTCTGGAGTCGTGGACAGGGGTTCAAGGGAGCGAGAGCGCCCCCTATCGTTCACAATATATATATATATATATATATGACAGCAACACTCATAACAGTGACAAAACAATTACATTGACAATCATGTTACGTTATTTTTAAAATGTTTCCTTTTCTTTTTCATAACTTCTTTAACACACTACTTCTCCGCTGCGAAGCGTGGGTATTTTGCTGGTTATTGATAAAATTCATTTTTTCTACATAAAAATACCGTCATTTCACCTACAATGCAATTGTTTTCGCCACATAAAGCTTGTTAGGCAGTTAATCTTTCTTGAAATTTGTGATTTCGCGTAGGTTGTGATATATTGAGGAGTTAAGAAATTTATTGCGTGATATAAATTTTGATGAGCTGTCTATAGATCGTTTTTGATTAGAGAATTTTTCATATTAAACAAGTTGGTTTCGTGTTGTCAGTTTATTAAAAATAAAGAAAACATTCTAACTGTTTCCAAATGTTATGAAATAGCAATAAAAATATTCACTTAGACGTGATTATTTTTTTCCCCGACATCATCGGTAATATTTACTTCTTTGGAAATGTACCATGTTGCGGAATTTCGAATACGTCATTAGGAATTACCTGCGTAACCCATAATACACTGCGGTAAGCACGTTGTTCTCGCTATATGTGTGTTGCTGAAACTGAAACAAGTAGCATCGCGGATGAGAAATAGATCATTTCTTGATTAAAACTGACACAACAGGCCCTGAAAAACCTAAGGAAGCGTAGTAAGGCCACTGTGAAAAAAATACGGACACAGTGAAGACAAAAAAAATTTAAATGTCGAGATTAAAGTCGACATGTTGACTTTATTCTCGTAGTTTATTTTGTCAGTAGAATGTCGCAAACTAAATTTCATCTTAAAATGAATGTTTCATTTACTAGATTTTCTCAAACCCCATCATAAATTAATGTAGCACATTAAAAGCTTTATATTAAGTGTTCCCCGACCCAGTTGTTAATCTCTGCGTGCTTCTTAAACTGACTTCCTCTTGCACTGAGGAAGCACCGGCAGCAATCACCGCACATTGACTTCATGATATTCCTGCTCAATGAACATTCAGAATACTAAGATAAAGACGATATCTTTTTCATGATGAAATGCATTAAAGCATGTATTAGACATGAGTGGTGGGGGGCACGGTGGCGTGACTGTAATGCTGATCCCTTGCATTAAGGGGTCCTCAGGTCTACGTTCAGTGTAGAGAAGCTTATGGCAGGTGTGACGAGGCTCCTAAAAAACTGGATATTTGAATGAGTATCACACAGGTTTAACTGAAATATTGTGTAAATATTGGGTTCGTGATCTGGAGGTCGGAGACACGAACGCAGAATTCAATGGATGTTTTTCTGAGCAGGCTTTCTTTATTGCATGTTTGCTGTGTCTATCTTACGTACTAAACCCCCAGTTCCTATCCTTTGTCTTTCTCCATATAACTAATCACCACACGATAAACATCTTTGTGAAATTAAAACTAGTTATAAACCTAGACCTCAATTTTCAGAACTTTAAAAAAAAATTTTCGTTATACATGTTTAATTATGCCATCCATTTAAAGGTCTAAGCTTATAACTAGTTTTAATTTCACAAATACGTTTATCGTGTGGTGATTGGTTATGTGCAGAAAGAAAAAGGTTTGGAACTGGGGGTTTAGTACGTCAGATAGGGACATGAGTCTAAAAGTAAGAAAAAAGTTGGTTCAATTGAAAAAGCATTTTCTAAAGCTGAACGCTCGAAGGGTTGAGCGTTATGCTAGGCTGTTCAACACTGCTTCTGTAGAAGAGTCTGTAGAAGAGTTTGACCCATGACCAGCTGTTAAATTCTGGTTGTCACCTGGCAACAGGCACATCACTCATAAAAAACCTGAAAAGTCATCAGCATCCACTTCTGCAGGACCATCAGTCCAGGAACCATGCAGTTCAGCTCAAACAGAAATGAACAGCATTCAGCCCATGCTGTCTGAGATGGTAAAGATTCTTGGGGGAGAAGATGTTGCAAGACAAAAGCTGAAGAACATGGCAAAAAATGAATCAGGACAGTGTTCTGTTATGTAACTGTAATATATGAAAAAAGAACTAGTGTAGCTATAATGAGGGCATTGTTTATTAGCCAGTTAAAATAAGGGAATCTTTTATATAATGTTCTAGAGCAAGGTGGCAAAATACTACTCCCTGAAAGAACTTTTTTCAGTTTTAAAATGGAAGGCAGTTTTGGTATCAATAAAAGAGATCAGAAAAAATAAACTATTTTTCACTTTTGTTATTTGTTTATGGGCAAGTGAATTTAACTGGCGGACAACTGGATTTTCTAAGTTTACTTGTTCGTGGACAAGTAGAAAAAAATTAGATTTCCACACCCCTGCAAACCTTTTGGTTCCTGTCTCCAAAAAACGATCGGATTTCTTCCATACTGGCATGAGAGGTATGGCACGTTGCCCCGTCCTGTTGGAAGTAACCTTGTTGAAGTTCATAGTCGTCCAGTTGTTTCACAAATTCGTCAAATATGGACAAGTATTGCATGCTTGCTTTCGCCACTCTGCAGGATTGGGGTCTGGGGCTAGATGGCCGTCTGCGCCTGGCTGGCGCAACCCGTCCACTGCCACATCCGGGAAAATTGTAGCGGCGCCCGCTATAGTGCCCGCCACTTTATGACACAGAATCAATTCTTCATTAAATAAGGAATATTTTGAACCTTGTTGCATGGTGATACATGCACGTATTGCAGAGTAATTTGCATTTTTAAAGTTGTATCCCGAGTGGGACACCCTGTACTTAGGGGTATATATAAATGAAGGGCTGGACTGTTCTCCTAACACAGAGGAACTATATATGAAAGGGCAGATCAGGCTCTTTTTTTTTTGTTAGGGGACTCTGTTCCTTTAATGTGAGTAACGGCATCCTTTACATATTCTACAACTCTTTGATGGTCAGTGTGATTTTCTAGGCTGTGGTGTGCTGGGCTGGTAACTTCACCTCAAGATAGGCCCACTGAATTAACAAACTAATTAAAAGGACAAACTCCGTTATGGGGAACACGCTGGAACCCCTGTGGGTAATAGTGAAGGAGACAATTAAAACAAAAGTGAGTGCCATTATGAACAATGTTGCACATTCTCTTTTTGATATACTAACACTGATGACTTTCAGCTAACAAATTATTAAGCAGAAGTGTGTCAGGAAACACTACTGGGGTTCCTTCATACCAATGGCAGTACCCCAGCAAAATGCCTCATTTACTGTCCCTGCCAAGTTTTTCTTTCTTTTTGTGTCATTCTAGTGTGTGTTTTTTCTGTCTATTCATTAAATAAATCAACTTTTGTAAAGAGGCAAGCAATATAGCCTTTCTCAAGGGTGTTTAATGCACTTGTCTGTCCCAGGACACCACACCTGCTCTTTGAGGCACTGCTTAAACTGTAAAATGCCCAATTGCCCTCATGAACTATGTTCATGATATGTTTTTGAAGGCAATTGGGAACAACTTTATAGTTTTCATTGACAATACACAACTCATTCCAGCACAAGAACTATGCCCTCACTCAGTAACTCTCAAGACCAGGGCAAGTCACTTCAATTTGAAACATGTACTTGAGGGAGAACATTGTTGTTTTCAAAGGCCTGTTGCAACTTCTGAACGGAAACAGGCATGAATTGGGGAATGATGCATCTAAATATGTCCAGTTTCAGTGTGCAATGACTAAGGCTGTCAGCAGAGCTGTCAGTACCTGGCGTTCGATCTGCAGTGTGAATGCATGCTCATGAAGATACACATGGTATTGTTCAAAGGAAAATCACTAAACTGCAGGATATTTTTATTCTGTTAGACTAAGTTTGTGTGTAGTTAGGAGACCACAGCATTCCATTCTGTATTGGAAGCATTCTAAATAAAGAAAGTGGGACTTGAAGGGTCAAAGTATGCCACTGCAGGTGGTGAATTAATGGGGTCCTTCTAAAGTCTAGTAACCACAGAGCAGGCAGATGTCCAGGACCAAGTAGCATCCTTATTGAACAGCTGACATGGTAGAACCCTGATATCAGAGTAAAACTGGAGATATAAGGCAGCCGTTTCAAGGAATGAAATCATTGGTGAGGTTGTGCAATGCCTCCACATTAGAATGAAGTGGTAGGAGACTGTCAGCAGTTTGGCGAACTCCCATAGAGAGGAGAACATTGGTGAAACCTGAAGTTGTGGCTGGCTAAAACCTTAAGATAGATAGATAGATAGATACTTTATTAATCCCAAGTGGAAATTCACATAATCCAGCAGCAGTATACTGATATAAAGAAACAATATTTGAAGCCATTCATCATTGGTTGCTGCTGTTGGACTCTTTGTTACAGTGTAATCACGATAATGGACCATCCTAGGAATCCCAGAAAGAAAAGATCTAGGGGGTGGCGCCAAGACCGAATGGGACCCTGGTATACCTAAACACACTGGCATGGGTGATAAAGGCTATAAGGTCTTGGCTATCAGTTTGTACAGGAATTTGTAAATAGCCATGGTGAAGTCCTAACCTATAAAATAAACTGGAGCCATATAACTGGGCAGTGATATCATCATTAGTGGGGAGGGGGTCATTTTTGATAACTGCCATAATTGCAACTTTTGGGTCATTGCATAGGCAGATATCACCTGTTTTCTTTTTTGCCAGTCACCAGGTTGGAGTCACACAGTGATGCATCAACTGTTTCAATGGTTCCAGTGTCTGACAAGTTATGTTATGACTCCCTTTCGAAGGTCCAGATGTTGAAATATATCCAAGATTTGTGAAAAGATATGGTCACTCCTGGAACCACAGAAAGTTTATATTGATGATAGCAGACCCACTGGGGTCCAGCAGAGAAAAACCCAAGTGGGAAAGTAAGCCCAGACCAAACAAGATTGCATAATGTCTGGATGAATTATAGGTGAATTTCTGGAACTAGTGTACAGACAGAGCTTGAGCTCACTGTGTCAACAGTAAAGTTGCCATAACCAAACAGAACACCAGAGGGAGTAGTAATAGTTTATGTTCTACCTGAACCAATTTCGTATAGACTGCAACTCTCAGGTATCCTAAAATTTTAATGAAGCAGATTTTGAAAATGGATGGCTAGATGAATGGATGAAAACAACTGAACAATTATTAGTAAGAAAACATACCAACTATGAACTAGAACATTTGGTGACAAGTGATAAAGCTGCCTAACTGCACCTGCTGCACAGATCTGAATATGGTTTTCTTCTTATTTCTTTGTATTTATCAAAGTTTTTCATCAATTAAGTGTCCTCCTTCCACTTTTAAAAATGATGTACTGGGCTCTTGGGTGTTTTGTTGACACTTGTAAAGATATACCCATGCATACAGTATACCTACTATAGATATGGTTTGAGAGACCATTCAACTACATGCAGAGAAATGAAGTATCAATAGAATAGCACTTAACTAGAGAACTTGAAGAACTGGAAACAATTATTTTACTAGTGATAACAGTGATAGCTGTAGGACCAGGTGGACTGTACAAAGCTTGATGGCTCTTCGTTACATGTGACACATTAGCTGACCCTATAGCAGTTTTTCTAGGTAAGGGGTCTGACCTAGCCAATTAGTTTTGTATATAAACTATGTAGAAATTAGAAACATGTTATAAATGAAGTTAGCCACTTAATAATAATTAATATGAAGGTTATTTAAAATACACACAATTATAATCAATTGTTTAAGATTACCCATGGCCTCTGAACTGAAGAGCAGGCAAATGAATAAATTAATGTTAAAAATTTTGGAAACAGTTAACATTGATGCACCTTAATTGTTAGGATAGAGTAAGCCGTCACTTTAAACTTATTGCAAGCAATAATTTAATTAGATGTTGTTGCTATAGTATCAATTAGGCACACAACCTGCAAGTTTGTCAAAACATTATTTCATTCAGTCCTTAGATAATGTTGCAGATTTGAAGCGTGGAAAAATTATTGTTAATAGAGCTAAAGATATGCTTAACACAAAGAGGGGTGAATGCCCGGACACCATACTCCCATGAAGGTTGCCTTTTACAAGTAATACAGCAGAGGAGACCTCAATGGCACAGGTTCTAAGACAGGGGTGGGTAGCTATTTTTTAGGGGGGGGGAGGGGTGGGCTTGTTACATGAGAAAACCAGCCTACTAAAGAGGGCTGAACACATTCTGTTAACTACAGTACACATAAGCATAGACATCAACATGTTATTTCTTTTTTTCATCATAATAAAATTAATATAGACCATGTTAGTGAACGACAAAACATGCTCACAGTATAGCATGCCTTCTGACACAATCTACAAATCCTGATTGTGTAAAGAAAAAAAAAAAAAAAAGTAAGAAATACATTTTACTGCATTACTAACTGTTGAAATGTGAAATTTTGCATACAACTTGATAAATTTTTTGTATGTCATTATTTGTAACTTAGGCAAAGCAATGTAATAGCCTTACGTTAGTGAGAAGCATTCATGTTTACCCCTCCCTCCCTCTTTTGGGAATGGGTCTCTTTGAATTTTATGATAGGGTTGGGGGGAAGTGCCTCAAACAAGTTTTGTAAGTGCCAAACTTGCGTGCGTGCGAGCACGCACAAGAGAGAGACACGCACGCACACACGAGAGAGACACACACACACAGGACCATGCACACACGTGCGAGTGAGACACAGGCACACGCGCACACACGAGAGAGACACAGGAGCACACACATGCGAGAGACAGACACAGGCGGACACACGCCAGAGAGGGCTGGCCACATAATCCACTGTAATCATGTTTTACAACAAAACAGAAAAATGTAACTGAAAAAAATGAACCTGGCAACTAAAAATAGACTACGCTCACGCTCGCAAGTTGCAGTACTTGTTGCTGATTGATGCGTTTTTTTTGTGGTGGGGTGGGACGTTGGATAATATAGAATGTTGGATAAGCAAAAGTTGGATAAGCGAAACTACTGTAACTACAAGTCTGTGTGCCACCTGAAACTACACATCAGCATTTATCAGGTTTTATGGTTGCCAATATTCAAATGTACTTTGCATATTTATGAATATTATCAATAATACATTGTTTAAATTGTAACTTAACTCCTGCTTGTCTTTTACTACACCTAATTGCCTGAGGTTATAGATGTAGAAGGGAAGGTGGGGAGAAGTTATATGGTATAATACCTTATAAACAGTGGTAAGTCTGTGAGATTTGAGGCATTCTGACAAAGGCTATTTATTAATAATATAAAAGGGGAAAGTAGAGTAAAATATTACTCTACCAAGACAAAACACTAACTGATGAAGTATTTTAATCTGTGTCTTTGTCAACTTAGTTGGACGAATTAAGTCTTTGATGAGTTTCAACTAGTGCAGCGAAGTCAGGTGTAATTCCTGATGTCGCTGTTCACAGTAGAGCAGACAAATGGTCATCACCAAAAGACTACCTGTTCTGCCCCCAGTGCATCAGAGTGAAAGTTCAAGTTGTACCTCACTTGGGGCACAGTTTCAGTTTCCACTGCTTTTAAGTCTTCAGATAGCCTGGAATACTCACCATGCAGTGCCCAGAACATGGCTGCATGTCTGTTAACCTGATCAGAAGATCGATTCCTCCCTCTCAGTGTGGGAAAGTGTATCATTGTGTTCCTCTTTAGTTGTTGAGAGAGAAGCAGCAGCTTCTTCATGAAGTCCTTGACTAGGATGTGCATGTTGTGTGCAAAAGGACCTTTGCCTTGCAATTTTGTATTCATTTCATAAGTGCAATCATATCAGCAGCAAATGCTAAATCTGATAGCCATTCAGTGCTGCATAGTTCAGGGATGGGTTTTCCTTTCATTTGACAAAACTCCTGATCCCAGACCTGTTTGAGCACTTTGCCCAAGCTTAGCCCCCTAACAGTTGTGTGGTAGCCCAGAGTTGTGTCTCATGCTCCTTCAACAGTGTAACAAACTGTCTGTGATTTAATGCCCTAGCCCTGATGAAATTTACAGTATTTATTACAACTTCAACCACATGATTAATTTTCAGCACTGATTTACATAGCTCTTCTTGGAGAAAATACAAAGTAAAAATATGAGTTTTTTGGGCTGCATTAATTTCAGCCGCTTTTTCCTACATCCTTTTTAAAAGTCCAACATTTTACCTGTCAGATTAGGAGAACCATCAGTTGTCACACCAACTAACGTTTGCATGCACATACTGACTTCAGTAAACAAATCCTTACCAGTAGTTGTCCCTTTCACTGACTGTGTAGAAGCCAGTTCATCTGTTGTTTTGAAGTCTTTTATTATTCCTTTCACCAAAATCAGCAGCTGTGCTGTGTCATGAACATCACAGCTCTCATCCAAGGCAAGGAGAAGAAGACAACATTTTCCAATGTGCATTTCAGCTGTAGCACCAGATTCACCGCAGTTTCCTCAATCCGTCTTGCAACTGTTCATTGTGAAAGGGACAGATGTTCAAATGCATCCTTATCCTCCGGGTAGAGGATTACAGCTGACTCCAATAAGCACTCCTTAACAAATTCTCTATCAGAAAACGGTTTGCTTCTTTTTGGCAATTTTGTGAGTTTGTATATAGCTGTTTTTTTTTTTTTGTTACTCTTCCTTCCTTTGATCACTTGCTCACCTACCAGCAACCGGAACAGTCTTGTTTTATATCTAAGAAGTCTACCATCAACCATATCCTAGCACTGAGGGTTCTTGTGGAGTGCAAACACGAATATCGGCAGAGTTTCTTTGTAGTCTTTGTTGATTTTTGTAAAGCGTTTGGCTCAGTTGATCGAGCTGCCCTGTAGGACATCCTGAGGATTCGTTGGATCCCCTCAAGGTTGCTTGCTATCATGGCTGGCCAGTACACTGGTACTGTGAGTGCTGTGCAGAATGGAGGCAGAACCTCTGCGTTTTTCCAGGTGCTTCTGGGATTTGTCAGGGTTGTGTTCTTGCTCCTACTCTGTTCAATGCTTGTATGGACTGGATGTTCGGCAAGGTTGTGGGGTCCTGTGGCTGTGGGGCATCTGTTGGTGAAGAAAGATACATGGATCTTGACTTTGCTGACGATGCTGTGATCTTTGTGGAGTCAATGGAGGGTCTGATTGGGACGCTTGAGAGACTGAGCGAGGTGTCCGAGTGTCTGGGCTTGCAAGTTTCCTGGATAAAAACCATGTTCCAGGATTTTAATGACCTCTTGGACACAGCCATCAGCAGTGTGCCTTTTTGTCGACCTTGTTGAGAGGTTTACTTACCTTGGCAGTGACATTCATGTCTCTGGTGACTCTTCCTATGAAGTCAGTAGATGGATTGGGATAGCATGGGGAGTCCTGAGGTCGCTGGAAAGGGGTGTGTGGCGCTCCTGATATCTATGCAATAGGACAAAGGTCCAAGTCCTTAGAGTCCTGGTGCTTCCTGTCTTGCTATATCATTGCGAGACATGGACGCTATCCAGTGACCTGAGATGAAGACTGGACTCCTTTGGTACTGTGTCTGTCTGGAAAGTCTTTGGGTTCCATTGGTTTGACTTTGAATCGAATGAGCAGTTGCTCATGGAGTCCCGAATGAGGTACATTACCTGCATTGTGAGGGAGCGTCAGTCACGACACTACGGTTATGTGGTGCGTTTCCCAGAGGGTGATCCAGCTCATAAGATCCTCATCGTTGGGGACCGAGTGGCTGGACCAGGCCAAGGGGTCGCCCACATAACACCTGGCTGTGGCAGATAGATGGTCATTTTCGGAGGTTGGAATTGGACTGCATGTCTGCCTGGGGGGTTGCCAACCGGGATCCCGAGTTGTTTCGTCATGTAGTGGGTGCGGCAACACACTGTACTGGAGCATGCTCCCCAACTTGACTTGACTTCCTTTGCTGTATGAAGCCTTGTTTTTTTAAAAAAAAAAACCTCTTTTTGCAGTTTACCTAACAATTCCTCTGCAGTCCTCACCATTTATGTATTTTTCAGCATGCTTAGTCTCCAAGTGACAGCTGAAGTTGTAGTCTTTAAATGCATTTTTAAATGCATCTTATTTGCATACCAAGCAAATTGCTTTACCACTAACCTCTATGACAAAATAGGAGTCCAGAATTTGTTAAATGATCTGTTTTCTGTATCATGATTTGTTTTTTTACTACTCACTTTTGTTGTGTCTTTGCATAAAATGCAGAGAGGATACAGATTAAGAACAGGTGTCTTCCTTTATTCAATATAAATTGAACAATCTCTTCATCACCTCTTTCTTTGATGCACTGTCCCACAGTTTCCCTCTTTTATATCCCATCTGTTCTGGTGCAATCTCCTGCAATTTCCCATACATATCAATTTTGATCTGCATCTGCACGGTCACATCTAGTTGTGATGCAGACTGACACAACCAGTCAAGAACGTTCAGTCCGCATCTTCCAAGGGCCAGACAAAACCAGAACATGGACTACGTTCAGCCCGCAAGCCATACAGTGCCCAGGTCTGTCCGAAGACATCCACAGAAATGTGTTCCGTGTAATTTTGAGATGAATGTTGACTTTAAGGATGTAAGTGAGTATATTATTTTTTCACTCTTAGATGCTGAATTACACTTTTGTAGCTAACTGTAAGTTGGATTATTAAGTTTAATATAAAAGACACCTCATTATTGAGTCTTTCATATTTGTTTATATTTCAGTCTTAGTATTGTGAATGTTGCTCATTCTTTAATAAAATTAAACACACTCTTTCTGCCCCCCCCTCCAGTAACCATTGCTTATTGTTGAGTTGTCTTTTCTACCCTTCATTTCTTAAGCTATTATTTGTTTTGGTTACAACTACCAGTACTATGCACTGTTTTCCATTGCCACATAATTGATATTTCTTCTCCAACTTTCTCATAGTGGAGTTGATCACACTTTCTGTTAAGTTCTGTTTGACAAGACAAACAGAAATGAAACTTAGAAAAAAGTATAGTGCTTAGCTGGGAAAGTAGCTAAAGCCTAAGAATCTGGAACTGCAGGATTTAAATCATATCTTTGGCATGCTAGGGTAACCTGAACAAATTTCTTTTATGCCTCTGTACATTGTATTGTATATTAAAATATTATTATATATTGTTTACCATAATATGTACTGTGTACAACTGAAAAACAATGATTTTTGTTGAGCTGTGAAAATTTAACTAGCCGTTTAATATTCGTGAGTTGCCAATTCTATACCAATGTACAGTGAATTGGCTGGTGATAATTAGGATAACTTAAAGGAAAAAAAAGAAATGTTTTTGACAATGTGTTCTATGTTAAAGAATTCTGTCTTTCAAAACTTAAAACACACACCATTAAGGAAATTGAAGAAAATGACTTGGTTCTTGGCTGGCATCGTACAATAGCTACCAAGTTGGTGATGTCTTACTTCTGGTAGTTTGGCATGTGTTGTAGCACACATAGTAGTGGAAATATTCAAAAATATGTTCTCAGATCAATGTAGTTAGGCAGTCTCTTTTGCATTCATGTATGATCAGCTTGCATTAGACTTGGTTATAAGTGCACTTTTAGTAATTGAACCATCCACGCAGGAAATTGCCTTTCAAGAGAACCGCTTGATTGTTAGGGCTTGAAGTCATTATTACTTGCCACTACTTAGTATCCCCTTGGAGTATGTGATTGGCAAAGATGAAAGAAAAGATGCTTTCAGATCTGACATGGAGACATTACTTGCTGACTCATAAGGAGATTGTTACTGCATAAGTGGTACAGAATTAATGGTGATGCCTGGCAGCTTCAGTTTTCATGGAACACAGATCACTGGCCACCTGTACTAGACAAACTCATACCACACTGAAGCAATGTCAAGCGACATGTAATTGGGGTGGTTGGATGAGTGTTCACCTCTTTTATTAAAATGAGCTGTTTTTTTCTGTTGCATTGCTGTGCACTTTTGGTTACAATGGAGTTTTTATATACTATGCATTTGAAAGGCCATTGTTTTGTTGGTATTTGAAAAAAGTGTTTATTGGTGTATGCCATGTATGGGAGATTAAACTGAGGCTGGTAGTGAAAACATTGAATTAACTTATTAGAATTTAAATTAACCTTGTTTAGTTATAATTGTTGTTTATATTTTGTGTAATTGGACTGTGTTTTTATTGGTACTCTAACCTAGAATTACTGTAAGTGGTATATGTAATATAGGGAAGATGACACTAAGGCTAATTAACTTTTTAGAATTTAACTTACTAGAAATGTCTATAGACCTTTTCAAGGCAAAAAATACCTTTGTTAATTGCCAAGCTCCAGTGATTTTTGAAGATCTCACTTGTGTTTTGAGTTGAGTTAGGTTATTTATTTATATAAAGTAATCATCTGTAACAAAGTCTATATATGCTAAATAGAAATAATTCAATTAATCTGGCATACTAATTTTGCTGAGTGCAGACTCAAAGCTGTTACACATAATTACAAGTATAAAAAGACAACAGTAACTTACTAAGCAATACAACATGAATATAGAGATGCAAATTAAGTTTTTATTTTATTTTATTGATTTTATTAAAATCAAATAGCATTCCATACAAATAATAAATAAGGTTTACAAAAAAAGGTTCAAACACCCCTAAGAAAGACCTAGGCCAGCAGAGTAAAACTTAAAGCTAGTAAAAATATGTAAACCGATACTGTACATTAATAAATGAATAAAGATAAATGGAGTAAAAGAGGGGAGAGAACCTGCTTCCTCAATTTAAATGCTTATTCTAAAATGTTATTGATTAGATCCTGCCAGGTTTTGAAAAAGTTTTATACAGATCCTCTAAGTGCAAATTAGATTTTTTCCAGTTTCAAATAGCATTTAACATCAGTTACCAACTGACTTAGAATAGGAGAGTTAGGATTCTTCCAGTTGAACAAGATAAGTCTACATGCCAATAGTGTAGTAAAAACAATTACAATTTGTTTGTCCTTCTCCACTTTAAGCCCATCTGGGAGTACCACAAACACAGCTGTTAGTTGATTAGGAGGGATTATGGTGCCAAGGCTGTCTGAAAGGTATTTAAAGATTTTGGTCCAGAATGATGTTAATTTGGTGCACGCCCAAAACATGCGGCCCAGTGAGGCTGGAAAATGATTGCAGTGTTCGCAAGTTGGATCTTATCAATGATGCGCTCAATATATAATTTTGGACAATTTTAAATGAGAGAGATGCACTCGATATATAATTTTGAGTTGAATAAGTTTATGCTTCGCGGATATGGAGCTCAAGTGAATTCTGTGCATTGCTACATTCCACTCCTTTTCTGAGATGTTGAGTGAGAGCTCCTTTTCTCATTGTACTCTTGGATCTTTGAAATGGAGGGACTGTAAAATGGTTTTATATATTAAGGAAATGCTGTCTGAGTCCTCAAGACTGATCAATATTTTTTCCAGCATATAGGTAGGTGGGAGGTGAGGAAAATTGGTGAGGTTCTGTTTAACAAAGATTCAAATTTGAAGGTAGTGAAAGAAATGTGTTGCTGGAAAGTTTAAATTTGGAGTGTAATTGATCATAGGATGCAAAGACGTTGTCTATGTACAGATCTCTAAGTGATTTAATCCCAAATGTTTTCCAGACATTAAAAACTACATACATTTGAGAGGGTGGAAAAAGGTGGTTCTCGTGCAGAGGTGCCACAGGTAAAAGCTTCTCTGTCTTAAAATACTATCTACATTGGTTCCATATTCTGAGTGAGTGAAGCACAACTGGGTTGTTAGTATATTGGCAATAACTATTTGTGGACCAAGCCTGTGTATGTTCATCTATTTGTGTCCATGTCCATTTTTTTATAGCTTGTATATTTGCTGCCCAGTAATAAAATTGAAAGTTATGTAGAGCCATGCCGCCTTCTGCCTTAGGTCTTTGTAGGGTCACCCTTTGGATATGTGGATACTTTGCATTCCAAATAAATGAGGTTATGGTTGAATCTAATTTCTTAAAAAAATCTAGTGACTACCGCGTTCTAATTTAAAGTATTCTGAATTAATGGTGTTAATACCAACTGAAGCTTCTGGATTGGTATACAGTAAACATTGTTGGGCTCACGGTTAATTTATAATAAACAAAGTCATAGTTCTAATGAACTAGGCCATCTAGGAGCCCTCCCTTTCCTGGGTATCCATGAAATATCATAAGTACATACCAAAATACGTAACTATATAACCAGACCAGTGCCATGCAACTTGTTTTTTTCTTCACATGTCATATCAAGAATTATGTAAAGCTTCATGTTTCATAGACATTGCAGTGAGATTAGAACTAAATTGCACCAAAGTGGGTAATAAAAATTGTCTCACACACAGACTTTTCCAGAGAATTTAAAAAACATATTTTTGTAGTTTGTATTTTATGTAATGTGCTTTACACCTGCATATGATGTTTATCACACCTCTATCAGTAAACTGTGATTCCTGTTGCTTTGCAAACATAATTATGGATCACTGTTCTAGAGGATTTTTTGCAACCTGGAACATATTTAAACAGGCTCTTTTGATTAACTTTGCTGAAGTGTCAGTATTCTTTATTTTCTGTTTTCCTTAGATTTCATATGCTCCTTGTGTTAAAATATTTTTGACTGCGGTTTTTGTCTTGCCTTGGGGTTTTTTTTTTTTTTCTTTTTTTTTTTGGTGATAGCCCTGTGTTTCAGCCTGGGCCAGTAAAGTGGATTATCTTGCAAACCAGACTTAGTTCCTTCAGCAATTGTACAGTGCCTGATACTCAATACATCTTGGCTCATGCCAGTGTTTTGCAGATGCATTAATCCCTTCATGTCTATTCTGCCCTCAAGCTGTTGTATAGCAGTCCAAATGAGTCGTACTGTGCAAATCTTTATGAATCAGACCGGCTTCGCTGCAGTTGACCATGTGCTCTTCTCAACTTTAATTCAAGTAGAACATTTTGACCAGGTAAAATATTAATGAGATAGTAATGTTTGTAAATCAAATCTTAAGTATGCTATCTCATGTTGCTTTTCTGACTACAGTACTGTAGATACAGGGTGCTCAAGTTAAATCATTTTTTAAACTGGTAAACAATTATTTGTAATTTCCTCTTTTATTAAAGCATTTTGAACCTCTTGTGATTATAGCTATCACAATTTTTATGTTGATTTTTTGGCACTACTGTTTGATAGATCTGTTTATAAATAGTGGCCAGCCACAATGTGTCTCTACCCACTGAATTCCCTTGTCTTGACACAGTGTAACCTTCTGCAAAATTCATGCCTCATTCGTGCTTCTTAAACCATATTGTTCACTTTAAAATGAAAAACTTAAGCAGTGTCTGCCACTTAGTCAATGGTATATGTAGTTCCCTTTTACAAGAATTTTGACACGAGATGGTCATTGCTGCCCACAAACCATGGCATGACAATATGCTTTCTGCTCAAAGCACACTTGTAGCAAGTCAGCAAATCTGAACTTTTGTATCCTGTCCTTTTATATGCATTTTATATGCATATATACACATGAACCCAGCTATAGGGGATGCACAAACCATTGTGTTTCTTCTTTCCAGTCCCAAGCCCGGATAAAAGGGGAGAAGTACGTCAGGAAAGGCACCCGGTGTAAAATTTTGCCAAATCAATATGCGGACAAAAGATGATCTGCTGTGGCAACCCCTAACGGAAGCAGCTGAAAGAAGAAGTATTCTGTATTTTTATCATAATGTTGCTTAATTGTGTTGGTCTCTTAATTCCAGTCTCCTCTATTAATCCTGTATTTCTCTAGAGAAGATAAGCCTCCATAGAGTAATGCAGTTTTTATTATGGTGGAAACCTGTTTTCAGTGGTCGTGCCTACTTTTCATCACTTTTAGTCTTAAAGACTTGGTCCATGTCTCCTTTTGATTGTGAATTTTTTTAACTCGGTGTCATAAAAGCGAAGCTAAAAAATTAGTATGCCGTGTGATCATTATGGGCACTCCTGAGCCGTCTCATACGCCAAATAATATCATGGAAGCTGTAATAACAAAACTGGAAGGTTTTCATAATAATAATAATAATACCTAGAAGGAAACATATTGTGGGAGGCAAAATGGATAGATAGATACTTTATTAATCCCAAGGGGAAATTCACATAATCCAGCAGCAGTATACTGATACAAAGAAACAATATTAAATTAAAGAGTAATAAAAGTGCATGTAAAAACAGACGATAACTTTGAATAATGTTAGCATTTACTCCCCGGGGTGGAACTGAAGAGTCGCATAGTGTGGGGGAGGAACGATCTCCTCAGTCTGTCAGTGGAGCAAGACAGTGACAAAAGTCTGTCTTTAAAGCTACTCCTCTGCCTGGAGATGACACTGTTAAGTGGATGCAGTGGATTCTTCATGATTGACAGGAGTTTGCTTAATGCCCGTCGCTCTGCTACTGATGTTAAACTGCCTAGCTTTATTCCTACAGTAGAGCCTGCTTTCCTAACAAGTTTGTCCAGGCGTGAGACGTCCTTCTTCTTTATGCTGCCTCCCCAGCACACCACCGCATAGAAGATGGCACTCTCCACAACTGTCTGGCAGAACATCTGCAGCATCTTATTGCAGATGTTGAAGGACGCCAACCTTCAAAGGAAGTATAGTCGGCTCTGACCTTTCTTACACAGAGCATCAGTATTGGCAGACCAGTCCAATTTGTCATCCAGCTGCACTCCCAGGTATTTATAGGTCTGTACCCTCTGCACACAGTCTCATCTGATGATCACGGGGTCCATGAGGGGCCTGGGCCTCCTAAAATCCACCACCAGTTCCTTGGTCTTGCTGGCATTCAGGTGTAAGTGGTTTGAGTCACACAATTTAACAAAGTCTTTGATTAGCTTCCTGTACTCCTCCTCCTGCCCACTCCTGATGCAGCCTACGATAGCAGTGTCGTCGGCGAACTTTTGCACGTGGCAGGACTCCGAGTCGTATTGGAAGTCTGACGTATATTTTAAATGTACACATTTAAAAGTAAACAAACAGAACTATATACTTCCTAATGCACGTTTTTGCCCTTTTTATTGTAGTGGTGTTTCTGATCTATAGTACTTTCCTGCTTAAGTGTGCATTGTTTAGTGCTCTCCATGCAAACCTCCTTTCTTATGACTCTTCTTCTTCTTACTAGTTAAGCTCTTAATCATTCTTTCTCCTGCCTATGTCCAAGCTAAACAAGGCAATAACTAAAAGGGGCACTTAAAATTCTGTATTTTTCAAGTAAAATTTATTTCTTCACAAACATGGTATAAATGCAAATGCATTTGCCACATTAATTTATGTTTTGAAGTTAAACATTTTCTTTAAATTAAAAAAAAAAATACTACTTAAAAAATTAAGGGAACAATAAATCATCACAGTATAACTCCAAGTCAGTTAAGCTTCAGGAATAAACATCTGTCCAGTTAGGAAGCATAAGCAATTGTGAATCAAATTCACTTGCTTCATTGCAAATGAAAAGTGACAAAAAGTGCACTGGAGAGGCAACAACCTCCAAAGAGGGAATGGTTTTGCAGGTGGGTAGCCATAGACAATTGCTCTCTCCTTATCCTTCCTGACTGATTCTTCTCTAGGTTTGTATTCTGCTGGTATCCTTGTCATTACTGGTAGTGCGATGCTGTACTTGCAGCTGATTCAGGTTGAACAGGTAGCCCAGCTTCTCCAGGATGGCACATCCACACATGCCAACACAAGTAAGTTTGCTGTGTCTTCCAGTACAGTCTGAAGAATATCGAGGAAATACCAGTAAACTGTTAGTGTCACGTGGTTGATTTTATTTTGATTCACTTCTGTATTTATGTGAAATCTTACACAAATGTTTAGAAAATGTATGCTTACCATAAGAAAAATAGTACCATGAATATACAGTAAAATGATTCTTTCTGGATCAAGTTTGTTGTCAAAAACACGAGAGGCATATTTTCTTATATTGAAATTTTGCTTCTTTATTGTTAAGTTTCTAGTATTGCATTTTCCAGTGGTGCATCATTAGACTCCATTGTAAAGCAGCATTGTGGGCAAAATATTTATAGAAAACGCTTAAGTTTAGAACACAGTTTCATGTAGCAAATGCATATATACCTTGTTTGTGAAGAGATTCATCCTGGAACTACTTGTACCAGTACCTGACAGTGTTTATTTCCAGGGTTAGGAACGTTATTGTGAAACCCTGGAGCTGTACTCCCTGTGCTCCATCTAGTAACCTCAGATGCAGTTGAAGAACCCAGCTTTAAATTAAAAGACCAGTTGTCCCAATTCAGTTGTCCACTTTGGTAAGTAGTAGGGAGTTCTGCCTGCTGCAGTTACCAGACAATGTAACTTCTGCCAGTTGACATGTAGTAGCTTACTGTTCTCTCTTTCCCTGTCCCTTTTTGAGCACTATATTCAATTATTTTGATAATTGTATGTATTGCTAGAGGCAGCATGATCTTTAAGGGCATCTTACAGCCCCACCTTTCTCCTATACTATGTACTGTACATACAGTTGATTCCTTCCTCACCACAATTATGCAAGTCCTTTTCATATTCAGGTTAGACAGAAGCTGATATTTGCTTCTTATTTATGTTGTAGAGTATGTATTAATAGGGCAGAGGTAAACCTGTCAACAGTCACTGCCCTGCATTGTGGGTGTCCAGAATATGGTATGTGTATGGGAAGGCCCATTTTAGAGACATTAATATTTAATATGAATTTTCATCTGAAAATACATATTGACCTCTTAACTTTAAAGGGAAAATTCTAGTCATGCTCAGAGGAATTTCTTTTGTGTTTGTATTTGGTTTTATTTCATGGGAGAAAAAGGAAGTTGTCAAAAGTTGGCATTGGTTTGTCTTTTAATGCCTTTCGAGGTTCCAGTTTCTATAAGATCTCTCTTCCTGCCTACTACTACTAAAATAGAAAAGGAAAGGCCAGTTGGTTACGGTGACAATCCAGTTATATCTCTTGCTTCATGCATTTCTTTCTGTGATTTTTATAATTTGTATATTTTCATATTCCTTTTCTGCTCATGCAGCATTAACATGTTTACAAGGACCTCAGTATGGCAGTATGTATATATGTATATCGAACCTCGGATGTCAACAACAACATTTATTTATATAGCACATTTTCATACAAAAAGTAGCTCAAAGTGCTTCACATACTGAAGAAAAGAAAAATAAAAGACAAAATAAGAAATTAAAATAAGACAACATTGGTTAACATAGAAAAGGAGTATGGTCCGACGGCCAGGGTGGACAGAAAAACAGAAAAAAAAAAAAACTCCAGACAGCTGGAGAAAAAAAATAAAATCTAAAGGGGTTCCAGGCCACGGGACCGCCCAGTCCCCTCTGCGTCAGAGTCAGAGACGAAGTCCCTTTAAACTGCGCCACGACGTGTGGCTTGTTTATTTGACAGCCTGGAGATCGGACTAATTACATTCTTAGCATCCGTGTTCTGAGTCCCAATCTGATTGTATGGGTGGTTACATTCTATCACATTCTATGAACTGCTTCTCGCAAGTGAAGAGGGCCCCGTGGCGGATGTTTGCCGACTGGTAGAACAACCACATGCATTACCTGGTAGGTTCGAGGTTCGATCTCTGCAAGGGAAGCAGTGGAGTTTGTACGCCTGATGAGCCCAAGTAAGGGCGAAACACATGTCGTATACTTTTTGCATTATTTGACAGTAAACTATGTACCATATATGTGTGTGTGTGTATGTATATATATATACTAATAAAAGGCAAAGCCCTCACTCACTCACTGACTCACTCACTGACTCATCACTAATTCTCCAACTTCCCGTGTGGGTGGAAGGCTGAAATTTGGCAGGTTCATTCCTTACAGCTTCCTTACAAAAGTTGGGCAGGTATTATATTGAAATTCTACGCGTAATGGTCATAACTGGAAGCAGTTTTTCTCCATTTACTGTAATGGAGATGAGCTTCAACGCCGTGGGGGCGGAGTTTCGTGTGACATCATCACGCCTCCCACGTAATCACGCAGTACATAGAAAACCAGGAAGACCTCAAAAAGCGCTGAAGAAAACATGCATTATATAATTGAGAAGGCAGCGAAACAATAAGAAGCGAGCGAGTGACATATACAACCATATTCATGAGTTCTGCTACTTCGGAAACAAAGCACGATGTAAACCTACACTTTAAATTAAGTTCATAGACAGGCTGCCGCTGGCGTTTGTAATTTAGTGCCTGCCCATATAAGGCCGTCCGTCAGCGGCAATCCAATAGCAAACTGCCACGGGTAAATATTCACGGGTGAAGGACTGTGCTTATGGAGAGGAAGATGAGATGGTCAGGGTGGTGTTTGACACAAACTCGCTAAACTGCGAGAGAAAGTTTTAAGTGCCAGGACTAAGGTAACATTAAATACAGCCACGGACATAGCACCAGATGGCACCAGCACAGCTGGGAACCTTCGATGCATGTACACCGGCTCACGTGAACTGACGCAGTGCACAGATAAAAGGCAACAGTTCCAAAGAGCGCTGAACAAAAACCGAATTACACAATTGAAAAGGCAGCAAAAAATATGAAGCGTCTTCATACATACAAGCATATTCATAAATCCAACTACTGCGAAACAAAGCACACGTTGGAAAAAGTCAATGTCCCGCTAAAGGAAGACAGTGTAAAAAAAACCCTTGCATGCAGTGTGTCAGGTCTCAGATAAAGAAGAAGACGAGCTGTTTATTGATGCAGTAAGAAACGAATCGATGAATGAAACCTGTTATCTTTACAACGATTGACAAACACGGAATGTAACTTGAACACAACACATCCTACAAGTACGAACCTGATTGAAAGAAATAATGATAATTAAATCCTTGATGACAGCAACACTCAGTAACACTCACAAAACAAATACTGTATATTGACAGTCATGTTACGTTATTTTAAAATGTTCCCTTTTCTTTTCTAGCTTTTTTAACACACTACTTCTCCGCTGCGATACGCGGGTATATATATATGTATATATATATAACCCGATCTACATACTCGAATAATGGATACTTTATTCGCCATCAGTGATTGTTTTGGTAAAGCCATACTCAGTGTATTCATTAGATGAACGGTAAAAAAGTAAGGGCAAGGGGAGGATGACTTATTGAGGCATGCAGGCTGTAGTGCGCGTCAACTCTATCTGAATTGCGCGATCACATTTGAAAAAATATATCTTTTCAAGTTCTATTTAGTCCATATGTGTCAAACTCAAGGGCATGGGCCACATCCGCCCGCGTAATTATATCCGCCCGAGATCATTTTATATACTGTATTATTGTTATTAATGGCCCCGGGTATATGAAGCGCTGGTAACACAATAAACTACAGATCCCATAATGCAGCGCTTCAGCTGCCTTGCCGAACACTTACCGCGTTAATCAAGTCTACCTTATGATGCTGCAAGTTATTGCGAAGCTAGAGTTATTGCGCACTGAGTTTGCACGGCGCTTTGGTGACTTTGAAGAACAAAAAGTCCGTCTACATGCGGCTCGAACCTTGTGCATGTTTGGTAGCACATATCTGTGTGAGAAGCTCTTCTCAGTGATAAAGACTAACAAAACAGCACACAGGAGTCGCCTCACTGATGAGCACCTGCAATCCATCCTGAGAATCTCCACAACACAGAACCTCACACCAAACAGAAACGAACTTGTGGCCAAAAAAAGATGCCAGGCGTCCAGCTCTAAAATGACATATGAGCAAAGACAACTGAATGATTTGATTTGTTATTGCACGTAAGAGCGGGAGTCAACCGTTTTAACAAACAGCGTATTGCACTGATACGAAATAGCTGTGTGTGTATATATGTAGATATGTATGTATATGTATATATATGTTTATATATGTGTGTGTATGTATGTATATATATATATGTGTATTTGTGTGTATATATGTGTGTGTATGTATGTATGTATGTGTGTGTATATATATATATATATATATATATATATATATATATATATATATATATATATATATATATATATATATATATATACAGTATATGACAACAACACTCATCACTCACAACAGTGACAAAACAATTACATTGACAATCAGGTTACGTTATTTTCAAAATGTTTCCTTTTCTTTTCATTGCTTCTTTAACACACTACTTCTCGCTGCGAAGCGCTTGTATTTTGCTAGTATATATATAAAAGGCAAAGCCCTCACTGACTGACTCATCACTAATTCTCCAACTTCCCATGTAGGCAGAAAGCTGAAATTTGGCAGGCTTATTCCTTACAGCTTACTTACAAAAGTTAAGCAGGTTTCATTTCGAAATTCTACACGCAATGGTCGATAACGGTCGACAACGTCCGCCATGTTGAACTTTCTTATTTATGGCCCCATCTTCATGAAATTTGGCAGGTGGCTTCCCTGCGCTAACCAAAACCGATGTACGTACGTATTTCGGTGGTATGATGCCATTGTCGGCCGCCATATTGAATTTTCAAAACGTCACTAATTCTCCAACTTCCCGTGTAGGTAGAAGGGTGAAATTTGGGAGGCCCATTCCTTACAGCTTACTTACAAAAGTTAACCAGGTTTCATTTCGAAATTCTATGCATAACGGTCAACCATGTCCGCCATATTGAACTTTCTTATTCATGGCCCCATCTTCACGAAATTTGATAGGCGGCTTCCATGCGCTAACCGAAACCAATGTACATACTTATTTCGGTGGTATGATGCCACTGTCGGCTGCCATATTGAACTTTTAATGGAAACCGATGTACGTATTTATTTCGTTGGTATGACACCACTGTCGGCCGCCATATTGAATTTTCCAACGTTACTAATTCTCCAACTTCCCATGTAGGTAGAAGGCTGAAATTTGGCAGGCTCATTCCTTACAGCTTACTTACTAAAGTTTAGCAGGTTTCGTTTCAAAATTCTACACGTAACAATCATAACGGTCATCAACGTCCACCATGTTGAACTTTCTTATTTATGGCCCCATCTTCTCGAAATTTGGTAGGCGGCTTCCCTGCACTAAGCGAAACCAATGTACGTACTTATTTCGGTGGTATGATGCCACTGTCAGCCGCCATATTGAACTTTTCAACAGTCTTTGTTACTTATGGGCCCATCTTCAACAAATTTGGTACACGGGTTCCCAATGCTAACTGAATCCTACTTACGTACATATATACGCCCATAGCCTGCAGCTCGGTCACCGTGTGAGGTGGCGTTGGGTCCCCCATCCCAACGCCTCCCACGTTTTTGGCTGCCTGCCTATATAAGACCGGCCGTCGCTCCGGTCTCTACATTCCCTTCCTTGCTTCGCCACAAGATTCACGTCTCCCTACTAATAACTACAGCCATTTTGTTTAATCCACGGCTTCTCCACTGTTTTATTGTTTGTTTATTACAATTATAGTTATTGTATAGGTATTTTAGACTTACTTTACATTTCTCAGGTACCCATTTCCTTTATCATTCCAACCCCCATTACCATGTCTATCGAGGTGATCACTATTGATCAAAGAACTGTCACTTACCGAGTGGTTTCCATGCCCGGAGATGGCACTTACCTTTTCCATTCTCTTTGTTACATATTGCACAGCCATATCAGACTCACTCTTGATATCCGGAGGAACATTGTGTCTTATGTACTGAATGACTGGGACAGGTTCAAGGTGTGGACTGATGACGGTACAGGAGATAATTATACTACACAGGAGCACTATAAGAGTGAAATGCTTAAGCCCTTCACCTATGGTTCTGCATGCGAGTTGATGACTGCCTCTGAATTGTTCGGTTGTTGCTTTCAAGTGTACCGAAATAGCCAAACATTTTACAACTTTCCACAACCGCCAATGCCTCTTAACTATTTTAGATTCACAGGTGACGATTTCAGTATTGGACACTTTGATGTTTATGAATGTTTAAACTCTCAAAAGCTGGATGTGATTTTATTGATGAAACCGGTTGTGTGCTTACAACGCTTGACAGATGCCGAATGTTACTTCAACACAACAAGTCCTGCAAATACTGTCGTAATTGAAACAAACCATAAAACTCAAACCGATTATGACAGCAGCAATCCAAGCTGGCAGATTTGAGACAAGATTACTGTTCATATGGCCAACTGTAAGTTGCATGCTCAAGAGTAAGCTCAGCGCACAGCTTCGTCATATTACAACCAGAGAGCTGAACTGACAATGTGGTATACAAAGAGATCCTTAACAAATAATTATTGGCATATTTTCCCTCAGTTTAAAAAGGTTTAATTTTCTTTTTAATAAAAATTTTAATGCAGTACTTTGTCGCTGCGAAGCGCGGGTATTTTGATATATATATATATATATATATATATATATATATAATATATATATATATATATGACAGCAACACTCATAACAGTGACAAAACAATTACATTGACAGTCATGTTACGTTATTTTAAAATGTTTCCTTTTCTTTTCATAACTTCTTTAACATACTACTTCTCCATGAAGGTATATATATATATATATATATATATATATATATATATATATATATATATATATATATATATATATATTGTAGCAGTAGGGGGCACTATCGCTCCCTTGAACCCTCAGGTACCACACCAAACACCAGGTAAAAGTGCTACAATTAATATTTTTATTATAATAATATGCACTAAGCACCCTCCACTCTACACTATTCATTAACCAAACACAACACAATACAATAATAATAACAGTAACCAATCCTCCACTCCCAGACGCGTTGCCCTCCTACCACCCAGCTCAGCACATTGTCTGGGAGTTCCTATGGTCCTTTTATAGTACCCGACCCGGAAGTGTTCTCATCCTTCAGTCCATAATTCCTTATCACTTCCGGGTCAGATAAAAGTCCTTTTTTTCCTCACCCTGGAAGTACATCATTCCTTCCGTTCATATGACTTGGAAGTACTTCCGGGGCATAGGGCAAATAACACTCCCCAAGCCTCCCTATAGCGGCTCCTGGTGGCCCTGATGATATTCAGCAGGGCTGTCCATAAAAACTACAATTTCCATGAGGCTCCGCTGGAATTCGGAGACCTTCCATGCCGCTGTGAGGGCTCCCTCTGGTGGCCTGGGGGTATTGCCTGGGATACAAAGTTGGCCATGGACCACAGTTCCCTCCCCTTAGCGAAGTCCAATAGGGCGGAGCGTCCTGCCCCACGAGGGACGTCTTCCTCCAGGAGATCCCGTCAGTCATGCCTTGGCTGTGTTGTCTAGCTTCCCCAGAGAACCTCGGAAGGGAAGCCTCGGGACAATCTCGCCATACGTGGCCCTGCCGACGACAGTTGTAACAACTCCGTCTTTCTCTCAGTTGTCTCCCTTTACGAGACCAGAAACACCTCGGGAACTCTGTCTCCACCCTGTTCTCCGCCAAGGGAGGTTTTAGGGCTGTCTCGATACTCTCAGCCCTTTCTTCTAATTTGTTAGACCCGCGGTTTATTTTTGGGATCTCCTGCTTATTCTGGGGCCTGTGCACAGTTTGGGTCTCTCTAATGGAAGAGGGCCCCTTTACTGTTTGCACGCCTGTTGATTTATTTATAACCGGGAGCAGCATCTTTAGCACCGCATCGTTCCGAAAGACAGCACTTTCCAGCTGCTTCAATCAATTAATCAGCATTTATTTATATAGCACATATTCATACAAAAAAAATGTAGCTCAAAGTGCTTTACAAAATGAATAGAGAAAATAGAAGACACAATAAAAGATAAACATAAGTCAACATTAATTAACATAGAATAAGAGTAAGGTCCGATGGCCAGGGTGGACAGAAAAAACAAAAAAAAACTCCTGGAGAAAAAATAAAATCTGTAGGGGTTCCAGACCAAGAGACCACCCAGTCCCCTCTGGGCAATCTACCTAACATAAATCAAACAGTCCTCTTTGTATTTAGGGTTTTCATGGAAGGACCTGATGATGATGGTCACGTAGACTTCTGGCTTTCAGTCCATCAATGTTGGTGCATCATGATGCTTTGAGTAGGTGGTGGTGGCGCAGGCCACCACAAAGAAACCGGAAAAAAAACAGAAGAGAGTAGGGGTCAGTACGGATTTTAGAGCCACCATGAATAGTTATTATGAAGAATTGAACATACAGAGTATCAGGATTAAGTTAAAGTGAAGTTATAAAAGGCCATGTTAAAGTAATGTGTTTTCAGCAGTGTTTTAAAGTGCTCTACTGTATTTGCCTGGCGAATTCCTATTGGCAGGCTATTCCAGATTTTAGGTGCATAACAGCAGAAGGCCACCTCACCACTTCTTTTAAGTTTAGCTTTTGTAATTATAAGGAGACACTCATTTGAAGATCTAAGGTTACGATTTGGAATATAACGTGTCAGGCATTCCGATATATAAGATGGGCGAGATTATTTAAGGCTTTATAAACCATAAGCAGTATTTTAAAGTCAATCCTGAATGACACAGGCAACCAGTGTAGTGACATCAAAACTGGAGAAATGTGTTGGATTTTCTTTTCCCAGTTAGGATTCTAGCAGCTGCATTCTGCACTCGTTGCAAATGATTTATGTCTTTTTTGGGTAGTCCTGAGAGGAGTGCGTTACAGTAATCTAGTCTACTGAAAACAAAAGCGTGAATTAATTTCTCAGCATCTTTCAATGATATAAGAGGTCTAACTTTAGCTATGTTTCTTAAGTGAAAAATGCTGTCCTAGTGGTCTGATGAATATGCGATTTAAAATTCAGATTACAGTCAACGGTTACCCCTAAATTTTTTACTTCCGTCTTAACTTTTAATCCTAGTGCATTAAGTTTATTTCTGATAACCTCATTGAATCCATTATTGCCAATTACTAAAATTTCAGTTTTCTCTTTATTTAGTTTGAGAAAATTACTATTCATCCATTCAGAAATACCAGTAAGACATTGTGTTAGTGTATCGAAAGAGTCGGGTCATCAGGTGCTATTGATAAGTACAGCTGTGTGTCATCAGCATAGCTGTGGTAGCTCACGTTGTAACCTGAGATAATCTGACCTAACGGAAGCATATAGATTGAGAATAACAGCGGACCCAGGATAGAGCCTTGTGGAACACCATATCGGATATCATGTGTCTTTGAGATTTGATTACCACAACTCACAAAGAATTTTCTCCCTGCCAGGTAGGATTCAAACCAATTTAAGACACTGCCAGAGAGGCCCACCCATTGACTAAGGCGATTTCTAAGAATATTATGATCAATGGTGTCAAATGCAGCACTCAGATCTAAGAGGATGAGAACAGATAAATGGCCTCTGTCTGCATTTACCCAAAGTCATTTACTACTTTAACAAGTGCAGTTTCTGTGCTGTGATTTGTTCTGAAGCCTGACTGAAATATCAAGAATAGCATGTTTATTTAGGTGGTCATTTAACTGCATAATGACTGCCTTCTCTAGAATTTTACTTAAGAAGGGCAGGTTAGAAATGGGTCTAAAATTTTCAAAGGCAGAGGGGTCAAGATTATGTTTCTTAAGAAGGGGTTTAACTACAGCAGTCTTAAGACAGTCTGGAAAGACCCCGTATCTAATGACAATTTACTATGTCCAGAATATTGTCAATTAGACGCCTGATATTTCTTTGAAAAACCTGGTTGGTATTGGGTCAAGGACGAGGTGGAGGGTTTCAGTTGAGAGATTATACTATGTAATTCAGGTAAATCTATCCTGGTGAAAGCATTTAATTTGTTTATAACGGAGTACCGGGGCTTTGGAGGTTCTGCAGTGTTGGGGAGATATACTATGTTATCTCTAATATCATTAATTTTTTGAGTGAAAAATACAGCAATGTTCTCACAGGTTTCACTGGAAGTATTCTGGGGCATTCCTTTGTGTTACCTGGGTTTAACAGACGGTCAATTGTTGAAAATAAGACTCTGGGATTACTAGCATTGTTATTTATAATATTAGAGAAATAGCAGCCTCTCAAGACGGACAGTGTTATTGTATTCTGTTATTTTAACTTTTAATATTTCATAGTGGATAGTTAGTTTAGTTTTCCTCCATTTACGCTCAGCTCTACGACATGTTCTTTTTAAATCAGACACTCTTTGGGTCTTCCATGGAATAACAGTACTAGAGGATTTTTAACTGTCTTTTCAGGTGCAACTATGTCAACAGCAGTTCTTACTTTAGAATTAAAGTTTTCCACTTTACTATTTACATTATCCTCGCTATTATAGCTGGCATTATAAACGGACTGATTGCTTAGAATAGTTGTAAGCTTTAAAGCTGCTGATGAGTCAAAGAAGCGTTTTTTAACAAAATGCTTCTCATGAGCGTTTTCTATCTTTATTTCTATATTAAATAGTAGAAGGAAATGGTCTGATAGACCGATATCAGTGACCTGCTTTATATCAACTTTAAGTCCTTTAGTAATCACTAAGTCTAACGTATGACCTGCTTTATGTGTAGGCTGATTTACGAGCTGCCTCAAATCAAAAGAGTCCAGGAGGTTCATGAATTCCTTTACCTTTTGGTCACACTGATTGTCGACATGAAAGTTAAAGTCGCCGACTATTAAGAGTGTCATAGTTTGTAACTAAAATTGACATTAAGTCAGAGAATTCCTCAAGGAAAGACGCGTTATATTTAGGAGGTCTATACACGGATAATACGAGAACGTGAGAATCTCCATGAATAACAACGGCGAGATACTCAAAGGACTTAAATTTACCAAAACTAACATCTTTACATTTTAATCGCTCGAGTAAATGTTTGCCAAACCGCCCTTTTTCCCTGGCGGTCGCACGAGTAAAACTGTAATCCGGAGGCGCAGATTCGATTAAAACTGCCGCCCATTGGAATTAAGCCATGTTTCATTTAGCGCAATAAAATCAATGTTTCTATCACTAATAAGATCGTTTATAAAAAATGTCTTGTTAGTTAAAGCTCTAACATTTAATAGTGCCATATTTAATGTTTCTGAAGGGCAGAGCTGAATTTTATGCGTGTTATCGGTAATCGTTATTTTTGTTAACGCCGCTCTGTGTGTACTTTTTATGTAATCTACAATCCGTTTTTATAGTCTTAATGCAGTGTTGATCTGAAGTAGTAATTTCAATTAAATTATTGGTGTTTATGCCGCACTGCCTAGATTTTTTACGTGCATTAAGATTTGTTATTAGATTATTAATGATGTGCACTTTAACGGAAGACTCTGTTAAGCCATTATGTCCTATCAAACCAGTAGCATTACGTAAG